>NW_028261388.1:61308796-61937130 GCF_051295495.1 Thamnophis sirtalis
CTGCACATTCTACGCCACCACTCATAGAACTGGTTCAGCAGGCCAAGTTACTATCTACTTGGCCGAACTAGTCTGAACAGGTAGGAATCCACCTCTGAAGTGAGTACACCCCTTCACATTTTGTAAATATTTAAGTATATCTTTTTATGTGACAACACTGAAGACATGACACTTAGCTACAATGTAAAGTAATGAGTATACAGCTTGTGTAATAGTGTGAATGTGCTGTCCCCTCAAAATAATGCAACACACAGCCATTAATGTCTAAACTGCTGGCAACAATTATTATTGTCCCATTATTTTAGGAGATTTTAACAAATCTAAGTTAAGGAAAGAGCTACCAAATTATTTTCAGCATGTCAATTATCTCACGAGAGACAAGAATTCTTTAGACCATTGCTACACAACATTAAAAGATGCTTATCAGTCTTTACTACGAGCAGCTGTAGGACACTCTGATCGTTGCATGACTCACCTTGTACCTGCTTACAAAGACTTAAAACCATGAAACTAACAATTAAATCAGTGAGGACTTGGACTGAAAAGGCAAAGCTAAAGCTACAGGCTTGCATTGATTGCACTGATTGGAATGTTTTTGAAGATATCTCTGCAGACTTGGATAAACTCACAGATAACATCATAGTTTTTGTGAAGAAGTATGTGTGCCCACCAGAAACCTGTGAATATACAGTAACAAAAACTCTTGGTTCACAGCTAAACTTAAACAGCTATATCCAAGATGGCGAACTTATGGAACCTATGGCACATGTGCCACAGGTGGCATGCGGAACCATTTGTCAGGGCACGCGAGGTGCTGCCCTGTCAGCTGGCCAGCACGCATGCACGTGCTGGCCAGCTGAGTTTACCCTTTTTTAAAGCCATTTTTTGCCCTCCCCAGGCTCCATAGGAGCCTGACTTTATAGGAGCCAGGGGAGGGTGAAAAGAGCCTCCCCTGCCCTCCCCGGAGGCCCTCCGGAGGCTTCATGAGCTTCCCTGAAGCCTACGGAGCGCAAAAACCCGGCCCTACAGGCAAACCGGAAGTCACTTCCAGTTTGCACGGAGGGTCATTTTAAGTGCACCGAAGGCTTCAGGGACCTTCAGGAGGCTTCCCTGAAGCTTTTGGAGCAGTCAAAATGACCCTCCGAGCAAACCGGAAGTCACTTCCAGTTTGCTTGGAGGGTCATTTTGACTGCTCCGAAGGCTTCGGGGAAGCCTCCTGAAGGTCTCTGAAGCCTTCTGAGCGCTTAAAACGACCCTCTGTGCAAACCGGAAGTCATTTCCGGGTTGCTCAGAGGGTCATTTTGACTGCTCCAAAAGCTTCAGGGAAGCTTACAGGGGGTGGGGGAGGCTCTTTTTGCCCTCCCTAGGCTCCTATAAAGCCTCTGGAGCCTGGGGAGGGCGTAAAAAGCATGCAAAAAATGGGGGGAGGTTGCACCTGTAGTGCACGCATGTGCACTGGGGGGTGTGCGCATTGCATTATGGGTGCGGCACACCCACACATGACCCCCCCCTGCGCTCCCCCCACTTATGGCAAGCTAGCCAAAAAAGGTTCGCCATCGCTGAGCTACATCATACCAAAAAGGAAGCCTATAGAAAAGGCGATAGAATGCTGTACAATCAGGCCAGAAATGTATTAACAAGGGAGATCAGAGTAGCAAAAAGAAGCTACTCTGAAAAGCTAATGAATCAGTTCTAAACAAATGAACCAGGTGTCAGGCATGCCTCCATCAATAACCAAGAAAGAAAACTCCTAACTCCATTGTTCATGGAATTAAAATACTTTTATTGGTTATGAAAAGATAGCAGTGAAAGTGAAAGCAAGATCTAAGCCAGGAAGGCGCGAACAAATACATATCAAATGATAACCCAGTTGCCTCCCTCCAACGACCCCACCCCAGTGTCCAATCTGCAACTCCCTTAGGTATCATGTGGAGTGCATCTCCAAAATGCATCATCACGTTGGTATGCAGGACATTGGCCTTGCCCAAGTCCAAACACCAGCCCCCCGCATGCGCAGAAGATGGTGAGAAGAAAACTCCCTTTTCCATTCACTCCTGTACCATTTATTCTCATCCCAAACACCATGCCCGCACCCTCCCTGTTTCTTATGGCAGCTGATAGTAAGTAAGCAAAACAGAGGCTGACATCCGGCTCTCCTTCAGAAAAAGGACATCAACCCTGGGAAAAGAGGAAACAAAAGACAACAACAATAACAAGCAACAGCGGTATTAAAATTAAGGCTTATCAGGATATTTGGTGTAGAAATTCTGTAAGAGTCTGGGAGCTCTGATGTGGGATTTGTCCACCCATTCAGCCTGGGAAGGGGGAAAATGTTTCCAGGACACCAAACATTGGATGTGTCCTCTATGTTTCCTGGAATCTAAGATTTCTTTAATCTCAAAATGTTGCTCTCCCTCAATAAGAAGAGGAACAGGCGGTGCGGGTTGAGGTGGATGAATGGAAAAAGTCTTCGGGATAAATCCCCTGAAGGGTTTTCAGCAACTCTAATCTTACTGATACCGGATTAATGATTTTCACAATGGGAAATGGACCCAAATATTTTGGACCAAGTTTCTTCGCCTTCTGGGTGGTTTATAGAAATTTAGTGGACAAACACCCTATCCTTAACTTGGTACTCCTTAGGCTTAACTCTTTTTTATCCCCCTGTTTTTTGTGAGCATGGTGAGCCGCGTCTAAGGTTTGCGAGTGATCGGCCAAAACTGTTGAAGTTGATTACTCCACTCAGACAAGGATAAAATTTGAGGTTTCTCTTGAGCCAATTCAGGAATCGGTACAAAATCCTGGCCAAACACAACTTTAAAACTGGTCATTCTGGTACTGCTATGTACTGAATTATTGTACGCCACCTCTGCATGTGGCAAAAGTTCAGCCCAATTATCCTGTTGATAATTGATAAAACACTGAAGGTACTGATCCAGAACCAAATTAGCACATTCACAAGCCCCATTAGTCTGTGGATGGTGGGTGGAACTTAGTCCCTGGGCAGAGCCAATCAATTTCAGGAACTCTTTCCAAAAGTGGGAGGTGAATTGGACCCCCCTGTGCAAAATAATGCATTCAGGCACTCCATGTAATCTATACATGTGTAAGATAAACAATTTAGCCAATGACTTTGCTGATGGGATCTTGGAACAAGGCACAAAATGGATATGTTTGGAGAACAGATTGGTGATTACCCAAATGATAGTATTTCCAAGGCTTTCTGGTAATTCAACAATAAAATCCATCGATATCTCCTTCCACAGGGCCCAGGATGGGCAACACTTTGAAAGAGACCTTGGGACTTCCCTTGTGGTCTTTTTACAGGACAACTGGCTATGTAGGACTCAATGTATTTTTTCACGGAAGGCCACCAAAATTGCCTCTTAATCAATTGCAAAGTTTTTACAAATCCAAAATGACCCACCATTCTCGAGTCATGGGCCCATTGAAGGACAACAGTTTTTAGGCTGGCAGGAACATACAGCTTAGCTCCCACTCAAGCCAGTCCATCTTTCATGGTGCATTCATCAGAATGTTTTTTGAACCAGTCATTGGACTCGAGGCCTTTCTTAAGTTTGTCTATTAGATCTGTGGTCACATCTAAGTCCACTGGACCCTGGTTCCTAATAACCATTGGGGCAGCCAGGTTCTTAGCTGGGATGATTGGATGAACCACAGTTGGTCTGGTGCTGTTGTATTGGGGAAGCCAGGACAAACCATCAGCCATAAAGTTCTTCCCCCTGAGATGTATTTTAGGGTAAAGTTGAACTGGTTGAAATGCTGTGCCCAGTGCACATGTTTAGGTGATAGCTTATCCGGAGTCTTCAATGCTTCCAGGTTTTTATGATCAGTCCATACTTCAAAAGAGTGTTTCACCCCCTGCAGGAAATGTTGCTAGGTCATCAAGGCCCATCTGACAACAAAAGCTTCCTTTTCCCATATGGCCCACCTTCTTTCTGTTTCTGTAAGCTTATGTGAGGTGTAAGCACAAGGTTGCAATTTGCCTTCTGCATTTGTTTGCAGCAATACTGCCCCCACTGCTACAATCATTGGCATCAGCTTGAACCACAAACGGTGCATCCATCCACCATCCACAAATGGTGACAAAATTAATGGACCAGAGGAATGCCGTCAATATAGTTTACTTGGACTTCAGTAAGGCATTTGATAAGGTAGACCATAACCTACTACTAGATAAAGTAGAAGAATGTGGGTTAGACAGCATCACCACCAGATGGATTTGTAACTGGCTGACCAACCGCACTCAATGTGTAGTCCTCAATGGAACTGCATCTTCATGGAGGGAAGTATGCAGTGGAGTACCCCAAGGCTCTGTTTCGGGCCCAGTACTCTTCAACATGTTCATCAATGATTTGGATGAGGGAATAAATGGGAAACTCATCAAATTAAAAGAGCCGAGGTGGCTCAGTGGGTAGAGTGCAGTACTGCAGGCCACTTCAGCTGACTGCTAGTTCAGCAGTTCAGCGGTTCAAATCTCACCGGCTCAGGGTTGACTCAGCCTTCCATCCTTCCGAGGTGGGTAAAATGAGGACCCGGATTGTTGTTGGGGGCAATATGCTGACTCTGTAAACCGCTTAGAGAGGGCTGAAAGCCCTATGAAGCGGTATATAAGTCTAACTGCTATTGCTATTGCTAAATTTGCAGATGACACCAAGCTGGCAGGAATAGCCAACACTCCAGAAGATAGGCTAAAGATACAGAAGGATCTTGACAAACTTGAACATTGGGCACTATCTAATAAAATGAAACCCAATGGTGAAAAGAGTAAGGTTCTACATTTAGGCAACAAAAATGAAATGCACAAGTACAGTATAGGTGGTGCCTTGCTCAACAGTAGCAACTGTGAGAGGATCTTGGAATCCTAGTGGACAACCATTTAAATATGAGCCAGCAGTGTGCAGCAGCTGCCAAAAAAGCCAACACAGTTCTAGGCTGCATAAACAGAGGGATAGAATCAAGATCACGTGAAGTGTTAATACCACTTTATAATGCCTTGGTAAGGCCACACTTGGAATACTGCATTCAGTTTTAGTCACCATGATGTAGAAAAGATGTGGAGACTCTAGAAAGAGTGCAAAGAAGAGCAACAAAGATGATTAAGGGACTGGAGACTAAAACATATGAAGAACGGTTGCAGGAACTGGGTATGTCTAGTTTAATAGAAAGAAGGACTAGGGGAGATATGATAGCAGTCTTCCAATATCTCAGGGGTTGCCACAAAGAAGAGGGAGTCAAACTATTTTCCAAGGCACCTGAGGATAGAACAAGAAGCAATGGGTGGAAACTAATCAAGGAGAGAAGCAACTTAGAACTGAGGAGAAATTTCCAGACAGTTAGAAAAATTAATCAGTGGAACAGCTTGCCTCCAGAAGTTGTGAATGCCCCAACACTGGAAGTCTTTAAGAAGATGTTGGATAGCCATTTGTCTGAAATGGTGTAGAGTTTCCTGCCTAGGCAGGGGGTAGGACTAGAAGACCTCCAAGGTCCCTTCCAACTCTGCTATTGTATTGTACTGTATGTCTGGGTGTTTTAAAACAGGCTCAGCAGCGAACAATCACTTCAATTTCTCGAAAGCTGCTTGACATTGCATAATCCAATTCAAAGGCATACTCAGCCTAGGTTTAACCTCTCCCTTTGATTTTAGGAGATTTGTAATTGGCAGGGCAATGCTCACGAACGAGGGGATAAATTGGCGATAGAAATTTGCAAATCCCAAAAAACTTTGTAGTTGCTTGCGGGTGCAAGGAGGTGCCCACTCAATGACAGCCCGGACGTTTGCCGGGTCCATCTCGATACCTTTGTGGGAGATACAGTATCCCAAATAATCGATCCTTTCTTGATGATTTTCACACTTAGACAATTTAGCATAAAGTTCAGCGGCCCAGAGTTTTTTGAGAACCGAGTGTACCAAAGTCACATGTTCATCACGTGTTTTCGTGTAGATAAGGATATTGTCCAGGTAAACCAACACCCCCTTATACAGGTGCTCATGCAAAACTTCATTTATTAACTGCATGAAGACTGCTGGCACCCCTGAAGTCCAAACAGGAGTACTTTAAACTGAAAGCATCCCAAAGGGCAGTTGAAAGCAATTTTCCACTCATCTCCCTCTTTTATTCTGACTCTATAGTATGCTTCCCTTAGGTCCAACTTCATGAAAAAATTTCCCTTTACCCAACTGGGCCAACATGTCCTTCATGAGTGGTAGTAGGTATACATTTTCCATGCAAATGGTGTTAAGACAAAAGGAGCATAAAGCATAAACAAAAGGAGCCATCTTTCGTTTTCCTGAACAATACGGGTGCGGCCACCTGTGGTCTAGCTGGTTGTATGAACCCCCTTTTTAAATTTTTGTCAATGAAATTTCATAATTCCTCCATCTCACGTGGGGTCATCAAATAAATCTGGGGCTTAGGGAGTTTTTCCTCTGGGAGGATTTCAATGCTGCAATCAGTGGCATGGTGGGGGAGGGGGTAGTTTGTCAGAGGCCCTTTCACTGAAAACCTCCCTGAGGTCCCAATATTCTTTGGGGATTTTCTCTTCTCCTTCAATCTTTTCCTGCACTGTGGCAGTTAGGTTCGTTTTGGCATTGGCTATGTGGGACATCTTCCCCTTCCCCTCAGGGGGTTTAGTGGAATGAATGCACAACCACTCTTTCCTCCAGTTCATGTAAGGGTTCCATTTCTGTAGCCACGGTAATCTCAGTATGAGGGGCCGATCCATGCCAAGTGCCACGATAAAACTCAAGGTTTCTTGGTGATCCCCCATCCACATTTCTATTGGTTCAGTTACAAAATAGGCAGGGACACCCCTAGCAATTGACCCATCCAGCTGGCAAAAGGCAATGGGCACTTTCAAAGTCCTCAGTCTTAAACCCATTTTCTCCACCACCTCCGGGATGATTACACATCGGATGCATCCAGAGTCTAAAAGGGCCAGCATCTTTCCCTGGGCTCCAGTTGATGGCACTTTTAATTCTACTGGTGTTGAATACTGGCTTGCGGGCGGAGCCGGTTCAATGTCTTCCCTGATTGGCCGAGACACTCGACGCCCCATTGGCTCATTGCTCAAACCCGGGGGTATAAATGTTTGGCGCGAACCACGCCAGGTTAATCATAGTTTACTCTGCTAGAATAAAGGTTGCTGTTTTACTACCTTCTTGTCGCGTCCTCCTCCTTCCGCTCCAAGATGCAAAACTGGCGACGAAGGTGGGATGAGATTCCCGTGACCACAGAGAAGAACAAACCAGCTTGCCTCCGCGTTTGAACCATACTTTTCAGGTTAGGAACGCCGGCAGCGAACAAAAATCTTCTCTGTTTCTTCTTTCCTTTTCCCTGGCTTTTGCATCAGAATGGCAACAGCGCTTCCTCCTTTCGCGCCGTTTGGGTCTGCGGGAGAATCCTGGGACGGCTTCATGGAGCGTTTTGAATGCTATTTAATCGCGTCAAAGAACAGGGCACAGACTGACGAGGAGAAGTGCAGCTTTTTCCTGTCTTGCTGCGAGCCCTCTATGTTTGCTTCTGCGAGAGCCCTGGCCGCTCCGAGGCCAGCTTACAAACTTGGGTGGGACGAGCTAATGTCCAGGTTGAGGGACCATTACGCCCCCTCACCTTCTTTGATTGCTCGTCGGTTTACTTTTCGCCGCCGAGTACAGAAGCCCAGCGAATCTATCAGTCAGTTCCTCGAGGCATTGCGCACAGTGGCCGCCCAATGCGATTTTGCAGACCTAGAGGAGAATCTTGTGGAGCAGTTTGTATGCGGGGTCCGCGACGTACAATTGCGCAGCCGTATGTTCCGGAACCACAAGATTACTCTGGCGCAAGCTGTGGAGACTGCGTGAGCAGCAGAACTTTCCGAACAATCCACGGCCGACATGGAACGCCTTCAGCTGAAACCTTTTACGCAAACCGCTGCGGGGCCTTCCAATCAGACGAACCTCGTTGACGACCTCTCCCCCACGGAAGACGAGGAGGAGGAAACCGTCGGACAGATGAGGACGCAGCCGAAGCAGAGGCCACACCAGCAACCACCGACGTCCGTTCAGCCAGCTTCAAACATGCCTTGCCGTGGATGCGGCGGCCGCCACAGCCGCGTATCTTGCCCGTTTCGTTCCGCTGTCTGCCGCCGTTGCCGAGGAGAAGGACACCTCGCCAAGGTTTGCCGGGCTCTCTTGCCAGCCCCATCGTTCATGCAGCCCAGCAACCAGCGTCAGACATTGCAACGCCGCCAACAACCACGTCCAGCGAGGCGAGCTGAGGACTGCTATTCAACCCACCAGCTCCCTAGTGCTGAGTGTGTAGTCTATCAGGCTTCCCACGTCCCTGCCGGCGGTCGCAAAATTAGCACCGTCGTTTGTCTTGAAGGTCAGCCTTGCCGAATGGAGGTGGACTCCGGGTCTTCCCGTTCCCTTTTATCTTGGGCTTTGTTTTCCCGCCTTTGCCCTAGGGTTCCTCAGAGTAAATTGCGCCCTGCCGGGGTCTCCCTCTTAGATTACCAGGGAAATGGGATTCCCACGGCAGGAATATTCCACATCCGGGTGGAATACGGAGATTTTAAAGGGAAACTTCCAGTTTTAATTGTTAAGGATAACCTGCCCGCTCTTCTGGGGTTAGATTGGTTCCCCGTTCTGGGCCTCACTATAGAAGGGGTGCATAGGGTAGTTCCCCGTGCCGTAGATAGCGTTTTGGATGAGTTCGCAGATGTGTTCGATGGGAAATTAGGTTGTTATAAGGGCACCCCCATTTCCCTTTGCCTCAATCCCCAGGTCGCGCCTATTAGGCTGAAGGCACGTAGGGTTCCTTTTGCATTGAGAGCAAAGGTAGATGCTGAATTGGATAAGCTTATAGAGCAGGGGGTAATAGAGCCCGTAGATCATGCCCTTTGGGAAACCCCTATAGTCCTCCCGGTCAAACCCGACGGATCGGTGAGGATATGTGCCGACTATAAGTCGACCATCAACTTGGCCCTGCAGGCAAATCCATATCCTGTTCCTGTAGTGCAACATCTACTTCACTCTTTGGGGCAAGGCCGCATTTTCGCCAAGCTGGATATGGCACAGGCCTATCAGCAGCTTCCCGTAGACGATGATGCGGCTACAGCCCAGACCATTGTTACCCATCGCGGGGCTTTCCGTTGCCGCCGTCTCCAATTTGGCGTTTCGGTTGCCCCAGGGATATTTCAGAGCCTCATGGAGCGGTTGCTCCATGGGATCCCAGGCGTCGTTCCTTATTTTGACGACGTCCTGGTTGCAGCCCCTAGCCACCTGGAACTCCTAAAAACACTGCGGGAGGTTCTTACACGTTTTAGGGAGGCTGGATTGAAGTTAAAGCGCAGCAAGTGCGAAATTGCTGTTCCCCAAGTAGAGTTTTTGGGATTCCTTATTGATGCACAGGGCATCCACCCCACTCCCTCGAAAGTTGCGGCCATAAAAAACGCTCCTGCACCCACCTCGAGGGCGGAATTGCAGGCGTTCCTGGGGCTTTTAAACTTTTATGCCCCTTTTATTCCCCACAAGGCGTCGTTAGCTGAACCGTTACATCGATTGCTTGACCGGTCAGCGGCCTGGAAATGGGGTAGCCGTGAAGCGCAGGCGTTCGCGGCTATAAAGGACATTTTAACCTCGTCAGCAGTCCTAATTCAATATAGCGACAGGATGCCCCTAGTTTTAACGTGTGACGCCTCTCCCTATGGCATAGGGGCGGTCCTGAGCCATGTCCTCCCGAACGGCTCAGAGGCTCCTATAGCTTTCTACTCCCGGACGCTCTCGTCAACGGAGCGAAATTATAGCCAAATTGACAAAGAAGCTCTAGCTGCAGTGTCCGGTATTAAGCGTTTTCATGACTACCTTTATGGTAGGAATTTCACCCTTGTTACGGATCACAAGCCGCTTTTAGGCCTATTGGCGGGCGATAAGCCAACCCCCCCCATTTTGTCTCCCCGCATGACACGTTGGACTGAGTTTTTAGCGGCGTATTCATATGCGCTGGTATACCGTCCGGGTAAGCAGCTAGGGCACGCAGACGCCCTGAGTCGTTGCCCTTTGCCACAGACGGACACAGCCCTCGTGCCTTCTCTCTCCATTTTGTCTATTGCTGAATCCGATCTCCCCGTTTCAGCCGTGGATGTTGCAGCTTGCACAAAGGCTGACCCCATTTTGTCCCAAGTAGCTTCATGGGTGTTGAGGGGGTGGCCCGAAAAAAAGGTAGCGGAAGAATTTCGACCATTTAAGGCACGACAAGCCGAACTTGCCCTTCACGGGGGTTGCCTTGTTTGGGGGGATAGGGTAGTAATCCCCAAAGTTCTACGGGCACGAATCCTGCCCGCGCTCCATAAAAATCACCCAGGTATAGCGCGAATGAAAGCTTTAGCCCGTAGTTATGTGTGGTGGCCCTTGTTAGACTCGGAAATCGCAGATTATGTAGGTCGATGTAGAATATGCCAAAATTCTAGGCCGAATCCCCCCACAGCCGCCCCTCGTGAGTGGGAAATCCCTAGAGGCCCATGGTCCCGTTTACACATTGATTTTGCCGGCCCCTTTCACGGCCGAAACTTTATGATAGTGGTTGATGCTTACTCTAAGTGGGTGGAGTTGGTAATCATGACCTCCACTACGGCAGAGAGTACCGTGAGGGCTCTTCGTAAGATGTTCGCCACACACGGGCTACCAGATGTGATAGTTTCAGACAACGGGCCCCAGTTTACCTCCACTATGTTCCAAGAATTTTTGGCAGAGCAAGGGATTAGACACGCGGCCACAGCCCCGTATCATCCAGCTAGTAACGGTAGGGCGGAGCGCGCAGTTCGCTCAGCTAAAGAAGCTTTGGGCCGCATGGACCAGGGTGACTGGCAGGAGAGAGTGGCGGCCTATCTCTTGAGCCAGCACTCTACACCCTGTCCAACAACTAATAAAAGTCCTGCGGAGCTCTTGATGGGTAGGAGATTGCGAACCCCCCTAGATAGGCTCCATCCACTTTATGCAGGGGATTTACCGAGCAACTTGGGGGCCCTTCCGTCCCATACGTTTAAGTTAGGGGATCCCGTTTGGGCTCGTTCCTTTTCAGGGGATCCACGGTGGGTTCCCGCAACAATCACAGCTTTGACTGGCCCCTGTTCCTTCAGGGCCGGTCTGGCCGATGGAACGCAATGGAGGCGCCACCTGGACCAGTTAAGGCGCCGCCTCCCTGCGGAAATAGACGGCCCGGGCCCCCCAGACATTCGCCCTCAGCGTGAGCTACCCTTGATGACCTTATCCCCAACGGACTGCCTTTCCTCGGGGAACGGGGGACAAGCCGATACGAACTTTTCGGACAGACGTGCCTCATTTGGCCATTCTTTCCCTCAAAGCCTTTATCGAGACTCTGACCATATATTCCAACCAGATTGTACGGGTCCATCGTCGGATACTCCGGCTGTTGCGAAGATACCATCTCAGACAATTGGAGCGCCATCTCTCGGGGCCGCATCACAGGATCACCGTTCCGCCACAGACTTGCCTCTGTTGGCGATTCCCCCCCCGACGACAGCTGCCGGGGAGCTACGAAGGTCGGGACGAGAGCGGCACCGTCCCACCTATCTACAGGACTATGTTTGCCCTTGACTAGGGGGGGAGGGGTGTTGAATACTGGCTTGCGGGCGGAGCCGGTTCAATGTCTTCCCTGATTGGCCGAGACACTCGACGCCCCATTGGCTCATTGCTCAAACCCGGGGGTATAAATGTTTGGCGCGAACCACGCCAGGTTAATCATAGTTTACTCTGCTAGAATAAAGGTTGCTGTTTTACTACCTTCTTGTCGCGTCCTCCTCCTTCCGCTCCAAGATGCAAAAACTGGGATGGTCATGGGGCCCGTTTGGGGACTCACCAAGTGGTCATCATCTGAATCAATTTCACTTTCTCCCGCAGAAGAGGAGGGTTCCTTCTCCTCCTGGCCTGGAGGAAGGACATCAGCACCTTCCACACCTTCCAGGGCAGTTTCACAGCATCTACCTAGCTGCCAGCCAGGCTCCTTCCTACCAGCCGGGATCAGTTTTGGGCCATGTCTAGCATAGCAGTTGGCTTCCAATGCCGCTCCTTTCCTGCTTTTGGTGCTTCCTCAGACATTCCCCGTGTATGCACAAACAGCTCACGAAACTCCTGTGTGTACTCAGTCTCAGGCCTCCCCTCCTAGGCTAAGGGTTTCATCCTGCTTTTCACCTTTTGATTTAGGAGGGGGTCATCAAAATGTTTACTCAGGGTTTTTTTTAAAAAAAGGGGGGGGGAAGGAGGGGGAAGCCAAAAAAGACAAAAAAGACAAAAAAAAACCATCATCACATGCAGCATGTCGTTTGGTTACAGTTGTTTTAACCTCTGCATCTTCAAATGATATTTACCATCTCAAATATTTCATCTAATATAACTAAAGGCCTTATTTTCATTCTACAATATATATTTGGTTAACATTAGCATTATTTTTCCCCAGAAAGTATACTTATATTCATTGTTATCCTTACATTTCATACCTTCAAACAGAGATCTTATTCCTTCATTGTTCAACAAAGCATCGCTGCCTATATATACCAGTTTTCATTTGTTCCCCTATTAGAATTGCTTTATCAGCAGCGACATGTCATTATAGTAAGTTCTTAACCTTATACTTTATATCCCCAGACCTTATATTATTTATTAAATATACAACAGAGAGATATGGGATGTATAAACTTAGTAGGGATGCACCTGTGATCAAATGACATATTGTATGTGATGATGGGGTTTCCCCCCCCTTTTTTTCCTCTCCTTTTCCCATTGTTTTTTTTCTATTGTCATGTGATGTTGTCTATGTAATAAAAAATAAATAAATAAATGTTTCCTCAGGGCAATCATAAACCCCTTGTAATCCCTCAGCAGGGGTGGATCATCATTATGCGAGGCAGCCAATTTGCCTTCCAAAGCCATAGTAACACTTCTCACTTTGACAACTTCCGATGAGAAATCCTCCCCATACTCTTGCTTGTAATCCTAAACTTGCAGTAAAAAAACAAACCCAGTTATTTGGGATCTCATCTGTACTTCACTCCAACTGGGGGAATCTGAAGCCTTCGGGGTTTTTTGGGGAGCTTGAACTGCTGCTGCTGTGGCTATAGCCCTGCCTCTTACCCAGCTCTAGTAGCTGTTCTCAGGGACTTTTCAGGGCTAACCAAGTCTTCTGCTCCCCCCTTTGCCTGCTTAGCTAATCCACTCTCCCTTTCAGCAAGACTTACACGGACGTGTTGTTGTTCCCAAGCCTCCTGAAGAAGGTGTAAAGCATGGGTCATCGTAAGATCCCCTTTTTCAGCTGCCTGCCAGTCATCCTCTGGTTTTTGGCTGGTTGTGACCCTTGCCATTGTCTTATCCTGCTTGCTGCAAAGGTTAGACTTTGGGTGCTCCCCCCATGAAAGCTTTTAACTCCGGGATGGGTGTGAGGTCAGATCTTGCTTCATGTCAGCCATGCCTTCATCAATAACCAAGAAAGAAAACTCCTAACTCCATTGTTTGTGGAATTAAAATACTTTTACTGGTTATGAAAAGATAGCAGTGAAAGTAAAGCAAGATCTGAGCCAGAAAGGTGCACACTGACCACCCGCATGCACAGAAGATGGTGAGAAGAAAATTCCCTTTTCCATTAACTCCTGTACCATTTATTCCCATCCCAAACACCATGTCCCCACCCTCCCCATTTCTTATGGCAGCCGATAATAAGTAAGTAAAGCAGAGGCTGACACCAGGAAACATTTGGAAAACTCTTTAAAATATCACTTGCAAACTTCCATCCTATGCTGAAGGAAATGAACAACTGGCAGATGACCTGAATGTGTTTTACTGTGGGTTTGAGAGAAAACTACTGTCACCATCTCCACAATCCCCATCTCAGGCACACTTACAACAGCCAAATCTCCTACAATTGACCCCATCGCATTAGGCCCACCATTTCTGGTGATTACAGAAAATGAGATGCAAGGTCTATTTCACAGACAAAAGCCAGGAAAAGCACCAGGCCCAGACAAGGTAAGTCCTTCTTGCTTAAAAGCTTGTGCTGACCAACTGGTCTCCATCTTCACCCGCATCTTTAATACATCTCTAGAGATATGCTAAGTTCCTTCTTGCTTCAAATGCTCTACTATCATCCCAGTCGAAGAAACTCTTCATCAAGGAACTGAATGAATGACTTTGGACCGATTGCTTTAACATCTATAGTTATGAAGCCCTTTGAAAGACTAGTGCTGGCCCACCTGAAAACCATCACAGATCTGCTGTTACACCCCTTGCAATTTGCCTAACAAGCAAATAGATTGACAGATGAAGCTGTTAATGTGTCTCTGCATTACATCCTACAACATTTTGAATCTCCAAAGGCCTATGCAAGGGTCCTCTTTGTAGACTTCAACTCAGCATTCAGTACTTCATTCCAGACTAATGGAATCTTCTAACTAAACTAAATCAGATAGCTGTACCTGACCACACTTGTAAATGGATCATAAGCTTCCTAACAGACAGGAAGCATTAGGTGAAGCTAGGCAAAAATCACATCAGATACCTGTACAATTAGCACAGGAGCCCCCCAGGCCTGTTAGCTCTCTCCATTCTCTCTATATACCAATGACTGCATCTCAAAAGATTCCTCTGTTAAAGTACTGAAGTTTGCAGATGATACAACAGTGATTGGTCTCATTTAAGACAATCTACATACAGACAGGAGGTTGAACAACTAGCCTTGTAGTGCAACCAGAACAATCTTGAACTAAATACACTCAAAACTGTAGAAATGGTGGTAGATTTTAGGAGAAACCCTCCTATACTACCACTTCTTACAATACTAGACAACATAGTATCAACAGTAGAGTCCTTCAAGCTTCTAGGTTCTATCATATCTTAAGGCTTAAAATGGACACCTAACATCAAAAACATCATCAAAAAAGCACAACAAAGAATGTTCTTTCTGCACCAACTCAAAAAGCTCAAACTGCCCAAAGAGCTGCTGATTCAGTTCTACAGAGGAATTATTGAATTTGTCATCTGTATCTCTATAACTGTCTGGTTTGACTCTGCAACCAAACAAGCCAGACACAGACTTTAATGGATAATTAGAACTGCAGAAAAAACAATTGCTACCAACCTGCCTATCATTGAGGACCTGTATACTGAATGAGTCAAAAAGGGGGTTGTGAAAATATCTACAGACCCCTCACATCCTGGACATAAATTGTTTCAACTTCTGCCCTCAAAATGACAATATAGGGCACTGCACACCAGAACAACTAGACACAGGGACAGTTTTTCCCTGAATGCCATCACTCTGCTAAATAACTAATTCCCACAATAATGTCAAATTATTTACTAAGACTGTTTTACTATTCTTCTCATCCTTCCTAGTATCTATCTCTTCCCACTTATGACTACAACTATGTTGCTTGTATCTTTACAATGTTATTGTTTTATTTGTTTCCTAGTATGATTTGATTGCTTATTAGTAACCTATGACTATCACTAAGTATTGTATCTTATGATTCTTGCTGAATGTATTTTATTTTTCTTTATGTGCACTGAGAGCATATGCACCAAAGACAAATTCCTTGTGTGTCTAATCTACTTGGCCAATAAAGAATTCTACTAATAGTACTTCTATTTGGGATATATTTGTTCTTTTTTGTTGTGACATTTTACTTTATTTTAGTGGGCTAAAAGTTATTCAGTAATCCATCCAGGTCCCAATCTCCCAAGTGTTCATAAACATCAAAAAGCCAATATTAGAAGAATTTACTCAGTCCCTGAACTGGTCCTCCAAATCCACTGTGTTGTAATCCTCAAGGTCTGCTGTTTTGTTCCCTCTGGGTTATTCAAATTTATAAGTCTTGTTTAATTTTTATTCTTTTGTCTCATAAAATATTATATCAAATAATATTTATAATCCAGAATGGCCCTCCAAATTTCTCCATGACTCATTAATTCACAGAATCAGGTGTTCTGTTTCAAGAGCAATTCCTATTGTTTATAATCCACACTACTTTGAGAGTTTTCAAAAGGCTCACCAGTTATTCCTAAAATGCCAAAAAACAAGTAGATAGAAAAGGGAAAACAAAAAGATGCCCTTCCAGATGTTGTTTGCCTTTCACTATGTTTATCTTCTTACCTCTTCTTATTACTTTCCCTTCCTTTATATCAGCTCTGACTTTTTTTTTCAAGGTCCTTTCCAGCCATATAATAGTATAGTATCTTCTTTGGCCAGTAGATGGCATCCCAACTCTAATTTTCAGTACCAAAACAAGGGGAGGTGATTGTCAAAGTTCAATAAAAAGAAAAAAAAACAATTTTTCTTTATACAATTTCTTCCAACAGTCAGACAATATTTCCGACAAATTAAAATCACTTTTTCAAATTAAAATCACCACCACAAATTTGAGTTCAGGCTTTCTATATTTTAAAACTTTGTATTATTCCATTAAAATTTCATTTCTCTTTTGGGTCTATAGTTTATCTCCGTGTATTAATTCACCGGTTTCTGCACTTTGGAGACTTTCAAAAATTCTTTTATTTAGGTGGGTCTCTAATAAAGAAGTTGAAAATTTTCTCACTCAGTTCCAATCCTCTGTTCAAACACTGCTCCAGCTTATTTCTTCTTTGGTTGTCCCAGCTTTGTTCCAGCCATAATGGCCATCTCTCTTCTCCATAGGTCAGGAGGGCACCTTGGATCAAGCAAGAGAGTCACCACCCTCCCGCGATCCTTTCTTCATCACCCCTCCAGGGTGACTTTGGCTCCTTAGGGCCTCCTATCGGAGAAGAATCAGCTGAGATTCGGGGAGCCCCAATTTCTCTGACCATGTTGCTGGGACACCAAACCAGTTGTTCTGACCAATGAATACTTTTGATTAACTTGATTGTAGGACTTTCCTGGAGGAAGAAAAATATTCAGATTTCACCAGGCATTTGTTCTGCTATCTACTCAACTCCTAGTTGTCATGGTGCTTGATTTATTGGCTTTACCTGTTTTATATTTATTAATAGTAATTAAATTGATTTTATAAGTTGCAGAGTTAATTTTAAGTCACCTGTGGGAACCTTGTTAGGACTGAATGTACCTGTGCCATTTTAAAAGCAAACAAATTAATCAAACTATAACTGCCTTAAGCATATTAGCCCTGTGATGGGCTGAGGGTGCCTAAATAAGTCTTTCACCTTTCCTCCAAAAAGTAAATCATCTGTGCCTAGTGTTTGTATAGCCTAATTCCATGTCTGAATGTAAACTTTTTCATGTGCAGTTTCCTTCTGCACATGCAATATCATCATCAGAAAAATGCTTATGTATACAAGACTGCTTTCAACTGTAGATTACTCTTAGTCTACTTTATTTTAGTTAAAGACTAAGGAACAAGCAACTTCAAGTTAAAGGAACTACTGAATAGCATGTGGCTTAACACTTATATTGTATTGTCTAGTTGTCTATTGTCTATTATGTCTAATGGCAAAAGGTGTCCAGAATAATTTCACTATATCTAGAAAAAAAGACTTTTTTAATTTATTCATTTTCTATAGCTACTCAACCAAATGACTCTGGGTGGCTTACAATTCTAAACTGTGAAACAAAACAATTTAAAAAGAATTAAAACAATAAAAATATCCACAAAATAAATAAGTACAAGCAGCAGCTGTGATGATTAATCAATTAATAGTAAAACCAAGTAACAAGCCCTTTAACACCTACTGAGTCCAGGGCTGGGTTCATAGCCAAGTTTTTAAAGCTTTTTGTGAAAAGCAAACAGGTTGGGACCATTCTAATCTCTGAGAGCAAAATATGGACTAAACTGAAACTAAATACTGCATTTTTGGAGTATAAGATGCACCTTTCTCTCCCCAAAAAGAGAGTGAAAATCTGGATGCATCTTATACACTGTATACAGCATTTTTGGCCTCCCAAAACCCCACCCTCTTCACAAAAATGGATGTGCAGAGGGTGGCCTGCAAACTGCTCCTAGGGGATGTTTTTTGCTCATGTTTGCCCCCCCCAGCCCCCAGGATCACTCTACAAGCCTCCTAAAGGCTATGTATGCCCCTTTTTTAGCAAAAAATGTGCTAGTTTTTGCCCCGCCCATCCCTGTCCCCAGGAGCACTTTGCAGGCCTCTCAAACTCTCTGCATGGCCTGTTTTTTACAAAAAATGAGGCATGCAGAGGGTTTGGGGGGTCTGCAGAGTGCAAAAACTTTTTTTAAAATTTACCTCTTCAAAATCTTGGTGCATCTTATACTCTGGTGCATCTCATACTCCGGAAAATACAGTATGCAGGAGCCAACACTTAAAGGAACATGTTGCCTCAAATTACAGCAAACCAATATGGATGAAAGAAAGCTTCAATGTCCACTCTTTAGTTTTAGTGTATTTTAGTTTTTCCAATGCTGCCCTTCAGGTGAAACCATCCAGATGTTACTTCAAAGGAAAAAGCTCCAGTCAATCAGACAAAAGCTAAATATAAATCTAAGGTCAGTAAGTGCTTTAAAGAATTGCAAAATGATAGTGTACACTGTTCATCTTCCTTATCATAGACATCCATTTTAAAGTGGGTCAACTTTGTATCTCACTAAATGTAGCTTTACAGATTACAGATTAACAGAGTTGGAAGGAACCTTGTAGGTCATCTAGTCCAACTGCCTGCCCAACCAAGAGACCCTACATCATTTCTGACAAATGTTAGTCCAATCTCTTCTTGAAAGCCTCCAGTGATAAAGCTCCCACAACTTCTGAAGACAAGCTTTATCTTTCTGTAAATGTAGACAGATTCTGTAGCATCCAATACATCAGACTGCTGCCAACAGAGTTTATGAAATAAAAATAAAGTTGAGTCTTTATAAACTCCTTTATAAACCCGCTGTCAACCACGATTGCCCAATCAACAACAGGCATTGCTCCCACCTAAACAGCAGCTAATCAATATCTCAATACTCAAACACTCCTTTCTGCCAAGCTCACGCAAGCGTAATCCTGAAGATATGCCAGCTGGTGCTGGATTCGGCCTGATCTCCGCAGTCCACCTTCACTGTTGCCCCGCCCAGACCTGGAAATGGTTGGCGTGTGTCGACGTCCCAGTTAGGGCCCTTGGGCCACAATTCCAACTCTGTCATGTCTGACCTGCTTCTGGAATCTGCCGATGTTCGAATTCCTGCTGACGTCCAACTCCATCCTGTAACCTTGACTCCTCCAGACCTGGACCTGCATCAAAAGATTAGTCTCCATTCACCTGCTCTTCATCATCATCGGTGATGCACGCTCCATCCTTTTCTGTGGGCTGGGTAGGCCGCCAATCGTCCTCCATGTTCACGTCAGGGCTCTGGGTCTCCACGCCTCTTTCCTCATTCCCTTGTGGATTTGCTGGTGTTCTCTGACTCCTTAAATGATCAATTTGGTGCCTCCACATCCATCCATCCAACAATTCCACCTTATAAGAACAGGGTCCGGTTATTCTCACAACCTTGCCAGGTAGCCACAAATGCTGATCCATGAATTTTTTTTTGCATAAATCAGGTCCCCTAAGGCAAACACCCACCATCCTCCCATAGAGTCAAGGGGTTTCACCAGGGAAAAATTAGGATGTAGCCTATCTAACACCATCCTTAACCTGCACCCATGAGCAACTCTGAAGAACTTTTATTAGTAGAAGGACTAATTCTGTCCTGTTCTGTCTCAGTTTTTATTTGGGGGGGGGGTCTCCCTTTGGTTTAGGTTGGTAATTGTTTTTCTTTGGAATCGGTTGGAGATTAATATGTTTGTGAGAGTAATTCAGTTTTCAGGTGGTCTTTGTTGGCTAGGCATTTGGTCCTGGAGATGAGGGCCTTGGCTACAGAGTTGATCTGTGCAGGGTAGTGATGGGATTGTGCATTTAAGTAGCGGTTGGTGTGTGGTTTTTTTTTCCAGTAGATGGTGTGTCCTAGGGAGCCATTGGGTTTTTTGTAGATTAGGATGTCTAGAAAGGGAAGTTGGTTGTTTGCTTCTATTTCCATAGTGAATTGTATTTTGGGGTGTAGGTTGTTGAGATGTGTGAGGAAGTTGTCCAGTTTTTCTTTCCCGTGTGGCCAAGAATTATAGAAAGACGGCAGCTCCGACCACGCTTTAAGCCCAAAACCCAGCCTGAAGATGGCGAGTGAGACCTCGCCGAAACGTTGCCAAGACAATCTCAATCTTACATGGGAAAAGACCTGAATGCAACATACATTATAAAATATAATGTAAAATATCTTGGAATCTGACTAATGGCTAAATGTTCTACTATAAAAGAAGAAAACTATTCAAAATTATTACAACAAATACAGAAGGACTTGGAAAATTGGGCTAAATTACAATTATCGCTGATTGGAAGAATTGCGACCATAAAAATGAATATCATACCAAAAAAATTATTTCTATTCCAAACTGTACCAGTAAAATTAGAAATATTTTTTTTTTGTGGAACTAAATAAAATAATTTTAAATTTTATTTGGCTGGGGAAAAAAAACTAGGATAAAATTAAAATCACCACAGGACTCTAGAATCAAAGGAGGATTTGGCCTCCCAGATTGTGAGCTTTACTATCAGGCAGCAGCGGTAACATGGTTCAACGAATGGATAGTAGTTCAAAATAAAAGAATATTGACAATAGAGGGTCATGATTTACAGCTGGGCTGGCATGCTTTTATCTTGGAAGGAAAGAGTAAAGACCATAAATATTGCAAGAGGCATCAGGTAAGAGGAGCCTTACTAGAAATATGGATGAAAATCAAGAGAAACTTCTAAACAAAAATTCCCAGATGGATATCAACCATGGAAGCAATTATATGCCTCAGTTTAATAGATTTGAATGGGATATTGACATATAAGGAGTTATTGGATGGGCAAGGAAAACTTAAAATAAATCAGGAGTTAAAATTATAGGGAATTGAATTAGGCTGATGGCCGTACCTACAAATTCAAACAAGATACAAAAAGGACTTAGAACAGTACAGATTTCAAAAGGAACAATAAATGCAGTGTGTGCATGCATGTCTATGTTTTCCATGGCATGCAGCTACTCCGGAGCCCATACACGACCCCCCCATGGAAAACATAGGCGCGTGTATACACACTGCACAATTACAGCCCTGGAGAGTGGAGACTCTCGGAGGGAAACCAGAGGCAGCGGTGCAGCCGTATCCCTCTCCTTCAGAGGGAGGATGGGCCAGTTGGGAGAGGGGCTTTGGTCCTGCTGCCTCTGGGGATGGAGCTTTACTGTTCCACGGCAAAGATTCCATCCCTCATCCCGGAGCCTTCGTAACAGCGGGAACTTATTCTCACTCGCCCGGGCTTGTGCAGAGGTTTCCATCCCCAGGCCTGTAATTGTGTATGTGTGCACTCAAGTGTGACATCCACGGGATGCCCTTTTTGCACTATGCACGGAATCCAACAATGTGAACTGAGGGAAGAGGGCTCTAGATTTCCGCCTTTCCCCCTGCCCCACATTTGCAAACCAATACTTATGTGTCTCCATTTTCAGTCACCAGCTGCTTCCAAGGCTGGGCTAAGTTCCCCAAATCAGCTTCCACAGGCTGGATTCGGATATTCTCCAATTCCTGGATGAGATTTTCAAACTCGTCGTCTTTCATGGAGCCTAAGGCACTGTCATGCCTGTCGTCCTGGATGAGGCTGAGCTGCCTGTCCTTCTTCAACACCTCTCGGGGTTGCATGTCCATCTTAAAATCCATCAGGTCATCCAAAGTAGCTGGGCTCAGCATGACCTTGGCCGAGTGCACACAAATGCTCAAGTCCACCACTCGCCACTCCTCAACTAGTTGCAAAGTTCTCTCTGGAGATTCTGGTGGGTGGAGGCAGGATTTTTTTCTGCGGGACGGAAGGCAAGGCTTTCAAACTAGTCCTGCTTGAAAAGGCTGCTGTGGCAAAGCAAAGGGTGCCCAAGCTGAGGAATTCTCTCCCTGGGTCACTCTCTGGAATTCCCCCCCCCTTTTTCTACAGAAGGGAAAGTTCTTTTGACTGTATTGCTCGACGTGATTAACGCCGTTCTGGTCCTCCATGGTGCCTTTGCGCTTCTTGCCTTCCCTCTGTGCGATTCCTTGAGGATTTGTATTGATCGAGGTGACAGTAAACAAAAACTTGCAATTCCCCTCTTTGGGAATCCCCTCATTGGGTTTTAATTTCTTTTTGGTTGGGAAAAGATGCTTGGTCTTTCTCACAGGGCAGAGAGTGGGGAATTTCCTTTTGTACTGCAAAGCCATTCTTGAAGGGTAATCTTAAAAGCTGTGAATTTGGGGCAGCACCTCAATTTTTCTTCGGTAACGGAAATCACTGTTCATGACCCCAGGTTTTCTTAGGTTTGCGCATAGCAATTTTTGCTCACATTTGAAAGTTGCCCAATTTTTGCGGCTTTATTTATCTTTTAACAACAGCTGCAAGGCAAGCAGAAGTGCATTCTTGGGAGGCTTCGTCTGCCTCATTCACTTGTTCAGGCAGCAGAAAACGAAAGGAGATAGGCAATAGCAATAGCAACAGCAGTTAGACTTATATACCGCTTCATAGGGCTTTCAGCCATCTCTAAGCAGTTTACAGAGTCAGCATATCGCCCCCACAGTCTGGGTCCTCATTTCACCCACCTCGGAAAGATGGAAGGCTGAGTCAACCTTGAGCCGGTGAGATTAGAACTGCTGAACTGCAGGTAACAGTCAGCTGAAGTGGCCTGCAGTACTGCACCCTAACCACTGCACCACCTCGGCTCAGGCGAGGGCAAAGGAGCCTGCAGCCTCCTTCATTCACACGTTTGGGCAATGGGGGGGGGAGCTTTTTCATATGCCTTCAGAGAAAGAAAGAAAACATGCAAGAAAGCCCCCCCACTGCCTGAACATTTGAATGAAGGAGGCTGCAGGCTCCTTTACCCTCGGCTATGTGATCTCCTTTCATTCTCTGCTACCCGAACGAGTGAATGAGGCAGATGGAGAAAGGTGATCGCATTGGGCGGGCGGGGGCGAGTGAGGGGGAGCAGGCAGGAGTGAGCATTCCAGTACTGTGCCACCGGATGAATGGGTTCTAAAATGTATGCTCAATTTCACGAACGGTTTCTAGCGAACCGGTTAGAACCGGCTGAAACCCACCCCTGGGTGGATATGTCCGAAAGCCAAAGAATTCTGGACCAAAATTCAAAAGTGGTTAGAAGAAATAACCAAGAAATAGAAAAAAAAATTGTCATGGACTCTGAGCTGTTTCTTCTAGGAATAATAAAAAAATAGTAAGGATATCCAATATTTAATGCTTAAGATAATCACTGCTGTCAAAATTTCATATGCCCAAAATTTGAAACTAAAAACCATTTTATCAAATGCAAAAACCATAAAAAAGGTGTTAGAATGCTCAGAAATGGACAAACTAACAATGGAACTAGGAGACAGAGAGGAAACAGAGTACTACAAGATATGGAAAAGGCGGTAGAACTGGCCTGAAAAGAGATATAAAATCTCAAAATTTCTTGCCTTTTCCAGGTTTGATTTATGGCTGTGGATTAGATAAATTTTCTTACCTGGTCTTTCATCTCTTCCACTCCCCTCCTGTTCCATTTGCTTTGACAAAAAGCCAGCATCTTGTCAGCCATGTTGAAGGCTGCCCCTCTGACTCTGATTCATAGGCAAATCTCTGACCTATGAGGGACCTGTTTTTTCCCTCTGGGTCTGATGAGATGCTGCCTTTCTTCACCCCCACCTCCAGAAATTTTGAGAACTTAAATAATATTGATGGTCAGATCAGGACTTTTTCAAAAAGAAAGAAAGGAAGGAAGGAAAAATGGAGGGTTGAAACATCAGCCCTCCCCCTCCCAAGTTTTTATTTGAAACAATTTCGGACAGAAAGGAGAAAGGAGAGAAATGATAAACCCACTCAATTATAAATTCTAAAGTTAGTTTTGGATTTGAAATAGAAACCAAATACTTTGAAGGGTTTATTCTGAAGGATTTATTCTGTTTGAAGTCTTTCCAACTAATATATCTTAACTCCAAAAAAAAGCACTTCTTCTTACTGATAACTGATAACCTAACTTTGTGCGGGAAGTTTCAATTAACCAACTGCCATAAATCAGAATTTGGGAAAGTAGGAGGCAAACAAAAATACCCGAATCTGGTGGATCGCAAATCTGTTCCAAGTGATATATTGTGAGTAGCTACAAGTGACCGGACCCAGTAAGGGAACAAATAATAACAGAATAATAATGGAACCACAAACTGGGAAATACGAAGGGTTTTTTTCCCCTCCTCCTTCTTTTTCACTTGGCAAAAGATTAAGATGGCCCCAGCTTCTGGTTTGAATTTAAGGGAGACCAGAATCTTGAAATAAGATTTGTATAACTAACTTCAATTTTGGAACTGGACATTAAGGAAGAACAAAAAACTAAGATGGCCCCCATCATTTCTCACCACAGCAACTGAAGCAGATAAATTTAAGGTGGAACAGAACGCTGAAATAAGACTTGCATAACGATATAACTAACTGTAACTTTGGAACTGGACATCATAGAAAACTGTGAATTTGAAGAACTATGTGAAATTATAAAAATATGAATAAATCATTAATATCAATCCTAATTGATTCTGAATCTGGAGAAGCAGATAGCTAAAGAAGAACTCAAAGAAGAAGGGGGCTGAGACATTGAAGGGGTAGAAATGGATGGAAATAAAAAGCAGACAAAAAACTTCCTTGGTCCTGGCAGGACCAAGGGGAGGTGTCCCAACAAAAGGGGGGAAAAGTAGACAAAAGTGATTTTGGAGGTTGTTAGTAGCATAAGGAAAATTGAAGTAGGAGATTATGTCCCAACAAAGAGAAATATAAAGTATTCTTTTGATGGTGACCTGGGGAAAATTGAAGGAAGTGAATTGTCAAAATAAAGAAAAGGGAGAAGACAGGAACAGAGAAGTGGGACAAAAAACTTACTAGGAAAAAACCAGATAACTAGAAACTATCATATGGGAAAATATAAAGTTAAGTTAAGGGCTTTATCCCTAAATATGATAATAAAATGGAGTTGCTAACTGGTTGAATATGATAATGGAAAGATAGCTAAATAAAAGTTAACATACATACATACATACATACATACATACATACATACATACATACATACATACATACATACATACATACATACATACATACATATATATATATATATATATATATATATATATATATATATATATGTTACATGGATAAATATGAAACTGATATGGGGTGCTTGTAAAGCAGAGGTTTGTGAGCCACCCTTTTAATATGATAATTAAATTGAGTTGCAAACTGATTGAATATGACAATAGAAGAACAACTAAGCATGGGTCAAAATATATGAAACATTGACATATATAGAACTTTTAAGATGATGAACAAAGTGAGATGTTTACCACTTGTTATTTTATATAATACATTAAGGGAAGTCTAATGAACATTGAACAGCAAAGATTGCCATCTGTAAGATATTAAGGGTAATCTAATCCAAGGTATGGAAAAAGGGAAAGGGAACATGAAATATACCTACAATGGGAAACTATTGTGATAAAAAGACAGAATCACAAATTGGGGGCATGTAAGGATGTATAATTATATAAAGTTAATGATGAGAATAGTTGGGAATTGTAACCAGGTGTACATCTCGATCAAAATTAGGTTGGGGGGGCTTCTGGGGGAGGAGTCTGCCGTCAGACAACTTGTTATGACAAATTATAAAAAGACTGCGTTCGCAATAAGAGTTAGGGGATTGCGTGAAAATGAACAGGAGAATTTGAAACAGACCTTTTTTGAGGCTTTCAGTCGTTTGGTGGGAAGTCCGGGACTCAACTTTGATTGGCAGATCCAAAAAATTTACTGCCATAATTCGTGGGCAGCAAAACAGAGACAGCTTCTGAGAGATATAATTATATATTTTGCTACAAGAGAATCCAGAAACGCGATACTACAAGAGTTTTACAATAACAGGCTGCGAATTGATGGACAGGACTTGATCGTTTTCAAAGAAATACCACCCCAAATGTTAAGAGCCAGGAGAGACTATGCTTTTCTAACTAAAGAACTCAGAAATAATCAGATACAGTAAGATGGGAGGTGCCATTTGGTATTACAGTTACACTTGATGACCAAAAACATCGCCTCAATTCTGTTTGGGAAGCCCGAGACTTTTACTATAAGATCCTAAAGGCGGGACTTCCTGAATTACCCGGACTTGGACAAAGACAAGGAGAAGTAGAAGAGAAACAACAAAACACACAACTACAAGGCGGGAGGTATCGTTTTCCCCCTCCGGAAGGGCAGAAGAGCAGAGAACAAGGATTTAGTTATGCTTCCAAAACATTTGCTTAATTTTAATTTGAATAATACTTTGTGACTTCTGCCTTGTATAAAATGGTATAGTGGTATACCGATGAAGAGACATTAAGGCTGAAAGAAATGACGCTGATTTCCTCGGAAAATATATTGTATGAGACTTAAAAAAAGACTTGATGGATAACTCTGAACTTTTATATAAATTGTTTATGATTTATTTTCTAGGGTGAGGAGGGTGAAGTTGTGGTTTAGGTTGAATAGAGTTGGGACGCCTGGTGTAGATGGGAGGGTAGTGAAGGTTCAATTAGAGCTTATTTTGAGCCAGAAAGTAAGTTGATTTTTATATAAACTGTTATTGGAATATAATGTCTGGAAGGATATACCCAGGGAGTGTGCAGGAAGGCGGAGCAAATATGAGAGGAGTACGGATGAAAATAAAATATATATATGGACACGGGTGAGGTAGGATGAGAAGAGTTGGAAAAGGAAACCGAGAGAAGTATTTGAGATGTGTTTAAACTGCTTTTTAGAGAAGGAGGTAAAAGGGACAAATTAAAGGTTTGGAAATAGACAGATATTTAGACAAAGAGATAAGGTCCCTAGCTAAAGTAGAATTCTATTTAATTAACTTATTTGGTTTCAATATAGTTTGAAATCCTGCAAGTAATAAATTAATTGAGATTAGGAATGATGTACATTGTTTAAGTTTTAATAATGATGGGAAGCTGAGTTCAATGTAGAGAGTTTATTGATTTTTTTCCTTTTTTTTCTTTTTTTCTTTTTTCTTTTTTTATTCCTTTTTTTCCCCCTTTATCTTTTATCTTTTAATTTTTAATCTATTTGGTTTCAATATACTCTAGACTGTGTTTGATAAAAAACTATGCCGGGCATGGGATCTGGGAAGTCGGAAGGGGGCTTGGGAGGGGGGTTTACTGGGGGGAGGGGGGGGAGGGGGGAAATATAGTTTCAATTTCCAAAACAATAAGAATGCACTTGTATACTGCTGCTCTTTTTTCTTTTTTCTTTTTTTTTCTCTTTTCCTTTTATTTTCCTTTTTTTTCCCTTTTCTTTCAATTTTAGTATAAAATACAAATCGAATAGATTAATGAATAGTAGAAATACACCGAAGCGAGGAGTAGAGGGAAAGAAGAGGGAGGAGTAGAGAGGGAGTGAGAGGGGAATGTAAGGAGGGTGAGATGGAGGGAAGGGGAGAAAGGAATGTCTGAGGGGGAGGGGAAGTAGAAGAGGGGGATGCTGGAGGGGAGAAATGAAAGTTGGAGGGGGAGAAGAAAGGGTGTGTGGAGGATGAAGTGTTATGTTGGTTTTCTATAGTGGAATAGAAGATGAGTTGTGTTTATTGTTTTTTTAATTGTACAGTATATAAGTGATTGTATAAAATGAAAATGAAATAAAACAGTTAATAATTAAAAAAAATTAGGTTGGGGGGGGTGTTAAAACACAATGACTATATATGTATACTTTTCTGTTATATCAGGGGTTTTTTTACTAAAAAGGAGGAGAAAAATTAAATGTATATTGAAAAGGAATTATAAATACTATCAACATAAAATGGATCTCGTTCAAAAGCTGAAATACACCAAATAAATGAGACGAAGAGTGGGAAGTAGAGGAGAAAGGTAAGGGAAGAAGAGATGGACAGGAGAGATGGCAAGGGGGGAAGAGGAAGAGAAAATGAGGAGTGGTAAGGGGAGGAAGGAGAAAGAGAGAGTAAGGGGAAGTTGAGAAGGGAAGGATGACAGAGGGAAGAAAGGAGGTAGGGAGGGGGTGGAGAGAGGGAGAAGAAAGTGATGGATAAAGTACAAATATGGTGTATGAAGAGCAGAAGAGCCAATAATTGGTTTTTGGGAGTTGTTGGTAAGATGAATTGATGTAAACATTTAATAATACAATATGATGTTGGTGATTATATGTTATGAAAATGAAAAAATAAAAAACTTTAATTAAAAAAAAGAAAAGAACACATAGCAAACATAATGAAAAGAAATGGCAAATATTTAGAACGCAATAGAGGTGGAAATATTGTATATAGTTGTATATCAGGGACGTGCAGTCAGGAGAGGCAGGGGAGGCAGAGCCTCACCACTGTCATCATGAAAAGAAAAAAATGTAAAAGGAAAAAGGTTGAGCTAGTTTCTGCCAGAGTCACAGTGGATGACTCTGCTTAGTGCTTAACTGTTTAAAAAAGCCTCTAAAAAACGCCCTCTAAGGAGGAGGCAGGAGAATGACGTGCCTCATCTAGTCTGACTTTATGATCACTTGAGCAGAGTTAAGCAAGGATTAAAAGCTGAAAAATTCCTGATGTAGATGAGGCACATCGTTCTCCTGCCTCCTCCTGTAGAGGGCATTTTTAGATGCTTTTTAAAACAGTTAAGCAGAGTCATCCACAGCGACTCTGGCAGCAACTAGCCCAGCCTGACCTCAGCTCTTGCCTTTTTCCTTTTACATTTTTTTTCTTTTCATGATGGCAGGCAAGAGCAGAGTTGAAATCCTCTCTGAAACAGCTGGAAAAGGTAGGTGTGGGTCGGAGGGAGGGGGAGGAATTCAAACTTCATCCTCCTGGTGCAACTTTGTGTGTGTGTGTGTGTGTGTTTGTTTATTTGAGAGAGAGAGAGTTTGTTTGAGTGAAGAGAGGGAAGGGGGTAGGAGAGGCAGGGAGGGCAGCGCACCTTACCCGGCCGGAGGGGCGTCGCCTCCTGCTTCAGTCCAGCCTACGGCACTTGCAGCCCCCGCCAGCTCCTCCAGGGACTCCCAGGCTCAGCACCGCAGAGAGCCGCCGTGAGAGAGGCCGGCCAGGTTGCCCAGGTGGCGGCAGAGATTCCCTTTGTTCTTTTGGGAGAGGGAAGGAGGGAGAAGCTTCCTCCGCTCCATCCGTGCCCCACCTGTGCTGCCCTTGCCTGACAAGCATGCCCCAGATGCCGTGAAGCACTTTCTTTCGCCAGCCTGAGCCTAAAGCGCTTTCTTTCGCCCGCCTGTGCCCACGGCGGCCCGCCAGCACAGGCGGGCGAAAGTCACTTTCTTTCGCCCGCCTGTGCCCGCAGCAGCCTGCCAGGACAGGTGGGCGAAAGCCACTTTCTTTCACCCGCCTATGCTCGCGGCAGAGCTCAAGCAGGCTGCCGCAAGCACAGGCGGGTGAAAGAAAGTGCTTTAGTCAGTGGGGTGTCAGGGGAGAGGACTGCCTCACCAGCCATAAACCTCACCGCACGTCACTGATGTATATATTGTAAAAATGAAAAAGTATGAAATGAAGAAGAATATGTATAAAATTGTATATGTATAGAATGTAAAACCCAAAATCAGAAAAAAGAAATACCAATAACAGAAATCTGTAAAAGTGTAATTGTGATTTTAATGTTTGGAAAATGAATGTCAAAAAAAAAGCAAGAATTCACTCTTTCTATGAGGAGATGACAAAATGGGAGTGCAAAAGTGGGAGGAAGGTGCCCATGGGAGACCAATGGGGTAGATCTAAGTAATGCTAGCTGGAG
Source organism: Thamnophis sirtalis (assembly GCF_051295495.1). Taxonomy (NCBI): domain Eukaryota; kingdom Metazoa; phylum Chordata; class Lepidosauria; order Squamata; family Natricidae; genus Thamnophis; species Thamnophis sirtalis. Next base: position 61,338,636 of record NW_028261388.1, read on the forward strand.
TTGGGAAATTAATTTTACCCAAACTCGAATTGGTGCATGGGTATTAGAGAATGAGATAATAGGGGAAACGTGCTTCAGAAGAACACAACCTGATGAAGATATAGGAGATATGGTATGTGAAGGAGTCTTGGCTTGTAACTCCAGTAACCAACCAGAATGGTGGAGTGGAACTAATAAAACATTGACAGGGTGATATAAAAACATTTCCAGTAAATAGAAAGAATTGGAAGGAATCACCAGAATCTATCACAAAAATATAAGTGGGGTTGCACCAGATGGGTTATACTGAATCTGCGGGAAGATGGCATACGCCCACCTGCCAATTAATTGGAGTGGGACATATATATTGGGAACCATATGACCCAGTTTTTTTCTAATACCTATCCAGAAAGGAGAAATTTTAGAGTGTATATGTGTATATGATGATGCTGGAGCAGCTGGATATAGACCTAGGTAAAGTGAGAAGTAAAAGATAAAATGCAGAGTAAGGCAAAAGAGAGACTAAAGAAGTTGATGGGAGATAAAGTGCTGAGAGTTTCAGGGTGGGCACCCTCAGATTGGCCTCCAGAGAGTGTAATCACAATATATGATCCTGCGACATGGACAGCAGATGGAACTTATGGATACCGTACTCCAATATATAAGTTAAGTAGGATAATTAGGCTGCAAGCTGGTGGAAATCATAACTAATGAAATTGCATTGACCCTAGATCTAGTAGCTGAAATGAATACAAAAATGAGAACAGCGATCTACCAGAACCAATTAGCCTTAGATTATTTGTTAGCAAAAGAAGGCAGAGTGTGTGGCAAATTTATTTAACAAATTGTTGCTTAGAGATTGACGATACTAGAGAAGTAATCAGACAGATAACAGACCAGATGAGAAGATTGCCCATGTCTCTGTACAAACTTGGACTGGAATCTTGGATGATGAAGGATTTTTAGGGGGAAATCTTCAGAAATTGGAAACAGGCCCTATTTATGGTAGGCATGGTATTCCTAGGACTGATGTGCCTACCGTGTCTAATTCCTGTAATAAGAAGTATTGTACATAACACTGTGAAAGGAATGATAAGTGTAACTAATAATCAAATGATGATGTTAACATGTAATTGAACATACTGCAATTATGAAATATGAAAATGTTGAAGAAATTAGGGAAAGTATGAAACCTTTTAATAAGTAAGTTTTATTTTTGAAAATGAATAAAGAATAGAAAGGCTGAATTTGCATGGAACAATAAAATTCAAAAATAAAAGCCTTTGACCATTGGGGATTAGTTGAGGATTAAAACTGCACGTATCCAATGGAATTATCCAATGGGACCAAAGGGGAGGGGATGTGGTATCGCGTTAGGGATTGGGTATAAAAACTCTTACTTTTGAATTTTGGTGTGTGTTCTTTGGGCCTAGAACTTCCTGTTGAAGTCTTGCTCAAGTTCACCACACTTTGCAAACTGCCTTTTATTTAATTTTATTTTTGTTAATAAAATTCTTTTCTTACTGATCCAAGTTTTTGTAAGGAATTATTTCCATCGGAAGGGAATTGGAGCCATGGTAGACCATGGTTTGGTTACCAGAAAAAGGAGAGAACTGAAGCTCAGGATAGACAGTATAAGAGAGAAATTAGTTAATTTAAATCACCTCAGATTTCCAAGACAAATGAATTATATCCAATGATACTCAATGAATAAATGGATATGATCTTAGAAACAATAATCTTTGAGAATACCTGAATGACTGGAGGGTCCCAGACAGTGGTGGGTTTCAAAAAAATTTGGAACCTACCCTGTGGGTGTGGCCTGCTTTGTGGGAGTGGCTTGCCAGCCATGTGACTGGGTGGAAGTGGCTTTCCGGCCATGTGACCAGGTGAGAGTGGCTTGCCAGCTATGTGACCTGGTGGGAGTGGCCAAGATGATGTCAGCATTCTCAGTCAAGATACACAGAAAAGAAAGAGGCATCCATATACCTGAATTTAATTTCAAAGCAGTGGCAACAACTTAAATTCATTAAATAATTAAGGTGACCAGACGTCCCACATCTGGCAAGACAGGCACGCCTTCCCATAATTTTTCCTGCGTCCCGGGCTGTTCTCAAAAAACCCCGCTTTATTTTGGCGCTCGCAGCTCGCTCGCTCCGCCGCCCATCAGCTGCTACCTCGCTCGCTCGTTCTGTTCTACACTAAAAATCTAAGCCAGCCCAGCCTGCCGCTCACTGATTGGCCTGGACTCCAGCCAATCAGTGAGCTGGCTGGGATGGAAAACTTTAAGCACGCGCTGCGTGCTTAAAATTTTCCATCCCAGCCAGCTCACTGATTGGCTGGAGTCCACTTAGCTTAGCACGCCGCACGAGTCTCCATTTCATTTCGTCTTCGCCGTTTCCTTGCTGCCTAACTGGTGAGTAACGGTACCGGTGGGAATCGGGAGGCTTCGCCGCTTCGGGTGTCCGGTGGCGGCCTTTAGCCCTAGGGAGGCCACAGTCTGGCTTTCCCCCCGCCCCGCCTCCTCCACTAGCCTTTGTCCCTCCACAGTAGGGTGGCTGGGGGGAGGAGACGGCCCTCCTCTCCTTCTCCCCCTTTGCGGAGTTTCCCTGTGTCTCCCAGGTCGCGCCCGTCCCCTCTCAAAAGCATTCGGCTCCCTGTGTGTGAGAAAGGCACCCGCTCGCCAGCCCGCCCACCCTTGGGCTCCAGGGGCAGGTTCCTTCGTGCCCTGCAGAGTTTCCCTGTGTCTCCCAGGTCGCGCCCATCCTGTGTGCGAGAAACTCCGCAGGGCGCGAAGGAAGCAGCGCGGCAGCGGCGGCGCTGGGAAGGTGCTGCCCCCAGAGCCCAAGGGTGGGCGGGCTGGCAAGATGGGTGCCTTTCCCTGTGTCTCCCAGGTTGCGCCCGTCCTGTGTACGAGAAAGGCGCCTGCTCGCCAGCCCGCCCACCCTTGGGCTCCGGGGGCAGCACCTTCCCAGTGCTGCTGCTGCCGCGCTGCTTCCTTTGCATCCTGCGGAGTTTCCCTGTGTCTCCCAGGTCCCGCCTGTCCTGTGTGCGAGAAACTCTGCAGGGCATGAAGGAAGCAGCGCAGCAGCGGTGGCACTGGGAAGGTGCTGCCCCCGGAGCCCAAGGGTGGGCGGGCTGGCAAGCAGGCACCTTTCCCTGTGTCTCCCAGGTCACGCCCGTCCTGTGTGCGAGAAAGGCGCCCGCTCACCAGCCCACCCACCCTTGGGCTCCGGGGGCAGCACCTTCCCAGTGCCACTGCTGCCGCGCTGCTTCATTTGCACCCTGCGGAGTTTCCCTGTGTCTCTCAGGTCGCGCCCGTCCTGTGTGCGATAAACTCTGCAGGGTGTGAAGGAAGCAGCGTGGCAGCGGCGGCGCTGGGAAGGTGCTGCCCCCGGAGCCCAAGGGTGGGTGGGATGGTGAGCGGCGCCTTTCCCTGTGTCTCCCAGGTCATGCCCATCCTGTGTGCGAGAAAGCTATCTGGGGCGGCTTTCCCCGCCTCCTTTCTGTGCCCGCGCCCCGGTTCCACCTCCTCCGGCTGGCGGCCAATGGGAGGGAAAGGCGGGAGAAAGATCGAAGGCGACGTTGGCGCTGCTCTTCTCCGCCCTCCGCGTGGTGTTGGGCCTTTTTTTGCCATCAGTGGGGCGGTCAAGCTCACCTGATCGCCGGAGATGCCCACTGGCAGATGGTGAGTGGGGCGCCTCCGAGGCGGGAGGGGAAGCTAGTCCGGGCCGCTGCTGGGTGAGGCAAGTCAGGGCTGCAACTGTCCGGGCCGCCTGCGCCTCCGTGCCCACCCCAGCCTCCCGTTCACCCCAGATCCAGCCACCTAAGCAGATCCCTCGCCGAGCGGCTCCTGCAGGAGATACTCTAAGGAAAGGCTTGGCTCACAAACTGTCTTCAGGAGCTGCGCAGGGTGAGCCCGGTTCTTCCCCTTACTTAAGACGGCGGGCCCGTCCTCGCTTGCAGGGAGCCGCCTTTTCGGGCCTAAATCTTGGTAACCGGCCAGACAGGCGGCAGAGCTTCCCAGGCCAGTTGTGTCGCGTGCTTGCAAAAGAAAAGGCGCACAACTTCCTTGGGGAAGCAGCGCTCACCACCTCCTGCCCGCAAAGGGCTTGTTTGCTCTCTTCGGAGGATGCTTCCTTTTCAGGGCAGGGATTCCTCCCCCCACCTCTCTCACACACACACAAACACACACTCAATCATACTCTCTTTCACACACACAAACACCCCACTCACGCTCAACTTCCTTTCTCTCTCATACACACAAACACACTCAGTTATTCTCTGTCTCACATACACACACCACTCACAATCACTCTCTTCCTTTCTCTCTCCTTCACACACCCACCCCATTCACACTCTCTTCTTGGGTCTTAAGAGACCTTTGTCCAGTGTATCTCAATTAGGGGTGGGGATGTTTTAAAGCTGGTTACAGTCTGATCATATTTAAAGGGTTTTGTTCTGTGTGTGTGTGTGTGTGTGTGTCCCCTTTCTGGCCATCTAGTTTATTGCAGACTTGCTCCCCTCAGTTTAGGGAGTTAGTTGGAGAGAGGGAAGAGAGTCTGAGCCCACAGGACTGCCTGGGTTTGTACTCAAGTATTTCCAAATCTGGGAGTTTCTCTGGCCTTTGGCCAGCTTTCCATTTGTAGAAGCATTTTGGTGCCTAAGGCTGATGTTTGAATGTTTGTTGCTGGGGGTGGGAGAGAGCCCGTTGCAAGATTTTTTTTGGGGGGGGGGGACAGAGAACTGCCTGAATACAATCTGTATCATTCACTGGAACCAGAGGTTTACTCTTCCAAGCTTTGGGACTTGTGCTGGAGAGCCCATCCTTAGGGAACTTCTCTCTATTTGAATGTGTGTATTGAGACAGAGGGCTGTCTGTTTTCTTTTTTCCACTGGATTGGTGAAAATTACTTTGTAAACTTAAAAAAAGAAAAGAAAAATGGGCTGGAAGGAAGAGAGAACACTTTGAGTTAAGATGAGCCACAAGATTTTAGGGAAACAAGACAGGGGAAGAGCAGAAAGACAGAGAAGGTGAAGGTAGATAGGCAGAAGGAAGGAAGAAGGAAGAAATAGGAAGGAGGGAAGGTGAAAGGATGGAAAGAGGAAGGAACAGAAGTGAAGAGGAAGAGAGAAATGGAAAGAGCAGAAAGACAGAGAAGGTAGATAGGCAAAAGAAATGAAGCTGAAAGAATGGAAGGAGGAAGGAAGAGAAAAGGAGGAAGGGAGTGAGTGAGGAAAGAAGAGAGGATGGAAGGAGAAAGGAAGGAAGAGAGGAAAAGAGCAGAAGACAGATAAGGTGAAAGTAGATAAGCAAGAGGAGTGAAGGAAGAAGTGAGGTGTCTCGAGGAGGGGGAAAACATTTATTGACCAAAGTTACAATGGCATTGAAAAAAGTGACTGATGACCATTTTTCACACTTAGCGACCATTACAGCATCCTCATGGTCACGTGATCAAAATTTTGTTTGGCAACAGATTCGTATTTATGGTGGTTTTAGTGTCCTGGGGTGACCTTTTGACAAAATATAAAATTTTTAATCAAGCCCCCCCCCCCCCCGCCCCGTCAATGGTGTCCCTCTTTACCAATCTGAAAATCTGGTCACCTTATAAATAATAATGTTTGTTAGGGCTATGTACTGTTTTTGAATATGTAGGAATGTAAAGCCCACAGCATCTACTTGGTACTTTTTAAAGCAGCAGCACCTTTTTCCTGGATTCATGAAATATCTACTTTAAAGAGTTGTGGGTGGGGTATTATATTTACAGTCTTGTACTCTCTTCAGTACTTTGTTTGGAACAGAATCCAAAGTACCACTCAGTCCTAGCATTTGTACTAAAGGTAGGCAAATTATTTTACAGGGCTCTGAGCACTTCTCCAGATCTGGTCAATGAAGCAGATGTTCCAAAGTACTCCCACAACTTTCCAATGCTTTGAAATCCCACCAAATGATTTATACAAGCCTATTTCATACTTTCTTCTATATGGCAATCAGGGTGGTTTTACATATGGTTCACAGGTGGTCTATTTTCCAAGTACTTAGAGGGCCAAGAACTGCCTTTCCTAGATTGCAGCTTTAGCTTCCTTGAATGTTATCACACCTTCAGGCCATTCAAATATAGACTAGCTCTGATCCTGGAACCATATCACATGCTTTATATATTAATATCATATTCAATGTAATCATTATTGCTAAAAAAAACAGGCAGCAGTTAGAGTAGTTTGTAACAAAACATGGGCAAGAAACAAGAAGTTGATTCACCCCCCCCCCCTATTTTAGCTTATTTCTGTCTTATCTAATATTTTCCTGCAATTCTTTGATAATCCAGACTACTAAAAAGAGTTCTACATAATGATACTTTCAAAATAAGTTTGATGTCCAACAGATTTCCTATTTATTAAAATGAACAGGTTCTGGCCTGTTGCTTAAAAAAATAAATTCATAAATATATCCCCAATAAAAAGAATAGTATGTTGGAGTACTGAAAAACTCAGCCGAATGGGAAAATCCAAAGAAAAAAATATTGGACTTCCTGCTAAGAGGTAACAATTTATATATAGTATGCACAATTCTTTTAGTTAAATTATTGCTGAACAATTTATAATAGTTGTATCAAAGTATTATTCTAAGCTATTTGCCACTACTACCCTACTTTCTAGATGTTCACTATTGTCTCCCCCCCCCCCCCAAGATTTAAGGCCATGTGAAACAGTTTTGATGAAAGTTGCATGATATGAAACCTCTCTCCTTTGAAATAAGGTTTGGTTTTAATTCTCCAATGAATCAAAAGGAATGTTTCACGCTTGTTACACAGCATTTGTTTTAGCTTTCCATAGCTCTCCCCAAAACCAACCAAGAAAGATAAAACCACAAAAATCTAATACTGTTGTGCACAGCTTTGCACTAAATTATCTGTATAGTAAGCCAAAAATAGTTTAAGATTATAATTATCCCACCTGTTTCCCCCATTAACATGCAAATACATTTTTCTTGTTCAGAGACTGCATGAGAGAGTTCCCAGTCCTTGCAAAATATCACACATTCACATAAAGGGAGCAGCAACTCCTCTGTGAAGGGAGGGGGAGTTTGGCTTCTCTCTGGCATTTAAAGGCTGCAGCAGGGAGAATCCGAACTTTTTCCTCTCCCTCCATTTACAGAGGAGCTGCGGCTCCCTTTATGCTCCCCCTGGCCCCCTCCCTCCTGGGGGTAAAAGCACCTGAAAGGGACAGGCAGGCTGCTACAGCTTTATTGAGAAGACATTTCTGAGAAGAGAAACTTCTCAGGTCCGGCTGCACCTGAGCTGGTGGAGCGCCCGTGCGATTGGAGCAACCATGTGTCTTAGCTGCACTGGCTGTCTTCCTGGCAACAGGCCGGCGATTGCGGGCGCTCCACCAGCTCGGGTGCAGCCGGACCGGATAAGTTTCTCTTCTCAGAAATGTCTTCTCAGTGGAGCTGTGGGAGCCTGCCTGTCCCTTTCAGGTGCTTCGACTCCCGGGAGGGAGGGTGCCAGGGAGACATAAAGGGAGCCGCAGCTCCTCTGTGAATGGGGGTTCGGCTTCTCTCTGGCAGTTAAAGGCTGCAGCAGGGAGAATCTGAACTTTTTTCCTCTCCCTCTATTTACAGAGGAGCTGCGGCTCCCTTTATGATCCCCCTGGCCTCCTACCTCCCAGGGGTCAAAGCACCTGAAAGGGACAGGCTGCCACAGCTTTACTGAGAAGACATTTCTGAGAAAAGAAACTTCTCCGGTCCAGCTGCACCCGAGCTGGTGGAGTGCCCATGCCAGAGGTGGGTTCCTACCAGTTCTCACCAGTAGAACCGGTTGGTCAAATCTACCAAAACGGTGAGAGGAGTTTCCACCAGTGGACCCAGAAGTAAGTTCTGGAACGCCTACCCCGGCCCTGTTGCTTGCTTGCTCGCTCGCCCACGCTTGTCCGGAAGTCGCTCCATTGCTCGCTCGCCCCGCCCGTCTGCACTATCCTAGCCCCACCCACCACTCACTGATTGACTACCTCACCAATTTCCCCGCCTGCCTCTAACAACCCTATCTAAACCCACTTATTTTTTTTCTTGTTTGGCTCTCTATTGCTGCCTGCCAACTCCGAGGAGGTAAGTAAGCTGCAACTAAGCGTGGGGTGGGGGGCTGCTGCGGCCCTGCACTATAAGTGAGTCCGGTGACCTTTTGTGGCCTTGCAAGGATCCTGGGCTCCCTTATAGCACAGGGCTGCATGGCCGCCAGAAAGCGCGGGAATGGGGACGGCGGTGGGAGCTTACGTGGTGTGGCTGGCGTCTTTGACAAGTTCAGGGATCTCACAAGGCCTTTGCAAGGTCCTCAGACTTGCCTAAGATGCCTGCCCACCAGAAAGCATGGGCGCAGGGGTGGGGATGGCGGCGGGAGCTTACACGGTGCGGCTGGCATCTTTGACAAGTTCGGGGACCTTGCAAGGCCTCGGCGTTTTGTGTATCATGGCATGCTGCAAAAGAGAGGGAGTAAAGACCTTTTCCAGATTGTTGGTGGTGAAGGTGCGGGCTCCTCTATGGTTAGCCAGTCCAAAACAAAACAAATTTGAAATTCTCATAAACCATATTCAGCTGGATATTTTGAAAAGGTAGCTTTCTATAAGTTGTTTCTCATCCGAGATTGCTAGTAGGATGAATATAATTTATCATAATTTCTATATTATTATCTGTATTGTGCTGACCACTGTTCTGATATTTATATTTTGTTTAGAGTTTAAAAGTGATTTTTAGTTTTTTTAACCCATACAATATATTCAGTTATTTACAATCAATTAATGAAATACTGAAATCTTTATTTTTTATGACACTTGTATGTTTCCTTGTCTATTCACTTATACTTTATTTTTTATTATTTTCCCCTTTTTGGTTTACTTATTCTTTTGGTAAAATATTTGGTAAAAACATATTAAAATATTTGGTAAAATATTTGGTAAAAACATATTAAAAATCAAAAACATATTTCTGAATGTACAGGGCGGGGCATAACCTTTTCCTAGGGGGTCACAGCAACACTTGTAATAACAACACAAATAATTCATACACCATTCGAAAGCCCATCAAAAACTGAGTTTATTGACACGATTTAATAGTCAGTATGACCACCATTAGCCCTTCGAACAGCATTCAAACGAGGTGGATAAGAACACAACAAATCTTCAAACAGTTCCGTTCGATTTTCCAGATTTTTCAACACAGTTTCCAAATTCATTCTCAAAGTTTCAACCGAATATCGATTTTGACCTTGCTCCTGAATCATCAGAGCTTCCACTTCATCCTTAATTATGGCCCCAATGTTCTCTGCCGGATTGAGATCTGGCAAATTTCCCGGCCAGACGTCATTGCCCCAAAATTCGACATTGTTTTCCTTTAACAATTGCTGAGTCGCATTTGCACGCATGCAAGGAGCTTTGTCATGAAGAAAGACAGCCTCACCAACCACCAAGACATTGTCTGGATCACTGAGAAATGGAATGACATTCTCCAATAAAATTTTCTCACGGAAATAACTGCCATCCCAGGATTCCCCTTTATCCTTCAAAACCCAATGCAGTTTCTTGGCTGTGAAAATGACGAAAATCCCGATGCAAGTCGGATTGCGAACGATTTGTCGATATCGTTCATGTTTGGCGATGTCGTCGACGTCTTTAGCCCAAATTCGATCGTTCTGGAAATTCGGTTTTCGAATGGCATAAACGAAGAATTCGTCAGATGGCGCCAAATGAAGAAAATCTTCCTCGGTCCATTCAGACAACCAATCGCACAACCAAAGCCGATCTTGAACGTGTGTTTGAGTTTTCAATGGTTTGCAAATGACGTGGAATGGCTTCAAACCTTCTCGTTCTCGATATCGGCTGATTGTCCTTTGATCAACTCGTTTTCCACGAATTTGAAGGATTTCTTGGGCCACTTTTCGGTTTCCTTTTCGTTGTTTGCGACTGCCAGTTGCAATGATGGCTTTGCTTTCTTGGGACAGTTGCAGAGGACGCCCTTCTCCAAATTTTGTGAAACATTCTTGGGCTGTTTTGTTCCAATTATCAGTAACCCAATCCGGATGACGTTTCAATTTGTTTGCAATCCATTTTCGATTGATAAACGTCGCTCCAGCATCGCGAGCCTCTCGAAAGGCAATGCATTTTATTCTGTCAATGATCCTTTGTTCTTCCAAATTGAATTTTCCAGCCATTCTTAAAGCAAATTTAACATTTAATAGCTCATTCAATTCAGTTTTTTATGGGCTTTAAAATGAGGTGTCGCGGAAGTTGTAAACTGCTGTCGATCTTGCTGTGACCCCCTAGGAAAAGGTTATGCCCCGCCCTGTATATCTACTTATCAGTGTAATGTCTACTTAAACACAGATTAGTCCTCTCTATTTTCCAAGAAAATACAAGTGCCCTGGTTAGTTCTTCCTAGCTTTTTATTTTTCTGTTTAATTTCATTGAGGGCCACATCAGCATTATAGTTGCCCTCAAAGGGCCAGTAACTGCGCATGCTAATGGCCTGTGTTTGGACTTAGTTAAGGTCAACCATCTCTGCATACCAACTGAATGAGAAGTTTGAAGATGCACCACACATGACACCTTAAGGAGTTGCAGATTGGTTAATGGGTTGGGGTGATTGGGGATGCTGGGTAAACGTTTGATATGTACTTGTTCGCGTCTTTTTGGCTCAGATCTTGCTTTTCTTTCACTGCTATCTTTTCATAACCAATAAAAGTATCTTTAATTCCACAAACAATGGGGGTGGGAGTTTTTTTCTTTGTTATTGATGGAGGCACGCCACACACACACACACACACACACACACACACACACACACACACTGCATTCTAACTTTGGGAACTTTTATGGGGAGAAGGCCTTCTCCCCAAGCCCAGATATGATTGGCAGTTTGTAAGCTCAGATATGTATAAAAGTCTCTAAACTTGGAATGGTATGTTTGTGTGTGTGTGTGTGTGTGTGTGTGTGTGTGTGTGTGTGTGTGTGTCTGTGTGTGCATTCATGCATGTGTGCATATGCACAGCACATCAAAGGAGAGGTTCTTTTCCCTGTCTGGTGTCCCCTCCCAGCAAAGCAGGAGGCACAGGATGACACTGCTGCATGTGGAAGCATGAAGAAGAAAGCTTGCAGGAAACAGTTTCCTCTGAGATTAAGTCAGGAAAGCAAAGGCTCAGCATGAACAATGACTTGCAACAAAAGTCAAAGTTAATAAGTTTCTTTCAACATATAAATAACAAGAAAAAAGTCAAGGAAACAGTCAGTCCAGTAAAGAGAGAAGATGGCAAGGAAGTAACAGACAGCATAGAGAAAGCACTGCTGCTTAACTCAAGGGTGCAAGGGTCTTGTAACTTGACAGCTTTAAAACTTGCACACTTCAAATGCCAGAGTTTCTGAGCCAACATTTGGTTGCTAAGCAAGAGTGTTGTTAAGTGAGTTTCACCACATTTTACAAGTTAGCCACACCCACAGAATAGGTAGCAAAAATTTTTGAAACCTACCCCTGTTGTGGGAGCTTGATCACTAGAAACTTTCAAGAAGAGAATGGACTGGTATTTGTCAGAAATGGTGTAGGGTATCCTGCTTGGGCAGGAGTTTGGACAAGATGACCTCTGTTTATCTGTCTGTTTGTCGAGGCCTTATGTACCTGTATCTGTACCTCTTACCCAAGTCCAACTTCTGCCTTGACAGATCTCTGGAGAGCAGGAGAAGGAGGCAAGGGAGCAAGGGAGGCTGGCCTTTCTCAAAAGGGAAACCCCATTTCCAATTGTGTGTGGTAAGGATGCTGGTTTATTGGGGCAACTTTCCCTCATGCAGCTCTTCCACCACCACCTCCTCCTCTCCAGAGATCTGTTAAGGCAGAAGTTGGACTTAGGAAACTGCTTCCTACAAACTTTCTCCTCCATGCTTCCACACCCAGCAGAATCTCTGCTTCCTGTAGTGGGGCCATACAAGGCTGAGGGGAGGGAACCAGACGTTTCCAGTGGAGGAAGATGAGACCAGGGTGAGCACCAAAGCCTTGTCCAGTAGAGGATCTCTGGACAGTGGCACTGGCTGCCTGAAGCCCTGAGCAGTGGAGGGCAAGCAGCCAGTCTGGCCCTTGAGGCACCGGGACTCTGCAGCCCAGCCCAACCCCACTTCCCTGAGGGGGCGCTCGATGTGCTTACCTCCTCCTCGAGGTTACTATTGCTGTGCTAGCTCTCCTTGGCCAGGTTCTTCATGGTGGGTGTGGGACAGTGGTGGGTTTAAAAAAAATTTAGAACCTATTCTGAAGGTGTTGCCTATTTTGTGGGTGTGGTTTGGTGGTCATGTGACCGGGTGGGAGTGGCCAACTTGTAAAATGTGTTGAAACTCATTTAACAACACTCTTGCTTAGCAACAAAAATTTTGGGTTCAATTGTGATCATAAGTTCTCTTTCTTTTTCTTTCTTTCCATCCTTTCTTTCTTCTTTCTTTCTTGTGTCTCTCTCTCTCCCTCTTTCTTCCTTTCCTTCCTTTTTTCTTTTTTCCTTCCTTCCTTCCTTTCTTTCTTGTGTCTCTCTCTCCCTCTTTCTTTCTTTCTTTCTTTCTTTCCTTCCTTTCTCTTCCTCTTCCTTCCTTCTTTCTTTCTTGTGCCTCTCTCCCCCTCTTTCTTTCTTTCTTCCTTTCTTTATTTTTTTTCCTTCCTTCCTTCTTTCTTTCTTGTGTGTCTCTCTCCAACTTTCTTTCTTTCTCTTTCCTTCTTTCTCTTTCTATCTTTGTCTCTCTCTCTTTTCTCTCCCTCTCTCTTTCCCTTCCTTCCTTTCTTTCTTCCTTCCTTCCTTCCTTCCTTCCTTTCATTCTTTCTCTCTCTCTCTTTCCCCTCTCTCATGCACACATACACCTTCCAGTTGGCAAAAATTTCTGTTTTGCCAGCTGGAAGGCTGGAAAAGAAGCCTCATTTTCCCTACCACCTGCAGCTCTCAGAGGAAGGAGGCAGGGAAGCAAGCCCCGGGGCTCATCTCTGCCTCCTTCCTTGAGAGCTGGCTTTGAGAATGGCCAGCCTATCCCACCACTGCTCCCTTCACTCGCCTTCCACCTGGAGGCTCTGCCGGTGGTCGCCTCCCGAGAGAAGCTCAGGAGAGATGTGCAAATGGCTGCGAGCCTCCCGAGGAGGGCACTGGGCACCAGGGGGTGGCAGTGGTGCCTGCTGCTGCTGCTGTTCCTGGTAACACAGGCTTCTTCGAGGCCAGGGAAGGGACCATTCCAGTACGGGGCCTCTGGAGGACCTGGTATGCAAATGCACGCTGGATTTCTGGCACAGATACGCATGTACCAGACCGGCTGAAACCCACCTCTGGTGTGGGAGGGCAAAATGTGTGGGTCACAGGAGATCTGCGCTTTGCTAACTAAAGCATGGGAGACCACCAGGAGAGGCCAGGAGGAGGGGGCAAGGAAATGGTGAAAGGGTAGCAGGGCTGCTGGTGGCCAAGTGTTAAGGCAAGACTTCCCTCAGACCCTCCCTTCCTCTCCTTCCTTCCTTCCTTCCTTCTTTTCTCCCCCTCCCCATCCTTCCTTCTTTGTCTCCATCTCTTCCTCCCTCCATCTCTACCTCTTTCGCATTCCAATCTCCTTGATTCCTTCTTCCTCCCTCCCTCCCTCTTTCCACATCCAGGAGGGGAGGAGGGGAGGATGACAGTGTTGCTAGTGGCCATGGCTTTTCCATGCAAGGCGGGGGCAGGATGGAGGCCATCCCAGTGAAAGGGAAGGACTTACACACTGCAGGACCAGTGTGTGAGGCCGGGCTGGCGAGCAGGCCATAGAGGCAGTTGAGGTGCTGTGGCGGGTACAGTGCTGCTCCTGGGGCTTATCTACAACAACTTCATGGTGGCTACATGGGCCAGAATGTGGTCAGCCTTAGATCTGGCCTGCAGCACAGGTGATATTCAGCCAGTTCACACCAGTTTGCCCGCCTGCTCAATGCTCACTCACCTCACCCAACCCAGCCCTATATATGTTGCCTTCGCTTTGCTTGCTCTGCTCAGCTCACCAAAGGTATTGTATTTTTCAGAGTATAAGACACACCAGAGTATAAGACGCACCAAGGTTTTGAAGAGGCAAATTTTTTAAAAAAGTTTTTCCACTCTGCAAACCTCCCCAAAATGGCCTGTTTTTATGAAAACGGGCCAGTTGTTTTTCAAAAAAAGGGCATGAATAGCCCTTAGGAGGCTTGTAGAGTGCTCTGGGGAGTGCGGGGGCCCAAAAATGGGCAAAAATATTTTTTTGTCAAAAAAGAAAAAGAAAAAAGGGCATGGGTAGCCTTTAGGAAGCTTATAGGATACTTCTGGGGGCTGGGGGGGCAAAACTGAGCAATAAATAGCCTGTTTTTTGCTCATTTCTGCCCTCCCCATCCCCCAGGAGCTCTCGGAAAGCCTTCTACAGGTTCTGCACAGCCATTTTGGTGAAGAGGGCAGGGGTTCAGGAGGCACAAAATGCTGTATTCAGTGTATAAGATGCGTCCAGATTTTCAGCCTCTTTTTTGAGGGAAAAGGGTGTGTCTTATATTCTGAAAAATACAGTAAGTAAGCATGCCATCCACTCACCCTTTGCTTTGGGTCATCGGCTGGGGCCCAAGAGGTGCGCTATTCCCTGAGGCCCTAGAGCCACCACCCGCATTGGCCAGGTTGGGGAATGCGCCATTCCCTGGCTCCAGCCTTGCCCCAGAGATACTGCCCGCTCGCTGCCCACCTCAACTGGGTCGGGGAATGCGCCATTCCCAAGCTCTGGCATCGCCCTAGAGTCTCCTCCTGCATGCTGCCTCACCCTCCCTTTGTCAGTTGCACGTGTCACCCCGTTTCCCCTCCTTCAGGGGCCCTGGCCCTAGTCCTGCTTCCCCACCACTGCCTCTTTCATCTGGCTGTTTACCTTCCTCCCCTGGCAGCTGGTCTGGACTCAGGAAGGCAAGCTGACTTCTGGTAGTTGCTAAATTTCGCTATGCTGCATGAGATGCTTTCCCAGCAAAAGCAGCTTTGGGGAGAAAATAAGTTGCCAGAAAATACATGGAATGACTCAATGTGCTCTCTGGGTCAACGGCTGCTTCTCTCTACCACTGCTCTTGCTGGGACAGTGTCTTGTGTAGCACAGCAAAATTTAGCAACTGGGAGTTGCCACTTTGGGTCCTATAAGTCCCATCCAGAAAGCACTGTGGCAAAAACAAAAAGCATTCAATCTGGCTGCTTCTCTCTGATGCAGCACTTTCTGGATGGGACTTAGAGGAAAGCAGTGGCTGATGGCTGCTAAATTTCATCTCCCTGAGTCCCAAGGCATGCCCAGCACCAACAAGGGCCACAAGAAGTAGCTGCGAGATCAAGCAACATCTTGATGAGTGAGAGACCTGAGAGAAATTTCCTCCCCCAAGAGCTGCCCGCCTGGAGCTTTCCTTATGCTGCCGTCACCACCACCACTCTGGAGCTCATCTTCAGGATGGATCAGTAAGCTGTTGCATTGCTCCCCAGGAAGGGCTGCATCATGTAGGACTGTGTGACCAGACCAGGTGCTTTCTCTCAGGCCTCCCACCTTGCATCTGGTGGCAGGAGGAGGAAGTGTGTGGTAGGGAAGGCTGCCTGCAGCCAAAGTTGGGATATCTGCAAATTTGCGTATGAGCCAAGGTGGTGCAGTGGTTAAATGCAGCACTGCAGGCTACTGCTAGATCAGCAGGTCAGCGGTTCAAATCTCACCGGCTCAGGGTTGACTCAGCCTTCCATCCTTCCGAGGTGGGTAAAATGAGGACCCAGATTGTTGGGGGCAATATGCTGACTCTCTGTAAACCGCTTAGAGAGGCCTGAAAGGCCTATGAAGCGGTATATAAGTCCACTGCTATTGCTATTGCTATTGTATAAGCAGAAGGAAGCAGAATGCCTTGAGCAGAAGGTTCAACTATAACACCTCCAAGGTACTTTCTGATTCTAAAGTCTCCAAAACAAGGAAATTTGCTTAAATTTTGTGTGTGTGTGTGTGTGTGTAAGAGAGATAGATAGATAGATAGAGATAGAGAGAGAGATGTAGCTTTTGGGGGGTGCATTTTGGAGAAGTATTAACAGAAATGCTAAAAGAGCAATCAGTTTGGGATTAAATTCCAAAAGAAATTGGGTCTTCAGGGTAAAGAGACTGTCAGCCTCTGCTTTGCTGTTGCTTCAGCTGCCATGAAACGGGGCGGGAGGGCATGGTATTTGGGAGGGGTTACTAATTGTGCTGGAGGAAGGTTCTGGAGCTCAACTGCCTGTCGGACTACGCATGCGTAGGAGATTCCCGCCAGGACTAACAGCGCCGACATTCCATCCTCGTGATGCCTTTTGAAGTTATCTCACACCTGACACTTGGGAGAATTATGATTGGACTGTAACTGTGATGCCAAGTGGAGGGGTATGGGTTATTCTATATATCAATTGCTTTTGCGCCTAAATAATCAGACTTCGCTTCGCTATGCCTTTAATCATTTATAATTAGTAAAAGTCCACTTGATTTCTACTCATGGAGTCTCGTGGTCTTCTTTCCTTTTTTTTTTTTTTTTTTGCAAAATATTTTTATTTCCATTTCATTCTATACAATCACATGTTTACTGTGCATAACCAGGGCATATAACATTGAGTAATAACCACAACCCTCACTTATATAGAAAGTGTCCCCTACAATACAAACCGAATATACCACCTTGACCCACCATACACCCTCTTTCAACCCCCTCCAACTTTCATTCTTCCTTCTCACATACCCCTCTACACCTACTTCCCCTCCCCCTCTATCTAACCCTAACCCTATCACTCCCTCTCTTAATCCATTCCCTCCCTTCCTTCTCCTCCTCCTCTCTCTCACTCTCTCCACCCTCCTTCTTCTTTCACTCAGCTCCTCCCTTCGGTATACTTCTATTACCTTCCAATATATTCAGTTTGTTCTGTTTTAACACTAACATTAAAAAGCCACAGTATACAAGTGCAATCATGTACCTTAAAGTTTAACACATATTATGTTTCCCCCCTCCCCCTAGATCCCCACCTCCCTTCCCTCCCCCCGACTTCCCAGAGACCATACATGGTATAACTTTTTGACAATCACCATCTAGAATATCTCTACATTGATCTCAGCTTCTTACTGTTACCCAAATTTTAAACAGTTTGAGTTCTTACTGATGCTAAGCATAAGCTATCTGGAGTTTCTTAATCCCATGTTTACTTTGTATATAATCAATCCATTTTTTCCAGTCTCGTTTATATCTCTCGTTTGAATGTTCTTTGAGATATGCTGAAATTTTTGCCATTTCGGCTAAGTTTATAACTTTTAAAGTCCATTCTTGAATTGTAGGCAAATCTTTCTTCTTCCAATATTGCGCCACCAAGAGTCTTGCTGCCGTTATTAAATACAGAACCAAATTAATCTCTGCTGCCATAAAGTCAATACATATACCTAGTAAAAACAGCTGGGGGGTGAATTTTATCCTTCTTTTGAAGATATTTTGCAGAATCCACCATATTTTTATCCAAAATGCCTTAACATTACGACATGTCCACCATATATGAAAATATGTAGCATCAAGAGAACCACATCTCCAACATTTAGGTTGAACATTCGGATACATAGAAGCAAGCTTTTTGGGATCTAAGTGCCATCTATAAAACATCTTATAAAAATTTTCTCTCAGATTTTGTGCTTGTGTAAATTTCACATTTCTTACCCAAATTCTTTCCCATGTGTCCAGCATTATTGGTTCATCAATATTCTGAGCCCATTTTATCATACAATCCTTAATCAGTTCCGTTTCAGAATCCATCTGTATTAATACATTATATATCCTCTTTATATGCATTGAGCTTTGATCTCTTATTTGTTTAAACAAATTATCCTCAACTTTTACAAAGCCAATTTTTTGATCTGTTTTCCATCTGGCCTGTAGTTGACCATACTGAAACCACGTTTGAACTACCTTCTCTTCTTTAAGTACCTCTAAAGATTTTAATTGTAATACCCCTCTTTCTAAAATAAGAAGTTGTCTATAGGTGGTTCTATCGTGTTTTTGTTCTGTATTCATATTTTCAATTGCATGTCTAGGAATTGCCCACATGGGCAATTTATCATTTAGTTTGTGTTGGTATTTTTTCCAGACCCGCAATAAAGCATTTCTTAAAATATGATTTTTAAAATTCTTATCCAATTTTTTGTTAAATAACAAGTAAGCATGCCAACCATATACCAAGTCGTGTCCCTCGATATTCAATATTCTATCATTGGTTAAATGAGTCCAGTCACTAATTGCAGATAATGCCACTGCATCATAGTATAATTTTAAATTGGGTAATTTCAATCCTCCTCTTTCACGTGTATCTTGCATTATTTTCATCTTTACCCTCGGCTTCTTTCCTGCCCATACAAATTTGTTGATACCCTTCTGCCATTCTAAAAGATTCACATTTCTTTTAAGTATTGGTAACATTTGAAAAAGAAATAAAAATTTTGGTAAAATGTTCATTTTCACTGCCGCTATCCTACCCAGCAAAGACAAATGCAGTTTCTCCCACCTTTTCAACTCCAACTGTATACTATGCCAAAGTGGTTCATAATTATGCTTATATAATTTCCCATTTGAGGTTAAAATATTAACTCCAAGATATTTGACTTTTTTAACTACCTCACATCTTAACATCGCTCCCAGTTCTTCCTTCTGCTTGATATTCATATTTATAGCTAATATTTTGGTTTTTCCTACATTTATTTTGAATCCCGAAACCTGACCATATTGATTAATCGTATTCATTAAGACCCTACTGGATTCCTGAGGTTGTTCCAATATTATAACCAGGTCGTCTGCAAATGCGCGGACTCTGTATTCTTGCTGTCTAATTTTAACCCCTTTAGACCGCTCAAGCCCCGTATCTTATTCAACAATACTTCCAAGGTTATAATAAACAATAATGGAGACAGAGGGCAGCCCTGTCTTGTACCTTTTTCAATTTGAAAGGAGTCTGTTAGACTTCCATTGACTATAATCTGGGCTGTTTGCTGCTGATATATTGCACCAATTGACCGTAAAAAGCCATCTCCTATCTGCATTTTTTGCAATATCTTCAGCAGGAATTGCCAATTAACTCGATCAAAGGCTTTTTCAGCATCCAAAAATATAAATGCGGCCGGGATTTGATTGTTCTTCCCCAGGTATTCTAAAGCGTTAATGATTAATCTAACATTGCTCTTCATCTGTCTACCCTGTATAAAACCAGTTTGATCGCTATGTATCAGTTGTTGAGTAACCACCATTAGCCTATTTGCTAATATTTTAGTGAAAATTTTATAATCTACATTGAGTAATGAAATGGGTCTATAATTTTTGGGCTGAGTAAGATCTTGGTCTTCTTTAGGTATCAACGATATAAACGCTGTCTTCCACGAAGGGGGCACTTTCCCTCCCGATTGAATTTTATTGAATAATTCTCTGAGAGGTTCTACCATTTCTAACTGTAGATTTTTATAGTAAACAGCTGTTAAACCATCTGTACCTGGTGCTTTCCCTAACTTTAATTGTTTAATTGCCTGCAGGATTTCCCCAGAGGTTATTGGTTGATTCAGCTTGTGACTAAGTTCTTCTCTAACTAGGGGGATTTTCTCTTTATCTAAGTATTTATCTATGTCTACGTCCCTAATTTTATCCCCTTTGTACAACTCTGTAAAAAATTCTCGAAATGCCTTTTGGATCTCTTCCTGTTGAAAAACTTCCTTCCCTCTATAACACAATTTGGATACATTTCGAGCTTTCCTTTTTTTCCTAATCTGGTAAGCCAACCACCTACTGGGTTTATTTGCGTTGCAAAAAGTATTATGTTTGGCATATAATAAACTGGTGGCTACCTGGTCAGAGACCAGCATATCAAACTGGGATTTTAATATAGAGATTGCTTTCTTAATCTTTGTATCACTTGGGTTCAATGTTAATTCCAACTCTTTCCCTTTAATTTCCTCTTCCAATTCTTTTCGTTTTTGCCCTTGTTTGTGTCTGTGGGAATGGGTTATTCTATATATCAATCGCTTTTGCGCCTAAATAATCAGCCTTCGCTTCGCTATGCCTTTGATCATTTATAATTAGTAAAAGTACACTTGATTTCTACTCATGGAGTCTCGTGGTCTTCTTTCCTAATTATCTAATGGAGAGGTTCTGACAGTAAGTGAAGTCTCACTCAAACCCCACCAGGAGATTTCAACCTTCCGTGGGGGGTGTACTTACAAGAAGGAACGAGGAAAATGTCTTTGCGAGCGAGCGATGAAGAAAGAGAAACTACAGACCCATCATTACCTGGGAGAATGGATGGCCTAGGAATAGCGGACCCTGCGATTCCCCCTTGATGGTCCCTAAGTGTGGGACAAAAAGAGGACAGCGAAAGTTGGGATGCTGGAGTTACTAGGAGAAAACAAAGGGGAAAACCAGCCGACTGGGAAGAAACCTTGACCGAACGGAAGCCCCGAGAAAGAGACCAAATGGAAGAGTTTGTACAAAGGTACTCTATGCAAAAATTTAGGGAGGGTGAAGAGGCCAAGGGAGGATGGGAGCAAACAAATGCCCCCCACCCTTGACCCCATTAGCCCTTGGGTTTTGTCCCCTCCCAAGGAGAGAGTGGGAAGAAGAAGAAGGAAGGAGGGAGCGGGGAAGGAAAAGAAGAAGGGAGCGGGGAAGAAGATGGAAGGAGAAAAGATGGAAAGAAGGAGAAAGAATAGAAGGAAGAAGGAGGAAGGAGAAGGAGGAAGATGGAAGAAGAAAGGAAGGAAGAAAAAGAGGAAAGGAGGGAGGAAAGAAGGAAGGAGGTAGGAAGAGAAGAGGAAGAGAGGGAAAGAGCAGAAAGACAAAGAGGATGAAGTTGATAGGCAAGAGGAAGGAGGAAGGAAGGAAGGAAGAAAAAGGGAGGGAGGGAGGAAAGAAGAAAAGATGGAACTAGAAAGGAAAGAAGGGAGGGAGGCAGGAAAGGGGAAGACAGGGAAAGAGCAGAAAGACAGAGAAGGTGAAGGTAGATAGGCAGAAGGAAGGAAGAAGGAAGAAATAGGAAGGAGGGAAGGTGAAAGGATGGAAGGAGGAAGCAATAGAAGCGAAGAGGAAGAGAGAGATGGAAAGAGCAGAAAGACAGAGAAGGTAGATAGGCAAAAGGAAGGAAGCTGAAAGAATGGAAGGAGGAAGGAAGAGAAAAGGAGGAAGGGAGTGAGTGAGGAAAGAAGAGAGGATGGAAGGAGAAAGGAAGGAAGAGAGGGAAAGAGCAGAAAGACAGATAAGGTGAAGGCAGATAAGCAAGAGGAAGGAAGGAAGGAAGAAGAAAGGAGGAAGGAAAAAGAATGGAGGGAGGGAGGAAAGAAGAAAATAATGGAAGAAGAAAGAAAGAGAAGGGGAAGAACAGAAAAATAAAGAAGAAAGGGAGGAAGGAGTGAAGGTGAAAGGATGGAAGGAGGAAGGAAGGGAAGGAGAAGAGAGATCTAAAGAGCAGAAAGACAGAAGGTATATAGGCAAGAGGAAGGAAGGAAGGAAGGAAGGAGAAAGAATGGAAAGGGAGGAAGGCTAGAAGGAAGAAAGAGGGAGGGAGGGAAGGAAGGAAGGTGAAAGGAGGAAGGAAGGAAGGGGTACTTCCACTTGTAGGCCTGGGACTGAATGCAGGAGGAGTCTCTCCATAGGATCAGCTGCTCCTCTGATCATGGTCTATGAAAATGTTACTGCCTGCCTGATGCAAATTTAGACAGATGGTGCTTTGGGCTGCCCCTCAAATCCCCTCCTTTACTCCTCCCCCTGTAGAATTCAGCCCGCTGAGTTTTGCTTTTGAGGGGCATCTAAATGTCATGTGTGGTTATGGCGGATGGCAGAGTCAGCTGGAGGTTGAGAGGGGATTGGGGGCTTTTGTCCGCCTGTGGAGTTCTCTCCATGGACAGGATGGGATGTTGACATGAAAGGGATCTGGGCACAATCTCACCTGTTCCAAATAAAGTTGCTTTTGCAATTGCCTACCAGTAATCCTCAACTTACGACCAGGATTGATTCCCCAATTTCTGTTGCTAAGGGAGATGTTTGTTAAATGAATTTTGCCGCATTTTTCAACCTTTTATTGCCACGTTAAGTGAATCATGGTGGTTGTTAAGTCAGGAATATGGCTGTTAAGTGAATCTGGGCTTCTCCATTGGGGATCAAAAGGGGACCACAATTTCTGTTTTTGTTTCAAATGGCACCGACTAAATTGGACAACAAATTTTTTAAATCCTTGGAGATAATAGTGGCTCGATTTATATGGCAAGGCAAGAAAGCACGAATTAAAGCCCAAATGTTGCAAAAACATAAAGAACTGGGAGGCTTTGGAGTACCCAACTGGGAAGCATATTATAGTGCAGCAATTATGACATGGGTGAAGGATTGGGCAACGTTGAGTAGAAGGCGCTTATTGGCTATAGAGTAAGGTGACCAGATGTCCCGCTTTTGGCGGGATAGTCCTGATTTTTAACTATTTGTCCCGCGTCCCTCGGCGATTTTTAAAAATTTTTTTAATCAAGAACACACCCCACCCCAGTCAATGGTGTCCTGCTTTACCAATGTTAAAATCTGGTCACCTTACCTTTATCTGATTGTTTTCTTTATGAGTGTTCACATTTTTGAAAGGAAGACAAGGCTCTTCTCTAATTTCATTTTCTGAATTAGCTATCCCATATCTATCTGTGGTTGTCCTCCCAAGTCCCTCGGTAGTATTTGGGTGACCCCTGACAAACTTTGTAAAAGATTCTTTCAGGCAGTCAACCTTTTTTATGACAGTTGATAAAAGTTCATAGATTGAGTTTACAGTTTGAACTGTAAGCAAACATTGTCTAGAGAGGAAATTGGTCACATTTCCCCCCTTTAAATTTATTACATCTCCCTCCTGTGCAAGGAAGGCTGCTGCTGAGTTCCAAGGAGGGGAACCATTCTCTGAGAGGGAGGAGGACAGTTCTACATGCTGTTTGCTTTCAAGTTCGGTTTGTAAGTCCCGTTCCAATGAGTCACATAAATTAATTTTATCTGATAAGCTGACTGCAGATGAGTTACTTACTGGAACAGTGTGTGTTTGCAGTATAACCTTCCATTTTCTGCTGCTTCAATGGCTTGGATGAACTCTCTGCTTCAGAGTGCTGTCTCTTTCTCCTTTTTCCCATTCTTAAAAATCCTGGCTTGTAGTATTGTTAAAATGTATCTAAAACAAATGGTAGCCATGCTACATGTGCCCCTGGAAAAGTCTGGTATAGATTAAAATGAGTTAAAAATATAAAAACACTTATATATATAGATTAAAAAAGAAAAACCTATTTAGTTTTGGAAGAGCTCTTTACAGCCGTTGCTGTCCGTTGCTGCCTATATACATGTATATAGGTCTGTAAGAAAGTTAGCATCCACCCACCTCTGAGAAGAATGAAATATTCTAGAAAATATTTAAAATGCAGAATATTATATTTCCCTGGATGAGAAAAGGAGAGTTCTGGAATTAGACAGTGGGAAAAGGCAGAGTTGGGAGGAAAAGTTAGATTGTGCAGTCAAATAGAGGGAATAAAAGACCTAAGGGACAAATATACAAAAGGACAGAAAGGTGGTTCAGAAAGGAAGGGTGATAATAAAAGACATGTATACATAATATGAAACAATGGAAATGAAATGTAATATCTAGCAATAATAAGACTATGTTTATGTGTACTAAAATGTATGTTACCCAGTTACCACACCATTCACGCAGTGATATGCATAAAGAATATAAAGAATAAAAATTCTCTCTCTCTCCCACTCTTTCTCCCTCTCTCTCTCTCTCTCTCTCTTCCTCCCCCTCTCTCTCCAGCTGTCAGAGCTACCTCTGCCCAGGAAATCTGAACCCTAACAGCACCGGTCCCTAGGCAAAACATTATTTTTTTAAAAAACTCCCAAACTCAATCTCACTGATAACAGCTCATCCCCTCAGCCCTCCTTCCTCCCAATATTAAGCAGAGCTCTTCAACATCAAAATGTTGCAAACTTTCTTCCTTGCAGAAATAATTTGTTCTAGGTGAACAATGCTGTTGCAAGATTATCTATAGCAGTCACATATTTCTCACCAGGGCCCTTGTTTCTTCTTCCATTTTTTTAAAAAAAGTGACTGGCAACTGAATCTTCCTTCCCAAAGCAAATAGTCTTTGCATCTCTTGCAATTTAGGCAAAAAAAGGAAACGGTTAAAAAGTCCTTTGCTCTAGGTTGGAATGAGAGGGAGTCTGTGGGTGGAAACAATTTTGTCCTTCAACTCCCAAGCTTGTTTCAAAATGCACCCCCTGTTTAAAATTAATTCCAGAGCATGGCTGTAAAAACCTCAGGGAACAAGCTAGGTCTTGTTTTGCTTGAGAAGGAGGAAGCGGGGAGACTTCCCTGCTTGGTAGTTTGGCCTTTAGCCCATTTAGGGCCTTCTGCTCTGATACAATACATGTGTTATCTAAAAATAACAATTTTAAATTACTAATTTGAGATTTTTTTCTAAGCCACAGCATGGAAAGCCATTCATTACAAGTAGAAGAACACATCTTAGAAAACACCACTATTACATTCTCCTTCCTAAAAGCAAGGGAGAGTTGTTTTGTTTCCATAATGGCTTGATGAGTCTGAATGAACTTTTGCTTTTTAGGTAGAATACAAAGGTGCAGGAGACAGAGCAGCTGAAATGATTGGCAGTCTGGTTTTGTTGCCATGGTAAATCACACCAAGCAATTTGCCAGACATTGGACTACATTCTCTGAATGAGAGATGCCTGGATTGGTCTCTATGACTCATGCCTCTGTTCCTCTCATATGGAACAGGGAGACTCTCTGTTAAGATAATGTAGGAAGTTATCACCCAGCCCTCTTCCAGAAAAATGAAATATCCTAGGAAATATTGAAAAGGCAGAATATTTCTCTGGATGTGAAAAAGGAAGAAACATGTTTTAAAAAACAGAATAGCTGCCTGCAGTTTCCTGCCCATTCCCCTTTGTCAATGAGCCATTAAAGCCTGAGCTAGTCCACTTTACATAATAAAGAGTTTTCCCGTTCAGCTCCAGAGTGATGGGATTAAGGCATGATAATATTGGCCCTTTTACCCAACTCGCCACATGGCATCTGAGAACTCAATCAAACCTGGATTCAAAACGCAGCCTAGAGAGTTGCCCCTACATGGGCCCATGGGAGTCTGACAACCAATCAGAATACAAGCTCAAGTTCAAAGGCCAGAGAGGGCATAAAACCAGGCACTCAGCTTCTCTTCCTCCCTTGCCTTCCCTGAACTGACTCTATATGCCTTCCTTACTTTGCATATCAATACTGCTGATTATGGGGAAAGAGGTCTTTTAACGGCCTCAGGAAAGAAATTAAGCAAATGTGTGAATCGCACTGTTAAGGAAAAGATAAGATGTGTTGAAACCCGCCTTAAATGAGTAGACGCCTTACCCTTAGCTCTCTGGACTATAAGATTTACCCCACCTAAAGGACTTTAAACTGGATGGTCGGATCCAGCAAAAAAGGGAAAAGCAGCTGACAAAAAAACAAGGCTGTCAGCAACCCGAGATGATCAGAGCCACCTTGACATGATAACTTAGGCAGCATTGAAAAAATGTGAAGGAGACTGAGCTCCAGATATTCCAAAGCAGAAGAACTCCATCTTACATTGACTGCTTACATGCACTATGTGGCCATGCAAGTGAAAGGTGTAGCATGTGTGCTCAAGTCAACCCAAAGGATATTATCCCATGGATTCATTAACTATTGATTTCACAGACATGCCCAAGTGTGGGCTATATAAGGCAATGCTAGTCATAAATGGGTGAATGCATTGCCAATGGCACTTTAGTCTGTGTGATACTCTATGCAAAAGGGAATTGGGTTATCTCCTTTTGAAGTGCTGTTTGGGAGACCCCCAGTTATAAGTGCTAACTTGAAAAATCATATAGGGCACCTAGGTCAAATAGGGGCCTTATGGGTAAGGTGACCAGATTTTCAGATTGGTAAAGAGGGACATCATTGACCGGGGGCGGGGCGGCTTGATTAAAATTTTTATATTTTGTCAAAAGGTCACACAAGGCGATTACATGACCCCAGGACACTGAAAGCATCATAAATATGAATCTATTGCCAAACATCAAAATTTTGATCACGTGACCATGTGGATGCTGCAACAGTCGCTAAGTGTGAAAAATGGTCATCAGTCACTTTTTTCAATGCCATTGTAACTTTGGTCACTAAGCCCATTATACCACCTGTCTTGCCACAGTTGACAGTTCTTAAGTGAATAACTGCAGCTGATAAGTTAGTAACATAAGTGATCTGTGATAAGAGCCTGGAGGAAACATTTTGTGGCTTTGAGATGGATAGAAGCTACTTGAGATCGACCAATCAATCAGTCTCAAGACATGGAGACTCTGGAAAGAGTGCAGAGAAAAGCAAAAAAGATGATTAGGGGACCAGAGGATAAAATATATGAAGAACAGTTGCAGGAATTGTGGATTTCTAGTCTTTAGAAAAGAAGATCTAGGAGTGACATGATGGCAGTCTTCCAATATTTGAGGGACTGCCCCAAAGAAGAAGGGGTCAACCTATTCTCCAAAGCCCCTGAAGGACAAGAAGCAATTAATGGAAACTAACCAGAGAGAGAAGCAACCTAGAACTAAGGAGAAATTTCCTGACAGTGAGGACAATTAACCAGTGGAACGGCTTCCCTCCAGAAGTTGTGGGTGATCCATCACAGGAGGTTTTGAAAAAGATAATGTACAACAGTTTGCCTGAAATGGTATCAGGTCTCCTGCTTGAGCAGGGGGTTGGACTAGATGACCTCCAGCTCAGGTATTCTGCATTCTTCTCTAAGAAAGACAACAGGGGCTGGAAAGTCCATTTAGTGGCTTGCAATGGCTATTGCAACCCTCATTCCACAATGTTGGTGTTGCAACTGTTGACCAGGGCTCTGGTCAAATCAGAATTGAGCTGGAAGGGACCTTGGAGGTCTTCTGAGCACACCTCAGCTGAGCGGGCAGGGATCTTTTGCTTTTGGAGGCTTCACAAGGGTGGTGCCTCCCCCTCCTCCCCCCTCGGCTCGGATCACACCTCAGCTGAGCAGGCAGGGATCCTTTGCTTTTGGAGGCTTCACAGTGGGGATGGTGCCTCCCCCTCCTCCCCCCTTGGCTCGGATCACACCTCAGCTGAGCAGGCAGGGATCTTTTGCTGTTGGAGGCTTCACAAGGGTGGTGCCTCCCCCTCCTCCCCCCTCGGCTCGGATCACACCTCAGCTGAGCAGGAAGGGATCCTTGGCTTTTGGAGGCTTCACAGCAAGGGTGGTGCCGCCCCCTCCTCCCCCCTCGGCTCGGATCACACCTCAGCTGAGCAGGCAGGGATCCTTTGCTTTTGGAGGCTTCACAGCAGTGGCGGTGCCTCCCCCTCCTCCCCCCTCAGCTCGGATCACACCTCAGCTGAGCAGGCAGGGATCCTGGGCTTTGGCGGCTTCATTTAATATTTTAAAAATATTAAATTAAAAAAATAAAAGAAAAAAACCTGGCTATGGAGGGCATCCCAAACAGAGCCCCCCCCCCCCCGCCTAACTGCGTTGCGCACACATGCGGGGATTCAAGGAATCATGCTGATGTGGCAGGGGCTGCGCTGGCGGAGATGGGCGGAGGGGATGGGACTTGGAGTCCTACGATCTTGGCCGGTGGGGAGTCCCATCCCACCCCACCCGTTCCCGCCAGCGCAGCCGGGCTGCAATCGGTGGTCGTCCCTGCTACAATCTGCGCCACCCACCTCATCAGCGGAATCTAATTTAAGAGATCTTAATCATGACAGCGTTGTTGGGATCTGCAGGTGAAATTACTTTAATCAATGGGGTAAAGTCCTTTCTCCCCCCCCCCCAGCTCTGATGCGGGCGTAAGGAAAGTCCTCTCTTTCCCCCTCATCAGAGCTCAGGCGAGCGAAAGAAAGAACTTTACCCCATTGATTAAAGTAATTTCACCCACAGATCCCAACAACGCTGTCAAGATTAAGATCTCTTGAATTAGATTCCGGCTGATGTGGTGGGCGGTGCGGATTGCAGCAGGGACGCCCGCCGATCGCAGCCCAATTGCGCCAGGGGCTGCACTGGCGGGGACGGGCAGAGGGGATGGGACTTGGAGTCCTACGATCTTGGCGAGTGGGGATTCCTGCGATGGGGTTTGGAGTCCGATGCCCCTGGCAATTGGGGGTTTCGCTGGTTGGAAGAAAGTCCTTCTTCATGCCAAGTGCTTTTCCCTCCCAACCACACCTGGGGGACACAGGGAAAGGCGCCCGCTCGCCAGTCCGCCCACCCACCCTTGGGCTCCAGGGGCAGCACCTCCCCAGCACCTTCCTTCGCGCCCTGTGGAGTTTCTCGCACACAGGATGGGCGCGACCTGGGAGACACAGGGAAAACTCCGCAGGGCGCGAAGGAAGCAGCATGGCAGCAGCAGAGCTGGGAAGGTGCTGCCCCCGGAGCCCAAGGGTGAGCGGGCCGGCGAGCGGGCGCCTTTCTCGCACACAGGGAAGGGGAGGAGGACAGCGGCAGCTGTTTCACTAACCCCGCGCAGGTTACTAATTCCCAGTTTACTCACCAGTGAAGCAGCAAAACAAAGCAAACGGCGAAATGGCGAAATGAAATGGAGACTCCTGCGACTCATGCGGCGTGCTAAGCGGACTCCAGCCAATCAGTGAGCTGGTTGGGATGGAAAACTTTAAGCACGCCGCGTTTTCCATCCCAGCCAGCTCACTGATTGGCTGGAGTCCAGGCCAATCAGTGAGCGGCAGGCTGGGCTGGCTTAGATTTTTAGTGTAGAATAGAATAGATGGGGGAACGGAACAAGCGAGCTAGCAGCAGCTGATGATGGGCGGGGGAGCCAGCGAGCACCAAAATAAAGCGGGGGGGTTTTGAGAAGTGGGCGGGACGTGGGAAAAAATGATGAAAAATCGTGCCTGTCCCGCCAAATGCGGGACGTCTGGTCACCCTACTTATTGGTGAACCAAAATGGTGAGAGAACTGAAAAGCAAATACAAGAAATCCAGCAATACTGTGTGTCCCTCAGTCCACCATGTCTGACCACCCCTAGTCATAATATTCAGGTGAGAGAAAAAGTATAGGAAAAACACTGGAAAGGAGAAGAATTTGAAACCTAGATGGAAGGACCCGTATACAGTGGTCATGTAAGTAAAAGTGTTGGAATCCAAGTTTTGGATTCACTGGACTCAAGTTAAGCCAGCTGCTGATGTGTATTGGAAGGCAGACCAGGATGAAGCCCATCCTCTAGTCATATGCTTTAAAGAAACGCCCCCTATAAGCTTCCCTACTGGCAATGGGAAGCTCTTACAGGGCAGAAGAAAAAAGCCTTACTGAAACCACAAAACCGGAAGCTGGTTTCTCAACGTACGGCTGAAGAATTGATGGAAGGAAGACATTTATTAGCTATAAGATGTATTAGAAAGTTTGAGCACCTGTCAGGAAATGGCAAGCCAAGTATTCATAGTCATAACTACTTTATTTCTTGCTTTAGTGAATGTACTTAATTGTGTATTGCATATTCATCCCCAGGAATTGCCCCCTCCAGAGGAAGACAGTTGCTAAGGTTAAAATCATTGACTGTGACAAAGAGGAGTGTGAATCTTCTGTTGACACTTATGTTTGAGGAACTGTGGGAATGGGTTCTTTGCAGTATAATAGGAGTTTTTGGATTGTGGATAATATGTTTAGCAAATAAGATTTGGTTTTATAGATTGCCCTTCCTCAAACTATATAGAACCCCTGCCTTCTCCCTGACGTGGTGATTCAGTAGGCTAAAAGAATTGTGTTAGGAGAAGTTTTGTGTGTGGGATGATTATGGGCCTTTTGTGGCTCTGGCTGTTATTGGCAAAGAGCTTGCTAAGTGATAATGTCTTGAATAGTAGTTCCCAAATGTTGCAAAAATACCGAGCAACCCCATTGCTCTTGAAGAAAGATCTGAGGATGTCAAAAAAATCCCGGAAAACAGGGTGGAATCAAGTTACAGGATGTGGAATAGGTCCGCTCCCATCTAGGGCGCATTATTTATGCTTGGGAACGAACTGTAAGCCACTTCCAACACCTAAAGTCATGACAAACCCTGTAAGAAAAAGGGCAGAGCATAGGGAAAATGGGCCCCTGCAACAAATGAGAAAAAGGAACTATATGTGTTAAGAGTGCTGGAGTTAAGTCAAAGCTTAATCAATTGGTCTGACCCTGACCTAGGCCAAAAATGCTGGATGTGCTTGTCTGCAACCTCTTAATCTTAAAATGCTGTTCCAGTTGAGCCAGATTTTGGGGAAATGACCGGAGCTATGATTGTCTTTGACAAGGGAGGTAAAACGGCAGAAGCCCAGCTACATGGCGAAAAGACTGGAGATGAGCCGTCTCCCCATCGTTGGCCCATAGTAGTTGGTGTAGAAATTATAGGGTCACCCTCCTTGTGCATCAAATGATATCAGGAGCCTAGCATTCCTGTGGGGTCACTATCAGAGGAACAATGCCCATCTGAAATGTATCTTGCCCCCAGGAAAATCCTTGTAGATGTAAAATTGATTCGCAGCATGTCTCCCTCTGCTCACAAGATCTTCCAACAGAAAGTCACCTCCACTTGTTTTTTTAACCGAAGGGAGGGAAATTTGACCACTGGACCAAGGTCATTCCACCCACCCTGACTTCCCGTTTGGCTTTCAAAACAATCCAATATGGGAATTTGTGTTTACTTTTGCAATATCTCTTTGAAGGACCAGGCCTCAGGCATAAGTTAATGGATCCTAATCAAGAAGTTCCATTATAACTTCTGAGTGGTATGTTCCTAGCAGGACTCTTACAAGTCTGGACTAATGGAAGGAACCTCCGAGCCCATGCCTTCTCCATGAACATCAGCATAGGAGAAAATGGAGTTTTCTTTCTATGTGGGAGAAATGCATATCTATGTTTACCCACCAATTGGATTGGCACATGCACTCTAATACACCTCCTCCCTAAAATGGGTGGTAAGTAGGGAACAGACCTTCCCTGTACCCCTCATGGGACATGTCCAGAAAAGAGTACTGCTCCTAATTCCGCTATTAGCAATCTTGAGAATAAGGACTGCAGTTGGAACCGGTGTAGGTGGAATGCCCCACTCCATTACACAGTTCAGGCAGCTGTCGGAAGAATTCCAAGAAGGCCTGAACCAAATTGTGAACTGGCGTGCCATAGATCTTTTAACTGCTGAGAAAGGTGGGCTATGTGTATTCCTGGGAGAAGATTGCTGTTTCTATATGAATAAATCAGGAGTGGTCTGGGGAGGAGTAGTTAAAGAACTATGAAACCCAGCTTCCTCAATTGGTTAAAGACCACAAGGTTCTGAATGGTTCTCTTGGCTACCAGAAACAGGTTGGGTTAAACAAATACTATTGCTTTTATTATGTGGAATTGCAAGATATTATCCCTTGCATAATATCCTTGCTTAAACAGCTCGTTATGAGGTCTGTAAAAGAGATACGGGTTGAAAAGGAGTTAATGTTAATGGAAAGCCTAACCCCACATACCGTCAAGGAAGATGAAGCTTCAGATACTAGCTCCTATATTCAAATTGCATTCTTAGAAGAAGGGAAAGTGATTCTGGAAGACAAGCCCTAAGATGTGTATTGATGTGCTATAAAATGTGCTTTAATTCGCTATTCTGTATTATGCTGCTTGTATTTTTTAATCTAACAGGCTAGACTCAATTGTGGGTATTAATAGAGTCTAGAAGGGGGGGGATAAAGCAGCCGTAAAGTGAGATTTGGACATTAAGTGTGAAACCTACTGGGTCAGGCTGGACAGCCTCTTAGAACCCCTTTACTTCTATATTAAAAGTCACATAGACAAGAGTTAGCAATAGCAATTAGACTTATATACCGCTTCATAGGGCTTTCAGCCCTCTCTAAGCGGTTTACAGAGTCAGCATATTGCCCCCCAACAACAATCCGGGTCCTCATTTTACCCACCTCGGAAGGATGGAAGGCTGAGTCAACCTTGAGCCGGTGAGATTTGAACCGCTGAACTGCAGATAACAGTCAGCTGAAGTGGCCTGCAGTACTGCACCCTAACCACTGCGCCACCTCGGCCTTGGAACTTGCAATAGAATAGGGACAGTTAGAAGTTACTTAAAGGAAGTGTCCCCATTCACTAACCACAGGATGTTCTCGCCAACGTCTCTACTTGTGTTAAAAGTCCAAACCACAAAGTTCAATTAAAGTTCGTTAATAACACGTAAGCCATACCTGAAACAAAAGGAGAAGTAAGAAAGAAATGTGTTAAGTATTTCTGTGTTGCAATGCTTTTGAGAATGTATAAGAATGTGTGCTTCGATAATTAAGGTTGTTCAGAACTTGCAATGCTAAGCCATAGGCTAGCTTTCTGAACCTGGCTGCCAAATAAACTTTTCCTGTATCCTGAGATGTCTAACGCCTGTCATTTTCTGCAACAGGAAAGCTCTTTAACTGATTGATGAGAATTACATTGATCAAGTGCTGTGCCAGCAGAAACAAAGTCTTAGGTGCTGCAGATTGTCAGCGATTTCCTTCTCCAGCACATGGATAAATACACCTGGAAGCATTTACCTACCTACCTATTTACTCTCCCTCTCTTCCCCCTAACTACCTACTGTATTTCTCTCTCTTTCTCTCTATCCCTCTACCTACCTACCTACCTACCTACCTACTCTTTCTCTCTCTCCCTACCTATCTACTGTATTTCTCTCTCTCAATCTCTTCCTATTTCTCTATCTCTATCTCTCTACCTACCTACTACCTACCTACACACTCTCTCTACCTACCTACCTACTTTATTTCTCTCTCTCTCTACCTACCTACTTTATTTCTCTCTCTCTCTACCTACCTACCTACTCACTCTCTCTCCCTACCTATCTACTGTATTTCTCTCTCTCTCTTTCTAATTATCTCTCTCTATCCCTCTACCTATCTACCTACCTACCTACCTACTTACTTACACTCCCTCCCTCCCTACATACTGTATTTCTCTCTCTCTCTCTTTCTATTCCTCTACCTACCTACCTAACTACTCCCTTTCTCTCACTACTTATTGTATTTCTCTCCCTCTCTCTCCCTTTATCTATCTACCTACTTTTTTGAAAATTTGCCTCTTCAAAACCTTGGTGTGCCTTATACTCCAGTGCATCTAATACTCCAAAAAATACGGTATATTCTTTTCTTTAATCAAAGTAGTCAATTTTGCCATTTCAGCCAACTCCATCTACTTCTGCAACAATTTCTCCATAGTAGGAATCGAAGTATCCTTCCATTTTTGTGCATACAATAGTCTTGCTGCAGTCATATATAATAACAAAGTTCCAATTTTTCCCCCAGTTCTTTTTCTTTTAAACTCAAAAAAAAAGTTCTGGTTTCATTTTTATCTCCATTTTCAAATTTTTCTATATTAAAATATGAATCATACTCCAATTTTTTTTTTTTTTTTGCTTTTCCCATGTCTACCATAGATGCTAAAAAGTCCCCTCTTTACTTTTACACTTCCAACATTCATTTGACATACCTTTATACATCTTAGAAAACTTATCTGGTGTTAAATACCAATGATACATCATCTTATAGAACTTTTTAATATACATTTTTATGTTTAAGGTGTTGGAAGCAATGGACTTTTGAATGATATTTATCCAAAGAGATTTAGTGATTCAGCAATAAAAACTTTGTCTGGAAGCCTTATATGAAAAAGCACTGGATCTGATTAGGTCGAGGAAGATAATTTATAAAGGATCAGGAATCACCATATACCATCTGGTCTATGGAAAGCTTCATGAAATGTTCTGATTTTATTGTTATTCAGGGTTGGGCTTCAAAAATTTCAGCAACGTGTTCTCTCCCTGGTTGCTGGATGGGCATGGCCATGGTGGGCATGGCCTATTCAGCCTCCCGCACCATGGGCAGGGGGGGGCACACACAACATTTTCACCTTCCCCAGGCTCTGGAGGCTTTCCTCAAGCTTCTGGGAGGATGAAAACTGCCTACCCCAGGCTCCGGAGGCCCTCGGGAGTTCAGAAATGAGTCTGTTTCCAGCCTTCCGGAACTTCTAGGAGCCCATTCTTCACTTCCCCAAGCTTTTGCATGGGGCCTGCATTTTACCTTGCATCCAAAACGGGCCACATGGAGACTCCTGGGAGGGGTGGGGAAGGGTGGGCAGGACCAACCAGGGGTGGGA
This sequence comes from Thamnophis sirtalis, assembly GCF_051295495.1. NCBI lineage: Eukaryota > Metazoa > Chordata > Lepidosauria > Squamata > Natricidae > Thamnophis > Thamnophis sirtalis. The sequence continues at coordinate 61,372,835 of NW_028261388.1, forward strand.
TATGAAGATTCTCCAAACTGGCCATAATGTTAGCTATGGATTCTCTCAAACCTGGTGAACCAGCAGCAGTCCACCCCTATTGTTATTTAAGAGTAAGAATGTCAGGAAGGATCAGTGTACTATGGTACTTTAGTCAAAGATAGTTCTCCTCCTATTGTGTATTAGTAGAAGAAAAACTATGAGCACATTCTCCTGCAGAGCAAAAACAGGTTTGTGGATTTCATTTAGCTGAGAAAAAAATGTAGAAGAACTACTTCACAATTGATGAAGCTTTTTGGATGAGACGAGAAACACCACCTTCTTTTTCTAAGAAAAACCAGTCCAGTTGCCTTTCAAAAAAGCATCTTTGAGACAACTATCACCTGGATGACTGAGAATCTCCATAGGCATTTGAACAGGAAGAAATTAGTTTCCCTAGCAAGGTGCCCTTGATCCAGTGTGAGGAGCCTTAAAGGTCTTAGTGTTTCCAAGTATTTGGAACTGAAACAGTCATACTCTTTGTTCCATAATTTTGAATAGAACCTAATACCAGTAATATCTAATATTAATTTACATATTTAAATTGCAATCCTCATCTTGAGATGATTTTGGGCCATAGACCTTCTGGCTGAAAAATATACATTAGCCTGTTGGATTTCCTTGCTTCGTCATGATCCCCTTCTTTATGTAACATATAGCATATAGTGTACTGAAAAATCAGAAATTTCCATACTGTTATGGCTTTTTGTTTAAGTGTAATAATGATGCTGTGAGGGGAGAAAATATTCATTGGAAAGTTGCAGGTAATAGGCCTAGGAATGAGCTTGCAGGCCTCACTAAACCAAAGTTTAAACTAATATAATTGCAAAATATACCATACATATTCCAAATGTGCTGACTTGGGTCTGCATTTTCTGCAAAGTTTGTACTTGATATGGATAAATTTAAAGCAGGAAGAATGAGTGGGGAAAAATGAGGTACTGAAAGTAACTGTTATGGCTCCTCTCCTAACTTAAGAAAGTAAAGACTCTTGGAAGAAGGCAGGGCTTAGCAGTGAGAAGACGGAGTTTCAGGCTACTCCTGAAATTCCCCTATTCCGAAGGAATTTTGGACGGGTCGTCGGACCCTAGCTGTCCCGGAGAGACAGTGAAAGGTGAGGGGAGATCCAGTGACCTCAGAGATGTTCTCAAAGTCTCTGGGGGGCTTGGAATTAACCCCTCCTGCCAACTCCTTTCTGGATTAGCTGTATGCTAACCGAAACTGCAGGTTGCCCCTAAGAATGGTGAAAGTGGATTCAACTGGTAAGCTGATTTTATTACTCAAAGAGAGACGGTCCGCACTAAAATTTAAGCTAATTGAAACCAAAGAACAGAAGAATGTAGCGGCGAATTGGTTTTTTTTTAATGGATTTATGGCCGGTGGTTACCATATTTCTTAAACGCTTTAAGGAATTCTTCAACATTCCCCCCTGACTCTTTCTAAGTGGGTTGTAAAACTAACCTACTACAAATTGGCCCTTAACAATCTGACACTTTTATTGCTTGGCTGTGTTGGTCTAAGATCAGATAAGATCGCACAGCTCCCAGCGTGTTTTTACTTGCAAATATCTTAGAGTTTCTAACTGCGTCACAACATGGCGTCGATCTATATCCCCAAGGGCTCATTTCAAATACTTTTTTCTGCATTTCAAAAGCTGTTTGATTCACATCAAAGATTTGAAAAAAAACCTGGATTATTTGACATTAAAATATGAAGGAAAAGGTGAGAATGTTGAATGTTTGAATGTTCCTGAAATACAAATGAAAAATGTGAGAAATGATGTCTGGTCTATCTCGGAGGAAGAAAGAAATGCAATGCTGGAAAGGGGGGCAGTACAGAAGATTCATTTTAAGAGGCAGAGCGCAGGAGAAATGAGAAGTATTAAAGAATCTACACTTTATGAAACATCATTGGCAGATTTCTTAATTCCACCCTTGAGAATTAAAGTCAATTTGAAAAGTTTAACAAGCCTGGGACAACATTATTATCTCATCAGAGACATCCTGAGCAAAAAGGTGCGAAGATATCCCTGTTTGGACTTGCTTATAAAAACATTTGGTAAATCTATTCAACGAATGGCAATAGGACTGAGAAGGTTTTGTTATTGGAGAGACATAGGCTGACAGATGGAAGAATACAACTTAAAATTAGCTAAATCTAATTACTCTTATTTGTAATAGATATAGCTGAATAATAATTGATATTGATAGTAATGTATATAATGTGGAGTTGATATGATAAATAATAATTGGGTACGAGAAAGGAAGGTTGGAAATACTTTTGGACTATATATAAAGGCTTTTAATTACAATAATTATCACTATTAAAAAATAAAATAAAATATATACAGTGAAATGTTAATGAATATGGGGAAAATGTTATGATATACGATATAATTACATAAAGAAGGGAGAATGATAATAAATTATACTGCATGGAAGATGGAATTTTTGGTATTAAATATTATGGATGTTCAGCTAAAATAGGATATGAGGATTTGATGTTAATAGAGGATTTTACAAACAAGTAAATGAAATGTCAGCATGTGGTTATGGATTAACTCTTTGGCATAGTTAAGGATGAAGGATGTTTAAATAACTGTAGTTAACTAAAAGTGGAGGTATAATGATGCCAATATGGTAAACATTTGAGTTAAGATATTTGAATTAATATGAATTAATGGAAGAGATGCACCAAAACATGTTGTAACCAGCTGATATACTTTTTTTTAATAATATATACCTGTATTCTTTTTTTTCTTTTCTTTTTTTTTCTTCCCTGCCTTGTTTTTTGTTCTTTTTGTCTTTTTTTTTCCTTTTTTTTATTTTTTCTTTTCCCACTGATGTGGGCATGTATTGTTTAAGAGTATTATTATTATCAATATTTTTAAATAATAATTACAGTCAAATGAAAATGGATATATGATGATGGTGATATGTATGAATATCTGAGTTAAAATGCCTGAGTTAACATGAGTTATGTTTGTTGACTGTGGAGGAGATGTATGAAAGTTTATTTGTAACCGACTGATACACTTTCTATAGCATGTAAAGAAAGATGTTGTACTTGTTTTAAATTAAAATTTAAAAAAAATTAATAAAAAAAAGAAAGTAAAGACTCTTGAAACAGATTATTTCAAAAGGAACCTTTAATCAAGCAGGATGGAAAACAGTTAGAGGCAAAGCAGCATCTGAAACCCTTTAGGCAATACAAGTGGGATTTAACTGATAATGAACCCTCCCCCTTGTCCGAATGCAGATTCTGACCAATACACAAGTGTGAAGATGTTTCCTTAACTCTTCTACCCTGACAGTCGAATAACACACGTTCCCATGGCTATCTCTAGTTAGACATTAAAGTAAGATATCCCACATGGCCATCATTGCCATCCCATCAGAGGTGCTGGGCCCTTCAATTTTCCAGTGACAGGAAACCAGTTGTAAAGTTGTAAAACTCAGTTGTTACAGATACAGCTAGTGATTTAATTCCGAGGCCCCCCTCCTCCCAATTGAATGGCAGTATCACTTTTAGGGATCTGTCAGTAACAAGTATCTGAAAATTTCAAATATACATGGGTGTTTGCAGAGAGTGATGGTCAGTGACAGTCAGTAAGACAGAATAAGGAAGTAAGTTGTGAAAAGGATACAGAAAAGTATAAAAAGATTGTCTTGGGATGAGTTCAGGGCCACTGGCCATAGCTAATCCTTGCTATAAATTGCTAATCTAAATAATGCCTATGTTTGCTATTCATGTTCAAAATTGTTCATGAAACAATAAACTTCTGATCTTGAAGTAAGATTTATTGCTTGTGGTTCCTTGTGGTTTCCCTTTGTTTTTTATATAGGAAAATTTTTATGACAGATTGTGCCAAGACCAGGATTAAGACAGCCGCTGGAAGGGACCTGCTGCCCGGCCGGGACCTCTGACCATTCCTAGCTTGTGCCAACAGGTGACCAGCCTGCTCTTAAACAAACTTTGATCTGCTTTGAATCAAAGGTAAGCCACTCAGCTCCCTTGGGAGCCTCAGTTAGTTAGATAGGGTGGGTGAACTAGATAGAGAGGTTTGGTCCTGTCCAGAAAATGTTTTGGCAAGAGAAGAGTTGCAAAAAGGGACAGGCCTGTGTCCTTTCCCGGCATATTTCATTGGCAAAACAGTCCAGGGCTGGGACCTGTGACTGGGACCTGGTGGAATATCCTCTCCCCTGAGAACTAGCCATTCTCTTGTAGGAGGGCCGCACCCTCATTTGGTCATGCCCCAGGAGTATTGCTCTAAGGTATTGAGAGTGTATGCTCAAGTGTGGAAACTTCCCAGTGGCCAGGCAAGGTTGGGGAGCGTTCTGCGGAGTTTGAAGCTCCTCATTAGCCAGAAGGCAGTACTGGGGAGTGTTCAGTGTTTATTTGTATCATTTAATTGAAATGTTTATTTGTATTGTTTTTATTTGCCCTTGGGTTTTTTGAAATCTTCCCGGTCTGCCCTGGCAGCAAATTGTACCCATTTTATTTGGCTTTGGCCTTGCTCCTCCCCTTTTGGAATTTTATTTAGCCTTGGCCTTTCTGGAGTTACACTCTACATATTAATTGTATGTGTCTATATTGCAATTGTATATGTGTTTGGTCTTGCTGCTGTTGTTACTGCTGCAACTTTGTTGGGGTTTTTAGACACTATGTTTGTGTTTGCATTGATATAGTGAAGTGTTTCTTGAATCTCTTATTTTTGAGCTGGGTGGGTCCTTATTCACTCTGCCTTTTTCCTTGGTGGTCATATGTAGGTTTTATGATAATCCTGCTGAATGTGTTTCTTTCTATGGCTCCTGTGATGAGATTTCTGAATATGTGCCTCTGGATTATTTTGCTTCAGCTTTTCTCCTGATGAAGGCTATGCCTCAATGTACTTGGAGCATGTCTCTGTCAGAGTCCTTTTTGTAGTTTTCTCATTTTATATCATCTCTCTGTTGACTTCCTTACTTAATTGGAGGAAACTTAACCTTGCTGCTAGGATTGAATTTTCCATTCCTTCTTTTCTCTGAATTACTATTTTTCATCTTCGGTGCTCTTCCTTCAGCACTATGATTTTTCTTTACCTGACGCTGTTTTTCCTTTCTGTCTTTACTTGCTCTCAAACCAAATAATTATTGTCTTTCAGCTTGCTTTCATAAGTGTCTATATCTCAACTGAATTACTTCCTGCCATGTCGCCACTTTTTCAGATAGATAAGGGTCAGCTTGTTTGCTGGAAGGGTGCAATGTTTTACTTCCTGTGCCTGCTACCTTTCCCTTAGATAAGTGTCGGCTCTCTTGCCGAGGTGGCATGTCTTTTCCTTAATTTTTCTTTGGGAAGGAATTGATCTTTTCCCTACATAAGGACTGCCTGTGTTGGCAGGATTCAATTGCTTTCCATTTCCCTGAGACGGCTGGTTCCCTGGGCTGTTTTAGTGGAGGAAAACAAATAGAAAAAAAGGAGAAGAAGAAATGAAACCTAATGCAGAGTACCTGTCCTTAGACCGACAAGCAGATACTGATAGGAATGCACTGAGATCCAATTTCGTTTGTATGAATGTGTTGCCATTAGGGTGCAAGTGGAGTGCAATAGGTATATGAATGAGATGCTGAGCATCAATGTAACTACAAGCGTCTGAGCCTAACCACTTTTCCATAGATAAGGAAAGCCTTTTTCTGTTTGCCTGTGGTCCAGAATTACATTTATTATCCATATAGTTAATGTGTGTTTCCCTTCCTCTATTCATTTTTTGTTGGATGTTCCTGTTTTGTGAAGGGGGCTCATGGTCTAAAATGGTTATGCCTATGATTTGGTAAAGACATCCTAGATGCCACCATGCAAGCCTTCTTTCTGGAACTTTCAGTGTAAAATTTGTAAACACAGCAGATTTAACTTCTTGCTAGTTTATTTACAGGCCACAAGCCCACAATTTTTGTCAGGAAAGTTTCTGTGACTGTGACAACTGTGACTGTACTGTTAATTCCTCAGGGGTGTGGCATTACCTTGATGGCCATCCTATTTGCCCTATCTTGTTCGTCTCCAACATGGGCCTGCCCATTTTGGACAGGAAAGGGTGTCTTTTGCTATAGAAACAAAATGGTTGGCTCTTGGAGTTCATGTTCTGGCTAAACATCTTTGCTCTACCTGTTTTGTCTGCCAGCAACATAATATTGGCCTTCGTAAAGACATTTTTGCCCCAATTTGGTATCCCTAGCTATTTGGGAAATGATAATTCACTTTGCAAACAAGGTAATTAAAGAAATATGCATGGAATTGTAAGGTGGACCCTGTTAGAATGGGTTGACTCTCAGGCCTGCTTCTCTTCCATCTGTTGTGCACATGGCTTCAGCTTTGGACAGCATCATGTTAGACTATTACCGTGCCTCAGTTACAACTTTAAAGGCTTGTCATTCACAGGTTGCTGCTATGCTTTAAAAGAATAATAAAAAGACTTTTCATTCTTGCTAGTCCTTGACACATTAGGTACTAGTGAAGGTATTTCAATGAAAGAATTTCCTGGCTCCTCATTGGAAGGGTCCATTCCAGATCATCTTGACCACCAATACTGCTGTGAAGTGTCAAAATCTGGCCTCTTGGGTGCATGCCTTGCACTGAAAGAAGGTACCAGCCCCAGATGAGGAAGCCCCTCAGCTCAGGTCACCTGACTGCTACAAGGCAAAGACTGAAGCTTTGCCCAACAGGGAGGCAAGTGCTAGCAACCTCTGCCCCTGCTCTCCATTCACCTTTGCCTAAAACCATGCCAGTGTCGAGTAACATTTTTTCTGCCTAACATCAATGTACAAGAAAAGACCAGCTTCGTGGAAGCCCAACAACAACTGCAAGGAACAGCTTGCTTTAGCAGAGGTCTTATTTCTGCTGTCTGGACCAGTACTGCATTGCTCCTCTATAATTCCATTCTGTATTTAGGGTTACATGTCCCATCATTCAAAAGGTTCATCCTGTCTATCTCCTTTTCTGTATTGGCCTTGCTGAAATGCTTTTAATCAAAGTAGATGTCCTCCTTCATCTTAAATGAAGGAAGTTTTGTTTTATTAATTAATTAAAACTTACAATTTAAACAGCTGATGTACTAGGTACTAGATGGTCAATTGTTGGTATTGTCCTCCGGGACAAACATGAGGGACTGTGAGGGGAGAAAATATTCATTGGAAAGTTGCAGGTAATAGGCCTAGGAGTGAGCTTGCAGGCCTCACTGAACCAAAGTTTAAACTAATATAATTGCAAAATGTACCATACATTTTCCAAATGTGCTGACTTGGGTCTGCATTTTCTGCAAAGTTTGTACTTGATATGGGTATATTTAGAGCAGGAAGAATGAGTGGGGGGCGGGATGAGGAATTGAAAATAACAAGTGTCTGAAAACTTCAAATGTACACGGGTGTTTGCAGAGAGTGATGGTCAATGACAGTCAGTAAGACAGAATAAGGAAGTAAATTGTGAAATGCATGCAGAAAAGTATAAAAAGATTGTCTTGGGAAGAGTTCAGGGTCACTGGCCGTAGCTAATCCTTGCTGGATTTAGCTATGACAGTGGAACTTATTGCAATAAGTTGCTAATCTAAATAATGCTATGTTTGCTATTCATGTTCAAAATTGTTCATGAAACAATAAACCTCTGATCTTGAAGTAAGATTTATTGCCTGGGGTTGCTTGTGGCTTCCCTTTGTTTTTTATATAGGGAAAGTTTTATGACAATGATGAACTAATGAAGTCAGGGAACTGCAATAGAATTTTGATTTTAAAATAAAATATGTATGTCTCTTTTAACTGATGGCAAAAGGCAGTACTTCATAAATATATTTTGCATATTAATCTAACTGGACAGGACCTGAGTGTGCAAAGGTAATGATTATGAGAGAGGATGCAAAGTATACCAACTGAAGAGTGCTTAGAAAAAAATAGCCTTTTCAAATGCCATGCTATTCATTCTGAAGTAGCTTGTGAGCGTTCTTCAAACAGTCGTACTTGGTTAATGACAGTGCAAATAGTTCTTTTGAAAGAAATATTGCAGCAAACCATGAAATTATGCAATGCTGACTTTTACTTCTCTGAAAGATTTTCATTTTCTCATAAATATTATCTTGAAAGCAGTGTTCATTTGCCTCCTCTCTGCTATTAAACAAAAGTTTGTCCTTTTGTACAAAATGTCCATTCACTCATAAAAATGTAAAGCAATAATTCTAGCTAAAAATTTTAAGGACTTCACTCACCTTAGTTCCTGTCTCCTAAAGCTCTAATCAGAATTTGGTTGTATAAACCAAATTGTGGATTTTTATTGCTTTTACAACTAATACAATAAATAAATTAAATCTTTTAATAGTAGGCAGTTAATACAGTATGGACATTTACAGTTTTGTGAATATGCAATTAAGAAACTTTGGCAGAATGAAATAATAGAAAACTGAAAATGCTGCATAGTCTAGGCCAGTGTTTTTCAACCTTTTTTGTGCAAAGGCACACTTTTTTCATGAAAAAAATCACGAGGCACACCACCATTAGAAAATGTTAAAAATTTTTAACTCTGTGCCTATATTGACTATAGGCAGGGTGTTTTTCCCACGGCACACCTTACACTATGTCACGGCACACTAGTGTGCCGCGGCACAGTGGTTGAAAAACACTGGTCTAGGCAAATGACTTTATATTGTTCCTATTCCATGTGATGACATAGAAGACAATAAAGCTTGCAGAATTAGAATGTGAAAGATGTTCTTTGTATGACAGCAATAATAAGAAAAAGGGCCAATAGAGCTTTGCATTAAATGTCCTCGCCTCATTCTAAGATAAATCAAAAATCAAGGAGTGGCTCTTAACTAGCCAATTGCAGTTCCACGAATACTAATCCTTTTTCAATGGAATTCCTATAGCATCCTGGTTTCTGTCTACTTTCATAAGAGTAGCCTTGCATCAATCTTTGCAAAGGGAGGGAGAGCGAGAGCGAGCACATTATTGACATTTATATGTAATCACAGTTCACTGATTTTGATAGGCTATCTGTCCTTCTATTACTAAATGTTCCATAAGTGTTGTATAAGAGGATGGCAAAACGAATTTAACTTCATTATAGAACTGCTGTTGTCATAATTGTATTGAGCAGGGAGTCTCCTATAATTTGTACATTTTGTTCATTCTATTTCATAAGCAAATTAGATTTCTGATCACCTCCACCCTGGGATTATTTTCTAAGAATGCTAAATCTGTTGTTCTGTCTTGTCTACACTATTATAACATCACTTAAGCACACATTAGAACCTTTCTTAATCATATACCAAATCTAGCATGTTTATCTCTGACACAATTGAACAAGAAGAATATGATACACTCCCCCACACTGCCAAATTTTAAGTTAGAACACCCTTATACATTGAAAAGGACTTACCATATTTTTCGGGGTATAAGCACCTTTTCCCCTCAAACAAGAGGCTGAAAATCTGAGTGCGTCTTATACATTGAATACAGCATTTTTTGCCTCCCAAAGCCCCACCACTTCATCAAAATGGCCGTGCAGAGCCTGTAGTAGGCTTTCAGAGAGTTCCTGGGGACTGGGGAGGGCAGAAATGAGCAAAAAAACAGACCATTTTTTGCTCAATTTTGCCTCCCCTAGGCCCCAGGAGCACTTTATAAGCTTCCTAAAGGCTATCCATGCCCCTTTTTGACACAAAGGGCACATTTTTGCAAAAATGGGCCATTTTTTGCTCATTTTTGCCCCCCACCCCACCCCTAGGACCACTCTACAAGCCTCCTAAGGGCTATTCATGGCCTTTTTTAAAAAAAACGGGCCCGTTTCTGTGAAAAAACGACCATTTTTGGGAGGTTTGCAGAGTACACAAACTTTTTTTAAAATTTGCCTCTTCAAAACCTTGGTGCATCTTATATTCTGGTGTGTCTTATACTCCAAAAAATACGGTAATGTGTAGAAGGGTGGTTAAACACTTTACTGCTGTTGGTATTTCTGCTTAGTTAATGTCTGTAAGAAAGCAACACAAAATAACTGGACCAGAACCAGAACCAATACTATCCCTTTTATTTATTTATATCTCTTCATATATCAAATGTAAAGTTGGCTAATTTCTCCAGCCAATTATAGAACGTTTCATTGGATCAAGGAACCTTTTAAAGATATCATTATGCTTATAAAGTGCCCAGTTCTTGCAAATTCTTGCAAAAGCAAAATACAATAAAAATTGAAAAAAAAAATTTTTTTAAGGTAGAGTGGTATATAATGAATGTGAAGTAGTTATCATAAGTCATACAGTCTTTATGGAACAAACTGATGGACTCGTACTGTTAATTTGGCATTTCCTTTCTATTTCATTGGCTTTGTCATACACACACTGTCAGCCTCTGCTTTGCTGTTGCTTCGGCTGCCATGAAACGGGGAGGGAGGGCATGGTATTTGGGAGGGGTTACTAATTGTGCTGGAGGAAGATTCTGGAGCTCAGCTGCCTGTCGGACTACGCATGCGTAGGAGATTCCCGCCAGGACTAACAGCACCGACATTCCATCTTCGTGATGCCTTTTGAAGTTATCTCACACCTGACACTTGGGAGAATTATGATTTCAATTGATTCAATTTCACACTCAAGTACATCCCAGGAGGGAAGAATTTCATGGCTGATGCTTTGTCCAGACTCCCTCAGTACAACTGCTCTAAGCTGAGTATTTTTCAACCCGTGGTTCCCGCATCCAGCCTTGCTGCTCCGGTTGTCACTCGGCAGCAGGCGCGCTCGAAAGTAGAAGTGCCTCAAGATTTCCTTTCTGACCTCAAACAGGCCCTTCCCCAGGATGACTGGTTCCAGCAGCATCAAGGTGAATGCACCATGAGGGATGATTTACCGTGGATTGGGGCGAAACTTTACGTCCCTGCCTCTCTTCGTCTCATTGTTCTCCAACGGGCTCACGATTCCAAGTTGGCGGGTCACTTTGGATTTGTGAAGACGCTGCATTTAGTGAAGAGGCAGTTTTGGTGGCCCTCTTTGAAAAAAGACATTGAGCTTTATGTTGCAAGTTGTCCGGTCTGTGCAGCCGCTAAACGACCACCGGGGAAACCGCAAGGTCTACTCCAATCTGTAGCTGGCACTGTGGCCCCTTGGAAGGAAATTTCTATGGACTTTATTGTCGAACTTCCCGAGAGCCAGGGGCACACCATCATATGGGTGGTTACTGACTTATTTTCCAAACAAGTTCATTTTATTCCATGCCACAAGATTCCTTCCGCGAAGGCACTTGCTAAGCTCTTCATTTCTCACATTTACCGTTTGCATGTGGTGCCTGATCACATCATTTCCGATAGAGATGTCCAATTCACTTCTGTTTTCTGGAAGGAATTTCTTAAGCGCATTGGCTCCGCCCAGGGCCTAAGCTCCGCCCACCACCCTCAGACTAATGGGGCTTGCGAGAGGACTAATTCTGTTCTGGAACAATATTTACGTTGTTTCATCAATTATCAGCAAGATGATTGGGTGGACTTGTTGCCACACGCTGAAGTGGCTTATAATAATTCTGTCCATAGCAGCACTGGATTCACTCCTTTTCGTGTTGTATCTGGTCAGGATTTTGTTCCTATTCCTGAAGTTCCCCTTTAGCAACCACAAGTTTCTTCCATCTCTGAGTGGAGTGAGCGATTGAGCCATATTTGGCCTTTAGCACTTAGTACTTTGGATGCTGCGCATCGCGCTCATAAGAAACAGGCTGATAAGAAGCGTGCGCAACCTTACCAGTACAAAGTGGGTGACCAGGTTTATTTATCCACAAAGTTCCTTCAAACTACACAAAAGTCTAAGAAGTTGGGGCCTAAGTACGTGGGCCCATTTTCCATCATCACGGTCATCAATCTTGTTTCGGTTCGTTTGCAGCTACCCAAGCATCTCAGCCGTGTTTATCCAGTTTTCCACGTTAACTTCATTAAACCAGTTCGTTTCTCATCTTTACATCCACCTATGGACCCACCACCTGCCCCCCTGTTGATTGATGGTGAACAACATTTTGAGGTTCAGGAAATATTAGACTCTCGACGGCGGTGGAATCGGATACAGTACCTGGTGGCTTGGAAGCATTTTCCTCCATCTCATACCGAGTGGGTGGACAAGTCCCATGTCCGTGCTCCCCGACTGCTTCGACAGTTTTATTCTGCTTATCCTGACAAGCCTTGACTTTCTCTCTCCCCCCCTTTTTTTTCTCTTCTGTTTTTGTTGTTCGTCTGTTTGTTTGTGTTTTGTCGTTTTCCAGGCCTGAAAGCCTTTTTTCCGGAGGATGGCCGGATGTCAGCCTCTGCTTTGCTGTTGCTTCGGCTTGTATGAAACGGGGAGGGAGGGCATGGTATTTGGGAGGGGTTACTAATTGTGCTGGAGGAAAGTTCTGGGGCTCAGCTGCCTGTCGGACTACGCATGCGTAGGAGATTCCCGCCAGGACTAACGGCACCGACATTCCATCTTCGTGATGCCTTTTGAAGTTATCTCACACCTGACACTTGGGAGAATTATGATTGGACTGTAACTGTGATGCCAAGGGGTGGGGAATGGGTTATTCTATATATCAATCGCTTTTGCGCCTAAATAATCAGACTTCGCTTCGCTATGCCTTTGATCATTTATAATTAGTAAAAGTACACTTGATTTCTACTCATGGAGTCTCGTGGTCTTCTTTCCTAATTATCTAATGGAGAGGTTCTGACACACACACTTTTTTACACAAAGATGCACAACTATATATTGAACTCTGAGAAAGATAATTAAGATGGTGGAAGTGAATACTTGGTCAAGCAATTGATTAATTGTAAACACACCTTTAAAAAGATGTGCCAGGAGTTGTAGTTTTACTTAATCCATTCGCATAGTAGAAATTATATTCCAAATTGTTATAAAAGGCATATTATTGCAAGCACTTTATTAGATAGCCATTCTACAACCCATTGTAAAATTCTTTTGATGATTCATGGATACCTGATGCTCAGCACAATAAATCAGAACGTATATCATAAGGCGACAACACAACTGAAAGAAAAATAATTTGTCAACAGAAATTATCCATGTTATATTGTAGTAGGGAAGTTATTCTGCTGTCATATTGTTTACATACAATGTACATGTACACACATGCTCATATATGCTCTTACACGCTGCATTCAAATCATTTAAAATAAATATAATGGTTGCCTAGGCAACTAGGTTTAGGCTTTGAAAACAAAATATAGTTATTCAGAAAGTGATTCTTAATTCATCCTCTTTTCAAATAGAAGGGGATAGACCACAATATCACATTGGCAGTTATCTGATGCAAATGAGACAGCTGGAAAGGCTATGAAAGCAATGAAGAAAAGATTTATGTGTTTCATTGAGTGTGCAAATCGCAACAACAAAAATAACTGAAAATCCAGTTTTTGCTTTATCAGCTGAATAAGCATATAAATGTCTACATTTCTTTGGGCTCATTGAAGGGAAAAAAAATATCTTCCAAAGAAAGGGCAGTCAGTCTTAGGGGCATATGACCTTCTGTAATTAGGGGCTATGGAGATTTTGTCTGCGTTAGCAGCTGGGGCACAGGAGGAAAGGAGACCTGAGGAGTGATTTCAGAAGTAGGTGGAGGGTTTTAGAAAAAAAACTACCTGAACTGATAATGTCATCAAAGCCAATAATTTTAACTAGGGGGAGAAAAGTATGAAGGATTCCAAATGCACTGATATTTTTCAGCTCCTTTGAGCATCCAGCTTGGCCCTGGAGACTGATGCCTTCTGGCAAATAAACTTATTGAAGAAAAAATACCTTAGAGCCTATTAAGCTGCTTGGAGCAGCTCAAGGAAAAGAGACAGAAGGAGTTTTCCCTCACTTTACTCAGCAGGCATATAGCAATAGCAATAGCAGTTAGACTTATATACCGCTTCATAGGGCTTTCAGCCCTCTCTAATTGGTTTACAGAGTCAGCATATTGCCCCCACAGTCTGGGTCCTCATTTCACCCACCTCGGAAGGATGGAAGGGTGAGTCAACCTTGAGCCGGTGAGATTTGAACCGCTGAACTGCAGATAGCAGTCAGCTGAAGTGGCCTGCAGTACTGCACTCTAACCACTGTGCAACCTTGTTCTTGGAGGTGAAAGGTTGGGAGGTGTAAAGGACCCTCTCTTTAAAAGTTAAAAATTCAAACAGAAACAGTAAATTGTGACAATTGGACTTCCATAATATTCAGTTTCTATTTGAAACACAAACTGAGCCTGTTATATGACCTCTTTGGCCTTGTATTTTAATTCTTCATGAACAAAGAAGGGAGACAGCAATAGTCATGTGATTTTTTTTAAGACAAAACATTTCAAAAATGTTTGATGAGTATATGTAATTAGAATATGATTCATTTAGTGCAACTGGGGGATTCTGGGAGTTAGTCCAAACATCTTAAAGTTGTTAAGTTAAAAAACATTGATTTAAATGCAGGCTATCATTGCTGTGTATTGACTTCCTTCCCAAACTCACCTGTGTCTAAACACATGTTGGATGTATCATTAGCTGTGCTTAAATGCAAAATTATGCAAAATGCATTTTTACCTAAGTCCGTTGTGGGATGTTCTGTCTCCTATAAAGCTATTCATTTTGCACAAGTAAAAAATTCAACTATATATTTTTACAACTTTAGAGTAATAGTGCTCAGATATAACCAAAACCAGTTTTCACTTAAAAGGGCTGAGGTGGTATACAGGGGTGGGTTGCTGTGGGTGTTACTGTTGGTTCGCTGTGTGTGCGCTTTGCGCGCACGTGAGCAGTTGCTTATAAATTTTTTGTACATGCACAAAACATTAAAAATGGACTAAAAACCAATGGCATGGGCGACCTGAGAACCAATTCAAGGGGTGGGGGGAGCTGCCTGCCATACCTACCGGTTCAATGACCCAATCACAATCTCCACAACCAATTTGCTTAAATCGGTCCGAACTAGTAGGAACCCACCTCTGGCAAAACATGATGGATAATTTAAGGATGCAGGAGCCACAAGACTAAAAGATTCACTTATTTCACATTTCTCCACTGCAATGGATTTCCATGATATACAACTTGAAAACACTGTTAGTATAATATAACATACAATAAAGCACATAAAATAAAAAGATAACTAAAACAGTGGCAAAGTGATGGTTTCATTAGAACAATCTCTTTTGTAGATGGGTCATTAAAAAATAAACTACCCTGAGATAATAATTTTCCAAATTAAAAAAGGACCCTTTCCTTATAAAGTCACCAAGCTCTATTAACCCTGAATAAAACTTAAAAAACCCTCATTCATGGACATAGGATGCCTTCCTGGTGGTTATATTTTCAGACTTTTTTCACCCCCCCCCCTAAAATACTGCTGTTTTAATAATAATTCTGCAAATATGCTTCCATTAAATTTTTCTTTTTATAAAGGAAATTATTTCCTGCTATAAGAAAAATACTATATTGTTGCAGAAAATTAAGGGACTCAGACTTTGGAATCAAAATAAGTTGCTTTATTTGAGCAAAGGTTCAGAGCAAGATAGCCAAACAGACATCTAAACATCAGCACGCAGAGGGGGCATTGTTGCAGTGACAGCAGCCGAATGGCAGCAGCGCTTTGGTGGGTGCTGAGGGAAGGAAGGAATGAAGGAGGCTGCAGGCTCACTTGCCCCTGGCTACGCAACCTCCTTTTGTTCTCTGCTGCCCGAACGAGTGAATGAGGCAGACGGAGAACGAAAGGAGATCGTGTAGCCAAGGCAAATGACCCTGCACCCTCCTTCCTTTACAGTTCACATGTTTGGGCAATGGGTAAGGTGACCAGATGTCCCGCTTTTGGCGGGACAGTCCCGATTTTTAATAATTTGTCTTGCGTCCCGCGGTGTTTTTAAAAAGTCCCGATTTTTTGAAAGAATGCATGACAAGCTAGGGAACAGCAGGAGAATGGGAAGGGAGAGGCTTCATTGCTCAGGAGAACTGAACCAGCAATTTGTAGACAATTAAACCAGGGGGCTTAACTGTTTCCCAGGTGTGCTCCTTCAGGAGGAGGGGGTTACTGGTTGGAAGTCTGCGAGGTGGGATCACGCGGAGGAGGAAAGAACGGAATCTTGCACCAGTAGGGGAGGGGCTTCTGCTGCTCCTCTTGCCGAAGGTGGCCCAGCGCCCAAGATCAGAGAGAGAGAGCTGGTGGGAGTGGGGTTGGAGTGGGAACGTAGGAGCCAGAACGGAGGTGAGGAGGGGGGAAAGAGCGGCTCCCTGCTGACCCAATAACACAATCTGCTCTCCACCCCGAGAAGGCACGAGCCTCTCGCCTGCTTTTGCCATTCTGTGTCCTTCACAGGCAACTCAGTGTCGGGAAGAGCTCCAGCCTTTTTCTCATGCTCATCTCTTGCGCATGTGCAAGCAAAATACCCTCCTGAGCCAGGATCAAGGTGGAGGAGGCAATGACTATCCTCCCGCTGTCGCCACTGCGCAATGAGGGGCGTAACTGGGGACACAGCGCAGGGGAGACACGCTGCGTAGGAGACTCCTCAGTGCCAGATTCAAGTCAGCACAAGCCGCGGTCCCCTTTGGGTTGGTTCAGGAAGGAGGGGAATGGGGAGCAGCAGCAGCTGATTGGGTGCAGGGAGGGAAGAGCTCCGGTTCTCCTGCGCTGCACAGGGCTCTCCTTGCGGAGGGCTCTGGAGCTCCTTCCTCTCTGCATCCAGAGACGGCTGCTCTGGCTCTTTCCTGAGCCAACACAAAGAGGACCGATCGGAGTCTGGTGCTAAGGAATCTCCTGCGCAGCGCAGCCAGCTACTCACTTCTCTGTGGTGGCAGTGGAAGGAGTCGCTGTCCCCACCACTGTGATCCTGGCCCAGGAGGGTATTTTGCTTGCAGGCGCAAAAAAGAGATGAAAGAGAAAAGGGGAGAATGAGGGAGATATATAGAGAGAAATGAAAGAGAGCTAGAAGGAGAGAATGGGAGAAAGGTAAAAGAGAGGGAAACAAATCAGGGGGAAAGAGAGGAAGAGGAAAGAAAATGAAAGAAAGAAAGAAAGAAAGAAAGAAAGAAAGAAAGAAAGAAAGAAAGAAAGAAAGAAACTTTCTCAGACCTATGATGAAAGCAATGGCAAGCTAGATCTCTTGCCAAGAAAACTGCAGTTTGCCAGAAGGCATAAATTGGAAGCAAATCTGATTTTTTTAAAGGAAATAACAGATGGCCAAAAATGCATCTGAAAATAAGATTATTTAGAATTTTGGATAACGTATTATATTGTCAAACTCAAAAGAAATCAAAATATATATCCTATTGCTGTTAGTACAATCTTGCAAGCTTCTATCAACTTAGAGTTCACTATGAAAAGATTACAGAGAAGCAATTTCCTACAATTAATAACTTTATTTTGGATTTGCTATCATATTCCATGAGAAAGAAAGAAAAAGAAAGAGGGAAAGGGAAGGAAAGAAAGATAGAAAGGAAGAAGAGAAAGGGAGAGGAAAGATAGAGAAAAACAGAAATGAGAGGGAGGGGAGAGAAGAGAGAGACCCTATTCCCACAGAAAACACTGAGCCATGAAATCTCAGTGAACTGAACCAGCAATTCGTAGACAATCAAACCAAGGGGCTTAGCTGTTTCCCAGGTGTGGGGAATGTATCAAAGACATGACTGAGGTGCTTAAAGAAATAACGAAGCCCACAGATTATTATCATCCTTTTTTCCTCTTTCATGCGTAAGGTGACCAGATTTTCAGATTGGTAAAGAGGGACACCTTTGACCGGGGGGGGGGGGCTTGATTAAAAAATTTATACGGAGCAACAAAATTTTTCATACAATGCAAAAATAGTATTGTAATATTTTTTTCATTTCAACATAACTACAATTTACAAATATAAATTGTAATTGTTGCCAAACATCAAAATTTTGATCACGTGACCATGAGGATGCTGCAATGGTCGCTAAGTGTGAAAATGGTCATCAGTCACTTTTTTCAATGCCATTGTAACTTTAGTCACTATACCACCTTTCTTGCCACAGTTCTTAAGTGAATAACTGTAGCTGATAAGTTAGTAACATAAGTAAATCTGGTTTCTCCATTTGACTTTGTCAAAAGGCAATTACATGACCCCAGGACACTGAAACCATCATAAATACGAA
Organism: Thamnophis sirtalis; assembly: GCF_051295495.1. Taxonomy (NCBI): domain Eukaryota; kingdom Metazoa; phylum Chordata; class Lepidosauria; order Squamata; family Natricidae; genus Thamnophis; species Thamnophis sirtalis. Next base: position 61,390,961 of record NW_028261388.1, read on the forward strand.
TCTGTTGCCAAACATCAAAATTTTGATCGCGTGACCATGGGGATGCTGCAATGGTCACTAAGTGTGAAAATGGTCGCTAAGTGTGAAAAATGGTCATCAGTTACTTTTTTCAATGCCATTGTAACTTTGGTCACTATACCACCTTTCTTGCCACAGTTCTTAAGTGAATAACTGCAGCTGGTATTTTGTATTTTGGATAGAATCTTTTTTTAAATAGACAATTTAAAAAAAGAATCCACACCAAATAAATTGAAGTAAAACATTTCAAACTATTCCACACAGAATAAATAGAAGTAAAATCCAGGAAGGAACACTCGCGAGTTCTCTAGCCAAGTATTTCCTGGAGCTCTATGGTACTGGGTCATCTTTTCTTATAAAATGAGGTAAAAGGGGTGCAGGGGGTCCGTTTTCTTGCTTTAATGTTTTAATATCTTCAATGAAAGTACTGAGACAGAGAGAGGGATTAGACAGGGTGTCTTTTGTTTTGCCCCGGTTAGGATTTCTTAAGCAAATCCACTGGGCTTTCAACATGAAACCAGAAAATAGGGACTTTTTAAAAACGCCCCGGGACACAGGACAAATTGTTATAAATTGTGACTGTCCTGCCAAAATCGAGACCTCTGGTCACCTTATTCATGCGGGGAGGAAAGAAAAAGACCCTGGAAACTACAGACCAGTCTCGCTGTGTTGCCTCACCTCTAAAGTCACGGAATCAATTATAAACCAGCCCTTCACCCTCCACTTAGAAACAAACAACCTGCTTTCTAACAAGCAGTTTGGATTCAGGAAAAAAATGTCCTGTAATCTGCAACTCCTACAATTCCCCCCCCCCACAGGAGAACAGAGAGGGACCCACCCCTTTCCCCCAATGGTAGCCGAGGTGGGGAGCCGCAGCCAGACACCTCCCCTCCCCATGTCTCTTTCTCACCCCCCCCCTGCCCCCAGTGTCTGGGTGGGAGTGGGCTGCCTGGAAAAAGGAAAGGAAGGAAAAGCGAAAGCAAAAGAGGGAAAGTGAGGCATTTTCAGCCCTGAATCCTCAGAAGGAAAAAGAGGCATTTGAGCAAAAGGATTTTTGCTTCTTCAAAAACTTCACTTTTTCTTCTGAATCTCAAATTTGAGGTTTTAAGGTCAGGCAAGAGGGGAGCTTCTGTTCCTTCTGGGGGAGCCCCTGAATTTGGGGAGGACCCACCCCACCCCCCATAATCCCCCATTGCTCAATCAGGGCCTGGAGGGGGAGGGGAACTGAGGGAGGATATTGGGGGCTCTGAGTTGTTTCTCTGGAACTGGCTCCCCTTTGTGAAAGGGGCTGGAAACCCTCTCTTTGAAGGGATCCATGGACAATATAGACCAAATTTTTAATCAAGAACCCCCCCCCCCCGGTCAATGGTGTCCCTCTTTACCAATGTTAAAATCTGGTCACCTTAGCAATGGGGGGAGGGGATTTCTCACATGCCTTCGGAGAAAGAAAGAAAGAAGGCATGCAAGAAAGCCCCCCCCACTGCCCAAATGTGTGAATGAAGGAGGCTGCAGGCACATTTGCTCCAGCTACGTGACCTCCTTCCATTCTCTGCTGCCCGAATGAGTGAATGAGGCAGGCGGAGAACGAAAGGAGATCGCGTAGTCGAGGCAAATGAGCCTGCGCTGCAGCCTCCTTCCTTCACAGTTCACACATTCGGGCAATAGGGGGGGCTTTTTTGCGCACCTTCGGAGAAAGAAAGAAGGAGTGCAAGAAAGCCCCCCGCCCCACTGCCCGAACGTGTGAATGAATGCAGGCTCATTTGCCCCCGGCTATGCGACCTCCTTTTGTTCTCTGCTGCCCGAATGAGTGAATGAGGCAGATGGAGAACGAAAGGAGATTGCATAACCGAGGCAAATGAGCCTGCAGCTTCCTTCCTTTGCAGTTCACACATTTGGGCAATTGGGGGGGGGGGTGGCTTTCTTGCATGTCTTCAGAGAAAGAAAGAAGGTGTGCAAGAAAGCTTGACCCAAGCGGTTCCTGGTAGCCATGAGAACCATGTGTCGGTTCTTTGTACCCTTTGTCCAATTCTGGATGCCCTGTCCTGCAACTCGTTTGCCACTTCTCTGACTACTCCTGACTTATTCATAAAAAAAATAGACACAAACCACCTTTCTCAGCTGTCAAGAGGTTAATAGCATGCCGGTTTTGCAAGACCACTGCTGCCAAAGTCTATCTGGTCTTGGACTTCAACCAAGGCCCCAGCAATTTGTTTCAGGCTTTGTTGAAACTCCTCAGATAGTTGCTTAACTGTATTGTAGAGTGGACTTACACCTGTTCCAATTGCTGTTCCTATCCCCAGGATCACTAACAGTGGGATCACTAGTGGCACTCTTTTCTGAACATGTCCCATGAGAAGAACAGGGAGAGTTTGTTCCCCACTGACGACATCCATCTTGGGGAAGAGGTACATGTTCCAGTCCAGTTGGTAGGTACGCATTTCCCCCACATAAGAAAAAGACCCATTTTCTCCTAAACACACTGCTACATTCATGGAAAAGGTATGGACTTGGTGGTTCTTCTCATTAGTCCAAACCCCCAAGGTCCCTGCCGTAAACATGCCAGTTAATGGTTGTAATGGAGTTTCTTGTTTTTCACCCCAGATCACGGGTATCTCGCAAAGTGTGCCACCTCTATGTGGGTTTGGGGTTTTTTCTTATAAGCAAGCTATTCTTGTTCCTAACATCCTGGGTAGTGATTTTAAGGTGCTAACTTTTGTCTTGCTGTTAATGTGCAGCCCCCCTCTTTCCTATTGCAGAACAGAATAAAAGAACAAACAGTTTGATCTGAGGCAGCTTCCCCGCGACTCCCCCTCCCTCTTCAGTGAGAGATAGGAAAGGAGCCAAGTTCTTAATTGTCAAGGCAACGAGATGAAGACAGAGAAAATAATTCATATTCCTCACTCTTATGTCCATTCCATCCACACCTAGGTCTTATCACCCAGCAGGCCACTGGCAAATAATAACCAAAGCAATAGAAAATCCATACTTGACTTTTAGATGGAGTTTACCCAGTTATAATTTCTTTAACTCACTTAATGGAATTACCATGTCAGGAAGAAGGATGGAGTTAGGTGTAATTTGGGAAAGGGCAATGTAATGCCCACAGTCCCAGGACTCCTAATATAAGTGTCTCCTGGAGATTCACCCTGTCCACTGTCACAGTCAATGTTTTTAGGAACAACATCTGTCTCTTTGGGATGGGGGTAATTCCAGAAGAATAAATGTCCAATACAACAAATTACAACCAGGGTGACCAGACTCACTAAAGCCAGGTCCATGCATTTATGCTGGACCATTCCCTGAAATATATTCAGCCTACTCAATACACTCTACCCCTAACAAATAAAAAGTTGTCTTTCTCATCCAAGTCTTCAGCCATACGTAGAGGGTCAGCTTCTGGAGTGACACCAGTAAGGCCGCTTCTGCCCCGTATGTTTCTGAACGTTGCCGGTAGGGCAGTTATAGGGGGCGCTTCTTCAAGCATAACACTAAAGGACAGGCTTCCTCTTGGTCTGCCTCCCAATATTCATCAGCTGTGGGCTTAACTCGAGTCCAGTGAATCCAAGACTTGGATTCCAACACCTTTACTGCAAGTGGAGAACACCTGACCACAGTATATGGGCCCTTCCACAGGTTTCAAATTCTCCCCTTTCCAGTGTTTTACCCATACTTTGTCTCCCACTTGAATATTATGACTAGGGGTACTCAGAAATGGTGGATTGAGGGACACACAGTATTGTTGGATTTCTTGTATTTGCTTGTTTAATTCTCGAACCATTTGACTCACCCATGAAGATCCTAGTTGATTTTACAATTATGTTCAACTTCAGGACCTGGTATAGGCAAGAGGGTGGCTAGATTTAGGGCATTTGTCTGTTTCAGTGTCACTTGAGGATTTTGAGTGAGGAGATGCTTGATACTTATAAATTCTGGAGTTAGTTATCCATGTCCAAAAGTCAATTTATTAGCTTCCTCAATCAGAAGAGCAGTGGCTACCAGAACTTTAGGGCAATGTGGCCATACCTTTGATACTCCATCAAGTTGTTTTGACAAATAAACTATGGGTTGTTGCCAACTTCCCTTTTCTTGAGTCAGGACTCCAAGAGCTGTATTATTCTTTGAGTCCACATACAAATTGAAAGGTTTCTCAAGGTTGGGAAGTCCCATAACAGGAGCTTGAGACAATGCTAACTTTAAAGTCTCAAATGCCTGTTTTTATTCTTGCATCCAAACAAAGCCACCCCCCCTTTTGTGGACTCATAGTTTGGCTAGCAGGGACAAATTCAGTATCCATATTCTACAACATCCTGCTGCACCTAAAAAAAATCCCTCTTAATTCTTTCCTATTAGTTGGCTCTGCAATTTGGCACACAACTTCCTTTCTCTCATGTCCTCAGTTCAGTTGTTCAGTTGCGTTTATTTATAGGCCGCCCTTTTCCCTGAGGGGACTCAGGGCGGCTAACAACTTATGGGAGGGGAAGACGTACAATAACATAAAAATACAGTATGTGGTTAAGATCAAACAACATTCATTCAACATTCGGGCGGGGGCAAACTATAGTCTTTACCCCCAGGCCTGGCGGGATAGCCAGATCTTGAGGGCTGTGCGGAAGGTCTGAAGGGTGGTGAGGGTACGAATCTCCACGGGGAGATCGTTCCAGAGGGTCGGAGCTGCTACAGAAAAGGCTCTCCTCCGCGTAGTTGCCAGCCGGCACTGGCTGGCAGATGGCACTCGGAGGAGGCCTAATCTGTGGGATCTTATGGGTCGAGAGGAGGTAATTGGCAGAAGGCGGTCTCCCAAGTACGCAGATCCACTACCATGAAGGGCTTTATAGGTAGTAAGAAGCACCTTGAAGCGCACACGGAGGTCAACAGGTAGCCAGTGCAGCTCGCGGAGGATAGGTGTTATGTGGGCGAACCGAGGTGCACCCACGATCACTCGCGCGGCCGCATTCTGGACTAGCTGAAGCCGCCGGATGCTCTTCAAGGGCAGCCCCATGTAGAGCACGTTGCAGTATTCCAGCCTAGAGGTCACGAGGGCGCGAGTGACTGTTGTGAGAGCCTCCCGATTCAGGTAGGGTCGCAACTGGCGCACCAGGCGAACCTGGGCAAATGCCCCCCTGGTCACAGCCGACAGGTGGTGATCAAAGGTCAGCTGTGGATCCAGGAGGACTCCCAAGTTGCGAACCCTGTCTGAGGGGTGTAAATTTTGACCCCCCCAGCCTGAGCGTTGGAACACTAACCAAATTTTTGGGAGGGAAACACAACAGCCACTCGGTCTTTTCTGGGTTGAGTACAAGCTTGTTAGCCCGCATCCAGTCCCTAACGGCTTCAAGACCCCGGCTCATCACGTTCACCGCTTCATTGAGTTGGCACGGGGCGGACAGATACAGCTGCGTATCGTCCGCATATTGGTGGTATCTTATCCCGTGCCTCCGAATGATCTCGCCCAGCGGTTTCGTGTAGATGTTAAATAGTACGGGGGACAGGACCGACCCCTGCGGCACCCCATATGATAGGGGCCTCGTGGTCGATCTCTGACCCCCGACCAACACCGACTGCGACCTGTCCGAGAGGTAGGAGGAGAACCACTGCAAAACAGTGCCTCCCACCCCCACCTCCCGCAGTCGTCGCAGAAGGATACCATGGTCGATGGTATCGAAAGCCGCCGAGAGGTCGAGGAGAACCAAGATGGAGGCATGGCCTCCATCCCTGGCTCTCCAGAGATCATCGGTCAATGCGACCAAAGCGGTTTCTGTGCTGTAACCAGGTCTGAAGCCGGACTGGAAGGGGTCCAGGTAATCGGCTTCCTCCAAGGACCGCTGGAGCTGGTAGGCCACCACCTTCTCAACAACCTTCCCAATAAAGGGGAGGTTGGAGACTGGACGGTAGTTGTTAAGTACGGCTGGATCCAAAGATGGTTTCTTCAGGAGGGGTCTCACCACCGCCGTTTTAAGTGCGGCGGGGAAGTGCCCCTCCCGAAGCGAGGCGGTAATAACCGCTTGGATCCAGCCCCGTGTCACCTCCCTGCTGTTAGCAACCAGCCAGGAGGGACACGGGTCCAGTACACAGGTGGAGGCACTCACAGCCCTCATGGCCTTGTCCACGTCCCCGGAAGTAACATCCTGAAACTCAACCCAGCGATGGTCAACCAAATCGTCCTCTCGTGCCTCGGCTGGGTCTGCAAAGGTGGAGTCCAAATCCGACCGAAACCGAGCAACTTTGTCCGCCAAGAACTGGGCATAATCTTCAGCCCTACCCTGCAAGGGGTCCCCCGTATCCCTCTTATTTAAGAGGGAGCGGGTTATCCTAAACAGGGCGGCTGGACGAGACTCGGCGGACACAACCAAGGTGGCAATATAAGATCTCTTTGCTGCCCTAAGTGCCCTGATGTAATCCTTGGTGCAGGTTGTTAAAAGTGCTCGGTTCGGTTCGGATTTATCGGACCTCCACAGGTGCTCTAGGCGTCTCCTCCGGCGCTTCCTCTCCCGGAGCTCCTCGGTGAACCAAGGAGGCCTCTGGGATCCGCCGCCTCGGAGGGGCCGTAGTGGCGCAATCCGGTCGAGGGTCTCCGATGCTGCCAAATGCCAAGCGGCAGCCAGAGTCTCTACCGGACTGTGGGCGAGAGTATCAGGAATAACCCCAAGCTCTGTCTGGAACCTCAAAGGGTCCATAAGTCGCCTGGGGCGGAACCACTTGGTCGGTTCCTCCTCCCTACAGTGGGGGTTTGGTCTTCGGAAGTCAAGCCTCGGTAGGCAGTGGTCTGACCACGACAGGGGTATCCTATAGATCTCTGGCCTTGAATTATAGTATAACGTAAGTATTTAACCTGGGGGATTCACTAATTGGGCTTTCTGACAGAGTTTGGATACCTGTTGTTAAATCAAATCATTAATTTTTTCAACACCACTACTCTGTGGGGAATAGACAGCATGAAGTTTCCACTTAATTCCAAGAGTCTGGGAAACAGTTTGTGACACCTGAGCTGTGAAGTATGGGCCAGAATCTGAGGAGATATACAAAGTATTTCAGTAAGATGCGGGCTACTTCTCGAGCCTTGTTTGTGTGGCATGGAAAAGCCTCAACCCACCCAGAAAAAGTACACACATAACCAAGAGATCTCTAAATCCCAGTTTCTGGGGAAATTTTGGGGAAATCTATTTGCCACACAGCACCTGGGTATGAGCCCTGTAGAAGGACTCTCAAAGGAAGTTTCCATCCTGTCTTTGGGTTGTTTTGTGCACAACAGAGACAGGCTGCAGCAACCTGATTAACAACAGTATATGTGCCTTTTGCCAGCATGTATTGAGTGACAAAATCAGTGAGCACTTTCTTTCCAAATAGCCCCATGAGCATGTAAAACTCCAAATGCATATTTTCTGTCTGTGTAGAAATTAACCATCTTTCCTTTTGCCAATTGGAGGGCTCTTCCTCTGACTGTGTGTGGGAGTCTAACTACCAATCCTTCCTTGTACAATTCTTCCGGCAGTTCCCCTGGCCTCCTGCTCTTCCTGTCTAAGGGCGTCGGTGAGAAAAATTGCATTTTTTCTTGCCCTTTGAAGTTCCTTCTTCTCTGAGATTTGAGCCCAATTAATTCCACAAGTTCAGAAGTGCCTTTCCTGGGGCCCTCTCTGTCTTCTGTAATTTTTTGCCCTAATGTCATCAGCAGAGTGACCAATGAAGATCATATTGACCGTTCTCTTATTTTCTTCAACCTCAAGATCTAATTTGGTATGTTGCCTAAAGGTTTGATAAATGCATTCTAGGAATTCCCCTGGATTTTCATCCATTTTCTATTGAATTTGATAGACCTTCTCTAAGTTCTTAACTTTTGTTTGAGTCCTAACAAAACCATAGGTCCAATAGTTTTGCAGCCAAATGGACTGAGGTTCCCAATCTGGTTCCTCCAGTAAACATGTCCAGTCCGGATCTTTTGCATGATCCTTCTGCAAAGCCTTATCCATGGTTCCCTTCACTAGCCTTCTTTCCTCTGGGGTTAATAAAATTTCCATCAGACTTTGTATGTCTGCCCAAGTAGGCTGGTGAGTTCAGAAAATGGATGCAAAAAGGACATGCATCTGATCTGGATTCTCGCTATAATTAGGAGTTTGATTTTTCCAATTATATAAATCAGCCATTAAGAATGGAGCATACACCCATACCTTACGTAGCTCCCCCTCAGCTCCTGACAATACAATTTCCCTTAGGGGCAATTGGAGTTCTGTCTCAACTGCTCCCTTGGACTGGGTTTGTGGTCCAGTTGATCTGTCCCTTTGGAACCCTTTTTGGTTTCCTTCCTCCTGGCCCCACCTAATGGGACTGTTTGTTCTTTCTAACCAATATCTGATTCCACCTTTTGTCTCCCTGGGTCTCCTACCCCTTCAGTGTCAACCACTTCATGTCAAGGATACACAGGTAGAGGGCACTGATGTCAGAGACTCTCTCTCTCTCTCTCTTTTAAAAAAACTTAAACACATCAACAAAGACAAACACGCAAGTTAAAACAACACAGGAACTAAACGTTCCGTTGAGACTCTCCTTTTCTTTTTTCCTTTTTTTCTTTTTTCTTTCCTCCCAGAGGCTTGTTACCCACCCTGGTAACTGATTATATCTCAGGGTTTTCCTAAGAGTGTTGTATTCTGTCCACCCAGGACTACACACCTTACAACTCTTTTTTTGTCCTCCTTAAGCACTAGATTGTTAATACCTGTCTCTGCTGTGGGGTGTTCAGTGTCTTCTCTTTTCTAGTTTGGATCTCCCAGCAAGCGCTGGCATATTTTTAAAGATCAAGATGTATAGAGACATTTGTTCACACATTGTTTGCATTCAGCTAGGTTTCTAGCTTGGATCTCCCATTCAGACAGGCTTTACCTTTTTATTACCTGCTCTTAAGTATTGGGTAATATGGTCTTGAATTGCTTGTGCAATGGGGTGAGGATAACATCTCTGCCAGAGATGAATAGGCATTGCCAGAGGCTTTACTTGAATGACCAATGGTGTATGGTGAGCTGCATGTCCTGGCGGATTATCTTTTGCCCATAATTGCTGCACTTCAAACTCCTGCCAGGTATAGAGTACACAAACCTCTTGAGCCACCATTTTCACAGAATTTCTTTAAGTCTTCTGGATTGGCCTTAGGGTCTCTATAATCTCCACTAAAACCTTTCTTAAAATTCCTCAACATGCATTGAAGAGGTGTCCAAGGGGCACTTCCTCCCCCACCCATTTTCTAAAACACTGCCACTGACCTGCGATGCTGGACATTCCAACAGTCATCAACAGGAACTGCAATGGCTTAACCACTTACACAATTCTTGGGCCTCCTTAAGATGTGCCGATCCTGGACCCAGGGGGTGATCAGGCCCCCTCTTCCACTCTCAAATGAATGGGGCTACAATTTCACAATACTTGCCTGCAGGCATCTTTTCAGCCAGCATTGCTTCGTGACTTATTTTGATTCCATTTGGGTTCTTGGGTTGGTCGGTTGTCCACCAAGTGCCCCTGCGGTGCCATCTATCTCCTTCCAGAGAAATCCTCCATGGCACCTGAAGATTAAGCATGATGGCCCTGACTGGGCACCAGTTGGTCTGCACTGTCCTCAGCGAAATATCTCTCTGAGTCACCACAGAGTTGCCATAAATGTTGCAAAAAATTAAGGGACTCAGACTTCAGAATCAAAATAAGTTGCTTTATTTGCACAAAGGCTCAGAGCAAGATAACCAAAGCAGACATCTAAACATCTGAACAACCTTCTTATGGACAAGCAAGTTCTTATATGTTCTTCAAAAGCAGCAGAACACGGAAATGTAACATATTAGTGTTGATAGGTTCAAAGCACCTGTTACTATACTAAAGAATCTAAATATCTTGCTTCCCTTTTGGTAATAGAGATCACAGATATCTTACAAAGAAGTACCTAAGTTTCCAGCAGCCATTTGTGGTTAGCTATGTGTTTAGCTCTATGCTTGACCTGTATGCGTGAACTTTACCTGAACTTGAGGCAGGTGTGAACTTGTGGTTTCGCATTTAACATTTCTTATTCTTCTACACATCTTATAAGCAAGTTTTCATTCCTTCTTTCTGTCTTGTTTCACTTTATGTCCAGTTTCATTTAATGTCCTGCCTCAATGTAGGACAATGCAAGAAGGTTGCAAAGCAAAACAATATGCTATAGTAGCAGAGCAGCAATGCATGCATAAAATCCTTCCCTATAAAGCCAAGTTGATGCATGGAGTGGATCAGCTTTGCCTTGTCACTATGTGTTAAAGTGGGGTGGGGTGGGTGACAGATAGAAAAATGTGGGTTAGATAGTATCACCTTCAAATGGATTCGTAACTGGATGACCAACTGCACTCAACATGTAGTCCTCAATGGAACTGCATCTACATGGAGGGAAGTATGCAGTGGGATTCCCTAAGGCTCTGTTTTAGGCCAGTACTCTTCCAGATCTTCATCATTTGGTCACCACAATGTAAAAAAGATGCTGAGACTCTAGAAAAGACATGTCAAACTCAAGGCCCACAGGCCATATTCAGCCTGCAATATGGTTAGATCTGGCCCAGGGCACTGACCTGGAGATGGTGAGAGGCCAGCCCCAGCTGCCATGGTCCTGGTCCACCCCAGCCTGGCCGGGGTTCTCCCTGGATGCATGCACAGGAGTCGGCAAGAATGCAGGGGCTGCCATGCAGCTAACCTGTAATGAGCACTGTCTTGCCCTGCAGGCTGAGAGTATTCTGGCACTAGGTGGCCACCACAAAATTGTAGTAGAACAGCATTTAGAGCCCCAGTAGCAGCGCCACACCTGCCACCAGTGCCTCCACCGCCTCCCTGTCTCTCTCGCCAACCTGGCCATGTCCACTGGCCCTGCAGTCCCCAAGTGTTTTCCTTTCATTGGGACATCCTGCCTCCTGTCACATCCGCTTGTGCAAAAGTCATGGCTACTGGCAGCACTGCCACTCTATCTCCCTCCCCTCATCCCTTCCAGTGTATGGAGAGAGGGGGGAGGGAGGAAGGAAATGGGAATGAGAAGGAGGGAGGCAGGGAAGGAAGAAGGGGAGGGAGAGAGAGTCAGAGGAAAGTCTGGCCTTGGTACTTGGCCCCCAACAGCCCTGCTGCCCTCTACCCATCACCTTGCCACCTCCTTCTGGCCTCTCCTGGTAGTTTCCCATCCTATCGTTGAGGATGCTTTGCTTACAAAGCCATGTTTCCTCACATGAAGAGGGAGTGGGCCGCTTTGCTTTCTGTTGCCGCATGTCCCTTGATTCTGTTCCCAGCTACTATTGCAAGGGATTGGCAGGAGGCCAACATTAGGTAAGAACTGGAGTGGGGACCTCCAGGCAGCTCCTCCCTTGAGAGGGACGCACTATATTCAAGGAGCACCTGACCTAGAAGGGGTTTTCTTTCTGGTCCTCCTTTCACCCTGATTTCTAACCCAGAATCTTAATGCAATAACTGGGCTTGTCTCAATCGCCCTTTCCCTGAATTCTGGGGGTCCAATGAAATGGAGGTGGGTGTCTCTTTGTTATAATCACCATTACTCAGATCCTACATCTATGGAACTGCCTTGAATCATGAGATGGGCGGCAAATAAATTTCATAATATTAATAGGATGCCAGACTTAACAATTGTTGACCAAGGAGACCGAATGCAGCAGCAGTAGTCTTGAGGAGGAGGCACCCACTCAGGAAAGTGGGGCTGGATTGGGCTGGGCTGGGCTGGACTGGGCTGTGGGATCCTGGTGGCTCAGCGGCTTGACATCTGGGCTGTTGCTTATCTTCCACTGCCCAGAGCTCTGGGCAACCATCCAGGGGTCCTTTGCATGGCCTCAGAAGGATGGTGATGTTCCTCTGGTGGACAAGGCTTTGGCACTTACCTTGGTCTCACTTTCCTCTGCTAAAGACTTCTGAATCCCCCCTCCAAGCCTTGCCTGGCCCCCCACAGGAGACGGAGGATGACACTGCTGCGTGTGGAAGATCAGAGGAGAAAATTTGCAGGAAGTAGTTTCCTCCAAGTTCAACTTCTACCTTGACAGATCTCTGGAGGGGGGGATCTGCATGAGGGGAGACTGCTCCAACAATCCAGCATCCACAAACAAGCAACAGCCACACACAATTGGAAATGGGGGTTCTCTTTCAAGAAGGGCCAGTCTCCCTCGTGCAGGACTAGGAAGCCCACTACCCCACCCTCCAGAGATCTGTAAAGGCAGAAGTTGGACTTGGAGGAAACTGCTTCCTGCAAAATTTCCCCTCCGTGCTTCCACACGCAGCAGAGTAGTCCTCTGCCTCCTGCTTTACTAGGGGGTGGAGAGCACAGGACAGGGAAATGTTAATGATATCTGACATTGGGAGAGGAATATCTCCTTTGGACATGAACGCACACACACGCACATTATTTGAGCTTGCAAATTGCCAATCATGCCTGGGCTTGGAGAGAAGGCCCTCTCCTTCCTCTGTGGATAAAAGTCCCTAATCCTGGAATGCAGTGTGTCTGTGTGTGTGTGTGTGTGTGTGTGTGTGTGTGTGTGTGTGCGTGCACATGCACGCACGCACGCGTACACTCTCTCTCTCACACACACACACTTGACTGCCAGCAGTTTGGGGAGGTGAGTAGGCAAGGAGTTTTGGGGGGCACCGAATTGTCTCCACATCGAGTTAGCTGGTACAACCTATTCCATCCCAGTAAGTGGTGTCAAGCTGGTCATGCCCATCCACCCACATCCACCTAGTCATGTTAAACTGCTGTGACCACCCAGCCACACCTACCCCACTATGTCCACCTGGCTGCTGTGAATCATCATAGTCTTAGATGCAACTGGCCCTTTGAGGGCAACCATAATTCTGATGTGGTCCTCGGTGAAATTGAGTTTGACACCCCTGCTCTAGAAAGAGTGCAGAGAAGAACAACAAAGATGATTAGGGGACTGGAGGCTAAAATATATAAAGAGCAGTTGCTTGAATTGGGTATGTCTAGTTTAATGAAAAGAAGGACTAGGAATGACATGATAGCAGTTTTTAAATATCTCAGGGGTTGCCACAACGAAGAGGAAGTCAAGCTCCCTCTGACAGCAGAACAAGAAGCAATGGATGGAAAGTAATCAAGGAGAGGAGCAACCTAGAACTAAGAAGAAATTTCCTGATAGTTAGAACAATTAATCAGTAAACAACTTGCCTCCAGAAGTTGTGAATGCTCTAACATTGGAAGTTTTTAAGAAGTGATTGGGCAACCATTTATCTGAAATTATAGGGTTTCCTGCCTGAGCAGGGAGTTGGACTAGAAGATCTCCAAGGTCCCTTCCAACTAATTATATTCTAGTTTCCCAGTAAAAGGAAACAGGTAGAGTAGTACTTTCAATCTTGCAAGAGTCTGACTGCAACCTTATAATAAAGATAGAACACATTGTGCTTCTTGCCTGGACTACCTCACAATTTACCTCACAGGATTGTGTTGTGTGGAAAAATAGGAGAAGGGGGAACCATTTACACTTGATTTAAGGTTGGTATGAAAGTCAGGCTAGAGAACTAACAAATAAATAAACAAGTCAATAGGAAAATGGATGTTAAAAGGGGAGATTGTGATTGTCATCTTAATTATAGTTACTTGTAAGTCGAATCTAGCCATAAATGTTGACTGTGGATGTTATTGACATGTTACCTTACCATTATATGTGCTTGGTATTCAATTTCATAAAGGGTTCATCATTCATATTTTGGCAGTTAGCTATATAATTTCCCATATGCCCATGCTTTCTTTCTGTGTCTTTTCCAATCTATTGCTTTTTAGATGTGTGAGGCAACCATACTCCTAAGGCTACATAGTATTTATAACACTACACAACACAACCCACAAGCAGCAAATTAAGGATCAATGAGTTATGTGGAGGAAGTAAGATCAATGCTGAGCCTGCATAATGTAAAAAACTTCCTTCCTAGTTTAAACTAACACTTTATGAAATTCTCTCTTGATCAAAAGTAAGAGAAAAACAGAAGCAAGTCTTTTGATCTTCATAGAGCCTGGTATCTATTTATGGAAAGCAACAGCAAAAACAAAACTGGGAGATTGCTGCTTTATCCTTACTTTTCCTTACTTTTGTAGTTTAATTCAAAGGCTATGTGTGCAGATGAAAACTAAAATCATAGATACTAGCCTTGCAGTGATGTGCGGTGAAGCTTATGGCTGGTGAGGCAAAAAGAAAGAAAGTGGCTCCCCCCCCCCCGCAGCAGCTATGTCCGAAATAGAGGCGTCCCGCAGCTATGTCGGATCCAGCTGCAGGGCGCGGGGCGCCTCTATGTCAAACAGAAGCGGTGGGGAGCTTTCTTTCGGCTTTTGCCCACCCCACAGGGCAAACACTTCCACCTTGCAGGCGCTGGAGCTGCAGGCCACCAGGAGTATGTCCCGCCCACAGCAGAAGAGCGCTGGTTCTTGCCCAGGCTGGAGCGAAAGCTGCGGAGGCGAAAGGCGAAGAGGGGTGGGGGGGTGTTCCAAGAGGTCCCCTCCCCTTTTTGCACTCTGCAAGCCAGGCCCGTAGCAACAAGAGGCTCAGCTCCGCTTCCATCGCCCCCCCCTCTGCTCCAGAGAAGCCGGCCATGGGTGAGTCTCCGCAGCCCCGGTTCCATCTCCAAGCAGCCCCGGGAGAAAATGGGCCAGCCCCGCTTCCCTCCCCGGACTTTCCAGGAGCGGAGGACCCACATTCCGCTCCCCCTTCCAAGCCTCGAGTGGCCAGCCTCGGCTCCCGCCGCTTTCTCCCAGAGCTTCGGCAGCCCACTGAGGAGGAACCCGGATGAGGCTGGAGCGAGAGCCACGGAGGCGAAAGGCTAGCCGGCCATACAGCGGGGCAGCGGCATGCACTTTAAAGTGCCAGCGTGCCTCCCGGCCACAAACCAGGACATGTTTCGCTTTATGGCGGGCCGAGGCTGCATGCACTTCCGGGCCGGCCAGTCTCTGCTGTGCATGCGGGAGATGCACAAGCATGCGTGGGGGCTGAGGGGAAGTGTGAGGGACCTGGTGCCCTCTCCCTGCAGCCCATTTTTGGTCCCAGGAGGCCTGCTGGGGACCTGCTAGGCCCAAAATGGGGTGTGAGGGAGCATGGGAGGGTCACCTGCATGTATGGTGCATGGGGGAACATAGGGATCATGCATACAAGTGCAAGGGGTGGGGCCATTGTCCTGCCCATTCGCTGCCGCCCATTCACCACTGCTACCATTTGCCGCAGCCCATTTGCCACTACCACCACGGCCTGTTCGCCATAGCCTGCTCACCACCACCTGTTCACTCCTATCCATTCTCTGCCACCACCACCCATTCAACAAGGCCCATTTGCCACCGCCACCATGCCCGTTCGCCACCCCCGCAGCCTTTCACCACTGCCACTGTGGCCCGTTTGCCACTGCTGCAGCCCATTCTAGAACAGCTGACCAGCGCAGTACCAACTCCCGTCCCCTGCCACAATATTAACTGTATAAGACACATTCCCCCTTTTTTGGGGGGGTGGGGGGGTGGAGGGGAGAGTGTGTCTTCTAGTCCAAAAAATATGGTAATTTTTTTGCTGCTCCAGCCTCTAAATTTTAAACTAGTTTGACACCATTCAGCAATGACAGGGTTGCATTTTATACAGAACAGCTGTGGGCTGAGGATTTATCCAGCCAATCTCTTCACAGTATGACCATCCATTTAGAAACAGAAGGGCTTTTGCTAGTTGTTTGTTACCGTAATCGCCAATAGCAGATGTAGGCTGGCAAATTGATTGCACACATTTTCTTGGAAAACAATAGCCTCTGGGTGTGTTGAACAATTCCCAGCAATTCCAGTATGGCCAATAGGGAGAGATGCTAAAATATATACTGCAACAAGTGTGCATTGGTAGATAAGTATTTCTGACTTCTCAAAAGAGAGGATGATATATCCAAAGTCACCCAGCTCCATGAGGTCTAGCAGACTAGTCTTCTCTTCCCTTCATTTTCTTTTAAACTTAATTGCTGGAATAGTGCACATGCATGTGCACGCAAACGCGCACACACACAATTTATAAGAATAACTGTCTTTTTTGATTCTGGATTTTTCTATGTTATGTTAGAGGTATGGAGTTTTTAAGTGAATCTGGTTTCCCTTATGACTTTGTGTGTTGGAAGTTGGCTGGGAAGATCACAAATGGTGATTACATGATTCAGGGATGTTGCAAATGTCCTAAATACATGCTGGTTGCCAAGCGCCCAAATTTTGATCGTGGTCAGAGGGCTACTACGACAGTCATAACTGCAAGGACTAGTCATAAGTCACTTTCTTCTGTGCCATTGTAACTTTGAATGGTCTCTAAATGAGTGGTTGTAAGTTGAGAATTACCTATGTTTAAGGACAATATATTTAAAACTACACTATTTTTCTTCTGTTTCCTTTTTCAGTCTTATTGTAATTAACTGTAATTACCATATTTTTCGGACTATAAGACACACTGGAGTATAAGACGCACCAAGATTTCAAAGAGGTAAACAAAAAAAAAAGACATTGCCCTCCCTGACCCCCAGGAGCATTATGCAAGCCTCCCAAACCCTCTGTGTGTCCTGGTTTTTTTTAGCAAAAGTGGGGCATGCTGAGGATTTGGGAGGCTTGCAGAGTGCTCCTGTGGTTTGGGGAGGGCAAAAATGTGACAGGTGGGGGGTTTGGAAAGCCAAAAATGAGCCCAGTTTTTGCCTGTTTTTCACAAAAGCAGAGTGTACAGAGAGTTTGGGAGGCCTGCAGAGTGCTCCTGGGGGCTGGTGAGAGCAAAAATGGCATTCCTGTGGGATTTGGGAGGCCAAAATTGGACCCATTTTTTGCCCTTTTTTTTTTTTTTCAAAAATGGGGCGCACAGAGAATTTGGGAAGCCTGCAGAGTGCTCCTGAGGACTGGGGAGGGCAAAAATGCCCCCATTTTTACAAAAAAAAACCCAGCCCATTTTTCACCCCCCAACCCCCCCACGTTTTTGCTCTCCCCAGCCCCTAGGAGCACTCTGCAGGCCTCCCAAATCCTGTACGTGTGCCGGTTTTGCAAAAAACAAACCTGTTTTTGGCAAAAATGGGACACGTGGGGCAGGGTTTCCAGAGGCTTTATTGATTGATAAGATGCACTAACATTTCCACCCTCTTTTAGGGGGGGGGGGGAGTGTCTTGTACTCCAAAAAGTACGCTATAATTAATATAGTACTGTTATATTAATTTTCTATAGTTAATTAACTTCCATTTATGATTCTGCAGAATCATAAATAATATAGGTGTGCATATGAACAAACAGCTACTACAATTAAAAGATTTATGAACAAGTACTTTGACAGCTAATAAATTTAAATAAATAAATAAAAATAAACTGGAAAAAAATATTTATTTTGTAGGAACATTTTCATACTCAATTGTCATACAATTTTCTATAATCTGTAAACCTCATCCTATTCTACAGAAAACCGAAAATGTTATGAGTAATTGGAGAGCTGTCTCAGATCTGTTTGCAAATTACAACAGTGCTGGGTTCAAAGTATAACTAGGCCTTGTTGCTTTAGAATTTTCATTGCCCGCACATTAATTCTTTTTATCTTTCATCTATTCACTAATCTAATTCTAGCAACCTAGAATTGGCTGAGTGTTCTTCTCAAGACACAGAGGCTTTACTACTCCACCAGTTGCTAAACTAAGTTGCCTTACACAACAGTGATTTATAAGCTGCCAATTAATCTTTTATTTTTCCATTGGAACCTTCACTTCTCTGGAGCCTGCTTCTTGTCCCTTTCATTTTGGTGTGCCAAGTATCGAATGAGATGTGATCATTGTATTTGAGAGTCTCTTTTCTATGGTGCTGTCTCCGACTCTTTTGCAGAATGGGAAAATCCTCATTTTTATCACAAGGGCCAATCTAAAAAAGTTGGCAACTGCTCAGTTTTAAAGCTGTCCTTCCCAAAGCTTCTGTGAAGTTTGGTTACATTCTTTACAACATAAAGCACCTCCATAAATTGCAATGAGCATTCAATCATTCCAGCCCTGCATAAAATACATGATTAAACATGTTGTGCAATGCCTTAGAACTTTGTCTGTAAAACACATATAGTGGTTAGCGATATCAATTTGGGAAATACATACTGTTAAAATAAAAGGAAGATAAGAAAGAAGGAGAAGGAACAGAGCTGATATGCAACTAGAGAACCATTCCTGTAATTATCATCATCATCAGTAGTATTAATAATTAATTAAATATAAATAAATATAAAATAAATAATAAAAAATGTATGCAAAAAGCCCCACTGAACTTTATCAATACTCAACCCAATTCAACTGTTCAACAGCAACATCAAAATGAACTTTGGACTTGAAAAATGTGCTATATTATCCGTGCGTCAAGGAAAAATGGAAAAAACCAGAAGGAATAGAACTGGGAAATGGAAACATAGTGAAAGCATTAGCAAAGAATGATGGCTACAGATACCTAGGCATATTGGAAGCAGATAACATCTTGAATGGAAAGGTAAAAAAAGGGTGAACAAAAAAGGAATATGTCAGGAGGGTCCGTAAAATATTAAAATCAAAGCTGAATGCTGGAAACATAATTAAAGCCATTAATACATGGGCAGTTCCAGTGATACGCTACTCAGCTAGAATCATCAACTGGACTTAGGCTGAACTGGAAAATGTGGACAGGAAAATGTGCAAACATTTGAATATGTACCACACTTTACATCCACGAAGTGACATCGACACTTGTACCTGCCAAGAAAAATAGGGGGCAGGGCAGCGGTGGATTCCTACTGGTTTGGACCAGTTCGGCCAAACCGGTAGTGGTTTGGTGGCCTGGGTCACCTGCCACACCCCCAAACTGGTTCTCCTGGCAGCACATAGGCTCCACCATCTTGTTTTTTTCCTTCTGCACATGCGCAGAGCAATTTTTATTGCCATGAGCAAACCAGCAGTAGTGACTATCAGAACCCATCCCTGGGGTGGGGGCCTATTGCAAATTCATCAAACTGTAGAAGAAGAAAAACTAAGTTTGAATGATTATGTGAACCAAAGTACAGAAAAATTCCTGCAGGCTGTGAAAATGGAGAACATTATAAAAACAACAGAAACAAAGGCAGAATATAAGGAAAAATAGCTGGATGACAGAGCTTTGCATGGACAACACTTGAAAAACATTGAAGGAAAATGTGATGACAACCTTACGTGGGCATGGCTTAAGATGGGAACCACCAAGGAAGAAGGTTTAATACTCGCTGCTCAAGAACAAGCACTACAAACTAATGCTATGAAAGCAAATGCAAAAATCCAGTGACAATCCAAACTGCCAACTTTGCAACGACAAAGTCAAAACTGTTTCACATTTAATATGTGAATGCAGCAAAATTGCACAAACTGATTACAAAGCTAGACATAACCAAGTTGCTAAATTAATCCACTGGTTGTTATGTAAAAAATATGATTTACCTGTATCCAGAAAGTCATGGGAACATAAAGTAGAAAAAGTTATCGAAAATGAGAAAGTGAAGATATTGTGGGACTTTCGAATACAGACGGATCATCATTTGAAACACAACACCCCAGATATTATGGTTGTAGAAGGCTGAAGT
Source organism: Thamnophis sirtalis (assembly GCF_051295495.1). Taxonomy (NCBI): domain Eukaryota; kingdom Metazoa; phylum Chordata; class Lepidosauria; order Squamata; family Natricidae; genus Thamnophis; species Thamnophis sirtalis. Next base: position 61,410,556 of record NW_028261388.1, read on the forward strand.
AGAGGCACTTGGTACCATATCCAAGAATTTAACAAAGCACATAAAGACATTGCAGCTTCCTGCAATAACACCAGTGAAAAAAACTGTGCTACTTGGAACATCTTATATTTTAAGAAGGTACTTGGTTGATACCTAGGACACTGGCAGCAATCCATATCAACCATTAACACCAGTCAATGGTACTTGTAATGCATTTTTGAACATTCAGTTGGCTAAGTTTCATGTTTAATGAATAAAGTTTAATAATAATAACAACAACAACAACAACAACAACAACAACAATAGGTCAACGAGGCTCTGCAAACCATTCAAACCATTACATTAGCTGAAACAAACCAGGTGATGTATGCAGCAGCCTTCATAACCACCAAAGAATTGGGTTTGAAAATGTAAAAGAACCAAAGAGGCAAGAAGAGGAAGCCTAAATGGAAAATTCAGTTGGAAGTGAAGATCAAAAATTTTTGTGGAGACTTGAGCCACTTGAAGAACCTAAGGCAAGGTCAGCTAAAGAACAAGGAGGTCAAAAGCAGCCTGGAAGCAAGATACGATTTGGAAAATAAACTGATTGTGATAGTAATTAAAGAGCTGAAGCAGAGGGTTGTTGCCGTTGCTGAAAGATTAAAATATATGAAAACCGAGTAACTCAATTCAAGGAAAACTCACAGTTCAGAGCAAATCAGCACCAGTTTTATAAGAGTTTAGAAAATGGAGATGGAGTAACAACAAATGAAAAGCCTGATAAAGAGAAAGCTCTGAAATTCTGGAAGAATTTATGGGACAACAACAAGAAGCACAACAGAAATGCAAAATGGATCGGGCTTCCTGGGGGCGGAGCCTGTCGCCGAGGAGGGCTCAACCGAGCTCCTCTCAGAGATCTGTTCTGTATATCTAAATAAGATCATAGATATCACCCCTTTTTGGCTATAAAGGGGCAGGGAGTAGCTCTGTGTGCTAGGGTCTATTCGTAATTCACAGCCTTTCTTTTTTTTTTTTTTGGCTGTGGACAGAGATTAGATCCAGCGTAAGCGGAGCCTTTATCTCCAGCCAGTTCCTCTCAGCTGCTTTTTTTTGCAGCCCTAGACAGGCGATCCCCCCCCCCAGGACAAAGCAAAGTTGTTTGAAGCTAGGATTAATACGGGCGGGTCCCACCCCTGTGAGATTTATGCTTTTATTACTATCTTAAACACCAGCACCATTTGTCTTAGAGGCTTCTTTGTTTAAACGGATTTCAAAATGGCGATTTCTCCCCGTTGGTGACTGATAGGGGATGTACTTAGCCGGTTTTACCTTCCTGCAGACCGCTCCTTAACAAAATATTTTTTTTTTTTGGAAACAGAGGGGAGCGAAAGCGCTGTTTATTTGTTTATTTATAATGGCACCCAGGTCAAAATCGAAGTGTCTCTCTACAAATGTGCCTAAAGAATCTATGAATGAACTTAAAGAATCTACACTGGAATCACAGCCCTTGTCTCCTACGCCCTCTACTGGAGAATTTTTAACACAGGAATTTTTCTTTCAAATGTTTAATGATTTTAAACAAGAAATTAAGGAATTTGTATTGGAGCTATATGATGATTTAAAGTCTAAAATTGACCAAATGAAGGCGAATACGTTTGCAGCCGTGTCTGCCCTGTCAGATTATACCGCTGAAATAGAGAATAAATTGGAAAGCTTGGAGGAGGCTAATTCTAATTTGACTACTAATATTCAAATATTACAACAAAAAATTAGAGACACTCAAGAACAGCTCGTTATGATAAACTTTAATAAGAAGGCATTCGCAATAAGAGTCAGAGGATTCCGCGAAAAGGAGCGAGAGAACCTGAAACAGACCTTTGTTGAAGCCTTCAGCCATGTGGTGGGAAGCCCGGGACTTAACTTTGATTGGCAGATTCGGAAAATCTATCGCCAGAATTCGTTGGTAGCGGAACAGCGACAGCTCCCGAGGGACATAATTATATATTTTTCCACAAAAGAATCCAGAAACGCGATTATGCAAAAGTTTCATAATAATAGTTTGCGAGTTGATGACCAGGACTTGATTGTCTTCAAAGAAATACCTTTCCAGATGTTGAGAGCAAGAAGAGACTATGCTTTTTTAACTAAAGAGCTTAGAAATCAACAGATTCAATATAGATGGGAGGCCCCAGCCGGCATTACGGTCACATTTGAGAATCAAAGACTTCGTCTTAACTCTGTTTCGGAGGCTCGAGATTTCTATTACAAGACTTTGAAGGCGGGACTTCCTGATTCACTTGGAAAAGAGGAGAGACAAGCCGAAGGAGAAGGCAAGCAACAGACCACATGGCTGCAAGATGGAGGGGGTAGCCTTTCCTCCCTCGGAGAAGCAGAAAAGCGGAGATCGAGGATTTAGACATTTTAAAATATTTGCCAAAGTTGTGGATTGAATGGGGGTTTGCGACCTCTCTCCGGTAGAAAAAGCGGAACTTATTGGTGGGGTGATACTGATTGTATGTATGTAAAATGAATGCAGAATGATTTATGTTGTTTAAATTCTGTTAGAAGGGAAAGTTGGATGAGATTATTTTAAAACAGAAGGTAAACTGATTCTTGTTGAAAGTATTATTTGAATATGTGGAATGATCCATGCTATTTAATTTTTATTAGAAGGGAAAGCTTGGTGAAATTATTTTGAGCTAGATTTTAAACTAATGTCTGCATAAATTTGATAGTGGTAAATATCAGAGAAGCAAGGGATGAGGGTAAAATGCATGCGGAATGATTTACGTATATTGGTGGGGTGATATTGAATGTATATATGTAAAATGAATGCAAAATGATTTATGCTGTTTAAATTCTGTTAGAAGGGAAAGCTGGATGAGATTATTTTTTAAAACAGAAGGTTAACTGATTCTTGTTGAAAGTATTATTTGAATATGTGGAATGATCCATGCTATTTAATTTTTATTAGAAGGGAAAGTTGGATGAGATTATTTTAAAACAGAAGGTAAACTGATTCTTGTTGAAAGTATTATTTGAATATGTGGAATGATCCATGCTATTTAATTTTTATTAGAAGGGAAAGCTTGGTGAAATTATTTTGAGCTAGATTTTAAACTAATGTCTGCATAAATTTGATAGTGGTAAATATCAGAGAAGCAAGGGATGAGGGTAAAATGCATGCGGAATGATTTACGTATATTGGTGGGGTGATATTGAATGTATATATGTAAAATGAATGCAAAATGATTTATGCTGTTTAAATTCTGTTAGAAGGGAAAGCTGGATGAGATTATTTTTTAAAACAGAAGGTTAACTGATTCTTGTTGAAAGTATTATTTGAATATGTGGAATGATCCATGCTATTTAATTTTTATTAGAAGGGAAAGCTTGGTGAAATTATTTTGAGCTAGATCTTAAACTAATGTCTGCATAAATTTGATAGTGGTAAATATCAGAGAAGCAAGGGATGAGGGTAAAATGCATGCGGAATGATTTACGTTGTTTAAATCCTATTAGAAGGGAAAGCTGGTCGGGACCATTTTAAGATAGAATGTAAACTGATTTTTGTGTAAAGTAATACTTGATCCACGCTGCTTAAATTTTACTAAGAAGGGAAAGTTTGGTTAGATTATTTTGAATTACTGTTTGAAAATAAGGTTAAGAAAGATTATTTACACTGTTTAAATCCTATTAGAAGGGAAAGTTTGATTATTCTTCTGTAAAGTAATATTTGAATATGTGGAATGATCCACGCTGCTTAAATTTTACTAGAAGGGATTATTTTTGAGCTAGATTGTATATTGATGTCTATACAAATTTGTATAAATGTTTATCTGAATACAAGGTTAAGGAAGAGGAACGGGAGAGTCTACAGGAGGTCGGGGTAAATAACAAAGAAGTAAGAGACGAGAATAAAATATAGATAGAATGACTTACACTATTTAAGCATAGATAAAGATAGGGGGCTGAGCTTAACACAAAGAGTTCTTTTTCCTTTTTTTCCTTTTTCTTTTTTCTTTTTTCTTTTCTTTCTTTTTTCTTGTTTTTCTTTCCTTTAATATATTACTTTTATTTTTAATCCATACGAACATAAGATACTTTAGATAGAAGGCAGTGCCAGGTGTGGGCCCTGGGAAGTCGGGAGGATTAGGGATGGGGATTTATGGGGGGTGGGTGGGTGGGTGTTAACATAGTCTCAATAAGAACAAGAATGCACTTATATACGGTTGTTCTTTTTTTTCTTTTTTTTCTCTTTTCTTTCTTTATATTTTTTTTTCCTTGGTTTATTTTACTTTTTATCAGATTATAATAAACAACACTTGAATAAAGGAATACACCAAGGAGGGAGGTAGAGGGAAAGAAGAGGGAGGAGTAAGGAAGGAGTAAGGGGAATGTAAGGAGGGCGTGTTGGGAGTAAGGGGAGAAGGAAGGTTTGAGGGGAAAGGGAAGTAGGAGGGGAGTGTTAGAGGGAGGAAAGGAAAGTTGGAGGGGGTAGATGGGGTGTATGGAGGATGGAAGTGTCAGGTGGGGTTGTGAATGATGAGTTGTGTTTTCTTTTTTATTTTGTTTTATTTATTTATTTATTTATTTTTTTCTTATAGCAAATACCCTGTATATAAGTGATTGTAAAATGGAATGTGAAAATGAATAAAATATATTTTAAAAAAAAAAGAAAGAAATGCAAAATGGATCAAGCAGGTTGAGGATTCTATTAAAATGCATAAAATGGAAGATGTGAAAATAACAAAAGAAATGGTGCAAAGACAGTCAAGAAAAGTGAAGAACTGGAATGCACCTGGACCAAATGAGTTACATGGCTTCTGGTTAAAGGCACTTACAAGTATGCACAAAAGATTGGCAGCCCAAATGAACCAGATCTTAAAAACACCTGAAAATGATGAATGGATAACAACTGGAAGGACATTTTTGATCCAAAAAGATAAAGAAAAAGGAAAGGATCCTGGAAACTACAGGGCAATCACCTGTTTGCCAACAATATACAAGCTCCTTACTGGTATCATTGCAAACCAAATTTATGGATACTTGGAAAGAAATAACTTGCTTCCTGTAGAACAGAGAGGATGCTGCAAAAATTCAAGAGGAACAAAAAACCAACTGCTGATTGACAAACTAATCCTGTTAAAACAAACGCTGAACTGAATTTATTAATTGAAAGCACAAAAGAATTTGGCCAAGACATTGGTATGCAGTTTGGAATTGACAAATGTGCAACAATGGCAACCAAAGCAGGCAAGGTCATAGAAGATGATGGAATAGAATTTGAGAATGAAGAAATGATAAAGGCAGTAAAACCAGAAGAAGGCTACAAGAAGAAGTACTTGGGGATTTTAGAGGTCTCTGACTTAATGTATAATAAAGTCAAGGAATTAACTTCAGCCAAGTACATTTGACGAATTCGCAAGATATTAAAGTCCAAATTGGGTGGAGGAAACATCATAAAAGCCATAAATACCTGGGCTATACCTGTGATTCGATATTCTGCAGGAATAATTGACTGGACACAGATGGAGTTGGACAATTTGGACAGAAAAACAAGGAAGCTTATGACAATGAATCATGCTTTGCACCCTAAAAGTGATTTGACCGATTATATCTACCAAGCGCAGAGGGTGGTCGAGGACTCCTACAAGTAAAACAGACTGTGGAAGAAGAAAAACACAGCTTGAATGATTACATCCAGAAAAGTGAAGAACCAATGATTAAGGAAGTAAATAAAGGAGGCCCTTTAAGGATAACTAAGTCAAAAGCTGAATATAAGAAAGAAGTAATTGAGAAGCAAGCTGAAAATTGGAAAAACAAAGCGATGCATAGCCAATACTTGAAAAGTATTGAAAGCAAAGCTGACTAAAAGCTAACTTGGAACTGGTTAAGATCAGGAGTACTGAAAAAAGAAACAGAAAGCTTTATTTTGGCAGCTCAAGAACAAGCCTTAGCCACAAACTGCATGAAGGCAAAAATTCAACATGTTACCACCAACAGCAAATGTCGCCTCTGTAATGAGAAAGATGAGACAGTCGACCACTTGATCAGTGGATGCAGCAAAATTTCACAAACTGACTACCTACAATGCCATGACTGCATTGCTAAGATCATTCACTGGAAATTGTGCCAAAAGTTTGGATTTGAGTACAGCAAAAACCACTGGGAACATCAGGTTCAGAAGGTTTTAGAGAATGAGAAAGTCAAGATCTTGTGGGACTTCAGAATCCAGACTGACAGGCACTTGGCCCACAACACACCTAACATAACAATAGTTGAAAAGAAAAAAAGTATGGTTCATTGACATTGCAATACCTGGTGATGAGCGAATTGAAGATAAGCAGCATCACAAATTATCACAAAGTACTGGGACTTACAAATTGAAGTTGAGCGACTGTGGAAAAAGAAATTGTTTGTTGTCCCAATTGTAATCGGAGCCCTTGGAGCAATACCTAAAGGGCTACCTCGCTATTTGGAAATTTTAAATTTATCAAACTTGAACACTTTGATTCTACAAAAAACCACCCTACTTGGAACAGCTGATGTTACCTTACCAGTTCCTAGGTCCTAGGTTAGGACTTGAGCTTTGAGCTACCAACCAGCCCCAAAGGCTGTGAATCTTATCAAAGATTAACCAAAGGATAAAAATTATTATTATTATTATTATTATTATTATTATTATTATTATTATTATTATTATTATTATTATTATTATTATTATACAATTGTATCACAGCGGCCAGTTGTTTCGCCGGATTTGGCATTGGTTAGTAGTCGGGCCCCACCCAGGGGCCTAGGACGTCGTAACGTATTTTCGTAATATGCGTGCAGATCCAAGCAGTGCGGCTTTTTGCATTTGACTGATGGTGATTTTGTCAATTTTTAACTGTTTTAAATGTAATTCCAGTGCTTTTGGAATAGCACCCAGTGTGCCAATTACCACTGGAATTACCACTGCTGGTTTGTGCCATAGTCGTTGAATTTCGATTTTTAAGTCCTGGTATCTTGCGATTTTTTCATGTTCCTTCTCGGCGACCCTGCTATCACCTGGTATTGTGATGTCTATGATTGTGATCTTATTTTTCTCAACCAGTGTGATGTCTGGTGTATTATGCGCCAGTATTTTGTCGGTTTGTATACGGAAATCCCGTTGGCTGGTCAACTTGTAGCCCACTTGTCGACGGATGTCCAGGGACCCCAACATCCGCCGCGGCCCTTGTTAACCCGCGCGACGACCGATGCGGTATGGAATTCTTATTCGTTTTTTTCACCATATTGTATGGGTTGGCAGGGGTTTTTTTTACGGGACCAGATGCCAACCTGATCCCAACCTTCCTCCTTTCTCATCCGGGCTTGGGACCGGCAACGGCGGAGTTGTTGTTGTTGTTGTTGTTATTATTATTATTATTATTATTATTATTATTATTATCACAATTGTATCACAGTGGCCAGTTGTTTTGCTGGATTTGGCATTGATTACCAGTCGGGCCCCACCCAGGGGCCTGGGATGTCATAACGTATTTTTGTAATATGCGTGCAGATCCAAGCAGTGCGGCTTTTTCCATTTCACTGATGGTGATTTTGTCAATTTTTAACTGTTTTAAATATAATTCCAGTGCTTTTGGAAATAGCACCCAATGTGCCAATTACCACTGGAATTACCACTGCTGGTTTGTGCCATAATCATTGAATTTCAATTTTTAAGTCCTGGTATTTTGCGATTTTTTCATATTCCTTCTCGTCGACTCTGCTATCACCTGGTATTGCGATGTCTATGATTGTAACTTTATTTTTCTCACCCAGTGTGATGTCTGGTGTATTATGTGCCAGTATTTTGTCTGTATGCAAAAATCCCACAAGATCTTGACCATCTGATTTTCGGTGACTTTTTCAGGCTGATGTTCCCACCAGTTTGTTGCTGTTTTAATATTATAATTTTTGCACAAATTCCAATGGATCATTTGTGCTATTGAATTGTGTCGCAATTTATAATCAGTCTGCGTGATATTTTTACAGCAGCTGAGTATGTGATCAACAGTTTCATCAGCTTCTTTGCAAAGTCTGCATTTGGCATCATCAGAGGATTTTTCGATTTTGGCCTTAATGGCATTTGTGCGGATAGCTTGTTCTTGTGCAGCCAGGATTAGTGACTCTGTTTCTTCCTTTAATATACCTGCTGTTAACCATAACCAAGTTTTTTCACTGTCCACTTTATCTTTTATTTTTTCCAGAAATTGGCCATGCAATGCTTTGTTCTGCCAACTCTCTATTCTTGATTTTATCACATCTTTTCTGTATTCTTGTTTTGTCTGTTGGACCTTCAATAGATTTTTGTTCTTTACTTCGATTAATAGATGTTCTTGACTTTCTTTTAAATAATCAGCCAGTGCATGTTTTTCTTCTTCAACTATTTGCTTCACTTGTAATAATCCTCTGCCACCTGATTTTCAGGGCAGGTACTGTCTATCAGTATCACCACGTGGATGTAAACTGTAGTGCATTGTCATTAGTTTCCTGGTTTTTCGGTCCAAAATGTCCAAATCAGCTTGTGTCCAGTTAACTATACCAGCTGTGTATCTTATAACTGGTATTGCCCAGGTATTTATGGCCTTGATTGTATTTCCACCATTCAATTTAGATTTCAAAATTTTCCTAACTCTGTTGGTGTACTCTCCCCTGACAATAGTTTTTACTTCTCTATGCTTGATGTTATCCAACTGCAGAATGCCTAAGTATTTGTAGGCTTCATTTTCATTGCATTTAATTAGTTGGCCATTGGGCATTTCAATTCCCTCATATGTAGTGATTTTGCCCCTTTTTATGGATACAGTGGCACATTTTTCCATGCCAAACTGCATTGAAATATTGGTGCTGAATACTCAGACTGTGTTTGTCAGTGATTGGATTTCTATTTTTGACTTTCCATAGAGTTCCAAATCATCCATATATAATAAATGAGAATTTTTTTCAGCTTCTTTGGCTGTTTGGTAGCCTAATTTCGTGTTTTTTTTTTTAAGATTACTGATAGTGGGATCATCGTGATGATGAAGAGAAGAGGTGAAAGTGAATCACCCTGGAAAATTCCTCGCTTGATATTAAACATTCCATAGTTCTCATTCCCTACTGCCAACTCAGTTCTCCACTGTTTCATCGCCTTTTCAGTAAAGGATGTAATATTTTTGCTAATGCCAGTTGTTTCTAAGCATTTTATGATCCAACTATGTGGCAGTGAGTCGAATGCCTTTTTGTAATCAATCCAGACCATATTCAAGTTCGTTTTTCTGTTCTTACAATTTTCTAATATCCTTTTATCAATTAGGACCTGATCTTTTGTGCCCCAGCTCCTTCTTTTGTTGCCTTTTTGCTCTACTGGCAAGATGTTATTTGTTTCCAAATAATCCATAATGTTATCTGCAATAATGCCTTGAGTAATTTGAAGGTTGTTGGCAAGCATGTTATTGGTCTGTAGTTTTCAGGTATTGTTCCTTTAGTTGCATCCTTCTGAATCAAGTATGTTTTTTCAGTTGTCAACCATTCATCAATTTGACCATTTTGTAAAATTTCATTCAGTTGCCTGGCCAATATTGCATGTAAACCCATCAGATATTTAAGCCAGAAACCATGCAATAGGTCATTTCCAGGTGATGTCCAATTCTTTACTTTTTTTACTCGATTTTTGACCATCTCAGTTGTTATTTCTAACACTTGCATTTGCTTGTTGCTTCCTTATTTCTCAAAGTCATGTATCCACTTTGCTTTCTTATTGTAGTCCTTTGCATTTTCCCACAGTTCTTTCCAGAATTCAACTGTGGCCTGCTTTTCTGGTTTTTCACTTTTGGTGTCACCATTCACATTAAGACTTTGATAAAAACACCGTTGGTCTGATCGAAATTGCTGATTTTGTTTATATTGGATGAGTCGTGCCTCATATCTTTCAATTTTTCTAGCTGTTGCTGTTATCTGCTGTTTTACAATCTCTACAGCTTCATTGATGTTTCTTGTATCCAATCTATATCTTATGATTAGCTGATCTGTGATTTTGCTATTTTTAAGCCGTTGCTCATGCATGTTCTTTAAGTTGCTAGTATCTGCCCTTAATTTTTTGACTTTTTGTTCTAATCGGATTTTCCACTTTGGCTTTGATGCTTTTTCCATTGTGTGTATAGGTGCTTTGATTTTAATGCCTAGTTCTTTAGTGACTATTACAGCTGCACTGTACATTAACTGATTCGTTTCCAAGATGGATCCCGGTTTGATTGTTGAAAGCACTGCATTAACCATTTTCATAATAGGAGCCAAAATTTTCTTAGGCACAGTTTTTAATGATGGTAAACGTTGCCTTTCCTCATTAGACAGAAAATGCTCCATGATATTGTCCTTCAATTCTTTTTGTTTTTGAGTTAGTTCATCAATTGGTTCAATGATATCTGGTTCTGGTGGTAGTGCTGTTATTTCCTCCCCGACATCTTCTCCTTGGAGTTCTAATACAATGTCTTTAGTTGTGTCTTGAGTATTGGTTGTTTCCGCTTGTGATGTTGTTTTTTTATTTTTGAAAATAAAAGTTTCTCCTAGACCGCATTATATGTTGTGTTTGGGACATTAACTTACAAAGGAGGCTGCTGGCTAAAATCAACCTTACTCTCCAGATTGCCCTAGACGAAGCCAGAGCTACCGAGTCCTTCACCAAGTTGATGGAAACATTGCAGAGATAAAGCAGACCGAAGAGCATGCAGAAAACCACAGACATGCATCACGAGACCACAGAGCCAGACGCGTCAGATAGCAATGACGACGTCTACCGCATGCGCATTGACCACAAGGAATCGGTGCAGAAATTTGAATCGCATTCTCCACCCTGCACCGGCTATGGAGGAAACCACCAGAGATCAGCTTGCCATTTCCGGGATGCCATTTGCCAGCACCTGCAGGGGTGAGTTTCCCATAGCGACCAGACAGCCAAGAAACCAACCAGCATACCTGAAACCACCGAGATGAGGAACACGGCTATCACAACCAAGACAACCAGAGGGAGCCACCGGAGTGATGTTCCAGACAACCATCAGCCAAACCTGCATAACACAAACCGAAAAGCTGAGAGTCACAGTTCTTCTTGACTGATCCCCATGTTCCATGGAGATAGACACAGGGTCATCACTGACCGTCATGTCCTGGACTACTCTTAAGATCATCCTCAACTTGAAGAGGCACAAGCTAAGCTAGGCACAATACACCTAAGCGACTACCAGGGGAACTGAGTCCCGGGTCTCGTACAAGACACTTTTCGAGTGCAATACAAGTCTTTCAATGGATTGCTTCCTGTGATAGTAGTAGGTGGTGCCCTGCAAAGCCTCCTAGGGCTGGACTGTTTCAAACCCCTAGGCCTTGAGGTGACCAGAATAAATGCCATCCGGGACAACAGCACCAAAGAACTCCTTAAGGAGTTCGAAGACGAATTTGGCACCAATCTGGGTAAGTTTGTGGGGACCCCCATATTTTTTAACAAGGACCCCAACATAGCCCCAATTAGGCTGAGACCCAGGAGAGTGCTTTTCGCTCTCCAACCAGAGAATCCTAGAGCCAGTAGATCATGCATCACCGGGAGAAGCCCTTCTGAACTTCTAATGGATTGTCGGCTAAGGCCGCCCTTAGACCGATTACATCCAAACTACTCTGCCATAATGCCACCTGATTAAAACAGCAAGGTTAGACATTTTAATGTAGCGGATTGAATTTAAGCCACCTGATGGTGGTACACTGGGGGATCACTCTGGATTCCTGCCATGGGCACATGTATTACCAGACCTTGCTCATACGAAGTGGAGCTTGAGGACGGTCGAACTTGGAGAAGGCACATTGACCAACTCCGTAGCTGCCTCTCCAAATCCAAGCTAAGGAAGCCAGAGGTAACTCCTGCACGAGTTAGCCAAAGCCCTACCCAAATGTAGCACAACTTCACTCCTTCCACAGACATCTCAAACTTGAAGGCACTGGGGGACTTATCTGTTGAGGGTGCAGGGTTGCAGGGAGTTCCAAGCGAGCTGGCTCTAGAAACTCCAGCCGCACCCTGTGAAAAGTTCCAAGAGTTTCCACCAGCTGAAGCAACAGAAGCAACAGGTCCATCTGACCTGACTGAAGATCCGGCACCGATTGAACTGTGCAGGTCTGGGTGAGCCACCAAAACCCTGCCTACCTACATGACTACGTCACAAGCTGGATGAACCCAACTAAGAGGGGAGGGGTGTTAAGTACTTTGAATATGTTAAGTACCTTGAATGCATGTAGTTTCCACCAAGGTCTGCTGATACCAGCAGGAACTCATTTAAATCTGATTGGCCGAAGGCCCTGCTGGAGCCCTATAAAAGGGCTACTGAAAGACAGGACCTTCGCTGGATTGTAGATAGCAGTCACTGAATAAAGAGCTGTTGTTACTCAGCCTGTCTGCCTCATCCGTTCTATAAGGGCTCCCCTCCTAACTTAAGAAAGTTAAGACTCTTGAAATGGATTATTTCAAAAGGAAGCTTTAATTAAGAAGAATGGAAGCCATTAGAGGCAAAGCAACATCTGAATCCCTTTACGCAATGCAAGTAGAATTAAAGTAATAGTGACCTCTCCCCTTTGTTAGAATGCAGATTCTAGCCAATACACAAGTGTGAATATGTTTCCTTTATCAACTGCCCTGAGAGTTGAATAAACATACATTCCCATGGCTATCTTCCATTAGACATTAAAGTTAAACATCCCATATGGCTATCATAAACATTCCCCAAAAGGTGATGGGATCTCAGGCATTTTGGCGCCAGGAAACCAGTTGTAAAATATCGGTTGTCACAGGCACTGCCAATAAATTGACTCCAAGACCCCCATCCTCCCAATTGAATGGCAGTATCACTTTTAGGGATCTGACATGCTGCTGTTTTTTAGAAAAAGGAGAGATCCACCTGTGAAAAGATAGAAACAAAAATTCCATCATAGTATTTTAACAAGGTTTGTCAGGGTATTGGGAGTGATTTTTTTTCAATAGGGTAGGGGCCGTAACATGGTGTTTAGCTACCCATTCATTTTGGGATGAAGATAAATGCTTCCAAGCAACTAAGTGTTGGGTTTTCCCCCTGTGGGTCCTAGAGTCAAGGATTTCCTTAATTTCAAAGTGTTGTTCATCTTCTATCATGATAGGAACAGGTGGTGTAGGTGCAGGTGGTCTATGATTACTTCTTGTTTGAGTACACTAATGTGAAATACTGGATGGACTTGACTGAGTGTCTTTGGAAAGAGTAATTCTACTGTTACTGGGTTGATAACTCTAGTGATCAGGAAAGGTCCAATGAAATTTGGCCCTAATTTCTTTGATAGCTGCAATGACCTCAGGAATTTTGTAGATAAATATACTCTATCTCCAACATGGAAAGGTTGGGTTCCAATCTTTTCTTGTCAGCTTGAATTTTAAAAGTCGCTCTAGCTTCTTCTAAGGCTAATCTAACTACTGGACATGTATTTTGTAATGTGTCTGTCAGGCATGCCTCCTTCAGCAACCAAGAAAGAAACCACTTAACTCAATTTGTAGAATTAAGAGAACTTTTAATCGTTATGAAAAGATAGCAGTGAAGTAAAGAAAGGTCTGAGGCAGAAACGCATGAAATCATACATATCAAACATTTGCCCAACCCCCTCTTCCCAATTCCCCAACCCAGTGTCCAATCTGCAACTCCCTAAGGTGTCATGTGGGCGCATCTTCAAACAGCCTCAACAAGTTGGTGTGTGAGATGGTTGGCATTGACCAAATCCAAACATTAGCCACCAGCATGCACAGAAGATGGTGAGAACAAGACTCCTCCAGTACAATATTATTCCCTTCCCCAATACCATGCCCACCCCCGGTTCCTATGTCAGCCGATAGTAAGCAAGCATAGCAAAGCAGCCGTAAGCAAGTAACCAAAACAGAGGCTGACATCCAGCCCTCCTTCAGAAAGAGATATCATCCCTGCAGGAAAAGAGAGAGGAAAAACAATAAAAAATAACAATATAGCATATACATCTATTATAAAATCAAGGCTTATCAGGATAACTGGTGTAGAACTTCCAAAAAATGTCTGGGAACTCTAACATGAGACTTGTCAACCCATTCAGCCTGGGAAGGGGGAAAATGTTTCCAGGAGACCAAATACTGAATGTGACCCCTATGATTTCTGGAGTCCAAGATTTCTTTAACTTCAAACTGTTGCTCTCCCTCAATAAGAAGAGGGATCCACTTCTGGTTTGGGCGTTGTCTGAGGGGAGCTGTTTCGTTTTTAGCAGCTCCAGACCTGAGGCTTGCGTTAAGCTGTCTAAACAGCATCCATCAGCTGTTTGACAGATTGATTACCTCTCCTTTGGGCAAAGAAGGAGGGGTGAGAAGCTGAGTGTGGGAAGTGCTCCATTTAACCTCCCCCAGGAGATAAATCTGGGGTGTGGAGGGTGTGAGCCGCCCAGAACCCAGCGAACTCTGCGCCAGGGATTTTTTCTGCCATTTTGCAGAATGAAGGCATACATCCACCCCTTGCTCAGTGATTGATTTATACCTGATTCCAACATGGGCAGACAAATACCAAAGAACTTCTAATTGTATGTATTACAGACTTTAACTCCATTTTTCTAAAAATTCCTTCTGATAAACTACGTGGCAAAAAGACAAAGATGGTGCCAAAGAGTTTTGTAGACGGAGTTGTGCTGTGATGTTACAGACTTTCACGGAGCTCAAACTATTATAGAGTTCAAGATCATTTAAAGATCATTAAATCAGCAGTGATTTATTAGTAAACTACAGAGTAATAACTGGAACAAGCGGCTTGCCTGGATTTATTAATTGGGTGCAAGATAAGATTAACTGAGGAAATGGCTTCTAAGCAAATTAAACCACCTAACAACTCAAAAAGCGCAGGACGTTCAACTGCTCCGACAACTAAATTACAGTCATTACTCCCCCCTCAACCCCCCCTCCTGCTGGGGAACCTTTGACTCGAGAAATATTGCAAAAAGTATTAAATGATGCTTTAAAAGATCATGCAGTTACGATGGAAATTAAAATACAGGAAAAGATTTCTGTTGCTTTCAAGGAGATGTTGGAAGAAGTCATGGGTTCGGTCCAGATCCAAAATCAAGAAATTAGAGATGATATTTTAGAAGCTTTTAAATGCTTATCTGGCTATGTATCAGGAATGGAGGATAAACTGGAAGATCTTAGTGATTCCAATATTAACCTGGTAACGAAAATGGATGTGGTCCAACGCAAGGTTGATGATGCAGAAAATGAAATTATAATGTTGCAGTATAGAAAGATGGAATTTGCTTTAAGGATAGGGGGCCTTAAAGAGAAAAAGCAAGAAAATCTGAAGGAGATTTTCTCAGAAGCCTTTGATCAACTGATGGGACGGCCAGGAGGGGACTTTGACTGGCAAATTGACAAGATATATCATGTTAATTCATGGCTTGCCAGACAGAAACAACTCCCAAGCAACATTGTGGTGTATTTTGCCACAAGGGATACGAGGAATTTGATATTACAAGAGTCTTATAAAACCAAGTTGCAAATTGGGGGCAAGTTGTTTTGAAGGAAATACCACCCAAAATGTTGAGATCAAAAAAAGACTATGCCTTCTTAGCGGATGAGCTCAAAAACCATCAGTTACAGTTCAGATGGGGAGCTCCAGCCGGATTAGCAGTTAACTACCAGGGACAAAGATATCGTCTTAACTCAGTATGGAAGGCTAAAGATTTTTATAGCAATATACTGAAGGCTGGCCATCCCCCTTCTCTAGGACCCAGAGAAAGGGAGCAAGAAGGACAGAACAGACAGCAAGGTACCCAAGGATCATTACTGGTGGACCAACTTCCTCTGCCAGAACTAGAAGGAGCGAAGGAGCAAAGGCAAACCCGTGTGGTCACTAGGCGTATGGAACAAGAGTTAAAGAAGCAACAAGCTTTGCAACAAACATACACAATGGCTAAAGAAGTCACAGATTTTAGCTAAGAAGTGGTGGGAGGAGCCAGGCCGAAAGCCAAACTACAGGATTTCCAGATGGCATTTTAAAAGCTTCAGGGAGCTAAAGATGACAACTAAATTCTTAACTTGGAACATTAATGGCTTAAATTCACCACAGAAAAGGAAGAAAATAAACCATTATTTGAAACAATTTAAGAATGATATAATTTGCCTGCAAGAGACACATATTAGAATAACTGACCAGAAATATTTGATCAATGCAAAACTTGGACAACACTTTGTAGCCTTTGCTACAGAGAAGAAAAACTGTATAGTTATATACCTAAGAAAGGACATGAAAGCTGAACTAATTGAAGCAGACTCCCAAGGAAGATATATTGCAATAGAACTTGTATTAGAAGGGGAAAAGATACTTTTAATGGGAATATATGCTCCCAATCAACAACAAGACAATTTTTACAAAATGCTCCATACTAAGTTAATACAATGGGACTATAGATCCTGCATATTAATGGGTGACTGGAACGGAGTTTTGGATACCAAGAAAGACAAGAAGGGTCTCCTGCAAAACATCCAAATGCAAGCGAAACTACCCAAGTCTTTTTATGATATGATGGATGATATGGAGATAAGAGATATCTGACAAGAAAGAAATGCAAGAGAACAAGACTTTACATTCTTTTCTGATAGACATCAATCTTTTTCCAGGATTGATTTCATATTAACAACAAATGATTTGCTTTCCGGGGTAAAGAAGACGAAGATATGTTCCAGAGCCTTAACAGATCATAACCCAGTTTGGATGGAATTGGAATTTGGGAAGGAATCTAGAAGGTCTTGGAGATTAAATGAAAATTTATTTAGATATGAGAAAAATGTTCATGAATGTAAAAAACTGTTGAGAGAATACTTTGTTTTTAACATGAATAAGGGTACATCTATGGAAATGGTTTGGGATGCAAGTAACATGTACATGCGAGGAGTCCTAATAAATTTAAATAGGTTACATAGATGTAGACAGGGGGGAAAAGCAACGAACTAGAAGAAGAGATTAGGAAGAGAGAAAAGGAGTTAATACTAAACCCAGGAGATAAGAAGATTAAAAGAGCAATTACCCTATTACGAGCGCAATTTAATATGCTGATGTCAGATCAGGTGGCTACTAATTTGTTATAAGCAAAACATAATACTTTCTGTAATGCAAATAAACCAGGCAGATGGTTAGCATATTTGACCAGGAAGAAACAAAAATCTCGTAATATACCGAAAATATATTATAAAGGAAAGGAAGTTTATCAACAGGATATGATCCAAATGGCCTTCCTTGATTTTTTTACAGGATTGTACACAGGTGACAAAATACAAGGCTTAGATATAGATAGATACTTGGACAAAGAAAAAATACGTATAGTTAAGGAGGAGCAGAGGGAGAGATTGAATCAACCAATAACCTTGGGGCAAATCCTCCAGGTAATTAAACAGTTAAAGTCTGGGAAAGCACCGGGCACAGATGGCTTGACAGTGGCTTATTACAAAAATTTACAATTAGAAATGGTATAACCCCTTAAGGAATTATTTAATAAAATCCAAGTGGAAGGGAAGGTACCTCCATCTTGGAAGACAGCTTTCATATCCCTGATACCTAAAGAATATCAAGATCTTAGTCAACCAAAAAATTATAGACTCAATATAGATTATAAAATTTTTACAAAAATATTAGCGAATAGGTTGATGTTGGTTACTCAGCAACTGATTCATAATGATCAAACTGGTTTTATACAAGGGAGACAAATGAGAAGTAATGTAAGACAAATTGTTAATATGCTGGAATATTTGGGAAAGAATAACCAAATCCCCGCAGCGCTTATATTTTTAGATGCCGAGAAAGCCTTTGATCGAGTGAATTGGCAATTGTTAATGAAAACAATGCAAAAGATGCAAATTGGAGAGTATTTTCTACAATCAATTAAAGCAATATATCAGGAACAAACAGCACAAATTATAGTCAATGGAAGCTTAACAGAACCATTTAAAATCGAGAAAGGTACAAGACAGGGCTGCCCCCTATTGCCATTATTGTTTATTATAACTCTGGAATTATTGTTGAATAAAATACAGGGATCAGATGATTTACAGGGAATCAAGATTAGGCAGCAAGAATATAGATTACGTGCATTTGCGGACGATTTGGTTATAACTTTAACTCAACCAGAGAAATCTATCAAGGTTTTAATGAATATGATTAATCAGTATGGACAAGTATCTGGGTTTAAAATAAATCTAGGGAAAACAAAGATGCTAGTTAAAAACATGAATACCAATCAAAGGGAAGACTTAGAAAAAATGACAGGATGTGAAATAGTTAAAAAGGTTAAATATCTAGGAGTTTACATCTCAACCTCAAATGAGAAATTATATAAGTATAATTATGAGCCACTATGGCATAGTATACAGGTAGAGATGAAAAATTGGGAAAAACTGCAATTATCTTTGTTGGGAAGAATAGCAGCAGTGAAAATGAATGTCTTGCCTAAGTTCCTATTTCTTTTTCAAATGATACCAATACTTTAAAAAGACGCAAATTTGCTTGAATGGCAGAAGGATATTAACAAATTTGTATGGGCTGGGAAAAAGCCGAGAATAAAACATAAATAATGCAAGATGTACGTGAGAGAGGAGGCTTGAAAATGCCAAATTTAAAACTATACTACAAAGCAGTAGTTTTATCAATAATCAGTGATTGGATCAATTCAACAGAGGATAAAATACTTAACATCGAATGGCATGATTTGGTATACGGTTGGCATGCTTATCTGATATATGACAAGAAGGTGGATAAGAATTTTAAAAGTCATATTTTAAGGAATGCTCTACTGCATGTCTGGTAAAAATATCAACATAAACTAAATGACAAGATACCTATGTGGGCAATTCCCAGACATGCAATAGAGAACATAAGTATAGCACAAAAACAGGATGTAACTACATATAGACAGCTTCTTACTATAGAAGGAGGTGTATTACAGCTAAAACCCTTGAATGTACTAAAATAAGAAAAGGTAATCCAAACATGGTTTCAGTATGGACAGTTACAGGCCAGATGGAAGAAAGATCAGAAAATTGGTATTACGCAAAATGAGGACAATTTACTTAAACAAATTAGGGATCAAAGTCAAATGCATATAAAAAGGTTATATAATGTATTAATAGAAATGGATTCTGAAACAGAATTAGTTAAAGACTGTCTGATAAAGTGGGCACAAAATTTTGAAGAACCAATAATGCTGGATACATGGGAAAAGATATGGGTAAGAAATGTAAAATTCACGCAAGCCAAAATCTGAGAGAGAACTTTTATAAGATGTTTTATAGATGGCATTTAGATCCTTAAAAACTGGCTTGCATGTATCCGAATTTACAACCTAAATGCTGGAGATGTGACTATGTTGATGCTACATATTACCATATATGGTGGACTTGTAAAAAGGTTAAAGCATTCTGGATAAAAATATGGTGGATTATGCAAAATATTTTTAAAAAGAGGATAAAGTTTACCCCTCAGTTATTCTTGTTAGGTATAACTACTGATTGTACTCTCATAGAGACTAACTTGATTTTGTACTTAATAACGGCAGCAAGACTGTGGGTGGCGCAATACTGGAAGAAGGAAGATTTGCCTACCATTCAAGAATGGACATTAAAAGCAACAAACTTAACAGAGATGGCTAGAATATCAGCATATCTTAAGGATCACTCAGATGTGAAATATAAACTGGAGTGGAGAAGATGGATTGACTATATTCAAAATAAATACGGGACTAAGAAATTCCAGATAGTTTATGACTGAAAAGGCGAGGAATTATATAATCTGTTTAGAGTTAGCCTAACAAAAGAGGAGTTAAAGCACAAATGAAAGAGGATACTAACTTTCTTTTAGTTTATTTTAAAATATGTTTGTTAAAGATTTATACCCTGTATTTGCTCTGGGAAGTCGGGGGGAAAGGTTGGGCGGGGGTTGGGTTTGGGTGGGGAGGGTGGGGGAGGTAAATATTTGTAAAAGCTTTTTAAAAAAATTTCAATAAAAAAATAAGAAGAGGGATCGGAGGTGAAGGTTGAGGGGGACAAAAGGAAGAAACATCCTTTGGTTTCAATAGGTTCACATGAAACACAGGATAAATTCTGCTAAGGTTTTTCAGCAACTCCAATCTTACGGATACAGGATTTATGATTTTCAAATGGGGAACGGACTTACATACTTCGGCCCCAAGTTCTTTGACTTTTGCGTGGTTTGCAGAAACTTGGTAGACAAAAACACCCAATCCCCAACTTTGTATTTTTTTGGCTTAATCCTCTTCTTATCAGCCTGTTGTTTGTGAGCCTGGTGGGCTGCTTCCAAGGCCTTGCGAGTCATGGGCCAAAACTGTCAAAGTTGATCACTCCATTCAGATAAGGACAAAATTTGTGGTTTCTCCTGAGGTAATTGAGGAATCTGTACAAAGTCCTGGCCAAACAGAACTTTAAAAGGGGTCATGCCAGTACTGCTGTGCACAGAGTCATTGTACATAACTTCAGCATGTGGTAATAGTTCAGTCCAATTATCCTGTTGATAATTGATGAAACACTGGAGGTACTTTTCCAAAATAGAGTTAGCTCGTTTGCAAGCCCCATTAGTCTGAGGATGGTGGGCAGAGCTTAGTCCCTGGGTGGAGCCAATCAACTTCAGGAACTCCTTCCAAAAGAGGGAGGTGAATTGGACCCCCTATCCAAAATTATGCACTCAGATACTCCATGTAACCAATATACAATTTTTGCCAACAACGTAGCTGATGGGATTTTGGAACAAGGCACAAAATGAACTTGTTTGGAAAACAGGTCGTTGATAACCCAAATCGTGGTATTTCCTCGATTCTCCAGCAACTCAACAATGAAGTCCATTGATATCTCCTTCCATGGTGCCCCAGGGTGTGCAACACTCTGGAGAAGACCTTGGGGCTTTCTCGGCAGTCTTTTCGTGGCCACACAGACAGGACAACTGGCTATGTAGGATTCAATGTCTTTTTTCAATGAAGGCCACCAAAATTGCCTCTTAATGAAATGCAAAGTCTTTACAAATCCAAAATGGCCCACCATTCTCGAATTATGGGCCTGTTGAAGAACAACTGGTTTTAGGTGGGTAGGAACATACAATTTACCTCCCACCCAAGCTAGTCCATCTTTCATGGTGCATTCATTAGAATGTTTTTTGAACCAGTCATCAGACTCAAGGCCCTCCTTGAGTTTGTTCATTAGGTCTGTAGTGATATTTAAGTTCACTGGGCCTTGGCTCCTAGTAACCATCGGGGCAGCCAGATTTTTTGTTGGGATGACTGGATGAACCATGCTCAGCCTAGAGCTGTTGTACTGGGGAAGCCTAGACAAGACATCAGCCATAAAGTTCTCCCCCCAGGATGTATTTGAGGGTAAAGTTGAAATGGTTGAAGTGTTGTGCCCAATGTACTTGTTTAGGTGATAGCTTACATGGCATTTTCAATGCTTCCAAAATTTTATAATCAATCCATATTTCAAAAGGGTGTTTTGCCCCTTCTAGGAAATGTCGCCAGGTCATCAGAGCCCATCTGACAGCAAAAGGTTCCTTTTCTCATATAGCCCATCTCCTCTCCGTCTCTGTAAGCTTATGTGAGGTGTAAGCACACAGCTGCAATCTACCCTCTGTGTTCATTTGAAGTAATACTGCCTCTACTGCCACATCACTGGCATCAGCTTGAACGACAAATGGTGCATCCATATCTGGGTGTTTCAAAACAGGTTCTGCTGCAAAGAGGCACTTTAATTTTTCAAAAGTGACTTGACACTCCATAGTCCAATTCAAAGGTTTACTCGGTCTAGGTTTGGTCTCCCCTTTTGATTTTAGAAGATTGGTAATGGGCAGTGCAATGCTAGCGAACAAGGGAATAAATTAACGATAAAAATTTGCAAATCCCGAAAAGCTTTGCAATTGCTTGCAGGTTCGAGGAGGTGCCCACTCAGTGACAGCTTGGACTTTCACCGGGTCCATCTCGATGCCATTTTGGGAGATGCAGTAGCTCAGGTAATCTAGCTTCTCCTGATGAAATTCACATTTAGACAATTTGCCATAAAGTTCAGTGGCCTGGAGTTTTTTGAGGACTGACTGCATGTTCATCATGTGTTTCGATGTAGATAAGGATGTCATCAAGGTAGACCAACACGCCCTTGTAGAGGTGCTCATGCAGAACTTCACTTATTAATTGCATTAAAACTGCTGGCGCCCCCTGCAGACCAAATGGGAGTACTTTTAATTGAAAACATCCTAAAGGGCAGTTGAAAACACTTTTCCACTCATCTCCATTTCTGATTCTGACCCTGTAGTAGGCCTCCCTGAGGTCCAACTTTGTGAAAAAATTTCCTTTACCCAACTGGGCCAACATCTTTCATGAGTGGGAGGGGGTATACATTTTCCACACAAATACCGTTAAGGTTTTTGTAGTTCACACATAAACGAAAGGAGCTACCTTTCTTTTCTCTAAGCTAGTGGTTCTCAATCTTCCCAATGCTGTGACCCTTTAATACAGTTCCTCATGTTGTTGTGACCCCCCAACCATAAAATTATTTTCGTTCCAAGAAAGGAGCCAACGTCGCGGTAATATGGACGTGTGGTCTCTCAATGCTCCTAGACCGCAGCCGATACTTTTGCTGCTGGGTGGTCCAATCAGACCTAAACTGTCCCTCAGAGACAGTGGACAGCAAGAATATGTCTTGCTGATCTCAGGGACATATGAGCCGAGGTGGTGCAGTGGTTAAATGCAGCACTGCAGGCTACTTCAGCTGACTGCAGTTCTGCAGTTCGGCTGTTCAAATCTCACCGGCTCAGGGTTGACTCAGGCTTCCATCCTTCCGAGGTGGGTAAAATGAGAACCCGGATTGTTGTTGGGGGCAATATGCTACTCTGTAAACCGCTTAGAGAGGGCTGAAAGCCCTATGAAGTGGTATATAAGTCTAACTGCTATTGCTATTGCTATTGCTATTGCTATTGCAAAGTCCCTGATCGATGCAAGAGAAGTTCTTCAAGCTGGCAACAAAAAATCCAGCCAAGGCTGACGAAGTTGGGGCAGCTCCAAAATGGAAGGATACGGAAAGAGAAAATGTTTCCAGTTGGTGAATAATTTTTACCATTTGAAAAAGAGACTGCCTACCACTTAACTCCATTTGAAGAATTAAGAGTCCTTTTACTGGTTATGAAAAGATAGCAGCAACGAAGTAAAGCAAGGTCTGAGGCAGAAACGTGCGAAATCATACATATCAAACATTTGCCCAACCCCCTCTTCCCAATTCCCCAACCCAGTGTCCAATCTGAAACTCCCTAAGGTGTCATGTGGGATGCATCTTCAAACAGCCTCAACAAGTTGGTATGTGAGATGGTTGGCTTGACCAAGTCCAAACATCAGCCACTGCCATGCACAGAAGATGGTGAGAACAAGACTCCTCCAGTACAATATTATTACCTTCCCCAATATCATCCCCCCTGTTCCTATGGCAGCCGATAGTAAGCAAGAGTAGCAAAGCAGCCGCAAGCAAGTAACCAAAACAGAGGCTGACATGTCTATCCATTCTTTAAGTGAGTGGATAGTGGGGTCTTCTGCGTGTAGTTCAGGCATGGGGCTGAAATCCTGGCCTGTTGCTACTTTAAAAGGGATGAAACCAATGCTTGAGTGCACAGCATTATTGAAGGCCTCTTCCGCAAAAGGTAAAAGGTCAGTCCAGTTATCCTGTTGAAAATTAATAAAACATCTTAGATATTGTTCTAGAACCAAGTTCAAATTTTCAGTTTGACCGTTAGTTTGAGCGTGGTGACTGGAACTCAATCCTTAGGTAGTACCAAGTAAGGTTAAAAATGCCCTCCAAAATGTCGAGGTGAATTGGACCCCTCTGTCGGAGATGATTCTCTGCGGGGCTCCATAAAGGCAATAAATGTGTATCAGGAATAACTTGGCTAGACTTTTGGCAGTTGGGATCGTTTGGCAAGGTATAAAATGTGCCTGTTTTGAAAACAGGTCTGTTACGACCCAAATGACAGTATTACCTGCACTTTCTGGTAGTTCAACAATAAAATCCATAGCAATCTCTTTCCAGGTTGCTGAAGGATCAACTACCGTCTGTAATAGTCCTGGGATTTTCTCTTCGTGTCTTTTAGTTGCCGCACAAATAGGGCAGCTGTCTACATAGCTCTCCATGTCCTTTTTTAGTGATGGCCACCAAAATTGCCTTTTAATGAGGTGGAAAGTTTTCACAAACCCGAAGTGTCCAACTAATTTGGAGTCATGGCACCTTGCCATTAAGTGCAGTCTTTGGCTAACTGGAACATACAATTTCCCTCCCATCCAAGCTAAGTTATCTTTCATCAGGCAGCTGAATTTGTTGCTCAAAAATCATTCATCGGTGGCTAAAGCTTGTTTAAACGTTTGGATGGTGTCACTGTCCTTCAAAGTTTCTTGTTTTGCCTGGGATCTGGTAGTTACTTTAGCAGCTAGTTGATTGTTTTGTATCATGGGTTTCATAACGTCTGGTTTCATTCTATTGTATTGCAGTTTCCTGGATAGTGCATCTGCCAGAATATCCCCCCCCCCGCCCCCCGGAAGATATCTGAGCATAAATTCAAACCGTTTAAAGTACTGAGCCCATTGTACTTGTTTGGGGGAGAGTTTCCTTGGAGTTTTTAGGGCTTCTAAATTTTTATGATCTGTCCAGACTTCAAAATGGATCTTACTGCCCTCTAGGAAATGCCTCCAGGTTAAAAGAGCCCACCAAACTGCATAAGCCTCTTTCTCCCAAATGGGTCACCTTTGTTCATATTCATTCAATTTTTTGGATGTGTAAGCGCATGGTTGTAATTGGTCTTGTTCATTTTTCTGAAGCAGGACCTCTCCTATCGCCACATCACTGGCATCTGCTTGTATGATGAACTGTTTCTCTGTGTCCGGGTGCTTTAGAATTGGATCTGCTGAAAACAGCCGTCTACATTTTTCAAATGCAGCTTTGCATTCCATTGTCCAGTTCAAAGGCTGCTTTGGTTTCGGGTAACCTTCCCACTTCATTTTTAAAATCTTGGTGATGGGGAGAGCAATCTGGGCGAAAGCTGAGATAAACTGGCGGTAAAAGTTGGTGAATCCCAGGAAGCTTTGTAACTGTTTACGTGTTCTGGGTGGTTCCCAGTCAAGTATTGTCTGCACTTTTGAAGGATAATTTCTATGCCCTGGTGTGAAATGCAGCATCCTAAGTAATCATTTTTTTCTTGGTGGAATTAACATTTGGAGAGTTTACCATAAAGTTTGGCAAAGCAAAGTTTGTTCAGAATCGCCCAGACTAGTTTTACATGTTCTGCTTTGGTCTCAAGATATAACAAAATGTCATCTAAGTAAACGAAACAGCCCTTATATAAATGCTCCTGTAACACTTCATTTATTAATTGCATAAATACTGCAGGGTCCCCTTGTAGCCCAAATGGTAGCACTTTGATTTGATAGCATCCAAGAGGGATGTTAAATGCCATTTTCCATTCATCTCCCTCCTTAATTCTGATACGGTAGTAAGCCTCCCTTGAATCCAGCTTTGAAAAAATTCTCCCTTTAGCGAGGTGTGCTAGCATGTCCTTCATGAGGGGGAGAGGGAGATATACACATGTTCTTCACACTGACCAAATTTAGGTTCCTAAAGTCCATGCAGAGATGTTTAAAGCCATCTTTTTTCGCCCTAAACAACACTGGGGCTGCAATTTTTGGCCGGGCTGGCTCAATGAAACCCCTTGCTAGGTTTTTCTCAATGAATGTGTTCAGTTCTTCCAGCTCCCTTGGAGACATGCTATACATCTTGGGTTTAGGGAGTTTGGCCCTGGGTAGAATTTCTATCGCACAGTTAGTGGAGTGGTGGGGGGGGGAGCTCATCAGAGACTTCCAGATGAGTATGTTCCTCCTGCTGAGAAGCCGGGGTTTCCTCCTCAAAGAAGGGAGGGGATGGAGATTCTACTATCTCCCTGCTCCTCAGGCTGTCTCTTTCCTGCGCTGGCCAGGTTTGGTAGGTTCCCCCCCCCCCAATGGGCGCTCTTGTTTCCTAGCCGGTGCTTCAGAATGGCATTGTCAGATCCCTAAAAGTGATACTGCCATTCAATTGGGAGGAGGGGGGCCTTGGAATTAAATCACTAGCTGTATCTGTAACAACTGAGTTTTACAACTTTACAACTGGTTTCCTGTCACTGGAAAAAATTTTCCTCTGTATTTGATAATTTTTGCAGTTCTAAAAGTATTCTTTGCAAATTCAAAAGCTCTGCGGACGCCATATTCATACGCAGTTATATTTTTTCTTAGAAGGTCAGCAAGATTAAAACATACATTCACAAGCTCTCTGTAAGCGAAAACAAACTTCAAAGGGACAGCTGTGAAATCTTATCAGATCTTAAGCCAAACAGCCAGGCAGTAAAAGTTTGCAATGTCGAAGTCAAAAAAATCAATCTGTAGTTTGCAGAAAGTCACAAAGAAATATTAGAAGAAAGCTTAATCCATCCATTTGAAAAAGATTTGCTTAGATTCAATCCATGTAAATAGCATTTAAAAAGTAAGATAACCACTGTCCAGAACCATTACAAAGATCAAATTCGCTGCTAAGTTCTTATATTCTTTGATTTAAGTTGGTTTTTAGGTTTTATAGGCAGTCCGTTTTTTTAAAACAATAAAAGTGTCAGGCCTGCAATTATATTCCTTTTAGAATTTTGGCCTGCCACACTTTCTCTTTTTGCATTATGCTGTTTCTTTAGTATAGTTGATGGGATGGAGGAATAGGCAGGAGTAGGATTGTGGAATGTATTGTTATTAAATTGGAATTTTAAGGATCATTTTGCCTTGGACTCTGATTTAATTCTACGTGATACTTGGGAACACTGACATTATACCAATTCTCTCTTCAAAATAAATCTCCAGCAACCCCTCCCTCATGGGGGAGCTGGTGAGGGTTACTGTTTTCCCAACACTGAGCCACCCGATCAGCGTAAAATATCAGCAAACAATTATGAGCAAGCCTTTTGATATAAGAAGCTGAGATAAGACACTTCTCTTCAAATCTTCAAAGGTAAAGGAGTTTCTCTTTTAAAATTTATTGCCACTGGCAAGAAGCCCAGCCTGTGTGGGATGAAAAGAAGGAGAATGAAGAAACTTATTCTCAATGCGATTAAAGGATGGCCAGATGATCTGATGAATGTAGATCCCAGCCACCCTCATGCAATCATATTTGATGGACTTCCCAGACCATTCCGGACAACTAAACGTAAGTGCATACTACTACTCCTTCGCCCCAAGCCCAGGCTTGGAAAAAACCATGGAGTTGAGATTTTCCCTCCTTCCAAACGGGGACAATTGAAATGAGCCAATACGCTGCAACTGAGTTGAAGACAGAATCCCTATCAAGATGGGATTTTCAACTCAGCCAGCAAGAAGGGTTTTGGCCAGCATCTTTCACTTGCCAGCCACCAGAAATTGGGCTGCAGCTAGTGGATGAAGCACCACTAAATTGAGTTTTCTTCCCAGAGTATGGATGATTAAGATGCCAGTGGGCACCTCCTGGACCATCAACATGGGAAAGTCCTCCAAGCCAGCAGAGGGGCCCTTGGGCCAGAAATCCTCCAAGCCAGCAGAGGGGCCCTTGGCACATAAACCCCCCTAACCAGCCATCATTGGGTGAACTGCAACCTGTGAACCAGGCACCTTCGGGATGGGCCTTAATCCCAGGTCATGGATGGAAGGGATTCCAATTGGTATCTGCCCTTCCTCAGCAGATGGCACCATGGCAGACAACTGGGCAGTGGCCAACTGAGGGATTGACCTCCCCACTGGTTCCAGTTTCCCCTGCAATGCCCCAAAAGGTTCTTACCCAACCTTCCTACAGAAAAAAGTTCTCAACAATGGAAGAAGGGATTACCAAGGGGCAAGGTACAGAATGGATGTTGGAAAAATGTGATGAGGTGGTACCTAAGTTTAGAGATGTAACTAGGTCCCTTTCCTCATGAGGGCAAATAAAATGCCACCTTTGCTGTCAACTTGGCCACAAAGCATCAGAGTGCTTGGCTCCAGCCCCATTTCCACAAACATGCGCACCAACCGCCATGGCGGAAAAGAGAACGCCCCAGATGCCACCACAAAAGAGTCATCTGGGCCAACAACCTCTAGAAGAGGATCCCCAACTTGAGGTGATGAAGAGTCTTACCAAGGACTTGGAGGAGGAAAAGGGCAACCAACCTCTGGAAGAGGATCCCCAACTTAATGTGACAAAGAGTCCTACCAAGGGGGAGGCCTCGGAGGAGGAAAATGCTGAAGATGACCCAATGGTGAATGCACCCATCCGCCCCTTTGCCTTCCAAGTCAACCTCCAAATGCCTAAGACGGGGTTGGAGGGGGAATTTGAAGCAGTTGTGAGCACCAGTTGCGCTCGATGCTTAATCAGCACATCGATTGTCAAGCAACTAAGCATAAGCACAAGACCTCTAGCCTGCCCCTTTCGGGCTGAGCAGTTAGATGGAACGCTAATTGGAGGGGCCCAAACCACACTAGTAACTGACTTGCAAGCCACTGCAAGCTTCTCAGATTCATTGTGGCTCCAGAGATGCCAGAAAAAATAATCTTGGCGCTTGCATGGCTTGACAAGTGGAAGCCTATGATAAAGTGGGAAGACGGTGGTAGGAAATTGATGATGGTGGTTGAGCCACTACCACCGGTGGTTGAAAAGGGCCACCCAGGGATGATTGAATCCAGGAGTCCAGAACCTGCAGCAGAGACAAAAACCCCAGCTGTCCAACAAGAACCCAAAAACTTGTTGGGGGATGTTTTGTTGAGAAGACTGCAGCATGACAGTAATGGAAGCCAGGATAAGCTGATGACAGCTATGAAATTGGCACTTCCAACAGACCAGTGGCTCAACAAAAACCAGGCAATCCTAACGATGGAAAATGGATTAGCCTGGAAGGGGTCCAAACTGTACATCCTCGCGGGATTGAGGCTGGAAGTTCTACAGCGGAGCCATGAGGCGGAACTAGGAGGCCACTTTGGATTCCTTTAAACGGTCCACCTTGCCAGGCATCAATTTTGGTGGCCAAAGATGGAATTGGAGGTGGAAGATTACTTAAAAAGCTGTGCTACTTGCGCAACGATGAAACCACTGCTAGAGAAGTCTCCTGGACTGCTACAACGAGTGGCCAGCCCTAACAGACCATGGGAAGAGGTTGCAATGGACTTCATTGTGCAACTCCCAGACAGCAGTGGAAACAGAGTAATCTGGACAGTTATGGACTTGGTTTACAAGCAGGCGCACTTCATTGCTTGCTCAGAGTTGCCATCTGCAAAGAAATTAGTGAAAATGTTTGAAACACATTTATTGCCTGCACGGATTGCCCAAGAGGATCATTTCAGACCATGGAGTCCAGTTCACAGCCAAGTTCTGGAAAGAGGTCCTGAGATCCATTGGGTCCACACAAGAACTGAGCTCAGAGGTTCATCCCAGCATGAACTGCGCAGCAGAGAGAGCCGATGAGGTAGTAGAACAATACATCCGGTGTTTTGTGGACTATCAGCAAGAAAACTGGTCAGACTTACTACCCTTCGCCGAAGTGGCGTACAACAATGCGGTTCACAGCAGCACTGGATTTACTCCTTTCCAGATTACCAGTGGCATGAAATTTGTTCCCATGCCTGAGCTGCCTAGAGAACCTCCCTCCTCCATGTCTTTAAATGAATGGATGGACATACTAAAGAAAGGATGGGAAAATACAAAGAAGGCTCTAGCAGATGCAGCAAAAGCCTACAAGAAGCAAGCTGAGAAACATCGCTCGCTCCAGACCCCCTTCCATGTGGGGGACAAAGTTTTTTTATCTACCAAATACTTAAGATTAGGAATGCCTAGCAAGGAATTTGGTCCAAAATTTCTAGGTCCATTCCCAATAGTGAAGATAGTTAACCCATTTACAGTTCAACTCAGTCTACCCAGAAGTCTAGGGAAAATTGGTCCAGAATTTCATTGTAGCTTGTTGATACCAGTAATTGTGTCTAGCATAAGAGCATCCACCGAAGCTTTCTCTCCTCCTATAGAGATAGAAGGGGAAACACAATCTATAGTGATAGAAGGGGAAACACAATATGAGGTGGAAAAAATTGTAGACTCTAGGTTGAATAGGGGTCACTTGCAGTATTTACTGCAATGGAAGGGTTACCCTTTGTCTGAAGCCACTTGGGTGAAAAGCTGGAACTTAAAAGTGGAAAAGTTAGTAGAACAATTCCACGAGAAGTCTCCCGATAAGCCAAGGGTCCTCTAGGGGGGGGGGGGAGTAGGTGGTTAATTTTTTTTATGGTAACTTTTATGTTATTCCCTTTTCAGGAAACATTTTTCTTCTGAGGAGAGGCCACCTGTCAGGCCTGCAATTATATTCCTTTTAGAATTTTGGCCTGCCACACTTTCTCTTTTTTCATTATGTTGTTTCTTTAGTATAGTTGATGGGAGGGAGGAATAGACAGGAGTGAGATTGTAGAATGTATTGTTATTATTCTTTTCTAGAAGGCCAAGGTCATCTTTTGTCTCCGCACTTTTATACCTGACCAGAAGCAGCTGGGTGTAGATGCCAGCGTGGAAGAAGAAGATTGGACCATGTGATGGATTGTGGGTGTGGGGACAAGATCATGAACTTTTAACTGGGTGAAATTCTGATGTCATTTCCAGAATTGGGATCAACACAGATGTGCTAAGATCTGCTTTAAGATGTCTGCTTTATTAAATTGGAATTTTAAGGATTGTTTTGCCTTGGACTCTGATTTAATTCTACATGATACTTGGAACACTGACAAAAAGTTTCTCTCCAGCTGGAAACACTTTCTCTTTTCACATCGTTCTCTTCTGAGGCTGCCATGACTTTGTCAGGCTTGACAAAACACTGGAATTTGTATTAGGTTTAGGTTTAGGTTTATTAGATTTATATGCTGCCCTTCTCCCAAGCACTCAGGGCGGCATACAGCATTAAAAGAAACACATAATACAAAAGTTTAAAAAAATTAAATAGGATATCCCAAAAATTAAAATTGACAATGACATTTTTTTTAAAAAATTAAAATTAAAATTAACAGTGATCTATAATTTATTTTGTTTGGTTCAGGCCAGACTGGCTTGCTGGAAAAGCCAACTTTTTAGGACACGTCAGAAGGACCGGATGTCAGGGATTATACAAAGCTCCGGGGACAGCTCATTCCAGAGGGAAGGTGCTCCCACAGAGAAGGCTCTCCTCCTGTGGGTCACTAGCCGACACTGTCTGGCCGACGGCACCCTGAGGAGGCCAACTCTGTGGAATCGCACTGGACGATGGGAGGCTACCGGTGGCAGTAGGTGGTCTCGCAGGTACCCTTGGCCTATGCCATGGAGTGCTTTAAAGGTCATAATTAGTACCTTGAATCGCACCCGGAAGACAACCGGCAACCAGTGCAGGCCGCCTAAAAGGGGTGTAACATGGGAGCACCTAGATGCCCCCATGATAACCCGTGCAGCCGCATTCTGGACCAGTTGAAGCTTCCAGGTGCTCTTCAAGGGCAGCCCCATGTAGAGAGCGTTACAGTAGTCCAGGCGAGAAAGGACGAGGGCATGAGTGACTGTGCACAGAGCATCCCGATCCAGGAAGGGGCGCAACTGATGTACCAGGCGAACCTGGTAAAAGGCCCCCCTGGTCATGGCCGTCAGGTGTTCTTCTAAACTAAGCTGTATATCCAGGAGGACGCCCAGATTGCGGGCCCTCTCTGAGGGGGCTAATATTTCTCCCCCTATCATAAAAGATGGAACAAGATGCACAAATTGGGATGACGGAAACCACAGCCACTCAGTCTTGGAGGGATTGAGCTTGAGCCTGTTCCTCCCCATCCAGATCCACACAGCCTCCAGGCATTGGGACATCACGTTGAGGGCATCATTTGGGTGGTTTGGTGTAGAGATGAAAAGTTGGGTATCATCAGCATATTGATGATACCGTACCCCCAAACCACGGATGATCTCACCCAGTGGTTTCATATATACAGGGCGGGGCATAACCTTTTCCTAGGGGGTCACAGCAACACTTGTAATAACAACACAAATAATTCATACACCATTCGAAAGCCCATCAAAAACTGAGTTTATTGACACGATTTAATAGTCAGTATGACCACCATTAGCCCTTCGAACAGCATTCAAACGAGGTGCCTCTCGAAAGGCAATGCATTTTATTCTGTCAATGATCCTTTGTTCTTCCGAATCGAATTTTCCAGCCATTCTTAAAGCAAATTTAACATTTAATAGCTCATTCAATTCAGTTTTTTATGGGCTTTAAAATGAGGTGTCGCGGAAGTTGTAAACTGCTGTCGATCTTGCTGTGACCCCCTAGGAAAAGGTTATGCCCCGCCCTAGAATTGCAAAATAATGACTGTTTGAAGATTTGTTGTGTTCTTATCCACCTCGTTTGAATGCTGTTCGAAGGGCTAATGGTGGTCATACTGACTATTAAATCGTGTCAATAAACTCAGTTTTTGATGGGCTTTCGAATGGTGTATGAATTATTTGTGTTGTTATTACAAGTGTTGCTGTGACCCCCTAGGAAAAGGTTATGCCCCGCCCTGTATGTTGAACAGGAGGGGTGAGAGAACCGACCCCTGGGGCACCCAACAAGTGACGTGCCTTGGGGTCAATCCCTGCCCTCCAGTCAACACAAACTGCGATCGATCCGACAGGTAGGAGGAGAACCACCGTAAAACGGTGCCCCCCACTCCCAAAGCCTCGAGTCGTCGCAGTAGGATACCATGGCCAATGGTATTGAAAGCTGCTGAGAGGTCTAATAGGACCAGGACAGAGTAGCAGCCCCTGTCCTGGGCCCTCCAGAGATCATCGACCAACACGATCAATGCCATCTCTGTGCTGTATCCGGGCCTGAAACCTGACTGAAATGGATCCAGGTAGACAGCTTCATCCAGGGACTGGGGAAGCTGACGTGCTACCGCATTCTCAACAACCTTCGCTACAAAGCAAAGGTTGGAGACCGGACAATAGTTGGCTAAAGAAGCTGGGTTCAGGGAAGGCTTCTTAAGGAGGGGCCTCACCACCGCCTCCTTCAAGGCGGTGGGAAATAACCCCCCTCTCAATGAAGCATTGGTAATCGCCTGGAGCCAGCCTCGTGTCACCTCCCGGGAAGCCAAGGCTAACAAAGAGGACATGGGTCCAGCACACAAGTGGCAGCACTGAGTCTCCCCATAATCCTGTCCATGCCCTCGGGGGTCACAGGATCAAACTCATCCCATATGGTCTCCACAAGATTCATCCCCGTCGACTCACCCGAATCTACCCAGTCAGAGTCCAAGCCTGTCCGGATCTGAGCAATTTTATCCTGCAGATGCTGAACAAATTCTTCAGCCCTACCCTGCAAGGGGTCTTTCCCAGCTCCTTGGTTAAGTAAGGAGCAGGTTACCCTAAACAGGGCAGCTGGGTAGTTATCTGCAGACATGATAAGAGCGGAAAAATGTTTCCATTTTGCCGCTTTTATCGCCACTAAGTAGGATTTAATATGAATTCTTACTAGTGTTTGATCAGATTCGGACCGGCTGGCCCTCCAACCACTCTCTAGGCATCTTTTCCGGCATTTCATCTCCCGGAGCTCCTCGGTAAACCAGGGAGCTACCCGAGATCAACACCGGGTCAGAGGCCGCAAAGGAACAACACGATCCAAAGCCCCAGTGGCTGCTCTATCCCAGGCTTCCACTAGGGCTTCGGTCGAGTTGTGAGCAAGGGATTCAGGAAAAGTCCCAAGCTCCATCAGGAACCTTTCAGGGTCCATCAGGCACCTGGGGCAGAACCATCTAGTCGGTTCCGCCTCCCTGCGGCGAGGGGTAGCAGTATGGAAGTCAAGCCTGATGAGGAAATTATCCAACCATGAGAAGGGTTGGATAGAAATATCCCCTAAATCTAGATCATTCATCCACTGCCCAGAGACAAAAATCAGGTCGAGCGTGTGTCCCCCATTATGGGTGGGGTCTTGAATTAACTGAGTTAGGTCCATAGCCGTCATGGAACTCCCGAGCTGACTCGGATGTCTCGCCAATGGAAGGCAGATTGAAATCCCCCAGGATCATAAGCCTGGGGAAATCAACCGCCAATCCAGCTAACACATTCAGCAGCTCCGGCAGGGCCGATGAAACGTAGCAGGGAGACAGGTACATAACAAAAAGGCCCACCTGAACTCCAAGGCCTCATTTCACAAAAAGGGACTCACACCCGCCTATCTGAGGCACAGTGACCTCCTGAGGTCTGAGACTTTCCCTAATAACCACCGCCACCCCCCACCACCCCTGCCCTGGGCTCTTGGCTGGTGAAATGCCCAGAAGCCTGGTGGGTATAATTCACTAAGGGGAACACCCCCTCTTAGCCCAACAGGTCTCTGTAATGCACACCAGGTCCGCTCTACCCTCTTGTATGAGGTCGTAAATGAGGGGAGCCTTATGTACCACGGACCTGGTGTTAAGCGACACCAGCTGGAGACCAGGGTCCTGTAATCCCGAGCACCCAAGGGTGTGAGAAGGATGATGAGGGTCGGAACACGCGATCGCTCTTAAACAGCGGACCTGTGTCCCCCGAACATAATTTGGCCCTCAGATCCCACCATATCTGCCTCTCCCACAAACAGTAGAGATGGTAAATCCCCAAATGGAATGGCTTAATGTCTCCCCCGGAATCCCAACCCTTCCCAGCACTCCTGATCCGCGCCCATTAGTTAGCTCTGGCCTGTACCCTGGCAGACTCCCCCCCAAGCCTATCTGAGCAATCCGTATCAATCCCCCCTGCCCTCCCCTTACAATTTGATTTAAAAACCCCTGTAAAAAACCCCTAAGAAGTCTCTTCTTCGCATGCCACCTCTTGGGATTCCAAGATCCGTCATTAAAGAAGCGTCTTGATAGGCAAGAAGGCCATCCCTGGGAAAGGGGGAGTTCCTGAAGGGAATAAAGTTCTGTCGCAGTATAGCATAGAGGAGAGTGTGGCATCAACCAAATGGGATGACATCACGGGGAGATGGAACGAGGAGATGACATGTCCATGGGGGGGGGGGGGGGAGCCGACAGTGTTCAAGGGGAGTAGCGGGAAGCTGGTGCTGAGCCCATCCACGCCGGCTGCAGAGATCCCAAGCCAAGCGACCCGCCGCCACTGTCGCTGAGCACACCCACGCTGGCTTCGGAGACCCCAGGTTGGGTGTTCCGATGACCACACCCATGCCAGCTGTGTTCAAGGGGGGTAGCGGGAAGCTGGTGCTGAGCCCATCCACGCCGGCTGCAGAGATCCCAAGCCAGGCGTCCTGCCACCGCCGCCGCCGCTGACCACACCCACATCAGCAGCCGCTGACGCTCTTCATTCTCCTCTCACCGCCAGCTGCCTCCTTTCACTCACGATGTTCCAGCTACGAAGCAGTAAATCGCAGCTCAAGGGTATCCCCGAGGTCCCAGGAAGTTCTCATAGCTAGACCTGGAACCAACGATGGAATAGGGTACCCCTACAAGCCCCTGAGAAGGACAATCATCTCCCTGAAGCTCTCCTCAAACACGACAGGACACCATCTTGGGCATGCGCAGAGAGTCTTGAAGACTTTTACTGGCTTGAAGACTTTTTCTTGCTTCTTTTGGAGATTTTGCGATATCCCCAAGATCAGCAAGACGTATTCACTATCTCTTTGGGATGATTTAGGTCCGTTGGGACCCCCCAATAATAAAAGTGTTGACTGAGATCTCAGAACTTTGAGATCGCACATCGTCTCGTCACAGCTTTGGCACCGCCCTCATTCAGCCACCGGTAGTTTTTGACTGCCTTCGGAGCAGCTCTGCTGTGACACAGTCCCTCTGGTGCATTAGGCCATTCTCCTGGCTTGGTCTGGCAATGGGGTGTGACTGCGCACCAGCAGGCATTGGGGTCCGAATGTGCAGCTGGTGCGAAGAACAGGGCAGCAATGGGACTTCTTCAGGCCTCTTTTTTGGCCTGTAGTTTTG
The DNA here is from genome assembly GCF_051295495.1 of Thamnophis sirtalis. Lineage (NCBI taxonomy): Eukaryota > Metazoa > Chordata > Lepidosauria > Squamata > Natricidae > Thamnophis > Thamnophis sirtalis. Next base: position 61,446,574 of record NW_028261388.1, read on the forward strand.
GTGCAAGAAGACTGCAGCTGCTGCCTCTTTTTCAGCGCAAGAAGCCTCCAGCCTCTGCTGCTGGCTCATTTCCAGCTGGCAAAGAAGCAACAGATGGAGGCTTCTTGCACTGAAAACAAGGCATCAGCTGCAGGCTTCCTGCACCCAAAACTACCAAAAAACTACAGTCTGAAAAAGAGGCCTGAAGAATTCCCATTGCCTCCATCACTGCCCTGTTCTTCATGCACATGCACCCTATTGCCTGTTGGTATGTTTGTGCAGCTATACCCCATTGCCAGACCCAAACAGGAGAATAGCGTGCTGCGCTAGAGGGACAGCATTACAGCGGAGTTGCTCAGAAGGCAGCCAGATTGCGGTGTCCCTTTAAGGTACTTTGACATGGGGGGGAGGGTGGATCATAAAGGAACAGGCCTCAGGGGCTATCATTTCTGCTGGTTCTGTGGGCATGGCTTGGTGGGGGCTCATGTGACTGAGTGGGTGTGACCAACTGAATATCACTCACAGCAAGGTGCAGCCCCACTTTGCCATGAGTGACATTTAGTTGGCCACACCCACTCAATCACATGACCCAAGCCATGCCCACCAAGCCACACCCACAGAACAAATAGTAAAAAAATTGAATCCCACCACTGGATGGCTTCCATCACACTTGCAATTCTACACTCTTTCCAGAATAAATATGGTTGGTTGGTTTATGGTTTATTGTTTATTAAACTTGTATGCCGCCCTATTCCTAGAGGGACTCAGGGCGGCTAACAAACCAAGGGGAAGAACAATACAAGAACAAACAAGACAAAAAATAAATTACAAAAAACAGATTTAAAAAACTTGCAACAGTCACAACAATTCGAATGTGGCTGGGAACTCATCAGCCCCAGGCCTGCCGGAACAGCCAGGTCTTAATGGCTTTGCGGAAAGCCTGAAGGGTGGTGAGGGTCCAAATCTCCACGGGGAGGTCGTTCCAGAGGGCCGGAGCAGCCACAGAGAATGTTGATGAAAGTTGTTATTATTTGTGAAATCATTTCTCAACAATAGTTGAGGTTAAGGTAATGTTTAATATGGAAAACATAAGCAATTATAAACTTAGGAACATTTTTGCCTCAAGGTGTTTTGGAGTTTATTACCTGAAAACCTATTCCGCATTTTTTTTACTGTTTTGGAGATTGATTTGCATAGGATTTAGAACGGCATGTGACTATTTCAAGAAAATTGTAAAAAGAAAAGATGATGTGATAGGCTTTGAACAGCCTTATTATTTGCTTCATTTCAATCAACCACACATTCTTATATATTACCACATCACTCTCTCATCCAGTACAGGCCTCAGCTATTAAATACATATGTTCCAAATTAATGAAAAAAACCCAACATCTAGTCTTTCATGGTGTTCCATCTTTCCAGTTCCTGGAGAGTGTAGTGCCCAATCACATGCACACTGAGAAATTATCTTGTCTGATATCTCAATGAGAAAGAACTAGAAAATATGAAGTTTTTTCTCTCTGCAAAAGATCAAGATGGCTCCCGCTTCTCTTTCTTTTTACATTAGCTGAATTAGCTAAATTTAAGATGGACTAGATAAGAACTGTATAACTAACTGTAACTTTGGAACTGGACATTATGGAAAAGTTGGAATTTTAATGCATAAATCATTAAAATCAAGTCTAAATAGACTTTTGAACCCAAAGAAGCAGGAACTGAAGGAAGAAGGGGGGAGGGATAATAAAGGGGTAGAAACGGTGGAAAATAAAAAAGCACCAAAAACTTCATTGGGTTTTACAGTGGTATAGGGAAAATTGAAAAGGGGGAATGTGCCCCAACAAAAGGAAATAAAAAGCAGACAAAAGATTTTATTTAGGTTGACAGACATAGGGAAAACTGCAGAGGGGGGTTATGCCCCAACAAAGGGAAATACAAAAGATTTCACTGTGCTTGACAGTGGCTTGAGGAAAATTGACGTGGATGGACATTTCAAAAGAAAGAAAAGGGAGAAGACAGGAATAGAGAAGTGGGACAAAAGACATACTAAGAAAAAAATCAGATAATTAGAAACTGTTATATGGGGAAATATAAAGGTGAGATATGTGGTTTACTCCTATACATGATAATAAAATTGAGTTGCTAACTGATTGAATATGATAATGGAAAGATAATTAAATAAAGGTTAAAATATATGGAATAGGGACAACTATGAAACTATTATGGGGAGAATGCAAAGCAGAGGTATGTGATTCACTTTTATACATGATAATTAAACCTTTGCTAATTGTTTGAATATGACAATGGAAGGACAATTAAGTATAGGTTAAAATATATGAAACATGGATACACATAGAACTCCCAAGATGATGAACAAAGTGAGATGTATACTGCTTGTTGTTCTATATAGTAGATTAAGGGAATTGTAAAGAACATTGAACAGTAAGGATTGTTATTTAAAGACAATTAAGGGTAAGCTAAGCCAAGATATGGAAAAATGGAGAGGGAACATGAAATATACCTACAATGGGAAATTATTGAGATTACAAAGACAGAATCACAAATTTGGGGCATGTAAGGATGCATAAACATAATGATGAGAATAGCTGGGAATTGTAACCAGGTCTACATCTCGCAACAAAAATAGGCGGGGGTGGTGGTGTTTAAAAATACAATTACTATATGTGTATACTTCTTTTTTTCTCTTTTAAAAAAAGAAAGAGGAAGATATATGTTAAAATTAAATATATATAGTGAAAAGGAATTATAAATACCATCAACATAAAATGGAACTCGCTCAGAGGCTGAAATACACCAAGTAAATGAGGTGAGAGTGTGAAGTAGAGGAAAGAAGTAAGGGAAGAAGAGAGGGCGGGGGAGAGGAGGAGAGAAAGAAGTAATGGAAAGGGGAGAGAGGAGAAGGAGAGAGGAAGGGGAAGTAGAGAAGAGAAGGACAAGAGAGGGAAGGAAGGAGGTAGGGAGGAGGAGGAGAGAGGGAGAAGAAAGTGATGGATAAGATACAAATATGGTGTATGGCAAGCAGGAGAGCCAATAATTGTTTTTGGGAGTTGATTGTAAGACGAATTGATGTAAACAGTTAATAATATAATACGATGTTGGTTATTGTTCTGTCCCCCAAGCCTCCAAATTATACTGATGCCGGCTTGGCCATCTGTCATGACTAATGAAGTAGATAAGCCACCCCTTGGCTAGGAGCCCAGAAAATTATCTCTATGAAAAACCAGACTCACGGAATTCACGGAGTTCTTCAAACTTAAACTGATGTTTCCTGCAAAATTCCCCTGCCTATAAGCTCTCTGGGAGGCACCAATCAGTAGCCACCTGTGTCCTATTTCCTTCTGCGAGCCTGTTTCCACAGCTGCTGCCTTCTCCTATCAGCCCTCCATAACCGTATGACAGGAACAACCTCCCGTTGTTCTTCCTCACTGCTTCCTGGCTCAGATGCCATCTGGTGGCCAGCAGGACTCTCTAGTCCCTGCTCTGACTCCGAACACCCCTCAGAGTCTTCCTCAGCCTCCAGGACAGTCCCATAATGTTCATTGCTGTCAGATTCCACCAACAGCTCAGCCGGCCACTGCTGGGCCACAACACTATGCCTCACCACAGGGCCCTTCCCCCGGGTCTGATGCTCAGGGTGTGGCCTAGATGGGAATCTGAGGCCGTAAGTCCACAGGCTCGTGAACCACAGAGAAGGACTCTATGGGCAAAACTGTCCGGGGTGGAATCGGGTCTTTGGTACACAAATACTCAGATTTCTTTGATAGGGCATCCACCCTTTGGTTGTGCGCACTGGGGATGTATGTTGCATAGAAATTGAACTGTGCAAAGAAAAGGGACCACCGGATATGGCGCTGTTCAATTTCCATGCGGTCTTCAGAAATTCAAAATTCCTGTGGTCCGTCTGGACTTCAATTTGATGCCTGGCCCCCTCTAAATGATGCCTCCAGGCCTCAAACGCCACCTTAATGTAGGGTGACCAGACGTCCCACATCTGGCGGGACAGGCATGCGTTTTCATAATTTTTCCCACGTCCCGGGCCATTCTCAAAAAACCCCGCTGTATTTTGGCGCTCGCTGGCTTCCCCGCCCATCAGCTGCTGCTAGCTCGCTCGTTCCATTCCCCCATCTATTCTATTCTACACTAAAAATCTAAGCCAGCCCAGCCTGCCGCTCACTGATTGGCCTGGACTCCAGCCAATCAGTGAGCTGACTGGGATGGAAAACTTTAAGCACACGGCATCCCAGCCAGCTCACTGATTGGCTGGAGTCCGCTTAAGCATGCCGCGCGAGTCTCCATTTCATTTCGCCTTCGCCGTTTGCTTTTGCTGCTTCACTGGTGAGTAACCGGTGGGAATCGGGAGGCTTTGCCACTTCGGGTGGGCGGCGGAGGCCTTTAGCAAGGGAAGGCCTTCCCTAGGGAGTCTGGCTTTCCCCCCCGCCCCGCCTCCTCCACTAGCCTTTGTCCCTCCACAGTAGGGTGGCTGGGGGGAGGAGATGGCCCTCCTCTCCTTCTCCCCCTTTGCAGAGTTGGGCAGGCGGGCCATCTCCTCCCCCCAGCCACCCTACTGTGGAGGGACAAAGGCTAGTGGAGGAGGCAGGGCGGGGGGAGGGAAAGCCAGACCGCAGCAGCTACTACCAGCCCGCGGCCTCCCTACCCTGAGAGAGAAACCCGGGAGAAGATGCGGGGAGGGGGGAATTCGCATGGGGCGGGCTGCAAGAGGGAGTGAGTGAGTCTGGATTGCTGCAAAGCAAGTCTTGGGAAGTCCTTTGCGCCGGCTAGAAAAGGTCTTCACTCACTCCCTCTTCTTGCAGCACGCCCCAATGCGAAAAACGCCGAGATCGGCGCACTTGGGGCTGCAGTGATTTCTGCCAAAGAGCTTGTCTGAACGGGGCTGAAGGGAGGGAACCAGGAGCCCAGTGGAGCAAGAGCGCCGCATGCCCGCCGCAAACAAAGCACATCCGCGCCCGCCGACAACTCCTGCATGGGAGAAACAAGCCGGGCTCCCCCCGGGAGATACCCACCCCCAGGCTGGGGGGGCTGCAGGTGGGGGAAGGGCAGGGGGGTGGAGGAGCCACCACAAGGGCACCACATTTACCCCTGCACTGAGGCTGGAAACGGCAAAGGTGGCCAGGAAGATCTGATCGGCCGAGACCATCACTCCGTGCTTCCTTCCCTAAAAATTTACATTTCTGTCAGAGGAAAGGTCACAGTGTTGTGTGGTAGGCGGAGCTCGGAGCACAACAAAGAGAGAGAAGGAAAGCGGGCAACAGTACTGGCTCCGGCAAAGTGGAGCCTTTAGGGATTTAGGGAAGGGAGCCAGCCGTGGAAGGGAAGGGAGTGTGTGGAGCCGTGTGTGTGTGCGCGCGCGCAGACCAGCCGCTGGGGAGTTGTGTCTGCCTTTGCCAAGGGAATATGTTGCTGCTGCGGTGGTTGCTGGCCTCCCATTGTCAAACGGCGCCTGGAAGCCACAAGCGGTGGACGCAGCCCTTGGCAGCTTCTAGCAGGGAACCGTAGCGAGCGTCTCCCCCTTCGGCTGCAGCTTCCTTTCCTCTCTCCGCCCGCCGATGCTGTGGCTGCTTTTCGCTTCTCTGCCTCTTCCTGGGGATTGTGGAGGAATCTTGGTCTGGCATCATTGTGTATAGCCGTCTCAGCCGGCCGGTATTTTGTCCCTTCTGTCTCCCCGTTGCTCAGAAAAGCAACTCTGGGAAGGTCCTTTGCTAGCAGGCAGGTTCTAGGACGCCTGCCGCCACCAAAGGACCTTCCCGTAGTTGCTTTTCTGAGCAACGGGGAGACAGAAGGGACACAATCTCCTTTCACTCTCCCTCTGCCTTATTCACTCATTCGGGAAGCAGAGAACGAAAGAAAATTGCATAGCCGAGGACAAAGGAGCCTGCAGCCTCCTTCATTCAAATGTTCAGGCAGCGGGGATGGGGGGGAGCTTTCTTGCATTGCCTTCTTTCTCTGAAGCCGCGCTGGATTTAGCAAACCAGAGAGAGAGAGAGGGGGAGGGAGGGAGATAGAGGCAAAGAGCCACACAGAGAGTGAGAGACAAACAAATACAGAGAGAGGGGGGGTGGAGTGTTTATGCACAGAAGGGAGATTTAAAACTTCGGAGTGAATCCAGGAAGAGGGAAGAGATGTAGGACTGGCTTTTCCCTCCGATTTCTGAGCCCCCAGCTGTTAGTGATGGAGGAGGAGGAGGACGAAGGAAGAGGTTGCATTTTTGTGAGGATGAAAGCCCTGTAGCGTTTTAAAGAAGTCCCGTTCCTTTTTTTTAAGCACAAAAGGAAAAATCTGCAAAAAGCCCGGGAAAATGTTCCTTGCAAAGCATCATGGTCGCAGAGAATGCAAATGAAGGTGCTTATCTCCCCGCCGGGCTCGGAGTCATGCTGAGTCCCATTCAGAGGGCAGAGGGACGCTGTGCTTTTTTTTTGTTTTGTTTATGTTCTCACAACCATGCAAAGGTGGGTTTTGTGCTACAAGGATCTTTCTTTCTTTCTTTCCCTGTCTGCAGTTCCAATTGCAGTTGCTTCTATTTAAAGCACCGTTTCTCATTCCTTGCAAAACTGGGGCAGGGCTGCCTCTCCTTGCAGCACCCTTGGTTGCAAAATGTTCCCCTGATTTGGTTTATAAGTTCGCAGCAAGGCAATCCAACAAATAGGAAAGTTTTAATAAGATTTTCTGACTTTATTTGGCCTCTGCTGCCACCCCCAGCCCCAACCCCTCCCAAGGAGAGAGTGGGAAGGAGAGGAAGGAAGGAGGGAGGGGGAAGGAAAAGAAGAAGGGAGGGGGGAGAAGATGGAAGGAGAAAAGATGGAAAGAAGGAGAAAGAAGGAGGAAGGAGAAGGAGGAAGATGGAAGAAGAAAGGAAGAAAAAGAAGGGAGGGAGAAAAGAGGGAAGGAGGTAGGAAGAAAAGGGGAAGACAGGGAAAGAGCAGAAAGACAAGGAGGATGAAGTTGATAGGCAAGAGGAAGGAGGAAGGAAGGAAGAAAGAAAAAGGGAGGGAGAGAGGAAAGAAGAAAAGATGGAACTAGAAAGGAAAGAAGGGAGGGAGGGAGGAAAGGGGAAGACAGGGAAAGAGCAGAAAGACAGAGAAGGTGAAGGTAGATAGGCAGAAGGAAGGAAGAAGGAAGAAATAGGAAGGGGGGAAGGTGAAAGGATGGAAGGAGGAAGGAACAGAAGCGAAGAGGAAGAGAGAAATGGAAAGAGCAGAAAGACAGAGAAGGTAGATAGGCAAAAGAAAGGAAGTTGAAAGAATGGAAGGAGGAAGGAAGAGAAAAGGAGGAAGGGAGTGAGTGAGGAAAGAAGAGAGGATGGAAGGAGAAAGGAAGGAAGAGAAGGAAAGAGCAGAAGACGGATAAGGTGAAGGTAGATAAGCAAGAGGAATGAAGGAAGAAGTGAGGTGTCTCGAGGAGGGGGAAAACATTTAGTGAACCAAAGTTACAATGGCATTGAAAAAAGTGACTGATGACCATTTTTCACACTTAGCGACCGTTGCGACCATTTTTCACACTTAGCGACCGTTGCGACCATTTTTCACACTTAGCGACCGTTGCAGCATCCTCATGGTCACGTGATCAAAATTTTGTTTGACAACAGATTTGTATTTATGATGGTTTCAGTGTCCTGGGGTGACCTTTTGATAAAATATAAAATTTTTAATCAAGCCCCCCCCCCCCTCCCCATCAATGGTGTCCCTCTTTACCAATCTGAAAATCTGGTCACCTTACCTTAATGGCTAGTAACTCCTTCTCCCAAATAGTATAAATTGCACTCGGAAGAATTGAGTTTCCGTGAGTAATAAGCGCAAGGGAAAAAGGTACCGCCGGAGGCGTGAGCCTGAAGTAACACCGCTCCCACAGCGATATCGGATGCATCCGCCTCCACTACAAATGGACGGTGGGGGTCAGAATGCTTCAAAATGGGCTCTTTCATGAAGGCCTGCTTCAAGGCCTGGAATGCATGTTGCTCAGCCCCCCCCCCCCCCAGTTGAAACAGAACTTTTTTCTGCAGGAGTTGAATGAGGGGTGCAGTCAGGAAAGCAAAGCCGGGGATAAAGGATAGTAGTTGGCAAACCCGAGGAGTCGCTGAACATCCTTCACTTGCCGAGGAGGTTGCCAACTGCGCAAAGACACAACCTTGCCCAGCTCCATCGCAATGCCTTCGGGAGAGATACGATGTCCCAGAAACTCAATGGTGGACTGCCAAACTGGCACTTCTCCAATTTTGCATACAATTGATTCTCACGGAGCCGTTGTAAGACCAGGCATAGATGCTGCTCTCCCGGGAGGACGAGTAAATCAAAATGTCATCGAGATAAATGACGACAAACTGGTCCAAAAGGTCCCGGAAGATGTCTTTCATAAAATATTGGAAGATGGCAGGGGCATTGGTCAACCCAAAAGCCATGACCGTAGATAAATTATCTCTATGAAAAACCAGACTCACGGAATTCACGGAATTCTTCAAACTTAAACTAATTCCCCTCCCGTCGCTCCACCTATAAGCTCTCTGGGAGGGGCCAATCAGTAGCCACCTGTGTCCTATTTCCTTCTGCGAGCCTGTTTCCACAGCTGCTGCCTTCTCCTATCAGCGCTCCGCAACCGTATGTCAGCAACAACCTCCCCCTGTTCTTCCTCACTGCTCCCTGGCTCAGATGCCATCTGGTGGCCAACAGGACTCTCTAGTCCCTGCTCTGACTCTGAACACCCCCCAGAGTCTCCCTCAGCCTCCAGGGCAGTCCCATAATGTTCATCGCTGTCAGATTCCACTAACAGCTCAGCCAGACGCTGCTGGGCCACAACAGTTATGTAATAGTATGCATGTGGCTATATGTTATGAAAATGAAAAAATAAAAAACTTTATATATATAAACAAATCACACAGATGTTTCTGAGGCTACTTCTAGTCAACAGAAACGTGATGTAGAGTCACTAGTTATTTCTGTCTAAACCATTCCCAATGAAAGTTGCCTCAACCAACTTGTTGTAGACAAACTGTTTTTCTGGTTATTGGGGTAAAATTGCATCTAAGCAAAAGGAATATGAGTTGATGTCAGCTTCTGCTTTGCTGTTGCTTCAGCTGCCATGAAACGGGGAGGGAGGGCATGGTATTTGGGTGGGGTTACTCGATGTGCTGGAGGAATGTTCTGGAGTTCTCTGGATGGTCAGACTACGCATGCGTGGGTGTTTCCCGCCTGGACTAACGGCACCGACATTCCATCTTCGTGATGCCTTTTGAAGTTATCTCACACCTGACACTTGAAGGACTTATGATTGGACTAAGCCTATGATGCCAGGGGGTGTGGAATGGGCTATTCTATATATCAACTGCTTTCGCGCCTAATTAATCAGACTTCGCTATGCAACCGCTCTTTAACCATTTTTAATTAGTAAAAGTACATTTGATTTTCCACGTATGGAGTCTCATGGTCTTTCTTTCCTAATTATTAAATGGAGAGGTGCTGACAAGTAGCGAAGTCTCAAAATCACCTTTCCAGGAGATCACCATCTACCATGGAGGGTGCAAATGTCTTCGCCAGCCAGCGGAGAAAAGGAGGCAGAACTCCCCGCCAAACTCTTGCTTCATGAAGAATTGACTCAGCTGCAGATATCAAGCCCGGCTGATCCAACTCCCCCCACGGTGGTCCACTTCGGTAGGACAAAGAGAGGAGGGGGCAAGCTGGGATGCGGGGGTTACTCGAAGAAGACACCAGGAAAGACCGCTGGAGGCGGGAGCCGAAAGAAGACCCCAGGGGGGAGATCAACCTGATTACTTGGAACAAAGGTACTTTGGGCAAATATGTGGGGAAGACGAAGAGGTCAGGAGGGGCTGACGCTGATTCACACCCCCCTCGAGCTGATTCACCCCCTCCTGCTGGGCCTTTTGCCAGACTAGGGGGGCCACCTCCCAGAAGATGCAGAATGGCTAAAATTCCCCCCTTGCCTGTGAGATATGATGGAAACCCTGCGAGGTCTTTTATCATGCAAGTTTATAACTACATGGAGATCTACGGCCCAGATTTTGAATCAGATACCATGAAAATAAGGATGATTTTACTATCATTAGACGGAGAGGCGTCTGACTGGAGTACTGGTTTACATCAATCGACTTCCCCCCTCCTAAGGAATTTCAATAGGTTTATGGAGGCTTTCAAAAGGCGCTTTGATGACCCCCTTCCTGAGAAACGAAGCGAATTAAAATTTATAACCCTCGAGCAAGACGACAGACCGGTGTCCCAGTATATTCAAGAGTTTCAACGCCTTTCCCAGTACATGAGGGGGTGGAGTGAAGAAGCCCTTTTGGACAAATTTGCTTTGGGCTTGGATGAAGATATCTATCAGCAATGTGTCAATCGAAATCTCCCCAAGCGCTTAACCATTTGGTTTGAACACGCTGCTGACATCGAGCTGGATTTAATGAGGCTCCGTTGTGCTAGGGAGGAGAGACAGAAAAGAAAGGAGAAAGCTGCAAAATCCCCCCCCCCCCCCGTAGCCGGAAAGCCCCGTTCGGAGTGAAGGGTGAGGGGACAGGTGGCCCCTCGGGGAAATCCAGGCCAGTAACGTGTTTTCGTTGTGGAAAATTAGGCCATCGCGCTCCCGACTGCCGGGTTAAATTACCCTCAACCACCCAACCCCAGTCCAAGCGGGAGGAGAGATCTGGCAAGTCCTCAGACAAGAGGAAGAAGGAAGCTGCCTTCGCTGTGGATTCCAGTCCCCCTCGCTTCAGCCAGGCCTTGGAGGGTATTTTGGTATTTGGTATTTTATTTGGATTTATAGGCCGCCCTTTTCCCTGAGGGGACTCAGGGCGGCTTACAATCATTAGGGAGGGGGTGCAATTCAAAACAAACAATATGTGAACAAAATAAATAAAGTAATAAAAACACAACTTGCATTCAACATTCAACATTCGGGTGGGGCAAATTAGAGACTTATCCCCAGGCCTGTTGGGATAGCCAGGTCTTAAGGGCTGCGCAGAAGGCCTGGACGGTGGTGAGGGTGCGTATCTCGACGGGGAGATCGTTCCACAGGGTTGGAGCTGCAACAGAAAAGGCTCTCCTCCCCCCAGCTCTTCTGATGACTCGGATGACGACACATCGCCTCACTGGGTGAGTTCAAACAAAGGCCCCATGCTAATCCCCATAGAATTAAAAGTTCCGCCCGATGGGGAGCCGGAGTCCCTTCACGCCTTACTTGACTCGGGGTGTTCCCGGTCAATGATCAATCCTGCTATGGTGGAAAAGTTGGGCCTCAAATTACGTACTTTAAAAACCCCCATTGTCTTCTGCCAAATAGATGGGTCCATCGCGGGAGGGGGGCCCGCTCATTTCTTTACTGAGCCCTTGGAAATGAAAATGGGTTCCCACACAGAACTGATCTCTTTCATTGTGGCTCCTGGGATGGACAGGCCACTAATTTTGGGCCTCCCTTGGCTTTGGAAATGGAACCCTCGCATAAATTGGAGGGAAGGCTGGTTACGCATTCGCACGAAAGAGCCTCCGGAAGGGGAGGGCGTTCCTGAGAAACCTGTTAATTGCAATCCTGAGGTGGCCGCCAGAGGGCAGGAGAGGATTGAAGGAGAGGAAAAGATTCCTAAAGTGTATTGGGACCTGAGGGGAGTTTTCAGTGAAAAGTCTTCCGACAAACTTCCACCCCACAGACCTACTGATTGCTCCATTGACATTCTACCCGGGGTTAAGCTACCAAAACCCCAAATATATTCCATGTCACCCAGAGAGATGGAAGAAATGCGGAGTTTCATAGATAAAAATTTGGAATGGGGCTTCATTGAACCTGCTCGCCCCAAGGTTGCTGCCCCTGTACTTTTACGTGAAAAGAAAGATGGCTCTCTCAGATTATGTGTTAATTTTAAAAATTTGAATGGGATATCGACCCAAAATGTATACCCACTTCCATTGATGAAGGACATGTTGGCCCAGTTGGGGAAGGGCCGCATTTTCACTAAATTGGACCTCAGGGAAGCTTATTATAGGGTCCTCATAAAGGAGGGAGATGAATGGAAGACTGCTTTCAACTGCCCTCTTGGTTGCTTCCAGTTCCGGGTCATGCCTTTTGGCCTGCAGGGGGCCCCTGCAGTTTTCATGCAATTAATCAATGAGATCTTGCATGACCACCTCTACAAAGGAGTTATTGTATATTTGGACGATATCCTTATCTATACTCACTCCTATGATGAACATGTCGCGCTTGTGCACACTGTTTTGAAAAAACTCAGAGCTGCTGATCTTTATGCCAAATTATCCAAGTGTGAGTTTCACCAAACTAAGATTGACTACCTTGGATATCGCATCTCTCCAGCCGGCATTGAAATGGACCCTGAAGAGGTGAGGACGGTCACTGAGTGGGACGCGCCTAGAACTCGTAGACAATTGCAAAAAGTTTTGGGTTTTGCTAATTTCTACCATCAATTCATTCCTTCTTTTGCCAAAATTGCGCTTCCTATAACTAATTTGCTGAAATCCAGAGGTGGCCCTAAACCTAAGCCTAGCAAGCCTCTTGACTGGACCATGGACTGCCAAGCGGCTTTCGAGAAACTGAAACGCCTTTTTGCTGCGGAGCCGGTGCTGAAGCATCCCGACATGGACAAGCCTTTCGTCATCCAAGCTGATGCCAGCGATGTCGCTGTTGGGGCCGTCTTGCTGCAATCCAACGACCAAGGTAACCTGCAACCTTGCGCGTACACCTCCCGCAAGCTCACAGACACTGAGAGACGTTGGGCAGTTTGGGAGAAGGAGGCATTTGCGGTGCGGTGGGCCCTGACCACGTGGCGCCATTTTCTGGAAGGCACTAAGCACCCTTTCGAGGTGTGGACTGACCACAAGAATCTGGAGGCTTTGAGAACGCCGCGCCGTCTCTCCCCCAAACAAATGCGGTGGGCCCAACATTTCAACCGGTTCAATTTCACACTCAAGTACATCCCTGGTGGGAAGAATTTCATGGCGGATGCCTTGTCCAGACTCCCTCAATACAACTGCTCTAAACTGAGCATCGTGCAACCGGTGGTTCCCACTTCCAGCCTGGCGGCTCCGGTGGTTACTCACCAGCAGGCACGCGCAAAAGTGGACGTGCCTCAAGATTTTCTTTCTGACCTCAAACTCGCCCTTCCCCAGGATGACTGGTTCCAGAAGCATCAAGATGAGTGCACAATGAGGGACGAATTGCCGTGGATCGGCGCCAAATTGTATGTCCCCGCCTCCCTTCGTCCCGTTGTCCTCCAACATGCTCACGACTCCAAATTGGCGGGTCATTTTGGTTTTGTAAAAACTTTGCATTTAGTGAAGAGACAATTTTGGTGGCCATCTTTGAAAAAGGACATTGAACTTTATGTTGCCAGTTGTCCCGTTTGTGCGGCCGCGAAACGGCCTTCAGGTAAACCGCAGGGATTGCTCCAGTCTGTCGCCCGGCCTGTTGCCCCTTGGAAGGAGATCTCTATGGACTTTATTGTTGAGCTCCATGAGAGCCAGGGACACACCGTCATTTGGGTCATTACAGATTTGTTTTCGAAACAAGTTCATTTCGTGCCCTGCCACAAAATTCCTTCCGCTAAGGCGCTGGCTAAAGTCTTCATTTCCCACATTTACCGTTTGCATGGGGTGCCTGATCGCATCATCTCCGATAGGGGTGTCCAGTTCACCTCAGTGTTCTGGAAGGAATTTCTCAAACGTATTGGCTCCGCCCAGGGCCTTAGCTCCGCCTACCATCCTCAGACTAATGGCGCTTGTGAGAGGACTAATTCTGTTCTTGAACAATATTTACGTTGTTTCATCAATTATCAACAAGATGATTGGGTGGACTTGTTGCCGCATGCTGAGGTGGCCTACAACAATTCTGTCCATTCCAGCACTGGTTTCACGCCTTTCCGGGTGGTGTATGGTCAAGATTTTGTTCCTATTCCTGAATTGCCTCGTGACCAGCCGCAAGTTCCGTCCGTCGCTGACTGGAGCGAACGTCTCAGCCGTATTTGGCCTTTGACCCTGGCGACTTTGGATGCTGCACATTGTGCCCATAAAAAACAGGCGGATAAAAGGCGTATGCAGCCATATGAATACCGGGAGGGTGACTTGGTTTATTTGTCCACGAAGTTCCTTCACACCACGCAGTCCAAGAAGTTGGGGCCGAAATATGTGGGTCCGTTCCCCATCGTGAAGGTCATCAATCCTGTCTCTGTTCGCTTGCAGTTGCCCAAGCACCTTAACCGGGTTCACCCGGTATTCCACATTAACCTCATTAAACCTGTTCGTGTTTCACATTTACGTCCACCCGATGACCCTCCGCCTGCTCCTTTGCTGATCGATGGTGAACGGCACTTTGAAGTTTGTGAAATACTTGACTCCCACAAGCGGCGTAATCGCATCCAATACTTGGTGGCTTGGAAGCATTTTCCTCCCTCTCATGCGGAATGGGTTGACAAGTCCCATGTTCGTGCCCCCCCGGCTGCTTCGGAAGTTTTATGATGCGTATCCTGACAAGCCTTAATTTTTCTCTTTTCCTCTCCCTGTTTCTTTTGTGTTTTGTTGTTCGTCTGTTTGTTTCTGTTTTGTTTTTTTAGGCCTGAACGCCTTTTTCCGGGGGACGGCCGGATGTCAGCTTCTGCTTTGCTGTTGCTTCAGCTGCCATGAAATGGGGAGGGAGGGCATGGTATTTGGGTGGGGTTACTCGATGTGCTGGAGGAATGTTCTGGAGTTCTCTGGATGGTCAGACTACGCATGTGTGGGTGTTTCCCGCCTGGACTAACAGCACCGACATTCCATCTTCGTGATGCCTTTTGAAGTTATCTCACACCTGACACTTGAAGGACTTATGATTGGACTAAGCCTATGATGCCAGGGGGTGTGGAATGGGCTATTCTATATATCAACTGCTTTCGCACCTAATTAATCAGACTTCGCTATGCAACTGCTCTTTAACCATTTTTAATTAGTAAAAGTACATTTGATTTTCCACGTATGGAGTCTCATGGCCTTTCTTTCCTTATTATAAAATGGAGAGGTGCTGACAGTTCTATTACAAACACCCTGGGGTGGAATATGAACAATACCAGCACTTTCACTTAATATCTCCACCTTCCAGTCAGTCATAAAAATGAATAAAATCTACATTCATCTTCTGTCCTGCCAGCTTTGAAATGCAGGGAACACTCAGACAACATTAGCAACCTAAAACTGCCCTGATAGATGGCTTTGGGCAATTCCTACTATGGCTCTGCCTGAAGTAGGTAGATCTTTGTTATGTAGAATAGACTGGCTCAGGCCTTAATGGCCCATTGACAAAGGTGGGGGGCTGAGTTTCTGTCTTCCTTTTAGGGGAAATATTCTGCCCTTTTAATATTTCCTAAAATATCTCATTTTTCTAGGACAGAGATGGGTGCTGACTTCCTACAGCTTCTTGAAGATAATTATCCCAGCCCTTTTGAAAATCTAATTTTTTTGCAGGTGTGGGGCAGGAACCTGGGAAATTGCATTACATTATTATTAAAAAGATGATGTTCTGTATCAATATATCACTAGACAAAGTTGAAGTGTTGCCATAAACATCAGGTACTAAGAAGCATTGACAAGGAGTTGGGGGGAAAAGCTATTTGCCATATATGTCCTGTGAGCAAATTTGATGGCATTAATTGAAACAACAATCACCAGGATTGAAGAAGCATTAAACTGTCAGTATCCTCTGATTTTGCAGATGAAAGGGAAGAATGTACGATCAATGTTCACCACTTCAGGGATCCTTGAGCGATGGAAGAAATCAATTATTTAGTTTAAAAAATAATGTTAGGCAGGGGTGAAATTCGTCTGGTTCAGACCGGTTCAGGCGAACCGATAGGGACGATTTGAATCAGTTCACCAAACGGGTAAAAACCAACCCTGATGACCACGACCATGCCCTCCCAGTCACCCGGTCACCATTCACCCCTTCCAGCCTCTCACTCGCCCCTTCCAGCCGCTCACTCACCCCTTCCAGCTGCTCACTTGCCTCTTCCAGCTGCTTGCTTGCCCATTCCAGCTACTTGCTCGCCTCTTCTGGCAGTTCCGCCCCAACCACCCCTGCCCTATATATGCTGCCTTTGCCAAGCTGCCTAGCCAGATGCCTCACTTGCTCAGCTTACCAAAGGGAAGCAATGTATGCCACCCACTTGCCCTTTGCCTTGGGTTGGGGGCCAGAATCCAGGGATGCACCATTCCCCAAGACCCCAGAGCTATCAGCCACCTCGACTGGGTCGGGGAATGAGTCATTTCCTGGTTCCATCCTTGCCCCGGGGCCACCTTGCCAGGTCGGGGAATGCACCATTCCCCAGCTCCGGCCTTGCCTCGGAACCACCACTCACTCACCACCCACCTTCATGCCTTGGTGGTGAGACACGGTGAGGCTCAGCCGCCTTTTGCGCCGAGAAGCCTCCAGCCACCAGTGCTCATTTTAGGCTGCCTTCTGAGTAGCTCCACTGTGATGCCATCTCTCCAGCTGCTGCTATTCTCCTGGCTGGGTCCAGCCACAAGCAGCACCAATAGGCAATGGGGTACGTGTGTGTGGCTGTTCCGGCCAGGAGAACGGCAGCAGCCTGAAGCCGGCCAAACTTTTCTGTCAGCTCTGTGAGCATTACTTGGTGAGCGTGGCTTGGTGGGTTGCCATGAATGTTGTAAAGTTGGCCACACCCCGGCAGTCACATGACCCCACCACCAAGCTGTGCCCATAGAATCGGTATGGGAAAAAATTGAATTTCACCACTGATGTTACGCATATGGAAAGAAGTATTGCTACACCAGTATTATACCACATCACAACTTTCAGAAAAATTGTTCCTCTGTTTGTGCATTCAAAACAAAGAACATCTGTTTCATAGACCAAAGTGAGATGAATTCATAGTTATAACAATATTTATATATAAATACTCCTGCTCTGTAACAGACTTTCAAATAGAGTTTCTCTCTGTGTGTAGCCATTAAACAGTAAAAAGCAAAATAGTAGAAATGCAGGATTGCATGTCTTCAAGAATTTTACAAAACCAATATATGCTAAAATGATAATCTCTTTTGGGACAATTTTATCAATAAGAGTTATCATTGATTAGGTCTTATCCATGAGAAATAATTTTCCACATCTTTGAGACTCTCTGAATGACTAAAAATATGAATATGAGAAGCTTTGATTGATCGCCTCCTTCAGAAATCTATCCAGCACTTAGCTGATAGGAAACAAATATAGGATTGTGGGTTTTTTGTTTCAGATGACAGATGTTGAAGTCAGTGGTGGGATTCAGATTTTTTTACTACTGGTTCTGTGGGCTTGAGTAGGTGGGCGTGGCTAGATGGTCATGTGACTGGTGGGCATGGGCGTGGCTAGGTGATCCCGATCCTAGTTCCCCAAGGAGGATTCTCCTATCCAGACCTTTTGCAATGCCCCAAACGGTCAAATGAAACTCGATTCCATACAGCTCTGAACCCTTAAGGCAAACCAAAGACAAGTGGTCCTCATTTAATGGCTTAGCACATGTTCTAATTTATGACCTCCCCAGAGGTACTTGACCTGTTTTTGGAGTTTTGACAACCATGCACATGCACACAGAGACACACCACCAGTTACAACATCCCACACAGTCATGTGACTGAGGCTTTCTGTGCTTTCTGCCAGTTTCCAACAATTCCTTCTGTTTCCTGGTTAAAAATGTCGTTGGGGAAAATGGACTTGTCTAGCAACCACAGTGTTCGCTTAATGACCACAAGGTTCACTCAACAACCATGGTGTTTGCCTAACCCAGAGGTCTGCAACCTTAAAAAGTCATTTTTTATTTTCTTTTAAACAGGTATCTCTATCTGTCTCTCTCTTTTCTGCATCTCTCTCTTTCTCCCTCTCTGTCTCACCTCTTCTCTCATCTCTTTCTCTCTGAATGTGTGTCTTGTCTCTCTTTTTCCCCTCTCGCTGTTTCTCTTCTCTCTCTTTCTCTTTCTCTTTCTCTCTCTCTCTCTCTCTCTCTCTCTCTCTCTCTCTCTCTCTCTGTCTTTTGTCTCTCTTTCCCTCCCCCCTCTCTGGGTCTCTTCTCTCTCTCTCTCCTTCCATCCCTCTCTCTCTCTCTCTGTGCCTGTCTCTCTTTCCCTCCCCCCTCTCTGTTTCTCTTCTCTCTCACTTTCCCTCCCCCTCTATCTGTGTCTCTTGTCATCACATACTGAGTTCATGTGCATCAGAGGTGGGTTCCTACTGGTTTGGATGAGCTCAGCAAACTGGTAGTGGTATGCCAGCCTGGGTCGCAGAACTGGTAATGACCACTGGCTGGCCGCACCCCCAAACCGGTCTGTCTACTCAGATGCTCGCCCTGCCTCGCTTTCGGGGAGAAGGTGCCCCAACAAGCTTTGCAGACGGGTGGCTGGAGTCCTTCGGGATTGGGCGGCATATAAATGTGGTTAATTAAATTAAATTAATTGTTAAGCCACACCCCCTGTCCCTGCCAGGCAAGCATCTCCAGAAGCTGCCGGCATTGCAAAGGTGAGGTGGGGAGGGCGGCCTGGCAAGCTTCACAGATGGCCACTTTTGGAGATGTTAGCCTGGTGGGGAAGTGAGTGCCATGACAAGCTTCCACTCACTCAGACCGGGCCACCCACTCAGACGCTTGCCCTGTCTCACTTTCGGGGAGGGGGGTGCCCTGACAAGCTTCACAGACGTGGGGTTGCAAAGCTTGTCAGGCCACAGCCCCTGTCCCCGCCAGCTGAGCATCTCCCGAAGCCGCCAGCATTGCAAAGGTGAGGTGGGGGAAGCGCCCACAAGCTTCATGGACATGTGGCTGTGAAGCTCCTGTCCCCGCCGGCCAAGTGTCTCCCAAAGCCACCAGCATTGCAAAAGTGAGGTGAGGGGCGCCCTGACAAGCTTCAGAGCTGGCCGCTTTGGGAGATGTTAGAAGGCAGGGAGGGGGGTGCCCCAACTTGCTTTGTAGACATGTGACTGAGAAGCTTGTCAGACCACAGACCCCTGTCCCCATCGGGTAAGCATCTCCCGATGTAGCCGGCATTGTGAAGGTGAGGCAGGGGCAGTGGCCTGGCAAGCTTCGCAGCTGGCCATTTTGGGAGATGTTAGCCTGGTGGGGAGGGGGGCACCATGACAAGCTTCACAGACGTGGGATTGCAAAGCTTGTCAGGCCACAGCCCCTGTCCCTGCCAGCCGAGCATCTCCCGAAGCCACCAGCATTGCGAAGGTGAGGTGGGGGAGTGCCCAACAAGCTTCACAGACATGTGGCTGTGAAGCTTGCTGGGCCACAGCTCCTGTCCCCGCCGGCCAAGTGTCTCCCAAAGCCACCAGCATTGCAAAAGTGAGGTGAGAGGCACCCTGACAAGCTTCAGAGTTGGCTGCTTTGGGAGCTGTTAGCAGGCAGGGCGGGGTTGCCCCAACTTTCTTTGCAGACATGTGAATGCGAAGCTTGTCAGACTACAGCCCCTGTCCCTATCGGGCAAGCATCGCTTCTGCCAACTCAGACTGGTCCACCCACTCAGACGCTCACCCTGCCTCACTTTTGGGGAGGGGGGAGTGCCCTGACAAGTTTTACAGATGCATGGCTGCACCTGTCCCCGCCAGCCGAGCATCTCCCAAAGCCTCCAGCATTGGGAAGGTGAGGCGGGGGCAGCGGTCTGGCAAGCTTCACAGCTGGCCACTTTGGGAGATGTTAGCTTGCAGGGAGGGGGGTGCCCCAACTTGCTTTGCAGACATGTGACTGTGAAGCTTGTCAGACTACAGCCCCTGTCACCATGTGTGGCTGCAAAGCTTGTCAGGCCACAGCCCCTGTCCCAGCCAGCCAAGCATCTCCCGAAGCCACCAGCATTGCGAAAGTGAGGCGAGTGGCGCCCCGAAAAGCTTCACAGCTGGCTGTTTTGGGAGATGTTAGCTGGCAGGGAGGGGGTGCCCCAATTTGCTTTGCAGACATGTGACTGCGAAGCTTGTCAGACCACAGCCCCTGTCCCCATGCGTGGCTGCAAAGCTTGTCAGGCCATAGCACCTGTCCCCATCAGCCGAGCATCTCCCGAAGTAGCTGGCATTGCGAAGGTGAGGCAGGGGCAGTGGCCTGGCAAGTTTCGCAGCTGGCCATTTTGGGAGATGTTAGCCTGGTGGGGAGGGGGCGCCATGACAAGCTTCACAGACATGTGGCTCCAAAGCTTGTCAGGCCACAACCCCTGTCCCTGCCAGCCAAGCATCTCCTGAAACCACCAGCATTGCAAAAGTGAGATGAGGGGCGCCCCGACAAGCTTCACAGCTGGCCATTTTGGGAGATGTTAGCTGGCAGGGAGGGGGTGCCCCAACTTGCTTTGCAGACATGTGACTGCAAAGCTTGTCAGTCCACAGCCCCTTTCCCCATCGGGCAAGCGTCTCCCGAAGCTGCCGGCATTGAAGGAGTAGCTCTTGCTACTGACTCTGCCAGGCACCCAGGAAATCTCCCTGGTGCAGCACAGTTCCAGGGTGGTGGAGTGCCCTGCCCTGCTGTACTCAGCCTACTCATTCTGTGGGACAAGCTGGGAAAAGAATAGTAGGAGTCCCCGGAGAAGTAGCACATGAACAGAAATCTTCATTCCTCAGCAAGCTGCTGATGACATCTCGTAAGCAAAACAGAATTCAAGGCTACCTGGAAAGGAAAAAGATCGGGACTCTCTTTGAGCTAAGAGCCCCCCTCTGAGCCTTCAGATTGCTCAGCTTAGACTGAGGTAGCAGCTCTCGAGTCTTCTTGGTGTGAGTGGCTGGCCGGGCAAGTGCTCACTGGGTTATACCAAGTTACTTCGAGTTTCTAATGTACAGACCTTATAGTTAAATGTGTGGCAGAAAGTGACTCTGGGTATATTTTTCCAAATGCAGTAAGTGAGGTTGAATGTTTGTAGAAGAGTTGTGTGTGTGTGTGTGTGTGTGTGTGTGTGTGTGTGTGAGAGAGAGAGAGAGAGAGAGAGAGAGAGAGAGAGAAGGAGGGAGGGAGGGAGGGAGGGAGGGGGAGAGAAAGAGAGAGAACGTACACATACATTATATATAGTAGATAATGTATCTTTTTGTGTGCCTATACACACTATATCCTATGTAATATGTATGTACACATATGGCATATATACATATGATTAAATAGTATATTTTGGATGTTCAGAAGCAGTAAATAAATAGACAGAGAAATTGTATCTCATTGAGGCCTTTGAGGCAAGGAGAGGCCCAGCAAGGCACCCCTTGACATGAGTGATGTCAAGTTGGCCACGCCCACCCAGTCACATGACCAACCAGCTATGTCCAACCAGTCACATGACCAACCAGTCACATGACCAACAAGCCACACCCACCAAACAAGTCACACACATAACCAGTAGCAAAAAAGTTTGAAACCCACCCCTGATGTGCTTGTATTATATATGGTGCAAAAGTTAAGATTTTATTTCACAAATGTATTTGTTCAACTTCAGGTGGTAATACTGTAATGTTATTTGTGTTAAAAACGTTTTCCTAATAAATAAAACCCTTTTTTTCAGCTGGAACTAAAAATGATTTTACATAACACTGAACAATAGTAGGTAAAAATCTTCTAAAATATAAGTGGGTTTAACTTGCTGAAAATTATTGAGACCATTTGGATCTAGCAGCAAAGTCCAAGGGAGAGCACAAATAATTTTAGAAAAATCTGGGGAATGGCTTTGCTTGGAAACACAGTTAAATTTATATGTGGCTCTGCAGCATTACCTTTTGAGGTGATCCTGATTTGTATTGCTACAGAACAGACCAAAGCATGTGCGAAGCGAACTGGTACCAACGTAGGTAGGAATCCACTCCTGATGGGGATATTGCAATGGTCATAAGTGTGAAAAACAGTCATAAATCTCTTTTTTCAGTACCATTGTAACTTTGAACGGTCATTAAATGTACTGTTGTAATTGAGGACTACCTGCATACAGTTCAATGCACCTTCAGATCCAGACAATGGATTAATTCCACAACCATGTTAAAGCATGTTATCCTCTTACGTCTAAAGGAACATGTAAGAACTAGAAATAATAGCAAATATTTCAAAAGGGAGGAAAAATAGTTATATTGGAAGAAATAATAAGACTATCAGTCAGTAACTGCTTCTTTGAATACTTGTAAGCTCATGCCTGGGACAATAGTGATATTGTCTTATGTCAGCCTCTCTTTTTCAGTTGCCTTTCAATTTTTTCCAAGCATCAAGGACTTGCTTTCACATTGTGTGTACCAAATATTTCAGGCATAGCTTCAGTGGTGGGATGCAGCCAGTTCGCACCACTTCAGGAAAACTGATTGTTAACTTTCTGAGCAGTTTGATGAACTGGTTGTTGGAAGAAATCATTAGGGCAGAGAACCAGTTGTTAAGTTATTTGAATCCCATCACTGCGTAGCTTCATTATTAGGGCTTTCAAAAAGCAATCTGGTTTTATTTCATCTAATACAGAATGATTTGTTCTTTCTGTGATTTGAGGTATTTCCAACAATCTTCTTCAATGTGAGGGTTGGAAATACAGCCCTGTGTTTTAAAAGGAGGTTGAATCGTGGTTTTTCCTTGGAGTATACCTTATGATTAAGAGCAATAAACCTGAGGTAGATTCTAAAAAACATATTTTTATTGTAAAATAAATAACAAACTAACTTACTGACTAATAACTACATCTTGGTAAAGTTCCTAGCCTACCTCCTCGTGGCAGGCAAAACAGAAAGAGAAAGAAGAAGGAAGAAGGCAAAAGGACATGCGTACTGGCTTACAGAGAAGAAAACATCATGACACCCCTTCTTTTTGCCAGTTGAGCAGACATCAGGTACATCATCAAATAAGGCACATCTTCTTATGCAGATGCTCGCGTTGAGCTGCTGGAAGCGGTTTGGTGAGCATGCCAGCAATTTGATCATGTGTAGATGCATATTGCAATTTAACAAAACCTTGTTTAGCTAATTGTTTTATGTTTTAATAACGGATGTCAATGTGCCTGGACCTAGAACCTGTAAAACATGACTCAGAAATATAAACCACCGATTCATTGTCTTCCATTACTGTGATCGGTTGAATCAGACGTGTCCAAATATCTGTGACCAAAGCATCAAACTATGTTAGAGAATTACATGCATGTGAAATACAAACATATTCAGCTTCAGTAGATGAACAAGAAACAAAATTCTGTTTCCTCACTTGCCAGTAAACAGGACATCCATTTAGGAACATCATATAACTTGAAGTACTTTTACGTGATTTCTTATCACTTGCCCAATCAGAATCTGCATAACAACATAATTCTGCATAATCAGTATGTGTTGGTTCTAACAATAACTTCATATGTTTAGTATGTTTTAAATATTTCAATAACTTCTTAATGCATGTCCAATGAAACTATGTTGCCTTACCTACATGTCAAGATAAGAGATTAACACTAAGTGCAATATCAGGTCTGGTCCAACTACTAATATACAACAGTGATTCAATGACTGAACGATAAAGTATTTGATCCTCAAATTCAGGACTTGATTCATGTGTCAAGTTGTGAAAATCTGTTTGCATGGGTGTCTTTGTTGTATTAGCATCCTTCATATTGCATTGATGCAAAATGTGTTCAATTTTATCCTTTTGTGAAAGACTAAACCCCTTCTGTGTTTTGTCGATCTCAACACCTAAGTAAGTGTTAATATGACCTAAAGATTTCAATGTGAAATATCTCTGCAAAGCTTTAGCAAAAATCTCACTCATTTTCTTATTTGGACCAATATAAACAATATCATCAACATAAACAAGAATTATCTCGAACATATTGTTAGATCTTTTTGTGAACACGCATTCATCAGTTTCAGACTTAATAAAACCCATTGAATTTAGTTTGTCAGTAAGGCATAAATACCACATTAAACCGGACTGTTTCAGACCATGAAGACCTTTGTTTAGGAACCAGGTATCCCCTTCTTGCTGTCGGAATCCTGGAAGACCTCTCATGTAGACTTCTTCATCTAGGTCAGCATGTAGGTAAGCCTTGTCAACATCAAACTGGAAAACTTCTAAACCAAGGATAGTTGCAATGGCTAAAGCAATTTTTACACTCTCAGTTCTGACTGTGGGTGAGTAGGTGTTTGTGTAGTCCTCAGGATAACGTTGAGCGAAACCCTGAGCTACAAGTCTGGCCTTGTTCAATGACTCACCATTTGGCTTCTTTTTGATTCTGTAGATCCATCGAGTGCCAATGACCTTTTGTTTGCTGGAGGTTTTGCAGGTGTAAATACCTTAAGTTTCTTTAGGCTGTCCTGTCAGCCCTTCTTCATTCACAAATCAGGAAAGAAAACCACCAGACTCCATTTGTTGAAATCAAGTATACTTTTACTAATTATAAATGAATAGAAGCGTAGCAAAGCTAAGTCTGGTTATTTAAGCGCGAAAGCGAATAATATATTGTATAATTCATTCCCCTCCCCTTGGCATCCCATGCACAGTCCAATCATAATTCTCCCAAATGTCAGGTGTGAGATAACTTCAAAAGGCATCACCAGGATGCGCAGTAAGGTGGTCAGTTCAAAATCTAGAATCTTCCTCCAGCACAACAATGAGTCCCCTCCCAAATACCATGCCCCCCCTCCCCGTTTCAATGGCAGCTGAAGCAGTAGCAAAGCGGAGGCTGACATCTGGCCCTCCACCAGAAAAAGGCGGTCAGACCTACAAAACGACAAAGCACAAACAAACAGACGAACAACAAGAAGCGTAAAGGGAAAAAGGGGAGAGGGAGAGAGAAAATATGTCAGGAAACCGGCTAAACTAGGGCTTGTCAGGATAAGCAGAATAGAATTGGCGGAGCAATTTAGGTGCCCGGACATGAGACTTGTCCACCCATTCGGTATGAGAAGGGGGAAAATGCTTCCAAGCCACGAGGTACTGAACACGGTTCCGCCGTCTACGGGAGTCCAAAATTTCATGAACCTCGAAATGTTGTTCACCATCAATCAACAGCGGGGCGGGCGGTGGTGGAACAGGCGGACGTAAAGACAAAAAGCGAACAGGCTTTATGAGGTTAACATGAAAAACAGGGTAGACCCGGGTGAGGTGTTTAGGCAGCTGCAGCCGAACAGAAACAGGATTGATTATCTTGATAATAGGAAATGGGCCAACATACTTAGGCCCCAACTTCTTGGACTTCTGGGGAGTCTGAAGAAATTTGGTCGACAGGTAAACTTGATCGCCCACTTTGTAACCATACGGCTTAGTCCGTTTCTTATCAGCCTGATTCTTATGTGCGCGATGCGCAGCGTCCAAAGTTTGGAGTGCTAAAGGCCAAACGTGCCGAAGACGATCATTCCACTCAGACAGAGAGGAGACTTGGGGCTGCTCACGAGGAACTTCAGGAATAGGTACAAAATCCTGGCCAAACACCACCCAGAAAGGGGTGAAGCCAGTGCTGCTATGCATAGAATTATTATAAGCCACCTCCGTGTGCGGCAACAAGTCTACCCAATCATCCTGCTGGTAGTTGATGAAACAACGTAAATACTGTTCTAGAACAGAATTAGTCCTCTCACAAGCTCCATTAGTCTGAAGGTGGTGGGCGGAGCTTAAACCCTGGGTGGAGCCAATCCGCTTAAGAAACTCCCTCCAGAACATGGAGGTGAACTGCACACCCCTATCCGAAATGATGCGGTCAGGCACCCCATGTAAGCGGTAAATGTGGGAGATGAACATCTTAGCGAGGGTCTTAGCAGACGGAATCTTGGAACAAGGGATGAAAGGACTTGCTTCGAGAACAAGTCGGTAACCACCCAGATAACGGTGTGTCCCTGGCTCTCAGGGAGTTCGACAATGAAATCCATAGAGATCTCGTTCCATGGGGCGACAGGGCGAGCTACAGTCTGGAGCAGACCTTGCGGTTTCCCTGGCAGGCATTTAGCAGCAGCACAAACGGGACAACTGGCCACATAAAGTTCAATGTCCTTTTTCAAAGAAGGCCACCAAAACTGCCTCTTCACGAGATGCAGCGTTTTCATGAAACCAAAATGCCCCGCCATCCGGGAATCATGAGCCCGGCGAAGAACCACTAGATGAAGAGACATAGGGACGTAAAGTTTTGCCCCAATTCTGGGCAATTCATCCCTCATGGTACATTCACTTATGTGCTGCTGGAACCATTCATCATCAGCGAGGGCGTTCTTGAGATTGGAAAGAAAATTCTGTGACATCTCCACCTTAGAACGTGCCTGATGTCTAGTAACAACTGGAGCAGCGAGGCTCGACGTGGGAATGACCGGCTGGACCACGCTGAGCTTAGAACAGCTGTACTGAGGAAGTCTGGATAAAGCATCAGCCATGAAATTCTTCCCACCCGGAATGTATTTCAGGGTGAAATTAAAACGATTGAAATGCTGAGCCCAGCGCATTTGCTTAGGAGAAAGTTTCCTGGGAGTTCTCAAAGCCTCCAAATTCTTTTTTTTTTTTTTTTTTTAAATGTATATTTTATTATGTTTTCATTCTATACAATCACATATTCACTGTGCTTGATCAGGGCATATAACATTGAATAATAAACACGGCCCTCACTTATATAGAAAATGCCCTCTACAATACAAACCCAGTATACCACCTTAGCCTGCCATACACCCTCTTTCAACCCCCTCCAACTTTCATTCTTCCTTCTCACACACCCCTCTACGCCTACTTCCCCTCCCCTTCTTTCTAACCCTATCACTCCCTCTCCATTCCCTCCCTCCCTTCTCCTCCTCCTCTCTCTCACCCTCTCCACCCTCCTTCTTCTTTCACTCGACTCTTTCCTTCGGTATCTATTACCTTCCAGTATATTCGGTTTGTACTATTTTCGCACTAACATTGAAAAGCCACAGTATACAAATACAATCATGGAATTTAACACATATTGTATTTCCCCCCTCCCCCCTCCCCCTAAATCCCCACCTCCCTTCCCTCCCCCCGACTTCCCAAAGACCATACGTGGTATAATTTTTGAACAATCACAGTCTGAAATATCTCTACATTGAACTCAGCTTCTTACTGTTACCCAAATTTTAAACAATTTAAATTATTACTGATACTAAGCATAAGCTATCTGAAGTTTTTTAGTCCCATATTTACTTTTTATGTAATCAATCCACTTTTTCCAGTCTCTTTTGTATCTCTCGTTTGAATGTTCTTTGAGATATGCTGAGATTTTGGCCATTTCGGCTAAGTTCATAACTTTCAAAGTCCATTCTTGAATTGTGGGTAAATCTTTCTTCTTCCAATACTGCGCCACCAAGAGTCTTGCTGCCGTTATTAAATACAGGATCAAATTAGTCTCTGCTACTGTAAAATCAATGCATATACCCAGTAAAAACAGCTGGGGGGTAAATTTTATCCTTCTTTTAAAGATGTTTTGCAGGATCCACCATATTTTTATCCAAAATGCCTTAACATTACGACATGTCCACCATATATGAAAATATGTAGCATCACAAGAACCACATCTCCAACATTTAGGTTGAACATTTGGATACATAGAGGCAAGCTTTTTAGGATCTAGGTGCCATCTATAAAACATCTTATAAAAATTTTCTCTCAAGTTTTGTGCTTGTGTAAATTTCACATTTCTTACCCAGATTCTTTCCCATGTTTCAAGCATTATTGGTTCCTCGACATTCTGAGCCCATTTTATCATACAATCCTTAATCAGTTCCGTTTCAGAATCCATCTGTACTAATACATTATATATCCTCTTTATATGCATTGAGCTTTGATCTCTTATTTGTTTAAACAAATTATCCTCAACTTTTACAAAGCCAGTTTTTTGATCTGTTTTCCACCTAGCTTGTAGTTGACCATACTGAAACCACGTTTGAACTACCTTCTCTTCTTTAAGTACCTCTAAAGATTTTAGTTCCATCACCCCTCTTTCTGAGATAAGAAGTTGTCTATAGGTGGTTCTATCGTGTTTTTGTTCTACATTCATATTTTCAATTGCATGTCTAGGAATTGCCCACATGGGCACTTTATCATTTAGTTTATATTGATATTTTTTCCAAACCCGCAATAAAGCATTTCTTAAGATGTGATTTTTAAATTTCTTATCCGTTTTTTTGTTAAATAACAGGTAAGCATGCCAACCATATAACAAATCATATCCCTCGATATTCAAAATTCTGTCATTAGTTAGATGAATCCAATCACTAATTGCAGATAATGCCACTGCGTCATAGTATAATTTTAAGTTAGGTAATTTCAATCCTCCTCTTTCACGTGCATCTTGCATTATTTTCATCTTTACCCTCGGCTTCTTTCCTGCCCACACAAATTTGTTGATACCCTTCTGCCATTCTAAAAGATTCGCATCTCTTTTAAGTATTGGTAACATTTGAAAAAGAAATAAAATTTTTGGTAAAATGTTCATTTTTACTGCCGCTATTCTACCCAGCAAGGACAAATGCAGTTTTTCCCACCTTTTCAACTCCAACTGTGTACTATGCCAAAGTGATTCATAATTATACTTGTATAATTTCCCATTTGAGATTGAGATATTAACTCCAAGATATTTAACTTTTTTAACTACCTCACATCTTAGCATCGCCCCCAGTTCTTCCTTCTGTTTGATAGTCATATTTATAGCTATTATTTTGGTTTTTCCTAGATTTATTTTAAATCCCGAGACTTGACCATATTGATTGATCGTATTCAATAATACCCTACTAGATTCCTGCGGTTGTTCCAATATTATAACCAGATCATCCGCAAATGCACGAACTCTATATTCTTGCTGTCTAATTTTGATCCCTTTTAGACCGCCCAGGCCCCGTATCTTATTCAACAGTATTTCCAAAGTTATAATAAACAATAATGGGGACAGAGGACAGCCCTGTCTTGTACCTTTTTCAATTTGAAAGGAGTCTGTCAGACTTCCATTGACAATGATCTGGGCTGTTTGCTGCTGATATATTGCACCAATTGACCGTAAAAAGCCATCTCCTATCTGCATTTTTTGCAATGTCTTCAGCAGGAATTGCCAATTAACTCGATCAAAGGCTTTCTCCGCATCCAAAAATATGAATGCGGCCGGGATTTGATTGTTCTTTCCCAGGTATTCTAAAGCGTTGATAATTAATCTAACGTTATCCTTCATCTGTCTGCCCTGTATAAAACCAGTTTGATCGGTATGTATCAGTTGCTGAGTTACCCCCATTAGCCTATTTGCTAATATTTTAGTAAAAATTTTATAATCTACATTAAGTAATGAAATAGGTCTGTAATTTTTTGGTTGGGTAAGGTCTTGATCTTCTTTGGGTATCAACGATATGAACGCAGTCTTCCACGAGGGAGGCACTTTCCCTCCCGATTGAATTTTATTGAATAGTTCTCTGAGGGGTTCTACCATTTCTAACTGTAGATATTTATAATAAACAGCTGTTAAACCATCTGTGCCTGGTGCTTTCCCTAACTTTAATTGTTTAATTGCCTGCAAAATTTCCCCAGAGGTTATAGGTTGGTTCAGCTTATGCCTATGTTCTTCTCTGACTAGGGGGATTTTCTCTTTATCTAGGTATTTGTCTATATCTCCGTCCTTAATTTTATCCCCTTTATACAACTCTGTAAAAAATTCCCAAAATACCTTTTGAATCTCTTCCTGTTGAAACACTTCCTTCCCTCTGTGACACAATTTGGATACATTTCGAGCTTTCCTTTTTTTTCTAATCTGATAAGCCAACCACCTACCGGGTTTATTTGCATTGCAGAAAGTATTATGTTTAGCATATAATAAACTAGTAGCTACCTGGTCAGAGATCAGCATATCAAACTGAGATTTTAATATAGCAATTGTTTCCCTAATCTTTGTATCTCCTGGATTCAATGTTAATTCTGACTCTTTCCCTTTAATTTCCTCTTCCAATTCTTTTCGTTTTTGCCCTTGTTTGTATCTATGTATTTTATTTATATTCATTAAAACTCCTCTCATATACGCTTTGCTTGCATCCCATACATATTCCAAAGATGTACCCTTGTTCATATTGAAGACAAAATATTCCGATAGCAATTTTTTACAATCATTAACATACTTTTCATATCTAAATAAGTTTTCATTCAACCTCCAGGACCTTCTTGCCTGGGCTACCCTTCCCAATTCCATCCAGACTGGATTATGGTCTGAAAGAACTCTCGCCATAATCTTTGTCTTCTTCACCCTACAAAGTAAATCATTTGTAATTAGTATAAAATCAATCCTTGAAAGAGATTGATGTCTATTGGAAAAAAAGGTAAAGTCATATTCTTCTGCGTGCCTCTCGCGCCAAGCGTCTCGCAATTCAAAGTCGTCCAGCATGTCAAAAAAGGGTTTGGGTAACTTAGCTCGAAATTTGGTGTTCGGGCGAGCTGTCTTCTTATCTCTTTTGGTGTCGATCACGCCATTCCAGTCACCCATTAATATACAAGACTCAAAATCCCACTGTACTAATTTAGCATGGAGATTTCTATAAAATCCATCTTGTTGTTGATTAGGAGCATAAATTCCCAAAAGTAACGTCTTTTTCCCTTCTAAGATTAAATCTAATGCAATATATCTTCCAAAGGGATCTGCTTCAATTAGCTCAGCTTTAATGTCTTTTCTTAAATATACTACTATGCCATTTTTCTTTTCCATGGCTGAGGTCGCAAAATGTTGGCCCAGTTTGGGGTTAAACAAATATTTTTGATCGGTTGATTTGATATGAGTTTCTTGCAAGCAAATTATGTCATTCTTAAACTGTTTAAGATAATGAAATATTTTCTTTCTTTTCTGTGGAGAGTTCAATCCGTTAACATTCCATGTCAAAATCTTAGTTGTCATTTTTGGTTGCCTGAAGCTTTTTTAGAGCCTCCCGCAAGGCCTGTCTCACCTTTGGTTTGGCTCCTCCCACAGCTTCTGAGCTTGTTGCAGTAGCTCCTTGGTCAGTGGCCAATGATTGTTGAGATTGTTGCATAGTAGCTTGTTTATCCGTTTGTCTGGTGGTCTTGCGGTTGGATCTTTTTTCCTTGACTCCTTGCCCTTCCGGAAGAGGGAGATGATACATTTTATCTGATGGTTGTGTGGTTTGCTGTTTATCTTGTTCGTCTCGTGGTTTTTCACCATATCCCGAAGGTTCAGGATATCCCATCTTCAGAATCTTATGATAGAAATCACGAGCTTTCCATACAGAGCTGAGACGATATCTTTGTTTGTCCATTGTAACTATAATACCGAATGGGGCATCCCATCTGTACTGTATCTGGCGCCTTCTGAGCTCTTCCACCAGAAAAGCATAATCTCTTCTGGCTCTTAGCATCTGAGGCGGTATTTCTTTCAGAACAATCAGGTCCTGTCCACCAATTTGAAGCTTAGTATTGTAGGACTCTTGTAGTATCATATTTCTAGATTCTCTTGTAACAAAGTATATTACCACGTCTCGGGGAAGTTGCCTTTGTTTTGCCGCCCATGAGTTAACACGAAAAATCCTGTCAATCTGCCAATCAAAATTGGATCCCGGTTTTCCCACCAGACGGTCAAAAGCTTCAGAAAACATTTGCTTTAAGTTCTCCTGCTTTTCTTCACGCAGCCCCCTCACTCTTAATGCAAGCTCCATCTGCTTATACTGTATCATAATAATTTGTTTTTCAGCATTATCAATTTTTTGTTCCACCACTTCAGTTTTGGATATCAGGTTAGTTTTAGCTTCATTGAGAGTTTCTAAATTATCTTCCATTCCAGAAATATATTCTGTTATCACATTTACAATTCCCATCATATTATCATTCATTTTAGTGACCCTGGTATCGAATTTGTCATATAGAACTTCCATCTCATTCCTTATTTCATCTTTGAAATCTTTAATCATTTCTAGATTCTGTTCTCTGAATTCTTTAAACATTTCTAAGTTCTGTTCTCTGGATTCTTTGAACATTTCCAGAAAAAATTCTTTTGTTAGTACATCTCCACTAGGGGGCATAGATGGTGGGGGCTGCAACTTTGTGCC
This sequence comes from Thamnophis sirtalis, assembly GCF_051295495.1. Lineage (NCBI taxonomy): Eukaryota > Metazoa > Chordata > Lepidosauria > Squamata > Natricidae > Thamnophis > Thamnophis sirtalis. The sequence goes on from NW_028261388.1 coordinate 61,478,515, forward strand.
AGGTATGGGAGACATTTTCGGAGGTAATTTACCAGAGGTTGATTTGGATGCCATTATATTTTGGTTTTAATTATTTATTCTAAATTACTAATCCACTGTGCTCTGTGGAGAAAAAGAAATTCCTCCCCCCCTTTTTTCCCTTCTTTTTTTTTTCTTTTTTTTTTTTCCAAGGGGTTTTACGGAGGATTTCAAAAGAGAAAGTCCGTTTAGAATGTTTGGAATGTGTCTGAATCAACAGAGAGTCTTGAAAGCTTTAAGGGAGTAGCTCTAATTAAATTATAAGAGATTATTTCTTTACTTCTGTAGCAGGAAGCCGGAGATAACAGATGCAGAAGCTGTAAACGCCATTTTGAAGACAATTAAGCAAAAGAGGTTTTTATAACATTGAAGCTGGTATTTCAGATAGAGAAAGGTTTAAAAGTTCACAAGTTGGTCTTTGCTCGTATTGATTTTTAATAGTCTCTTTTCTAAAGATTGTCCTGAGGGGGAGGGGATCCTGTCTCGTGCTGTGAATAACAGCTGCGAAGTTCAGGTCGGAGTTGAATGACTCAGCTTTGGGTTGATTCTCCCCCTCCGTCCACAGCTCACAAAGAAACAAACTGTGAACTTCAAAGAAGATTCTTACCAGCTGAGATTCCTCACTGCTTTTTTCTTGTCTGAAAAAAGAGTTACCTTCTTGATATTGAGTAGATAACGATCCTGAATTCTGGGGGCAGCTCTGTTAAGCTGCCGACCGGCGACAGGCCACTCCCCGGAAGCTATAATCCAAAGCCTCCAAATTCTTATGGTCAGTCCACACCTCGAATGGGTGCTTGGTGCCCTCCAGAAAATGGCGCCATGTGGCTAAAGCCCAACGAACAGCAAATGCCTCTTTCTCGCAGATAGCCCAACGTCTCTCCGTGTCAGTCAGTTTGCGAGAGGTGTATGCGCAGGGTTGCAAGTTAACTTGATCATTGGCCTGAAGCAACACGGCCCCCACCACCACGTCGCTGGCATCAGCCCGAACCACAAACAGCGCGTCCATGTCCGGGTGCTTGAGGACCAGTTCCTTGGCAAAAAGCCATTTTAACTTCTCAAAGGCAGCTTGACATTCCATGGTCCAATCCAACGGCTTGCTAGGCCTGGGTTTTGGCCCACCTTTGGACTTCAATAGGTTAGTTATGGGAAGAGCTATCTTAGCAAAAGAAGTGATGAACTGGCGATAGAAATTAGCAAATCCCAAAAATTTCTGCAACTGCCTGCGTGTACGAGGGGCCTCCCACTCAGTGACTGCCTTGACCTTAGTGGGGTCCATCTCTACACCAGCATGGGAGATACGATAGCCCAGGTAGTCAACCTTCTCTTGATGGAATTCACATTTGGACAACTTTGCGTAAAGCTCCGCGGCTCGAAGCTTCTTCAGCACAGTACAAACCAGCTTTACGTGTTCCTCACGTGTTTGCATGTAAATAAGGATATTGTCTAAATATACAATAACGTCCTTGTAAAGATGGTCATGTAACACCTCATTAATCAACTGCATGAAAACTGCAGGCACCCCCTGCAGGCCAAATGGCATTACACAAAATTGGAAACAGCCAAGGGGACAGTTCAAAGCTGTTTTCCACTCGTCTCCCTCTTTAATACGGACTCTATAGTATGCTTCCCTCAAGTCCAGTTTAGTGAAAATGCGGCCCTTGCCCAGTTGGGCCAGCATATCCTTCATCAGTGGCAATGGGTATAGGTTCTGGGCAGATATTCCGTTCAAATTTTTGAAATTAACACATAATCTGAGAGAGCCATCTTTCTTTTCTCTGAATAGCACTGGAGCCGCTACCTTGGGTCTAGCCAGTTCAATGAAACCCCTTTCCAAATTTTTGTCAATGAATCTTCTCATTTCCTCCATTTCCTTAGGAGACATAGAATATATCTGGGGCTTGGGAAGTTTCACCCCGGGCAAAATATCAATGGTGCAATCAGTGGGTCTGTGGGGGGGGGAAGCTTATCAGAAGAATGCTCACTAAATACTCCCCTCAGATCCCAATATTCTTTCAGAATTTTCTCTTCCCCTTCGATCCTCTCCTGCCCCCTGGCTGCCAAAGTGGGGTTAGAATCAGCAGGGTCTAGAGTCTCATTCTCCCTTTCAGGGGGTGCGCTAGTGCGAATGCGCAACCACCCCTTCCTCCAGTTAATGCGAGGGTTCCATTTATGAAGCCAGGGGAACCCTAAAATAAGGGGCCGGTCCATTCCAGGTGCCACAATAAAAGTGATTAATTCTTGATGGGTCCCCATTTTCATCTGTAAGGGCTCAGTAGAAAAATGAGCAGGACCCCCTCCCACTATAGAACCATCAATTTGGCAGAAAAAACAATAGGGGTTTTCAAAGTTCTCAATTTCAAGCCAAGTTTTTCCACCATTGCTGGACTTATCATACAGCGAGAGCAACCTGAATGCAGAAGAGCTAAAAGTTTTTCAGGCGTGCCAGTAGGTGGCACTGCTAACTCAATTGGGATAAGCATGGGGCCTTTGTTTGAATTCACCCAACGACAATCATGCTCCTCATCTGATTCGTCAGACAAACTGGAACTAAAGCCTCCCTCCTCCTCCGGCTGGAAATGCTGGGGAACATTTTCAGCAGTGCACGCAGCCTCTCTCTTCTTGCCTGGGGCCTTACTTGCTCTTCCCTCTCTTCGGGGAGGGGGTGGAGCGGTCTGAGCCATTTTTACGTGGCAATTCATGGCGCGATGGCCTTCCTTCCTGCAGCGGAAACACGTGAAAGGCTTGGTTTTGCTGGTGTAGCTACCTTTTCCCTCGCTTCTGGGGCGGAAGGGAGCTTTTGGAGCTGCAGGGGGGGATTTGTCTGCTTCTCTCTCTTTCATGTATTGAAGCCTGGCCAAATCCAACTCAACATCTGCTGCGTGTTCATACCAAGCAGTCACCCGGCGAGGAAGGTGTCTGTTAACGCATTGCTGGTATATTTTTTCATTCAATCCCTCAGCGAACTGATCCTATAAAGCGTCTTCTGACCACCCCTTCATATAGGCAGACAACTGTTGAAATTCCTGTATATAATCTGCTACCGATCTATTTCCCTGCTTCAGGGCCATAAATTTCACCCACCCGCATCTCTCAATCAGCGGGTCATCAAATTTCCTCTTCATTGTAGCCATAAAGTCATTAAAATTCCTCAGGAGAGGGGAATTGCATTTGTATAGGCCCACCATCCATTCAGCTGCTTTTTTCTCCAAGGACATTAAGACCATCCGTACTTTCATATCATCTGTTTCTTAATCAGGTCCATAAATTTCCATATAATTCCAGACTTGAATGATAAACAGTCCTAAGGTCTGGGGTCACCATCATATTTTACAGTTAAGGGAGGGACTTTTGCCATTCGGCATCACCTAGGGCCCCCCCTGCTCTTTGAGCGGCCCTAGCTGGAGGGGGGGAGGCTGGTTATGGGTTTTCTTGCCCCCATCCCCCTTCGGCTTCTTCACCCTCCCTTAACCTATGCATCGAGTACCTTTGTTCAAGATCATCAGCCTGCTCCCTTTCCACAGCTCTTTCATGGCTTTTGCGTTCAGACCAAGCTTCCTTGAGGAGCCTCATGGCATGGGACATCTTGTAATCCTCTTCCCCAGCAGCACCCCCATTCGCTGACTTTTTTTGTTGGTCTTCTTCTCGTGATTCCAGCATCCAACTCCTCTGACTCCTCTTTTTGTCCCTCAACCAAAGTCCATCGGGGATGAACAGCGGGCTCTTCCCTTCTTAGTCCAGGCAGCCTTTCAGTTAAAGATGGTTCTGCCCCCTCAGTTTCCTCTTGGACACTCACTTGCAAAGACATTTCTCTTCTTCTTGTGAGGACACGCCCCTCGGTAGGTTGTAGCTCCAGGTGGGGTGAAAGTGAGACTTAGCTTAATTGTCTGCCCTTCTTCATTCACAAAGCAGGAAAGAAAACCACCAGACTCCATTTGTTGAAATCAAGTGTACTTTTACTAATTATAAATGAATAGAAGCGTAGCAAAGCTAAGTCTGGTTATTTAGGCGCGAAAGTGAATAATATATTGTATAATTCATTCCCCTCCCCTTGGCATCCCGTGCACAGTCCAATCATAATTCTCCCAAATGTCAGGTGTGAGATAACTTCGAAAGGCATCACCAGGATGGAATGCTGGTCCGTTGGCCTTGGCGGGAAACACTCCTCCACATGCGCAGTAAGGTGGTCAGTTCAAAATCTAGAATCTTCCTCCAGTACAACAATGAGTCCCCTCCCAAATGCCATGCCCCCCTCTCCGTTTCAATGGCAGCCGAAGCAGTAGCAAAGCGGAGGCTGACATGTCCATTTTATTCTGCATTGCCTCATACCACTTCTCTTGCTCTGAATCAGGAAGATGCTTGATTTGTGTGAACGTATCAGGAGCAAGTGTAACATTGCAAATCAAAGGCAAGGATGTTTTTGACAATTGCCACGAATATCGCTGTGGAGGGATTCCCTTTGTGACCCTCTTGGAATGTCTCGGAACAGCAGTCCATTCTTCTTCTGCTTCATCTTTGTCCTCACATTCGTCACTAGCATCAGCTTCTGCGGCTCGTGAAGACGGAACATCAGGTTGAGAAGAACTAGTGGATGGAATATCTTCCTGTGAATCTTGGTCATCAGGCTGTGTGGCATCTACAACATCCTCTCTAGGAAAATAAACTCCAGGATCATTGGAATGAATCCTGGACCAGTCAATATCTTCCTCAAAATTAGCAGATTGGGAAATCACAATTACATGTCTAGAGTCAATAAATTTGCTCCATTTTGAAATATCATCAATACCCATAAATCTCAGTCTCTTTGCTACTGGACCTCCTTTTCTTCTTTGAGCTAAGGGAATGTTCATCATAGCGTATGAACCAAAAATATGGAGGTTCTTGAGATCGGGCTTGTAGCCATATATCATGAAGAAAGGAGTCTGATTTATTACACTGCTCTGAATATGGTTAACAATGTAATTTGCATATTTGATAGCTTCACCCCAGTATGGGTTACTGAGGTTAGCGTCTTCTAAGAGACAATGCATCATGGCTTGTCTTCATTCTGCGACTCCGTTATGAGCCGGTGTGTACAGGGCCGATGTCTGATGAAGAATTCCATTCTTATGCATCCAGTCCTGGAAACGCTGAGACAAGAATTCGGCACCATGGTCACTCTGTATTCTGGCAATGCGAACTTGGTGTTGGGTAGAGACAAGAACTGCAAAGTCTTTAAAGATCTGAAAGGTCTCAGATTTCTCTTTCATAGGATATACATATCCATATCTAGAGTAATTATCAACAATTGTTAGAAAATATTTTCTACCACCGAGTGTTGGTGGAAAAGGACCTACTATGTCAGTGTGTACCAAATCAAAAATGCATGTTGACAGGCGTGTAGCGTGTTTGGGAACGGTTGCTGCTTTGGATTTGGCCTTCTTGCAGACAGCACAAGCCAAAAACACCCTACACCCCTTTAGATCCAAACATTTTGCGAACGCCGGCATTTTGTTAAGAACATGAAAACTGGCATGCCCCAATCTTCTATGCCACTTGTGGATACACCTGGAATACAAAGGTTTACCAGTTAGTGAATTTGCAACATTAACAGTTCTGTGAGGAACCTCAAGCTTGCTCTGAGCAACCTGTTTTCTTATTTTCTTTTTGTTGGCTTTAGGAGCCTTTGGAGTAGCTACAGGATCTCTCACTGGAACATCTCTCTCTGGGCCTGTGCTCTCCTCTTTTGGAGTTTGCATACTTGCCTGTGTTTTAGACATTGGTTTTATGTAATAAACACCACCAATTAGCATGGTTTCAGCAATAATATCTCCATTTTAACTATGTAACTTGCTTTTTCGAGGTGGTGAACCTGGTACTTTAACACTCTAGACAAGTGACTCTGACTAAGCAAATTACTACTTGCTGTAGGTATGTAATAAACATCAGGGATAAATGCATCGAGCTCCTCAACATAAACAGTTCCTTTTCCCATAACCTTACAAGGATGTTTGGAGAAAGAATAAAGTTCACACAGTTCAGGTTCAGACTTGTGCATCTCTGTGAACAATTCCTTTCTATAGGTAACATGCAACGCTGCACCACTGTCTAAAGTCCACAAAAGCCGTCTGTTGTGCTCTGGATGTGATTGTGGTTCGTTGGTTAAGGCCAATGTGGCGAGTGGAGCTTGTAGATCACATCTCGGACCACAATGACTTTGTCTTTCACCTCTGCCTCTGGAATCTGGGCTGGTATGTGGCAGGAGCTGGAACTCTTTGGAGACAATCCCGGGCGGCATGTCCCATACGGTTACAGTTGTAGCATCTTGGCATCCTTGGAACGTAAGCTCTTCCTCGTGCTTCTTCTTCAATTAAAAGTCTGCAAACATTGTCCACTGTGCGTTGAGCAATAGGCACTTGGTTAATCTTTGCAATGTCATCTTTCCATTCATAATTCAATGAGTTAATGATAATGCTGATTATTTGCATATCATCAATGCAAACGTCATTTTCTCTCAATTCTTTTCTCATTCCTTTCAGTTTGGTTAAATGTCCTCCAATTTGTTCACCAGGTCTCAACCTCGAACCATGGAACTCAGACATGAGCCAACATGAAGATTCAATTGAGACGGGCCTGTAGCAATTCTCCAATTGAATGTTGAATGTTGAATGTTTATTTAATTTGTATGCCGCCCCACTCCCGAGGGACTCGGGGCGGCTAACAACCAAAGGGGAGAAGGGGATACAAATAGGACAAAAGACAGACAGAGTAAAAAACAACAGCAGTCACAACATTTCAAGTGGGGCTGGAAATTCATCAGCCCCAGGCCTGCCAGAACAACCAGGTCTTCGTGGCTTTGCGGAAAGCCTGGAGGGTGGTGAGGGTCTGGATCTCCACAGGGAAATCGTTCCAGAGGGCCGGAGGAGCCACAGAGAAGGACCTCCCCCGGGGATTTGCCAGTCGGCACTGGCTGGCGGATGGAATTCGGAGGAGGCTTATCTGTGGGATCTGATCGGTCGTAAGGAGGTAATTGGCAGGAGGCGGTCTCTCAAGTACCCAGGTCCGATACCATGTAGGTCTTTAGCACCTTGAAGCGTGTCTGGAGCCCAATCGGCAGCCAGTGCAGCTCTCGGAGGATAGGTGTAACGTGGGTGTACTGAGGTGCACCCACTATCGCTCGCCCGGCTGCATTCTGGACAAGCTGAAGTCTCCGAATACTCTTCAAGGGCTGCCCCATGTAGAGCGCATTACAGTAGTCCAGTCTTGAGGTCACAAGGGTGTGAGAGACTATTCGAAGGGCCTCCCTGTCCAGGTAGGGTCGCAATTGGTGCACCAGGCGAACCTGGGCAAATACCCCCCTGGTCACAGCCAACAGATGATGTTCTAAAGTCAGCTGTGGGTCCAGGAGGACTCCCAAGTTGCAAACCCTTTCTGAGGGGCGTATAATTTCACACACACCCCAGCCTGAGAGATGGAGTACATGGCCAATCTTTGGGAGGGAGCATCAATAGCCACTCAGTCTTGTCGGGATTGAGTGCAAGCTTGTTCATTCCCATCCAGACCCTGACAGCCTCCAGGCACTGACACATCACTTCAACCGCTTCACTGAGTTGGCACGGGGCGGACAGATACAGCTGAGTATCGTCTGCGTATTGATGGTATTTTATCCCATGCCGAAGTATGATCTCACCCAGCGGCTTCATGTAGATATTAAATAGGAGGGGGGACAGGACCGAACCCTGCGGCACCCCATAATTGAGGGGCCTAGGGGTCGATCTCTGCCCTCCGACCAACACCGACTGCGACCTATCCGAGAGGTAGGAGGAGAACCACCGAAGAACAGTGCCTCCCACTCCCACCTCCCGCAACCACTGCAGAAGGATACCATGGTCGATGGTATCAAAGGCCGCTGAGAGGTCAAGGAGCACCAGGATAGAGGCGTGGCCCCTATCCCTGGCTCTCCAGAGATCATCAATCAGCGCGACCAAAACAGTTTCTGTGCTGTAGCCAGGCCTGAATCCAGACTGAAAGGAAACCAGATAATCGGTTTCATCCAAGGACCGCCGGAGTTGAAAGGCCACCACTTTCTTAACAACCTTCCCAACAAAGGGGAGGTTGGAAACTGGACGGTAGTTGCTCAAGATGGCTGGATCCAAAGACGGCTTCTTCAGGAGGGGTCTCACCACCGTAGCCTTTAGAAGGAACGGGAAGGATCTCTCCTGGAGAGAGGTGTTAACTATCGTCTGGATCCAGCCACGTGTCGCCTCCTTACTGTTCACGACCAGCCAGGAGGGGAACGAGTCCAGTATACAAGTGGAGGCACTCACCACTCCCATGGCCGTGTCCACTTCCTCAGGCGTGACAAGTTGAAACTCAATCCATAAATTTTGCTCAAGACCTTCCCCCGGTACCTCGGCTGGCTCTGAGCAATTGGAGTCCAGGTCTGTCCGAATCCGAGCAACTTTATCCACTAGAAACTGAACAAACTCCTCAGCTCTACCTTGTAAAGGGTCATCTGCATCCCTCCCTTTCAAGAGGGAGTGGGTTATTCTAAACAAGGCGGCTGGGCGCGATTCAGCGGATGCAATAAGAGCGGCAAAATGCGCACATTTCGCCACCCATATTGCCACAAGATAGGCTCTGACGTAGGCTCTCATCAGTGCTTGGTCTGACTCAGAGTTACTGGCCCTCCAGCGGCGCTCTAGACGTCTCTTTTGGTGCTTCATCTCCTGGAGTTCCTTGGTGAACCAAGCAGCCCTCCAGGATCCGCTACCTCAGAGAGGCCGTAAAGGCGCAATCTGGTTTAGAGCCCCCGCCGCCGCTGAATTCCAAACAGCAACCAAGGTCTCCACCAGACTGTGGGCAAGAGCGTCAGGTATTACACCAAGCGCTGTCTGAAATCCCATAGGGTCCATCAGGCGCCTGGGGTGGAACCACCTAATTGGTTCCTCCTCCCTACAGTGTGGGATTGGTCTCCGAAAGTCAAGCCTCAGTAGGAAGTGATCAGACCATGACAAGGGCAAGATCTCAATACCCCTCAAATCTAAATCACATCTCCACTGCTCCGAGAGGAATATGAGGTCAAGTGTATGACCCGCTGAGTGAGTCGGGCCCCGAATTACTTGGGTCAAGTCCATGGCTGTCATGGAAGCCATGAACTCCTGCGCCCCATCAGAGTGATCACCGAGCGAAGGCAGGTTGAAATCCCCCAGTATCATAAGCCTGGGGAACTCAACCGCCAGCTCGGCTATGGACTCGAGGAGCGAGGGGAGGGCTGTTGCAATGCTGTTGGGAGGAAGGTATGTTAGCAACAAGCCCACTTGACCCCCAACTTCACCAGCAAGGACTCACACCCGACAAGCTCCGGAGCAGGGATCCTACGAGGAACTAAAGACCTTCAGATGATGATAGCCACTCCCCCACCCCTTTCCTGGTGTCACGGCTGATGAAGCACCTGAAAACCCTCTGGGCACATTTCAGTGAGGGGGACTCCTCCCTCCGGGCCCAGCCAGGTTTCAGTAATACATGCCAGGTCTGCCCCCTCGTCTAATATTAGGTCCCGGACGAGGGGAGCCTTGTGAACCACAGACCTGGCATTTAGCAACAGCAGCCTGAGACCAGGGCCCTGACTACTCACGCCATCTGGCCTTGGAGTGGAACTAATAGGGCCGGAAGGAGGGATCGCTGTGACGTAGCGGACCCTCCTTCCCCGGTAATGGCTAGCCCTAAAGTTCCTGCCATACCTGCCCCTCCCTGTCATGACCGTAATGTTCCGGCCCACTCCCATGTCCGTAGTCCCCACACCCGCCCCCATAGCTACCGCATTCTTCGGCAGGCCATTTAACTCAAGCATTCTAAGGCTGGGATTGGGCCTGGGCCCCCCTAACACTTCTGCAATAGCACTCAGTGCAGGAGGCACCAGGTTGTAGTCTCAGCCCACTCAACCATACACATCCATACTCCCAAGCAATCCCCACGTAACAGTTAAAAAACTGTTTGTACAAAATAGTTTTTTTGTACAAAATACAGCAATAATAGGTTAATAAAAGTGGGCACATTCATTCAGTCGCACTCATGCCACATACGCTCACCATACCAATTAAAAAATTGCGCAATAGTGAAAAATTGAGTTCGTACAAGATCATCCTAGTATGGAAGGGAAGGCTAATGTTCCGATCGTCTCCAACAGACGGAACGAGGCCCAAGAGTATGAAACAGGTGGTACGTTAATAACAGTTGAATGGAGGTAAGAAGCAAACTCCCTACACACGTCCTCTTCGCCCCCTGCCCTCTCTTTCTGCCGGGATGGAAACGTAGAATAATAAGCCGAAGCACAAGCAGGGGTCCCAGGGAGGGTGGAGATAGAAACAGAAGTCCCGGCTCCCTCCTCAATGATGGTCTGGAGGACGAAGGCAGGGGCAGGGATGACCGGGAGGCAAGAAAGCCGTAGATGGCAACAGTTATAAAAGCAGAAACCGAGAGGCCGGTCATGGTCAACAACAGCCGGGATTACAATGGTCGGAGCACAACGCCCCTGGCAGACAGATAATCCAAAGACTGCATCCATGATGGAAGGGGGAGGGGGGAGGAGAGAGGTGGGGGAACCCCTCTCAACAACTGAGCCGCAACATTCTCAGGCGGCGTCAGCAAGCCAGCAGACCATCGGGCTAGTAACCCTAACCCCTACCCCTACCCCTACCCCTAACCAGCCCTAACCTTGACCCTAACCCTAGCCCTAACCCTAACCCTAGCACTAACCCTAACCCTAATCCCAATCCTAACCCTGGCTCTAATCCTAACCCTAACCCTAACCTAACCCTAACCCTAAACTAGCCCTAACCCTAACCCTAACCCTGACCCTAGTCCTAACCCCGCAACAGTACAGCAGCGGTTGAGGCAGTCAGGCAACAAAACAGGGGTCAGGGCCCCCCCAAGACGGACCTCCAACAGCTGAGATTGGTGGCAGTCACAGTAGGGTCGGGGCTCCCCCACGTAGGCTCCTCCAGACGTTCAAAGGCCGTGGCGTTCTCACGGGGGCCTCGGCATTCTCAAGCGGCTGGACCAGCGGCGCTCTCAGGCGGTCTCAGTAATCGTGGCCGATGGCTGATGGCTTCTCCAGGACTGCTGGGCCGTGGCGTTCGCAAGCCGCGGCGCTCTCAAGCCGCCTTGCTCTCAGCAGCTTCGGTGTTCTCCGGCTGGTGGGTCGCACAGTTCCAGGCGGCCACAGCGATCTCAAGCCACGGGGCTCTCAGGCTGCCTTGTTCTCGGCGGCCTCAGTGTTCTCCAGCAGGTGGGCCACACAGGCGCTCACAGCCAACCTCGGCGTTCTCCAGGGCGAAACAGCTGGGGGCAAGAGTCAGTGTAGCCGCCAGACTCATCCAAGAAAGCACTGCCATTGTCCGTTGTCCATGCGGTGAGGGGGGGTGCGACGAGGGGGAGGTGCGATGAGGGGGGGGCGCCTAACAGTCGCTCGCCCCCAGAAACTAACCAAAGCCAGCAAAAGCAGTCCCCCTCCAGAGGAAAACGCCACTCTTTCCGGCGAAAACGCTGCCTCTCCCGTCCAACGCCAGGCGAAAAACGCTGCTGTTAACTCGAAACCACCATCCGTGGGGAGGGGGGGGAAACACCACCCGAAGGCCGTCCCACACCACCCGGCACCGCCGAGGCCTATCCTAAGCTGCCCGAAAATGTCTCTCTCAAGCAAACAGCCCTCCAGGATGCCCTGGATTTCTCTCACCCCAGTTCTCCTGTTTGAGAGGTCTGGTAGTTGGCGGAGGCTCAGTCCAGGCATTTTTCCCTCTCTTCCAACCTGAGCGGCAAGCTCAGGTAGCCATCTTCCATCGCACAATTGGACCCAAATTTGTTGGGCTGTTGCATCAGGGGGGAAAATAACTTGCAATTCAGTATCCATGGACATCAATAATGTTGTGCAAGCCTTAGTCTCTAAGTGTCTTTTTTTTTTTTAAATGTTTTTTTTTATTTTAATTAAAACAAGTACAGCATCTTTCTTTACAACTGTAAAAAATATATCAATCGATTACAGACAAGCTTTGGTACATTTCCTCCACGGTCAACAAACATAACTCATATTAACTCAAGCATTATCATATATCCATTTTCATTTGACTGTAATTATTATTTAAAGATATTAATAAAAGTAATAATCTTGAACAGTACCTGCCCACACCAGTGGGAAAAGAGAAAATCAAAAAGAGAAAGCATAAAAGAAAAAAAAATAAGACAAAAAAGGACAAAAACGACAACGGACAAGGCAGGAAAAAAAAACGAAACACAAGTATCTATCATAAAAAAGAAGAAGTATATCAACTGGTTACAACATGCTTTGGTGCTTCTCTTCCATTAACTCATATTAATTCAAATATCTTGACTCAAATGTTTACCATATTAACATCATTATACCTCCAGTTTTAATTACCTATAGGTTATTTAAACATCCTTCCTCCTTAGCTATGCCAAAAAATTAATCCATAACACATGCTGACATTTCATTTGCTTACTTGTAAAATCCTCTATTAATATCAAATCCTCATATACTATTTTAGCTGAACATCCATAATATTTAATCATATCATATATCACAACATTTTCCCAATATTGATTAACATTTGATTATATGTATTTTATTTAGTTTTTATAATAGTGATAATTATTGTAATTAATACTCTTTATGTATAATCCAAAAATGTTTTCTCATATCCAATTATTATTTATCATATCGACTCCACATTATATACATTACTATCAATATCAATTATTATTCAGCTATATCTATTACAAAAAGAGCAATTAAATTTAGCTAGTTTTCAATTGTATTCTTCAATCTATCAACCAATTCCACATTATATACATTACCATCAATATCAATTATTATTCAGCTATATCTATTACAAGATAAAGTAATCAGATTTAGCTAGTTTTAAATTATATTCTCCATCTGTCAGCCTGTGTCCCTCCAATAGCAAGATTTCCTCAAACCAATTGCCATTCGTTGGATAAATTTACCAAATGTTTTTATAAGCAAATCCAAACAAAGATATCTTCGCACCTTTTGGCTCTGAATGTCAGTGATGAAATAATAATGTTGTCCCAGGCTTGTAAAACTTTTCAAGTTGACTTTAATTCTCAAGGGTGGAGTTTCCATTTCTTCTGCACTCTGTCTCTTTAAATGAATCTTCTTTATAGCTCCCCCCCTCCTTTCTTCCTCTGAGATAGCCCAGACGCCATTTCTCACATTTTCCATTTGTATTTCAGGAACATTCAAACATTCAACGATCTCAGTTTTTCCTTCATATTTTAAAATCAGATGATCCAGTTTTCTTTCCAATCTCTGATAAGAGTCAAAAAGCTCTCGACATGCGGAAAAAAGAATCTGGAGTGGGATCTTAGAAGTATTTTCCGACGGCATGATGTGTCGCAGTTAAAAATTACAAGTAAAAGCACGCTGGAAACTGTGCAATCTTATCTGATCGTAAACACAGCCAAGTGATAAAAATGTCAGAACGTGAAGAGCTAATTAGTAGAAAATTGACTTTACGATCCACTTAGAAAGAGTTAGTGGGGAGGGCTGCCGAAGAGTTCCTTGAAGTATTTAAGAGATAGAGTAGCCACCAGCCATAAATCCATTAAAAAAAATACCAATTCGCCGCTAGATTATTCTATTCTTTGGTTTCAATTAGCTTAAGCTTTTAATGCAGACAGTCTCTCTTGAGTAATAAAATCAGCTTACCAGATGACATCACTTCTGCCATTCTTAGGGGCAACCTGCAGTTTCAGTTAGCATGGAGCTAATCCAGAAAGGAATTGGCACGAGGGGTTAATACCCCCCCCCCAGAGACTTTGCGAACGTCTCTGAGGTCACTGGGTCTCCCCTCACCTTTCACTGTCGTCTATGGGACAGCTAAGGTTCAAAGAACCCGTCCAAAAATCCTTCGGTATAGAGGAATTTCAGGAATAGCATGAAACTCCATCTTCTCACTGCTAAGCCCCGCCTTCTTCCCAGTCTCTAAGTGTCTTATTGCAGGAGTCCATGGCTGGGCAGGAGGATTAAACACCATGCAATGGGTACCTTCTCTGCGAAGGAAAAGTGTAACCTCACTGACCCAGGCTTTATAATTCTGTCCTGACATTTTTAATTTTGACTCACCAGTCAATGGAGCAACAGAAGATGCCTGTTGAGGAATGTGCATTTGGAATGCTGGCTGTGCTTGAGCTGCAATATTTACATGGCCGGCTGGAGATGCAGCCATTTGCCCTTGCTGCATTAAGTATTGTTGTGCTCCATTTAAAAAGACAACAGCACCACCAGGAGATGCTGAAGATTGGGCCTGTGGAGGCACTTGTTGCATTGCAGCTTGAATAGCTGAGTGAGTTAAGGACATGTTTGATAACACCTGATGTCTTTAATTGGGCTTGGAATTCAAAATGCAAGTCAGCTTTCTGTAGTACATTACTTTGGCCAGGAGATGGCGCTACAATTTCAGCTTTAGGCTTCTTAGTGAAACTTTTTGCCTGCGTGGTATGTATAAGTTGAGAAGAAAAAACACTCTGTTCTGATTGGCCTGACACAGTATCCACCGGGGGGGGGGGGTGTCTTAGGCTGTGGAGAAGAAGCCAAAAGGGCGTTTTCAGAGGTTTGAACAACAGGAGAGTCCATCTTATTTAACTCAAGTATAGATAAGGCCATTTTTGCCTGGGACAGCTCACATTCAAAATTTGATCACGATAGCCTTTTATAGCTTGCTCAGAGCTCTGAGGAGAATGATTAGTTTCTCTCTGTGTGTAGGAGTGAAAAAGCTCCTGTGAAAACTTTGGCCTTGTACCATGTGCTTCAAACTCTGAAGGTTCTTGAAAAACTGTTTGAGAGCATGCATACTTATAAGGGGGCGTTACTGACCTTGGTCCAAGCACGTTGCCTTCAATAGCAGCCTCTTTGCAGTTTTCTCCTTCTTTGAGCCTTTGTAAAACGCTTTTAATTTCCTCATCAGAGATATTTAAAGTTGTTGCAGAATGCTTTCTTGTTTTTTTCTTCTTAGGCATTCTTAGGAGTGATTTACATCAGCGTTCCTCAGTCGCTAAAGTAATCATCTATCTAATTAACCTAAACACTTATCATTAAAGTAACAAGCAATGAAAAAACCATAATCTCCTATAACCATCCTCTGCTACCATGTGAGGGTTGGAAATACAGCCCTGTGTTTTAAAAGGAGGTTGAATTGTGGTTTTTCCTTGGAGTATACCTTATGATTAAGAGCAATAAACCCGCTGTAGATTCTAAAAAACGTATTTTTATTGTAAAATAAATAACAAACTAACTTACTGGCTAATAACTACATCTTGGTAAAGTTCCTAGCCTACCTCCTCGTGGCAGGCAAAACAGAAAGAGAAAGAAGAAGGAAGAAGGCAAAAGGACATGCGTACTGGCTTACAGAGAAGAATCAGTCTACCGTATGTCTTAGAATATAAGCACAGCTGGCAAAACAAAAAAACATTGTGACATTCAACACCATAATTCAAAAGAACAGATTTTAAACAATGCTAATGTTAACTGAATATATATTGTAGAAGGAAAATGAGACCTTTAGTTACATTAGAGGAAATATCTGAGATGGTAAACATTATTTGAAGATGTAGATGTTAAAACAACTGTAATCAAACGACATGCTGCATGTGATGATGGTTTTTTTTTTCTCTCTTTTTTTTTCCATTCCTTCTTGGACCTTTTTTTGCCCTTTTTGCCCCCCCTCCCCCTCCCCTTTTTTTCTTTTTTTTTTCTTTTTTTCTTTCTTCTCTCTCTCCCTTGTTTTATTTTGTTGTTTTCTGTTTTTTAAACCCTAGCTTATTGTGGTGCTTATTAAATATACAATAGAGAGATACGGGATGTATAAACTTAGTAGGGATGCACCTGTGATTAAACGACATATTATATGTGAAGATGGGTTTTCCCTTCCCCCCCCCTTTTTTTTCTTTCCATTCTCTCCCTTTCCCATTGTTGTCTGTGTAATAAAAAATAAAAATAATTAAAAAAATATATCAAAAGAACAGATTTTTATTCATTCAGCCTTTCTGAGGGTCCCGCTTTCACAATCATGGGTTACAAATGGGAAAACCATCACCCTAACATACAAATGTTATCAGTGATATCTCTCCTTTAATATTTTGTCTAGATCTGTTAAAGTGAATTTCTCATGTAGTAGATATATTTTTATTTTATGGTTATAGAAACTGAAATTTTGACCCTAAGAAGATAAAGCCAGTTACTGTACTACTTCAACTTCAGTTCACATTATCTGTTCACATAAACTTGGGTATATGTATATGTCTTAATACTGAGTATCAGACTGTCTTTTTCAAACTCTTCTATTACCTTCAAGAAGTAATTCAGAGTGGCACCATCTCTATATTTATTATTGTTAATGTTTCTCCCAGCAATTTTAATTCTGATTTCTATTTCTTCTAGTCCAGCAAACAATGTTGAAATACAATTGTCCTCATTTTAAGCCATTTACTATTACTATTATTATTCATTAAGTTTCTTTGACAACCATTTTGTTTTGAAACTACCCTTTAGCTCTTCTATACTCTATTCTTGATGTTGCTTCCTACCAGGGGTGGGATTCAGCCGGTTCGGACCAGTTTGGGTTATGTTATGATTTTGCCATTAAGAGTACCAGTAAAATTGGCCACCAGATAGCCTTGCCCGCCCCGCCCTGCCCTATATATTATCTTCCCTTCACCATGCGGTCCACACCATCCACTTAATCTCCGTGCCTCTACTGCTATGCTCATCAAAGGTAAGCATGCCACCCGTTCACCCTTCGTCTCAGGTCGGAGCCCAGGGACAAGCCATTCCCTGACTCCATCCTTGCTCTGGAGCTGCCGTCCACTCACAGTCCACCTTGGTTGGGTTAGGAAATGCACCATTCCCCTGCTCCAACCTTGCTCCGGGCCTCCGCCCACATGCCACTGCCACCCTCTGGCCTCAAACTACCACTCCCCACAGTGCTGAAGCAATTTATTCAGCCTATGGCCTGCCACGCTAAGGCAAAGGGCTGCCGGGGAGTGGGGCATGGGCACAGGATGGTCGTAGAGGTTTGGGAACGGGCCAGATGGATCTTCTTATATGTAAGAAGTCCCATCTTGAAAGCACTGCAGAGGAGATCTTGCAGCTGCTTCTTCTATCCCTTGCCAAGACTTGGATGCTTGTGGAGACTCTCCATGTGCTCTCCAGGTCGGCAGCTGCTTCTCTTGCTGGGAGAGAGAGAGTCTTGAGCAATTTAGCAGTTGTGAGCCACCGCTTTCCTCTAAGTCCCATCCAGAAAGTGCTGTGGCACAGAGAACCAGCATACAACATGGTGCCTCTTTGTGCAGATAGGACTTAGAGGCAAGCGGGGGCTCACAGCTGCTAAATTGCACAAGAGATGCTCTCTCTCCCAGAAAAAGCAGCAATGGAGAGAAGCAGTCGCTGCCCAGGAGAGCAGAGTTGGAGTAGAGCAGGCCCCAAAAGGCTGCTCGGTTGACCGCCACCGCTTAGCAGAAGCCACACGTGCACGGAAGCTGTGTGTGAGTGCATGCATGCACACTCACATTTTCAGCGAACCAGTTGTTAAATTGGTTAAATCCCACCACTGTTTCCTACCCATTATAAACAAATTCTTCAACTGGCAGGTGAGATGATGCAGTAAACATATGTTTTCTAACTGCAATCCACAATTTGTTATGTCTATACATGAAAAACATTATAGAAAGTAAAGCAACAACAAACATATTAAAAAACTAAAAATATTTTGTTGCTTTTTCCAGTTTTCATCCGATACTAATCATATGATCTCATTGCTCTACCCTTCTCTAGCCAGCATTTGCATCTTGCAGTTCTTATTCCATTACATTGTAATTGAAAACAGCCCCTGGCCAATTCTGTCATAGTGCAAAGGTCTTATGGCAATGTTGTTTGTTTACCATTAATAGAACAGGATTTAGAGACTGAAACAATTTATCCCTACTACTTCCTTCTTATTTTTGTTGGAAGTGATGGACATAAAGAACGCCATGTCAATGTAGAGCGTTGTGTACAGTAGCTACCATTCTTCATTTATTGTTCAAATTTTAGAAAATAACAGGCAGTTTGTTTCAACATCCTTACTATAAACAAACCAAACACCACAAAACATCAAGTACATGTTTGTAAAGACATCAATTTGCAACATATTACTACTGTTTCTGTTCTTCTGGTTAGAAATAAGGGAAGATAATAGAAAGTTCTATTATATTAGTTCCTTGTCATTTGTTAATTCTTGCAAACATATAGATTGAGAAAAAGGTTAGGAGGAAAGGAAGGGTTGCCAGGTGCCAATTTTATTTACCGCATTAATTAATTATCAGCCCCTTTTGATTAGCTAACTTCCTTAAACTATGTTAAGTCATTCTTGAATGTAAAGTTGTGTGCATTATAAAGTTTATTTTTCCTAACATTTAAAAATATGTCCAATTTGAAGTAATCTGTACAGACTCAATGTGTTTTATCTGCACACATTTATCAATTATCTGTAGTTTAGTGGCATAAGAAAGCAGCTATATAGCTAGAGAAAAATCTCAGGAGAAGCAATTCATCTTGTGTATTTGCCATTTTGCCCTAGAGGGAATTAGTTTCTGCTATGGAAATCATCACATAATAAGGCCTACAGAGAGAATCATCTGCCCTCCTAGAAAAGTTTGGAAAAGCCACATGGGGCAAATGTATCAAAAAAGGGAAATGGTACCATTCAAATAAGAACATTTTCCCACCTACAAGCAACAAAAGAAGGAAGCTTTGTATTCATTGGTTGGGATTTCTTGTAGGAATGTATCTCTCTGTATTTAAAAAGAATCTCACACACAGCATAGGATGCTAGCCTGACATGAGATATACTACCACATTTCCCTGAAAATATGACCTACCCTGAAAACAAGCCCTTGCCCAATTTTCTTGCCTGCACCTAATATACGTCCTACCCAAAAATAAGCTCTTGTTAAGCCCTGCCCACCATCTGGTTGTATGAGGTGGAGCGAGGCGCAGGTATAAAAATCAAGCTAGGACAGGTAGGGAGAGGGTTGGAGGCCCACTGGCCCACTACCTGCTTACCTTAGGACTGCCACAGCCAGGCCTCCCTCTCCCCGACACCTGTCGTACCACTATCTGAATTCTTCTGCAGTAACTGATGGACCCACTCCTGGCAGGACACAGTGAGGCTCATTGCGCCAGTGAATCTGCTCTCGGCAGAATGCTGTGAGGCTCATCATACTGATGGAGCCACTCTACACATAATGACACAACATACCATACAGCATCCTGCCGCGAACAGCTGCATCAATGCAATGAGTCTCATGGTGTTTTTGTGATAATGGCTCCACTGGCATGACGAGCCTCACGGCATTCTTCTGAGACCGACTCCACTGGTGCAACAAGCCCCATGGCATCCCTCCGAGAGCAACTCCACTGGCAGGATGAGCCTCGCAGCATTTTGCCATGAGCAGCTCCACCAGCAGGACAAGACCCAAGCTCTAGTGCCCAGCAACAGCAGGGCCAGCAAGAAGGGAGGGCGGAGGTCAGGGCGCACAGAGAGCTTGGCTTATTGTGGCCACAGGCAAGTAGACAGTAGACCAGTGGTGAAATCTAAAAAATTTCCCTGGCTTGGTGGGTGTGACTTGGTGGTCATGTGACTGGGTGGGCATGGCTTGGTGTCATGGTCATGTGACTGAGTGAGCTCAAAGGCTAACTTTCATACTTCACACACAAAAAACACAAAAGCCACACAACTGGCTCATACATAATGCAGATATAGCTGCACTTCACACAAAATGACCCCTGCAACAAGCAGGAACCTTACAAAGTCACAGAGAGCTCAAAAATCAACTATCGCACTTTACACAAAATTAACACAAAAGCTACACAACTGACTCTTACACAACTGACTCATACACAATGCAGAAGCAGCTGGACTTCACACAAAATGGCCCCTGCAACAAGCAGGAACCTCACAGAGTCACGGTTAGGGCAAATAGGTAGTAAAAAAATGAGGGTCTTATTTTCAGGGAAACACAGTATTGAAAAATAACCTTTGGAATCAGCTCCAGGCAGATCCAAGGATGATATAACATGGGACAAGAGATCATTTGCTGCTCTACTTCAGGCAGCAAGCAGCAACATTATATTTTTTTATTAATTTCTGAGTCTCTTCAAAAGGATGTTCACCAAAAAAATCCAAATTTAGGATACAAACCATGTTTTAATATACAGAATGTGATCTCTTGATGGTTTATAGTAGCAGAGTTTCAATGGCATTCAAGATGTTTTTGCTGGACAAGAAAACGACTGTTACAGTACATCTTTGTACTGCAGGAAGTCAATCATTACTTTCTTATGTAAGTAGATTATGGCTTCAAAGGAAAAAACTTACTTATAAAAGAATAGTTTTTAGAGAATGGTGTGCTTGCACATCATGCTTGCCCGTGTAGCAGTGGTGAGTTCCTGCCAGTTCTAACCTCTTCTATAGAAGAGATTCCACAAATCTACAGTGCCGTTTAGAACCGGTTCCAGCTCCCTTCCCCCGCCCGTCCACAATCATCAAGATGAAGAGCAAGAGGAGGAATTCTAGGAGTTGAAGCCCACAAGTCTTAAAGCTGTCAAGTTTGAACACCCCTGGGGTTTTTTTCTAAAGGGTTAGGGGTGCAAGGATCTTGTAACTTGACAGCTTTAAGACTTGCACACTTCAATGCCAGAGTTCCTGAGCCAACATGACTGGAGGAGGAATTCTGGGAGTTGAAGTCCACAAGTCTTAAAGCTGTCAAGATGGAACACCCCTGGGTTTTTTTTCTAAAGGGTTAGGGGTGCAAGGGTCTTGTAACTTGACAGCTTTAAGACTTGCGTGCTTCAAATACCAGAGTTTCTGAGCCAACATTTTGGTTGCTAAGCAAGAGCGTTGTTAAATGAGTTTCACCACATTTTACAAGTTGGCCACACCCACCCAGTCACATGACTGCCAAGCCACTCCCACTCAGTCACATGGCTGGCAAGCCACTCCCACCCAGTCACATGGCCAGCAAGCCACCCACACAAAGCAGGCCACACCTACAGAAGAGGTTTTAAAATTTTTTTGAAACCCACCACTGCCGTGTAGGGCATTTTTTCATCTGCAGCTAGAAACAGTACTACAGGGAAAGAAATGTAAGCTGCATTCAAGGATATTCTTTTGCACTGAGAATAAACACACTGTTTTGAGAATATTTCACTACCAAAAGAATTTAAGGATGCCATTCTTACATAGTTAGTAATCTAGTTGAAGAAAATTAATTGAAAGGGACAATGATAGAGGCCCTAGAGTATTTTTCCCATAGGCCAGATAATTAATTTGTTTCCTTCTTCAATGACTCTATACACCTTGAACTACATTTTGTAACTTTGCAACTGCATGGTAATTAGACTGATGCTGATGAATGGTTGAAATACCGTAGCAACAGCATTATATGAAAGAGCTGTTATGTGCAGTGCTATGAAACAATGTTTATTTTATTTATGGCCCATTTTAACTCCAAGAAGTTTAGCATTCACAGTCATTTTCTTTTATTTTTCTTCAACTATCAAATGTACAAGATGACTGAAAGATATAGCTTGGCTAAGGTGACCAGATTTTCAGATTGGTAAAGAGGGACACCTTTGACTGGGGGGGGTGGGGGCTTGATTGAAATTTTTATATGGAGCAACAAAAATTTTCATACAGCGCAAAAATAGTATTGTAATATTTTTTTTATTTCAGCATAACTACAATTTACAAATATAAATTGTAACTGTTGCCAAACATCAAAATTTTGATCACGTGACCATGAGGATGCTGCAACGGTCGCTAAGTGTGAAAATGGTCGCTAAGTGTGAAAATGGTCATCAGTCACTTTTTTCAATGCCATTGTAACTTTGGTCACTATACCACCTTTCTTGCCACAGTTCTTAAGTGAATAACTGCAGCTGGTATTTTGTATTTTGGATAGAATCTTTTTTAAAATAGTCTAAGACAATTTAAAAAAAGAATCCACACAGAATAAATTGAAGTAAAACATTTCAAACTATTCCACACAGAATAAATTGAAGTAAAACTATTTTTAAAAATTCTATGCACAATATATTTCAAAGTATTGTGCATAGAATTTTAAAAAATGGTTTCACTTCAATTTATTTTGGATAGAATCCTTTTTTAAAATTGTCTTAGACAAATTTAAAAAAAGATTCTATCCAAAATACAAAATACCAGCTGCAGTTATTCACTTAAGAACTGTGGCAAGAAAGGTGATATAATGGGCTTAATGTCCAAAGTTACAATGGCATTGAAAAAAGT
This sequence comes from Thamnophis sirtalis, assembly GCF_051295495.1. Classification (NCBI taxonomy): domain Eukaryota; kingdom Metazoa; phylum Chordata; class Lepidosauria; order Squamata; family Natricidae; genus Thamnophis; species Thamnophis sirtalis. The sequence continues at coordinate 61,500,891 of NW_028261388.1, forward strand.
GACTGATGACCATTTTTCACACTTAGCGACCATTTTCACACTTAGCGACTGTTGCAGCATCCTCATGGTCACACAATCAAAATTTTGATGTTTGGCAACAGTTACAATTTATATTTGTAAATTGTAGTTATGTTGAAATAAAAAAAAATATTACAATACTATTTTTCCGTTGTATGAAAATTTTTGTTGCTCCGTATAAAATTTTTAATCAAGCCCCCACCCCCCAGTCAAAGGTGTCCCTCTTTACTGAAAATCTGGTCACCTTGCTTTTTAGGATGTTGTCTAGATTTGCCATAGCTTTCCTCTCCAGGAGCAAGCGTCTTTTAATTCCTTGTAATTGGGTATGTCTAGTTTAATGAAAAGAAGGACCGAGGTATTGTATTGTGGTTGCTGCAATTAATATACTTAATAACTCCATTTTTATTCTTTATTTTTTAATAATAATTTTCATAACAGTTGTTCCTGTTTTTGTAATTACTGTTTTATATTATTATTTTAGTGGATTGTTGTCACCCCTGAGAGTCATTTCTATTGAGATGTACACATTTGAACAATAAATGTATTTATTTTCATATTTAAGGAAAGGCATCATCTATAAACTAAGCAAAGGTGTAGCTTCCAAGATGTGCCCTTGGGATCTTGAAGCTGGTGGGAATCTACTCAGAGATTAATTGAGGAAAACTTAATAACAGGGAGTTCTTAACTTAAATCCACACAGAATAAAACTATTTTAATAAATCCTATGCATAATAAATAAAATATTATTTTAAAATACATTAAAAAATAAAAGAAAAAAACCCACTTACCAGTAGGCAGACACTCCAAGTCAATCCAGAATGATGTAGATGTTAATACAAAGAACTGAGCAAATTAAAATGGTTAAATAGTCCCAGGGAAATAGTTTTCAAAGAAAAAAGAAGAGCACGATTTTTCTCACACGAGCAGACCTCCAAACTCCGTGCCCCTCCCCTCTGGAAAATCCAGAAAGTAACAGTTTCTTCCCTCTCTAGCCAGGTGTTTCCTGCAGCTCTATGGTAATGGTTCATTTTTTCTTATAAAAGTGAGTAAGGGCGGGGTGGTCCGTTTTCTTGCTTTAAAGTTTTAATATCTTCAATGAAAGTACTGAGACAGAGAGAGAGGTTAGTTAGACTTTTTTTTTTTGTCTTTTGTCTTGCCCCGGTTAGGATTTCTTGCCCCGGTTAGGATTTCTTAAGCAAATCCACTGGGCTTTCAACATGAAGCCAGAAAAAAATCGGGACTTTTTTAAAACACGGAGGGACACGGGAAAAATTGTTATAAAGCGTGATTGTCACACTGAAATCAGGATGTCTGGTCACCTTAAGCTTGGCCCTTCATTTTTCTGAATTTTTAAAATATAAATTTAAATTTTTAATAATTTTTTTAAAGTTGAATATAAATCTCACAGAAACTAATATAGAATAAGGAGAACAAAGAAAAAAATCAAAAGAATTTGGGGCATTAGCAGATTTCAAAATGAATAAACAAAGATGTTAATCAGGATGCAGATACAAAATCAAACTAAATTCAATAAAATGCGTTTTAAGATTGAGAAGAAGATAAAATACTTGGGTATAAATATGACAAATATGAATTGTATGTTATTTCAAAATAATTATGTTAAGACATAGAATGAAATTTTAAAAAGTTATGTCAAGATGGGATAAAGTACAATTGTCACTAGTGGGGAGAGTTTCCATGACTAAAACAAATATTTTATCTGCAATATTATTTTTGTTTCAGACAATAGCAATAGCAGTAGACTTATATACCGCTTCATAGGGCTTTCAGCCCTCTCTAAGCGGTTTACAGAGAGTCAGCATATTGCCCCCAACAATCTGGGTCCTCATTTTACCCACCTCGGAAGGATGGAAGGCTGAGTCAACCCTGAGCCGGTGAGATTTGAACCGCTGAACTGCTGATCTAGCAGTAGCCTGCAGTGCTGCATTTAACCACTGCGCCACCTGGTCTGACAACTGATATAGCATCTAAAAAATAGCATAAAGATATATCTAAATTTATATGAAGCAAAAAACAAGCTTACAGCTGTTGGAAGTTAAAACCCAGCCCTCTCCTAGAAAAATGAAATATCCTGGGAAATATTGAAAAGGAAGAATATTATATTTCCCTGGATCAGAAATGGAGAAACATGTTTTTAGGCAGGAAACAGACGCACTCTTAATAGCCCCAACTTTCTTTAATGGGGCATTAAAATGGTCAAGCCAGTCTATTATACATAATAAAGAGTTCTCCCCTTCAGCTGCAGGGTGATGGGATTAAGGCATGATAGTATTAGCCTTCCACAGTGATGAAAGAAATGTCCTTCTGGGTTCAGCTCCAAGTGGGGAAAAAGTCACTGGAGACATGGAGGCTGCTTGGAAAGATGGTTTATTGTTGGACAGGGCCACATGGCTTGAGCTCTGAACAGAAAAGGTGATCACATGCTTCAATGTTGGTGGAGAAGAAGAGAAGGGCTGAGGGAGGGGCTTGCTAGGCTTTTTATAACCTGTTTAGTCCCACCTCTCTGTTTTCTGTTCCTGTGTAAGAAATGTATTCTGATTGGTTGTCAGACTCCCATGGTGCCATGCAGGGGCTACTCTCTAGGCTGTGTTTTGAATCCAGATTTGGTTGAGTTCTCAGATGCCACGTGGTCAGTTGAGTAAAGTTCCTTAATCCCTTCCCCCTGGAGCTGCAGTGGAGAAGTCTTTATTATGTAAAATGGACTAGCTTGGCCTTCTTAATGGCCCATTAACAGTGGGGATGGGCAGGAAGCTACAGGCAACTATTCTGTCTTTTAAAACATGTTTTTTTCTTTTCATATCCAGAGAAATATTCTGCCTTTTCAATATTTCCTAGGAGATTTCATTTTTCTGGGAGAGGGCTGGGTGATAACTTCCCATAAGAGAAACTCATCACATGGTCTTTTTTGCCACTTGGAGCTGAACCCAGAACGACATTTCTTCCAACACAGCAATAAAGGATGCAAAGGAAGAAGGGGGATTGGATTTACAAGTTTTGAAACTATATTTTGTTGTCCATTGTTTAGTTTGGATGAAAGAGTGGGTACTGTTTAGAAATAGGCGGCTAGTGGAATTAAAAGGATATGATTTGAGATTTGGCTGGCATGGACAGCTATGGTATGACAAAACTAAAGTTAATATAGATTTCAAAAGCCTTATATTAGGTGGGGCATTCTTAGAATATACAATAAATATAGATCTAGATTGTGTCTAAAAAAACCTTTGGGTTTTTCAGTGCAAGAAGCCTTTTTACAGGCAATAAATTATATATAACCATAAATAAATGGTTTAACATTGTGATGTAGTAAAATTTCCTCATGGGATTGTAAAATAGTATTAAGATTTGACAATAGGTTCTACTTGTCAATGATTTTTTATGTACAATTTATCAGAAAGGTTTAAAATTGATAACAGATTTTATGGTTTTGAACAATGTATGACTGAGTTTGAAACAGAACTATGTATTAATGAGGAACGTGTTATTGCTAAAATATATAAACTTTTGTTGGAATATGAAACAGACAAAACAAATGAATGCATGATATAATGGGTAAAAGTTTTTTGTTTACCGTATATACATGGATCAGTGGGAAACTATATGGTTGAAAGGACTGAAATTAACATCATTTTCTAATCTTAAAGAGAATATATATGGTTGGTATTTTTCACCAGAGAAATTATATAGAATGTATAGAGGTACTTTGAATCTTTGCTGGAAAGGTGAACAAAATAAAGGGACATTTTATTGTGCTTCATGGATAAGTAGAAAAAAGCTATAAAAAAAAAAAAGAATACAAATGCATAAAGGAAGTGCCCTGCTATCTCAGCCCTTTGTGCTTGCCCCCAGGAGGAGGGGCCGAGGAAGCGGGGTTACCCCCTAGCTGGCTCCAGGTATTCCCGGCGGATCTATGGCTCACTGTCTTCCAGGCATCCCATGATCACCATCCAGTTATACATCAACACCGCACCCATTACCAGCACCTCCATGGCCTGCTCGCCAGCCCGGCCTTGCAATCCGTGCGGCTTCCCTTTCATTGGGATCATCCCCACCCCACTCCGTGTGGGAAAGCCATAGCGGTGGTAAGCAAGGCCACCGGCAGCGCTGCCAATCTCTCCCCCTCCCCTCGTGCCTTCCTGAGCGCGGAGGAAGGAATGAGGTGGGAATGAGAAGGAGGAAGGGAGGGGAAGGGAGGGAAGAAGGAAGGAAGAAGAAAGCGGGATTTTTAAATTTAATTTTAATTTTTTTGTGGGGAGGCAGCAAAAGAAGCAGCATTCCCTGGCTGGAAAGGGGGCAAAGGCAGAAAGTGAAAGTAAGCCTCAGACCCTGCAAACCAAGTGCTGTTCCTGCCGCTCGATGGAAGAAAAAGGGGAGCCGAAAGCTAAATCCCTGAGGCTTACATCGCTCCGCCAGGCAATTGATCTCTCCCGCTCTGGCTTCCCTGTTCGATTGCTCGCCTCCTTTAGCTCCAAACCTCGCCTCCTTTAGTTCAGAAGCAGCCATGGGGGAAGGGGGGGGGGTGTTGTCTCTGGGTTTTTTAAGTCGTGAGGTTTTTCTTCCTCTTTTTCTTTGCTTTGCAGCGTGGCTCTCCAGCTCCTTCGGAAGAAAAGGCGGGTGGGAGTGGAGGAGACAGCAACTCGGACTTGTTCCTTCTCCGACTTTAGATATGTCTCCTCTATGTGTTTGTGAGTGAGTGTGTGGCTTTTTCTCTCCCCCTCTTCTTCTTCCTTTCTCTGATTTCTTTTTTTCTTGGAAACAAAGGAGGTGCGGAGAGGAGTGGGGTTGTCCCCAAAAGCAAGACCTCAAAATTAAAAGAACGGCTGTTGAAATCCTTAAAAAGCTGTGATGCCGACCTTGGATCAGCGATTTCTCTTTTTCTTTTGGGAAAAAACAAGCAGCAGATATCTGAGCGGCCATCCCCAGCTCTTAATAAGGCACAGGAAGGGGAGTCGCCTTCTCCCGCAGGAAAGGGAAGAGAGGAGGAAGAAGGAAGGAGAGAGATGGGAATGGGTGTTCTGTGTGGTTAGGATGTTCTTAAGTTGCTTTAGATCAAACCAACATAAGTACTGAGCAGAATAGCTTAAGAGTATAATGTGGAATTGTCCTCAGATTTTTTTCACAGCATAGTCCAGCATTTCTCAATCTTGGCAAATTTAAGAAGTTGCCAAGGTTGAGAAATACGGATATAGCTATTACCAGGTTCTGCTGCATGCTCAATTTCTCACTCAAGATGTATTTCCCAGTCTCAGGTTTATAAATATATCATTCACTGTCATATATAAGCAGTCAGGAGACATGTTTGTAAATATTTTTGCCAATATCTGAAGATATTTGTGTTTTGTTAACTGAGGTTGACTTTGTCTCAAAGTGCTATTTCCAAATGGCAAATTTATTTTTTGAAACAGCCATGACCTGAGTGAGTGAGAATCTCCATAGACATGAGCCTGGCTTTGCGGCAGCAACATTTATCTGTATAGATTGCTTCCATAATATCAGCACAATGAATGCAATCCCTGCTGGAGAAATAAATCAAATAAAAGAAAAAAATGACAACAGAAAGCATGAAATTCATTTTGTAATTCATATATTTGAGGGTTTAGGAGGAAGAAACACTGTTTCTCTCTTCCTAACTCAGAGCCATTTCTGATACAAAACATTGAAATGAGCAAACTTTTGCAACTGATCCACCCTGCGATAGACCTGGGAAGCTGTACAGCATGGACTGCTTATCACAGGAAGGCAACTGCAGCTTTCATGACTTCCTGTGTGTGGACAAACATGCCACAAAGCAGGCAAAACCTGAGAGGCAGTTGGATATTTGTACTGTCTGTCTGATTAGCATTTTCTATCCTTGCTTTCCCCTCCCTGATCTCAGCCCAGCAAGTTCTAGAAGCAAAGAAGGGAAGATTAAAAGCATGACTGGGCAAACTGGCAAGGCCCCAAAGGAAAAACGCGAACCTAGGGCCTCCACTTCTAAGGAGCCTGCATCTTCCTCCCCATCTTCAAGCCCTTCCCACTCTGGGCTTTCAAGTTCTGAGCAGGAAGAAGGGGAGATCTTTGTCCTTTCCGAGGATGAGAACCCTGCCCCTGACAAGCCAAAATTCACTGGCCTGTTTCAGCCGTCATTATTCAAGTCTATCTTACACAAAGCCATGACGGCCACAGAGTTAGGCCCCACTTCCAGACCTGAGGCCTCTCAGGCTTCCACTTCCAAGGATCTTAAGCATGGGTTGTTCAAAGAGACGGTAGAAACTCCCGAGGTTATTCCTGTGCCAGACCTATTTATGGACGCGGTGCAGCGCCAGTGGCTACAGCCAGGCACCCTGACCAACCCCAGTGGGGGGGATAGAACTCTATATGCAGTAGACGATAAAATGGAGGAAATCCTCAAATTCCCGGAAGTAGATGCCCCAGTTGTGTCTCTGACTTCCAATTCCAACCTGCCGGCTGAGCTCCTAGAGGGACTTAAGGCAGAAGATAAGAGGTCAGAAAAGGCATGTCAGAAGACACACATGGCGTCTGCCTGGGCCATCAAGGCATCCACCTCTGCCTCCTTTTTTATTAGGGCCACCCTATTCTGGCTGCGCCAACTCAGGTCCAGACCCCTGCCCAGGAAATCTAGGTGGCGCCATGAGCTAACCAAGATTATTACCGCTGTCGAGTATTCGGCGGATGCCACCTTGACAGCAGCAAAATTCTCTTCCAGAGCTCTAGCTTCCAATATCACCTCCCGCCACCTTCTATGGCTCAGGCATTGGCAGGCCGAAATGAAAGCTAAATGGAAGCTGGCATCGGCCCCATTTAAAGGGGGCCTTCTGTTTGGAGAGGCCCTGGACAGGTTTGTCACCGAAACCAAGGACAAACGCAAGATCCTTCCGGCAACCTTTAAAAGGGGTGACTGGAAAGGGGCGGGATCCTTTCGTAAGAGACCCTACAGGAGCCAGGAAACAGGGCAATCTTCTCACCCTTCCTCCTATCAGAGGCCCTTTCAGGCAGGGGGGGATAGGCACCAAGACAGATCCTTCGGGGCTCGTGCCAACCATTCCCAATCTTCCTTTCGGAGACCATTCCGAGGAGGAGGAAACAACAGTGGTGGATCCCGGCCCTTTCGTAAAGGAAAGTGACGGTCGCAGGGATCCCCCCATCGTGGGTCGGCTACGGCTGTATGCCGACAGGTAGGAGGAGATAACATCGGACAAGTGGGTCCTCAACACCATTCGCAAGGGCCTTGTCCTGGACTTCCTATCTTTTCCCCAAAGAAAGTTTATCCGCTGTCCTACCCCCAGGAACCCAGAAAAGAGGGAGCGCATGAGGGCAGAAATCCGCCATCTCCTAGAGATAGAGGCGATAGAGCCAGTCCCCAGGGATCAGCAGGGGAGGGGCTTCTATTCGATCCTCTTCCTAGTGCCCAAGAGTTCAGGGGGGTGGAGGGCCATCTTGGACCTCAAGAGCCTAAATCAGCATCTGGCTTACAAGAGGTTCAAGATGCAGTCACTCCACTCCATCCTGGACTGTGTGAGGGAGGGGGACCTATTGACATCAATAGATCTCAAAGAGGCCTACCTGCATGTCCCCATCCATGTGGCACACAGGCGGTTCCTGAGGTTCTGTGCGGAAGGGGAGCATTTCCAGTACAGGGCTCTTCCCTTCGGGCTATCTTCTGCTCCCAGAACATTCACCAAAATTCTGGCAGTGCTAGCGGCTCATCTCCGCAACCATCCGGTTCGTCTGGAATGTTATTTAGACGACATAATCATTCACTCTCTCACCACCAAGCAGGCACACCGCGATGTTTCTCTAACTGTGCAGACCCTGCAGTACCATGGCTTCTCTGTCAACATGGAGAAGAGCCAGTTCCGACCATCCACCTGTATACAGCACCTGGGTGCGGTCATCAACTCCACCTCCTGCCAGGTATTTCTTTCGCCAGACCGGCTGTCCAACCTGAGACGCAGAGTGAAGCACTGCAGCCTTGCCAGGTCGGTACCCATCATTCAGCTGTCCCAGCTCCTGGGGATAATGATCTCGTGCCTGGGGGTGGTTCCCTGGGCTCGTCTTCACGCCAGGGAGCTGCAGTGGTTTCTGCTGCCAATGCAGAGGGCCAAGAACAGCAACTCACTCAAGCGGGTTCAGCTCCCATGAAAGGTGATCCGGTCTCTGGCATGGTGGAGGTCCAAGGCAGTCAGGAAGGGCTGCTTGTTCAAGGAGCCGGAGAGACTAGTTGTCACCACGGATGCCAGCCTCCTGGGGTGGGGCGCCCACTGTCAGGGCCACCTAGCCCAAGGCCGATGGACTCAGAGGGAGGCCGCCCACAGCATCAATTGGCTGGAACTGAGGGCAGCTCGCCTAGCGCTGAGAAAGTTTGCATCTCTAGTAAGGGGCTCATGTACTGTTGATGACAGACAATGTGGCGACAAAAGCGCACATAAACCGGCAAGGGGGCACTCAGTCAAAGGCCCTCATGCTCGAGGCGGAAGCGCTGGGCAGGTGGGCGGAACGTCATCTGGCTTCTCTCAGTGCAGATCACATCTCCGGCGTAAGCAACCGGGAAGCAGACTGGCTGAGCCGCCAATGCATCGACCACTCGGAGTGGCGCCTGCACCCGGACCTGTTCCAGCAGATCGTGAGGAGATTCGGCAAGCCACAGGTAGACCTGTTTGCCACACACAACAACACACAGCTCCCACGCTTCTTCAGTCGCTACCGCTCGCCCCAGGCGGAGGGAACAAATGCTCTGAGGTCAGCGTGGCCTCAGGGACTTCTGTATGCCTTCCCTCCACTTCCGCTCATCCCTCAAGTGGTGAACAAACTCCTGACCGAAAAGGCAGACCTCATTCTGGTGGCTCCCTTCTGGCCCAGAAGGCCCTGGTACGCAGACCTGGTCAGCCTCTCAGTTCAAAGACCTTGGAGGATCCCCCGGGACAAGATTGCCCTCAGCCAGGGAGCCATCACCCATCCGGAGCCCCAGTGGCTGCGGCTAGCCGTTTGGCACTTGAGGGGGAGCTCCTGAGAAAGCAAAAATTCTCTGATCAGGTCATTCGAACAATCCAAGCATCCAGGAAGCCCTCTACGACTAGAATCTACGATGCCACCTGGGCCGCCTTCTCACAATGGTGCAAGACTAGGAACATAGTGGCCTCCTCAGCCTCGATCCCCCAGACCCTAGACTTTTTGCAAGAGGGTCTGGATAAGGGCCTTGCAGTCAGCACCCTCAGACGCCAGGTTGCAGCGTTGTCTACCATCCTGGCAAAGGGCGCCTCTTGCTCGCTGAGTCAGCTCCCTCAGATCAAAAGTTTTCTCAAGGGAGCAGCAAACATCAGCCCTCCAGCTGTTCACCAGTATCCGTCATGGGATCTTCCATTTGTGCTTAAGGCCCTGACCAAAGCCCCATTTGAACCTTTGAAAAAGACCAGTCTGTGCCACCTCACCATCAAAACCGCTTTCCTGGTGGCCATTACATCCACTCGCAGGGTTTCCAAGCTTGCTGCGCTCTCTGTCAGGGAGGATTTGTGCGTAGTTCACCCGGACAGAGTAATATTGAGACTTGATCCGTCATTTGCTCCGAAAATTAACTCTCTGTTTCACAGGACTCAAGAGCTTATTTTGCCCAACTTCTGTCCCCATCCTTCTCACCCTAAGGAGCGTGAGTAGCACAAGCTGGACGTGAGACGGGCCGTGCGCACGTATGTAAAGAGAACAAAGGACTACCGCCGGTCAGAGGCATTCTTTGTCTCCTTCCTCCCTGCGTCCCTGGGCCGCAAGGTCTCCTCTCACACTGTGGGACGTTGGCTACGTGCTTGCATCAAACTGGCATATGAACACCAGGGCAAGATGGCTCCGAGACGGGTCACCGCTCACTCCACCAGGAGCGCTGCAACGTCTGCAGCCTGGGCAACCCACGCCTCTATCCTAGACATTTGTAGAGCGGCCACCTGGGCTTCCCCCACGGCCTTTATTAGAAACTATAAGATTGACACCTTTGTCTCAGCCGAAGCCTCCTTTGGCAGAAGAGTATTACAAAGAGTGGCTGAAATGCCAGAGGCTTCGGCGCTTCCCCACCCTGGGACTCAATAGCTTGGGCATGTCCCAGCATTTGGACTCTCTGAGCAGTGCACTGGAGAAAGACCGTTGGCTTACCTGAACGGTCGTTCTCAGGGCACTGCGAAGAGAGTCCAAACCCACCCGGGTGTTTGTATATTGAACGATGTGGCTGTATTGACTGTAATGATTACAGGACGGTGCCTTCGTTTTCGAACTGAGCATGTGCAGGCAAACGGAGGCGTGGTCAACAAAAACATCACTCAGTCCAAGGGCAGATAGGCTGTGTTAACCCAGCATTTGGACTCTCTTCACAGTGCCCTGAGAATGACCGTTCAGGTAAGCCAACGGTCTTTCTGCCAACTGGAAGGGATGTGTGTGTAAGAGAGTAGGGGGGAGAGAGAGCAAGAAAGAAAGAAAGAGAACTTATGACCACAACTAAGCACCAAATTTTGATTGCTAAGCAAGAGCATTGTTAAGTGAGTTTCACCACATTTTACAAGTTGGCCATGCCCACCCGGTCACATGACTGCCAAGCCATGCCCATAAAATAGGCCACGCCCACAGAATAGGTAGTAAGAAAATTTGAAATCCACCCCTGAGTGGTTGGATGCTTTGGAATGACTTGCTAACAGAATCCCCAGAGAACACAACTATTCTTTTGGGAAGAGCAAGCTAGCTGCTTGCTACATAACAATATTTTATTTTGTTGCATGCCTTGAATAAGAAATCAGGGAAACATAGTTGGAAGCAAAGGCCATCAGCAGAACAAGCATGCTCACAAAAGCTATTGGAGCAACTGGAGAAAAGAAGGCACCAGCTCAGGGCTGGTCATATAGCAGGGCTCACTTGGTAGACAATGTCGTCATCCCCACCCCCAATTTTGAAAACGTCAGGATTTGGCACAGATCCCAACACTGCCAACATTCCTTGGGAAGCTCTATCACAAATCAGAGTTTCAAATCCTTCATTTAATTTATAGATGGAAAAGTGATGTTCAGCAACTTTCATTTTCATTTTCAAACAGAATACAGATAGTCCTCAACTTATGAACTCAATTGAGCCCAATATTTCTGTTGCTAATTGAGAGATTTGATAAGTGAGTTTTGCCCCATAAGTGAGTTATGCCTTTTCTTGGTACATTTGTTAAGTAAATCACTGTAGTTAAGTTCGTAACAGTTGTTAAATGAATCTAGCTACCTCATTGATTTTGCTTCTCATAAGGTTGCAAAAGGGGATCACATGACCCCAGGATTCTGCAACTGTCATAAATATGAACCAGTTGTCAAGCATCCAAATGTAAATCGCATGACCATGGGGATGCCGCATTGGTCATTATTGTGAAGAATGTCCATAAGACACTTTTTTCAGTGTTGTTTAGCTTTGAATGGTCACTAAACAAACTGTTGTAAGTCAAGGACTACCTGCAGTAAAAACATGTACAATGAAGAAGGTCAAGAACAGCATTTTGAACTGGCCCACATGATATGCATATTAGCCATTTATTCAGAAAATTATGTGCCACTCACTCTCTTAGTTGCTCTCAGCAGTCTAAGGAAAGTAAGTTAATAAAACCGTGACCCGTCAAAACTGCGGAGGACAAAATCGCGCTCGACGAAAGCGCGCATGTGACGTCATCACAGTGCGACAAAAAAAATTAAAAATTGAAATAAAATTAAAATTAAAGCAAGCAGATTCACATAGAGGTAAGGGTTAGGGTTAGGGTTAGGGTTAGGTTAAGGGTTAGGGTTAGGTTTAGAGCGTTAGGGTTACGTTTAGCGTTAGGTTAAGGGTTAGCGTTAGGTTTAGCGTTACGTTAACGGTTAGGTTTAGGGTTAGATTTAGGGTTAGGTTAAGGGTTAGGGTTAGGTTTAGGGTTAGGTTTGGGGGGGTTAGGGTAAGGTTTTCGCTTTATTTTTACATTTTTCGATCACAGCGCGATGTTTTCGTCGCGTTGTGATGACGTCAAATGCGCACTTTCGTTGAGCGTGATTTTGTACTCCGCGGTTTTGTGGTGGAACCAATAAAACAGCCTTTTAAAATTATAGAAAGCACTAAAACTAAAGCGGATCTGCTTATCTTTAAATCATTAAAGAGTAACAAGGAGCAATTTTCATGATATTAAGGGGCCTATTTAGTAAAAACAACAACAACCAGAATTCATCATTGATGTCAAATGCATCTGACCCACTGATGGCATGAGAGCATGGATGAACAATATAAGAGATGACTGACCTGCAAAATGTAATGCTTTATATAGCATCAAAAATCTTTTGAATGGGTTTTGGAAGGCAATTTTCAACGGTGGTAATGCCAGACTAGAAGACACCAGTTACATTTGGGCTAACTGCAATTTCTGAAATGTCTTCAGCGGCTGTCCCATCAAGAGACCATTACAATTGTCATGATGGAACTGGTTAGCACATAGATTTTTCTAAAGTTAATTAATTATCTGACTTTGTGGTTTCCAGCAAATTAGACATTGAAATTATTTTTTTCCTGATAAACTAACTTGGATTATTAGTCTTCTGACACTACATTAGATGACATCCCCTTCCTCCCATCTATAAACCTGATTCTTACGGAAAAATGTAATCCTATGCAGAACAGACTTATCTCTTGGATCTTTCAGTCTCTCAAATCAGTAACTGTTTTGCCTTATCCATGGTTATTTTCAGCTGGTTCTTCCACATCCAGCACTTAATAGTCTAGGCTTTGGAGACACCCAGTCCCAAATTCAGAGAGAAGAAATATATTTGAATAGCATCAGCATACTGATGACAACTAGTTCCAAATCGCAAAGGAGCTTTTTTGGGGGATAGTTACATAGGAGTAGTCATATGGAATACAAAATAGTGCCATGTAAGATAGTTCTCAAAGAGTTGAACACAAATCTCCCCAGTTTTTAGCTTTGTTAGCAATATGCTAGCTTTTGGGGAGGATCATGTCTGAGAGTGCAACAGATCCATTGGAACAGATTCACTAAGAGAATCTCCACTGCAGCTGCTATAATCACTTAAGAGTATAGGTCCACTTACAACAGTTCATTTAGTGGCTGTTTAAAGTTACAACAGCATTGAAAAAAGTAACTTAAGACCATTTTTCACAGTTACGACCATTGCAGCATCCCCATAATTATATGATCAAAATTCAGATGCTTGGCAACTGGTTCATATTTATGACTGTTGCTGTGCTCCAACCTTCGGACAAGCAAAGTCAGTGGGGAAACCAGATTCACTTAACAACTGGGTTACTAACTTATCAACTATAGTGATTCACTAAACAACTGTGGTAAGAAAGGTCGTAAAATGGGACAAAACTCACAACAAATGTCTCACTTAACAGAAATTTTGGGCTCCATTATGATCATAAGTCAAGGACTACATCTAATTGGCTTTTTCCCCTTGATTTTTAAAAAATATACAATAAAGAATATACAATCAGATTTCTTTTATTAGTATTTGCTTCTTAGCCCTGCAGACTCTTGTTGCTGATTTATGCTGTTATTTGATGTATATATTAATAGGTTTAGAATGGTAATTAGGCCCAGCTACTGAAAATTCAGCTAAGCTTAATTAACAACCTACTAAATTACAATTTGCATGTCGTTCTGTGTGAACCATTTTTACAACATTTGAAAAAGAAATACTATTGCATTTGCCCTAAGCCTAAGCTAAGATCAGAGGCCATGTAGGCCAGGGCTGTCAAACTTGCAGCCCACAAGCCAGATGCATCAAGTACACTTACACACGATTTAACAAAAGGGAAAAAAGTTGTGATACATCACGTGATGCTGCTATGGCGACACAACTTTTACACTAGTGGTTGGATTTACACATTTTTACTGCCGGTTCTGTGGGTGTGGCTTGATGGGCATGGCTTGGTGGTCATATGACTGGGTGGTCATTTAACTGGGTAGGCATGGCCAACTCAACATCACTCTTGTCAAGGGGCGCTTCATTCAGCCATAGTTCTGTAAAAATGTTCACCTTTTTTCGACTTTATTATCTGCATCTACATACTATAGATGTACTTTCATGGACCAATGAAAGGAGGAAATGGCTCATATGCTTTGCCCAAGAGTGTGATAGGCAGGTCACAAAATAAGCTTTTGAGGGGCTGCCACAAAGAAGGGGAATATATTTTTCCAAAGAAGCAGAAGGCAAAACAAGAAGCAATAGGTGGAAATTGAACAGAGAGAAGCAACCTAAAACTAAAGAGAAACTTCCTGACAGTGAGAACAATTAAATAAAACTACTTGTCTTCAGATGTTCTAGGTGCTCGATCATTGGAAGTTTTTAAGAAAAGACTGGACAGCCATTTCTCTGAAATGGTATAGGGTCCCCCCCCCCAAGTCCCTTCTAAATGTTATTCTGTTATTCTGACACATTTCCCAGGCCCTCCACTCAGATTTTGGCATCCTAATTTTTCCTGCCTGAGCAGACTAGAAGACCTCCAAAATCCCTTTCAACTCTATTATTCCATTATTCCTGAGCTAAATAGCTAAGACCCTCATTGAGGCCCTATCTCTTTTGCTCCCTCTGGACTAATGAGTTAGAGAGCTGCCTTTAAACATTCATTTTAATAATATTTTTAGAAACCTGCAGTTGAAAGTTCTTCATCTCGCCTTACCCTGAATACCCAATTTCATTTGGAATTTAATCTCAAGATGATTGCCCTTTTAGCATTTCTCTTGATACTTCTCCCAAATCACCCCCAAGAAGCCACATCTCTCTCTCTCTCACTCTCACTCTCTCTCCCCCCCCCTCTCTCACACACACACATACACACACCTTTTAAGCAAATTCCCTTGTTTTGGAGACTTTAGAATCAAAAGGTACCTTAAAGGTCTTATACTTCAACCTTCTGCTCAAAACAGGAGACCTCATATATATGCAAGTTTGCAGACATCCTGACTTCAAGAACAGCAGGCATCCTTCCCCACGGCCCACTTCCTCCTCCCACCACCCCATGTGATGCAGGAAACCCAAGAGAAAGCACCTGGTCTTACTCATCCATTCTGAAGGTGAGCTCCAGAGTGGTGGCAGTGGTGGTGGAAGGAGATCTCCAGAGTGGCAGCAGCAGTGCTCCGGGCAGGCGGTCCTTGGGGGGGGATTTTCTCTCAGACCTCCCACCCATCAAGATATTGCTCGGTCTTGCAGCCCCTTTGATGCTGGGCATGCCTTGGGCACTTGGGGAAATGAATTTTAGCAGCCACGAGCCGCCGCTTTCCTCTAAGTCCTATCCGGAAAACGCTGCAGCAGAGAGAAGCAGCTAGGTTGAATGCTGTTTCTCTCTGCTGCAGCGCTTTCCAGATGGGACTTACAGGACCCAAAGTGGCAACTCACAGTTGCTAAATTTCACTGTGCTGTGCCAGATGCTTTCCCAGCAAGAACAGCGGTGCCAGAAATACATGGAGCGGCTCCATGTGCTCTCCAGCTCAGTAACTGTTTCTGCTGCTGCTCTTGCTGGGAGAGTGTCTGGTGCTGCACAGTGAAATTTAGCAACCATGACCTGCCACTTTCCTCTAAGTCCCATCCAGAAATCTCTGTGGCAGAGAGAAGCAGCAAGGTTGAATGCTGTTTCTCTCTGCCACAGCACTTTCCGGATGTGACTTACAGGACCCAAAGTGGCAACTCACCATTGCTAAATTTCACTGTGCTGCACAAGATGTTTTCCCAGTAAGGGCAGCGGTGGAGAGAAAACAGCTTCCGACCTGGAGAACACGTGGAGCTGCTCCATGTGCTCTCAAGGTCAGTGGCTGCTTCTCTCTGCTGCTGCTCTTGCTGGGAAAGTGTCTTTCACAGCACAGAGAGCCTCTGGCGCTTGGGGAGAAACTCCATATGTTCTCCCAAGACAATGACCCAACCCAGCTGCTTCTCTCCACTGTAGTGCTTTATGGATGGGACAGTAAGGTTAGAACCTTACCCAAACCGCTTCAGCCCACCTGCACCCATTCCTCTCCCCCACATGCCCCCACTTTCCCTCCCACCTGCACTGCGACCCCCATGGCCCTTCAGCAGAGTGTGGCAGGCCGCAGGCCACATAAATTGCTTCAGCCCAGAGGGAGGGTGTAGTTTGAGGCCAGGGTAGGATTCTCTAAGTGAGCGTGTGCAGCGAGAGTAGATTTTGTGGGGGGAATGCATTCAATGGCCCCGTGGGTGAGGTGTAAGTAAAACAGAAACTTACCTAACTAGGGAGTGGTGAAGGCTTAGTTTGGGAGCAAGGAAGCCAGAGAGCAACTGGGCCGTGGGTGCCACATGGTCTAGGCTAGGGCCTAGATGAACTGCAATGGCTGGGGAACCAGGAAAGTGGGTGGGCCAGTGAAGGAATCAGAGAGGGCCTAGGCAAGCTGTGACAGCTGGAGAGCCAAGAAAGTGGGCAAGGGAACCGGCTGGGCTGTGGGCACCACGTGGGAAGGCAGGCAAACTGGCTGGCCCACAGAGGTTGTGTGGTCAACACAAGCAAGGAGCCAAACAAGAACAATTATGCTGGGGAGGCGAGAAGAGGAGTGACTGGGTGGGGCGGGGCAAGTGGGCATAAATGGGTGGGTGGAGGCAGGGCCAGCCATGATGGGATTTTCCAGTACTCCAAACTGCTCAAATTTTTCACTACCGGTTAGCCTGAACCAGTCCGAACCAGCTGAATCCCACCTCTGACACCCCTGATGTAGGCCATCTGAAGAGGAGTAAATAACCTTTCAGCATCTGAGGCTATACTTTGCATGTGTAGTGATGTACTATAACAGGCAATGTGATAAAGTACCTACATCCTTGAAGTGAATAGGACAAGGATTTCTAAAGGATAAAGTTTAAGAAGTTGTGGAGGTGACAGTGTTGTCATTGTTTTGGTGTGTTAAATTTAAATTATGTTTGCTCAATTATAGGACTGGCATGTATTACACATAGAATTAGATAGATTTATCCAGATCAAACTCTGTTCTGAGTTTCTTACCAACTCCCCTCACTCTTGATCGTAGGCCATGCTGAATATGACTGTAGTCCAATACATTTGGATAGCACTATGCCATTGGCAGCTGAATGCAGCACATTTATATTTAGTACAAGATTGAATTACCTTTCAACAGCATCATACAAATATATAATTCTAGTATTCAAGAGCTGGTGAAGGGAGAAAAGAAGTGGATTGAAAATGAACCTAAGCAGACTATGGGATAGAAAGGACATTCATGGGAAAAGGCTTCTAATTTAGATCATCAGATATTGGCCGTCAAGTTGTTATGCCTCCACAATTTATGTTTAATTGAAGATTGTTAAATAAATAATAAGAGAAGCTACCATTCTATTAAGTAAAATCCTTTAAAAGAAAACTGCCCTGTTTTCTTAAAGAGCTTACAGCCAGAAAGAGAAGGCACATTAGATACATCAAAGGAAAACTAGAAGAAGGAAACAAGGAGACAGGACAGAAGGATTATATAATGCAATCCTTCTATGGGATTTACACTGGCTAATTCTTGAAATCTACTTCAATGCATATGCTTCAAGACTGTTTAAGTAGTGCACATTCAACATTTAGCCTTTGTCTGGGGAACTGTAAGGCCCGGCCTCCTCCTTATTCAAGAAAGAAAAGAGTTAAAACTTCGCATTTCAAAAGGAACCTTTAATTGAACAAGAGTGATAGCAGGGTGAAATCAAAGCAGGCTCTGAGGGACCTCAGGGCATACAGTTAGAATAAAGGGCATTAGAAACCCCTCCCAACAGTCCAGTGTGGATTCAGCCAATCCACAGTTGTGAAAATGTTATTGTACCAGCTGCTCTGAGAAAGTGATAAAGGAACTTTCTTAGGGTCATCCTCTGCCGGCTTTCGATACACCCCACATGGCCCTCTCTCCCCTTACATTCCCCAAAAGGTGAGAAAATGCCCAAGTGCCTAGGCACCAGGCTAAAGATTATAAATCAATGATTATAGGATGCAGGATACATAGGAGAGAGAGCAATAAAGTATAAAAAGTATAATAAATATGTATAATGAATCAGGATTCCCCCTCTCCACCAGAAGAATGGCAGATTCATGGATCCGACAGGAACATCTATACTGAACCGAGGCTGAGACATGGATATTGTCGATGCAAAATGCACCAATGCAATCTTCAAATGCATATGAAATATAATAATTACAGCATGAGAGTCCCCAGGTTCTCACTGCTTTCATCAGAATGAAAAAAGTAAAATTGCAGCATTGTTTCACAAGCTTCTGTTTAGGGTGTGGATGGAATGTCCTAATCCACAAAGAAAAGGAGCAGGGTTTGTATCATGACATTGCAATGCTGCTTGCATCACCACAAATCCTCTTCTCCTCCTCTCAAAATGCAACAGATTACCAGCATTATTAGGCAGTTTTTGCTAACATTAATCAGAATATGTTTTTTGGATTGAAACCATTATTCCATTATCAGCATTCTGGAACAAAAGAAATATCATCTTGGCTTTTTGTATGAAATTTTCTTTAATGGTTGAAATATATGTCAAGTGCCTCTGAATTCCATAAATTATATTCTGTGATGAAATGTTTCCTTTTTGTTTTAAATCTCCTCCAAATCAGCTTCACTGGTTATCTCCTCATCCTACAATTTGATAGAGAAGGGAGAAAGGGGGGGGGACCCTCATTATCCTATTTCTTTATGTCATACATGATTTTACGCAATGTAATCATGTCCATATTCAGTTACACTTTTTCCCAAGCTAAAGATTCTCAAACATATCAGCCTTTTCTTATAGTAAACATGTTTGAGACCCTAATAAGGCTTTTTGTTTTTTTGAGCTTTGAGTCAGTCTTGACTCCTAGGAACTGCCTGAACTAGTCTCCAAAGTTTCCTAGTTAATTACAGGTGTGTGAAGTTAGAAGAATTTTGCCAAAATAATAATGATTTTACACTTATATAAATTGAATTGCATTTTCAATTAACCGACCTTTCCTTTTGTTTAAAAGAGATCCTTCTGAAACATTGTTCACAAATATTTTTAGTTTATACCACTATAAATATTTTAATATAATCCACAAATGATCACTGCTTATTGCTAATCTAGGATCACTATAATCAAGTTCAGAAGCACCTGTCCCAAACAGATCTTTGAGACACTTCATTTTATTGTATTACTTTAATTTATGCTCTGCCTTTCTCTTTTTTCTACAATTCAAGGTGGCATGTACATAGAAAATAATTAAAATCAAGACCAGTATTGGAATTAAATCATTGAGATGTTTATCCTTCTTCCTTGCCCCCTCATTATGACAGGCTTTAAGATTCCTAAAGGAAGTTTTTTTCTTAAATTATTACAGTTTCCAGGATAACACCAAAAAGTCATCCTGCAGTTGGTTGGCCTTTACTTACACTGTACTTTGGAAATCATAACACTGAAACTTAAATACTGCTTCACAGTGCTATGCAGCTCTCTCTAAGCAGTTTACAGAGTCAGCATATTGCCCCCAACAATTTGGCTCCTCCTTTTACTAACTTTGGAAGAATTGGAGGCTGAGTCAACCTTGATCCTGGGAGAATCAAACTGCTGAACTGCTGGCAGCCGGCAGTCTGCAGAAGTAACCTGCAGTACTGCATTCTAATCACCGCACCCCCGTGGCTCTAAGTATTTCTATGAATGCTTCCTTGCCATTCCTGGACTTCAATGTGCTATGTAGCAAGCTGAATTTAATTTTCAATTAGCTAGCTATATTTCCTTAATGTCATTACACCAAAATGATCCACATCTTCTGTTTTTATAGCAATATTTATAAGCTTATCTATATGGTATGGGCAGTGGTGGGATTCAAATAATTTAACAACCGGTTCTCTGCCCCAATGACCAGCTGAGTAGGTGTGGCTGGGTGGTCACATGACTGAGTTGGCATGGCTAACTCGACATCAATCATGTAGGTGGTGCCTATATGTGCCAGGCAGGGTTGCAGAGGGAATCCAGGGGTCTCCGGTGGGTGTGGCAGGGGGGAAAGGAGGAAAGAATGAAAGAGGGAAAATGCCCCGTGGGCCAGGCACTGAAGCACCGGCATTAATTAGAGACGTGGCTTTACTGCCAAGGGGAGGAAAAGCCTCTCATTTTGAATACATGATCTGCTGCCTGTGGATACACACATTTGGGTGGCATGGTGGGTCAATCCTGGGTGCAGAAGTTCTGCCACTAGCCCGGCAGTCATGTTTTTTTTATTTTCCCTATGGGGGGTTACCAAAATGCAAAGCCCCCTCTGCCTCGGTAACTAGGGGGAGACTCTCCTCACAAAAATCAATGGCTCAAAAGCAATTCCTCTGCCACTCAACTCCCCATTCCCCCACTGCCTTCCCCAAACACCGCCCCCCACAAACATGGCATGCCGTTTGGGTGGGAAATGCCTGGAATGCAATAAAGCCAACCCACTAATCTCCCACTGGCAGACTGGCTAATGGGGTGAAAGGAGAGGTGAAGAAGCAGAAGGGGAGCTGAGCAGATAGTAGCCCTCTAAAAGAAGGGGGCTGAAGGCAAGTGCATGTGCTACAGCATGCTGTGGAGACCCCTTGCTCGCCCCTTTGCCTGGCTTCCTTCCTTCCACTGTGTATCTTGGTGCTCGCTCACTTGCTTGCATTCTACTTCTCCAGTCTACCTTGACGCAGGTGGCAGCTCATGACTGCCCTTTGCAAGCCCACTGTTGGTGAAGCTGGGTGCCAGTAACAGCTGGCTTTTTGCCTAGGTTTGTCCAGCTGTCAGATGGAAAATGGCCTCCTCCTCTCCAGGCCCCCATCTGTTTCCCCCATGACAGCTGACAGCCAGACAAACCTAGGCAAAAAGCCAATCCTCTCCGCTTCTCTTGCCTCCATGGGTTCAGGTGGATGGTTGGAAGGCTGGAGAGGGGAAAAGCCAGAGTATAGGAGATAGAGAGGCCTCCTGCTCTTCTTCCCTGGCCAGGGGAGGCATAGGCCACCAGGTTTCCTTGAGAAGAATCAGGTGTAATTCTGAAGGTCTAAGGCCTACTTTGGGTCTTTGCCAAACACTTTCCACACCTTTGCTATGTTTTGACATCTGACCATCCAAAAAGAGTTCTTGACCTTTTAAGACTTTTACAGTCTATAGTCCATAGACGTCACTTCCTCCTTTGTCTCATCCTTATCAGTTTATCTCCGAAAATGCAACTTTATAAAACTAAATAAATCCAATGGCATTACACACACTTATTATACACACCTTATCAAGACTCTGTCTTAAAAATATTTAATTCTTCCACCTTCTCCAGGCCTCGTCACTTGGACTGAAAGAAGGAAGTGACGGGCCTTCACACTATACACTCATAAATCAGCTATTATCTTCTCAGCTGTACTCCTGGTCAACAATTGTGTTTATATACATGTCTGTATGCTTGTGTATGTATTTTTCAGCATTGTACACCATGCATAGGATGAACTGGATCATGGTTAACAAATGTTTAAGAATGAGACAATAAATCAATGCCAACAAGTTTTTTCCCCAGCTTTGGTTTTTAAATTATGGTAAAGCTTAAGGTTATAGTACAGTTTCCCATTTCAAACTAACAGGATGTTGTGTTGCTGATCTTTGGTATCTGTAATTAGGGGAGTTACAGTATAAAAAGGAAGACCCAGTTTAGATGGATAATGACTTAAAAATAAGGTCTGACCTAGCAGGAGCTTTCCAGGGAAGGCTTCAGACCAGAGGAGGACTATTCATTTCTCTTTTCCCTTATCAAGCCATTATCAGTGAAAAGAGAAATAGGAACATTGTATTTAGTGGATTAGAATTCATTGGAATGGAAAATGAAGCCATTTGTTTATATCACCTACTTTGCTGACATGTCTGGCAAGAGGCAAGCATCCTATTAGTCGTTATAAAGAGATTATATATGGCAGGGGAATCCTATTCAAAGTGAATGAATGGACACTCCCACATTGTCAGTACATTTTCTGAACTGATAATTATTAAAGGCAGATAAAAATGGTTTTAGGTTTCAAACAGGTGGAAGAACTTCTGCCAGTTTGTTATATCTGATAGATGGAGTTCTCAGCCTGTTTGCAGTGCAGTAAAAAGTGCTAAGACATTTGGACTAAAAGTCCTGGCAGGTAAGAAATTATTGTGAAACTTGCATAATAACAAACTAAATCTTACTGCTGAGTTGGCTTATTTGCATGCAATGTGTGAGGCCGCTTCCACAATCTGACAAACAAGGCTGTGTGCCTACTTCAGCCAGATAAGGGGAGTGTTCCTGCCTATCAGCCCCAGCGCTCTCAGCTCAGGGCTGCCATTCCATTGTTGGGGAGATTCGTGACTGGGGCATTGTGTGACTTGGATTGCTGCTGTGCCACACTTGTTTCCCTGCTGCGCCAAGAGCTTGAAGGACATTCAGATCCTGCAGTGACTTTCATTCGGAATGGCACCAGTGCAGGCGTGGCAATGTAAATCAGCTGTCAACTCTCCATGTTGACATTCTATGATACTGTTGATGGAGCTGGATCTCAGATTACAGTAGCTGGGTTGAGATGGGTGTATCTATTGGGTAACGTGATTTATGACAGAGACTGAAGGGAGGAAAAGAACAGGGGCAAAGTTCAGAAGCAGATAAAGAATGCAAAGAAATGGATGTGAATAAGAATTGCCTAATAAAGAATGCCTAATGAAGCTGTTAATAAATCACTGGTTTTTGTATTACAATATTGGCTCACTTTGTCAGGGTTCCAAATAACATCCAAAATTAAATCAGAGTCCAAGGCAAAATATTGCTCAAAATTCCAATTTATTAAGAGAGTCATGTTGGCACATCTGGGAAAACTCGAATCTGAGCTTCCTGAGTTTTCTCCCCCAAGTTGAAAGTTCATGACCTTGCCCCCATACCCACATGTCCATCACATGATCCAATCTTCCACTGCCATGCTGGCAGTTCCACCCATCCAGTTCTGGTCAGGTGCAGAAGTGTAGAGACAAAGGATGACCTTGGATTCTAGAAAGGAATTTTATTTTGGCTACATAGCATTTTACCCCGTACCATCCCCACTCCCATTTCCCCCCCATTAGAAACAGCATAGTAAAATAATAGAAACTGTGGCAGGCCAAAGATCCAGAAAGGTATATGGCTGCAGGCCTGACAGGCGGCCTCTCTTCAGAAGAGAAACAGTTCCTGAAAGAGATTAATGTAGGGGTTAACATAACAGAATTAACCCTCCCCCCACCAGGCGGACCCTTTGACGTATCGGGAAACTTGTCATGGAATTGTTTTACTAACTTATTTGCTTTTAGGTTCCAGCTTTTCACCCAAGTAGCTTCAGACAAATGGTACCCCTTCCAATGCACTAAATACTGTAAGCGGCCCCTTACAGTGACTGTAAATTTTTCCTAGAATTCTGGGTAGACTGAGTTGAACTGTAACTGGGTTAATTATCTTCACTATTGGGAATGGACCTAGAGATTTTGGGCCAAATTTCTTGCTAGGCATTCCTAATCTTATGTATTTGGTAGATATGAAAACTTTGTCCACCACATGAAAAGGGGGTTGGTGCGGGCAGTATTTATCGGCTTGCTTCTTGTAGGCTTCTGCCGCTTCTGCTAGAGCTTTCTTCATATTTTCCCATCCTTTCTTTAACATGTCCATCCAATCAGTCAGAGACATGGAGGAGGGAGGTTCTCTAGGCAGCTCAGGCCTACACATTGGGAACAAATTCCATGCCACTGGTAATTTGGAAAGACGTTAATCTAGTGCTGCAGTGGACCACGTTGTTGTACGCCACTTCAGTGAAGGGTAGCAAATCCGACCAGTTGTCTTGCTGATAGTCCACATAACACCGGATGTATTGTTCCACCATCGCATTGGCCCTCCCTGCTGCGCTGTTCATGCTGGGATGAAATGCTGAGCTCAGTCCTTGTGTGGATCCAATGGACCTCAGGAACTCTCTCCAGAACTTGGCGGTGAACTGGACTCCGCTGTCTGAAATGATCCTCTTAGGCACCCTGTGTAGGTGATCAATGTGTTTTACAAACGTTTTTACTAATTTCTTTATGGACAGCAACCCTAAGCAAGCGATGAAATGCACCTGCTTGGAAAACAAATCAATAACTGTCCAGATTACTCTCTTTCTGCTGTTGTCTGGGAGCTCGGCAATGAAGTCCATTGCAATCTCTTCCCATGGTTGGCTAAGGCTGGCTACTCATTGTAGTAGTCCAGGGGGCTTCCCCGGCCATGTCTTCATCATTGCACAAGTAGCACAACTTTTTATGTAATCTTCCAGATCTGATTTCATCTTTGGCCACCAAAATTGATGCCTGGCGAAGGGGAGCATTTTTAGGAATCCAAAGTGGCCTCCTAGTTTTGCATCATGGCTTCACTGTAGAACTTCCAGCCTCAACCCTGTGGGGACGTACAGTTTGGATCTCTTCCAGGCTAAGCCATCTTTCATCATTAGGATGTCCTTTTTATTGTTGAGCCATGAGTCTGCCGGGGGTGCCGATTTCATCACTGTTGTCAGCTTATCCTGGCTTCGGGTGGTGACTTGGGCCACCTTTAGGTGGGAGGAAGAAAGGATGGGGTGAACAACTTCTTCCTTCTTCCTGTTGTATTGCAGTTTTCTCGGACAAAGCATCTGCCAACAAGTTCTTCCCTGCAGGGATGTGTTTCAGTTCGAATTGGAACCTTTGGAAGTATTGTGCCCAGTGAATGTGTTTTGGGGATAGTTTTTGATGGGCTTTGAGAGCTTTGAGGTTTTTATGATCAGTCCAGACCTCGAACAGCATATCTCCCCTTCCAGGAAATGTCTCCAAGTGAGCAGGGACCACCTGATCATCAATGCCTCTTTCTCCCAAATGGCCCACCTCCTTTCAGTAGTGGTGAGGTTTTTTTGGAGATGTAAGCGGTTGGCAAGAGGTGCCCTTCTTTATTCGTTTGCAGTAGCACTGCCGCTATCACTACATCACTGGCATCCATCTGGATTATGAATTGTCACTCTGGGCCAAAGTGTTGCAGTATGGGCTCTTGGGCAAATAGCCGTTTTAATTTCTCAAAGGCTTTTTGACAGTCCATTCTCCACTTTAGGGGTTGGTCTGCTTTTGGCTTTGTTGGGGAAGGCCCTGTTTTTAATAGTTCAGTCAATGGGAGGGTAATCTCGCCGAAAGGTGGAATGAACTGCCAGTAGAAATTTGCAAATTCAAGAAAGCTCTGTAGTTGTCTGCAAGAACTTGGAGGTTTCCAGTCTAACACAGCTTTCACTTTTCCTGGATCCATTTCTATCCCCTCATTGGAGATGTGATAACCCAGGTAAGCTAGTGAAATTTTGTGGAACTCACACTTTGACAACTTTGTGTATAGCTTGGCAGCTAGAAGTTTTTCCAGGACTTGCCATATCAGCTTCACATGTTCTTCCAAGATTTCAGAGAAGATCAAGATATCATCGAGATAAACGAGCACTCCGTGGTACAGGTGCTCATGTAGCACCTCATTTATGTACTGCATGAAGACTGCGGATGCTCCTTGTACCCCAAATGGCATGACTTTGAATTGAAAGCTGCCAAGGGGGAAGTTAAAAGCGGTCTTCCATTCATCTCCCTCTCTGATTCATATGTGGTAATACACCTCTCTCAAGTCCAGCTTGGTGAACACCTTGCCTTTAGCCAAGTAGTTCAACATATCTTTCATGGGGGGGGGGGGGGAGATAGGTGTTCTTCACGCATACCACATTCAAGGCTTGCAGATCAATACAGAGACGAACATTGCCATCTTTCTTCTCTTTGAAGAGCACTGGGGCCGCTACTTTTGACATCGTTGGTTCAATAAAGCCCCACTTCAAATTGGTGTTGATGTACTTCCTCAATTCAACTATCTCCTTGGGAATCATGGAGTACATTTTCGGCTTTGATAGGATAGCCCCAGGTTTGAATTCTATTGCGCAATCTGTGGGCTGGTGGGGGGTAAGGTACTTGCAATCTTCCTCACTGAACACCTCCACCAAGTCCCAGTAGTCTTTTGGTACTTGTTGGATCCCTGGGGGTTTGGTGTCTGCTGCTGGTGCTGCAGGTTCCGAACAGTCTGGGCTATTGGGTTCAATTGTCCCTGGGTGGCCTCCGACTTTATTGTAGGCGGCCACTTGTCCAGCCATGCAAGCCTCAAGATAATTGATTCCTGCATTCTTCGAGCTATGATGAATCTGAGGAATTCATAGTGGCTGCCTATTATTAACTTTACCAACTCAGTAATTTGCATGGCTGTCCCCCCCCCCCCCATTAGTATTCCATTCACTTGCTCAAACCAAATGGGATGGGTTAGGGGTCTTGTGTGTATGCCTAGCTGTTCCACAATAGACATGCTGATTAAGCATCGGGTGCAGCCAATGTCCATGATTGCCCCAACTTCCCCTTCCACCCCCATTTCTGGCACTTTGAGTTTGGATCTTATAGTAAAGGGGCTGATGGGTCATCTTCGATATTTTCCTCCTCCTCCGAGATGGTAGGGGCTTCCGCAATAGTAGGACTCTCCGTCTCCTTTGGTTGTTCTACCAGATGACTCTTTTCTGGTGGCTTTCTGGGGTTTTCTTCGTCGCGCTGATGGGTGATGGGCACGCTTGTGGAACTGGGGCCGGACCCAGGCATTCTGATGCTCGGTGCCCAAGCTGACTGCATCAGTAGCATTTTATTGACACCTCCCCGGGACAAGGGAACTGAAGAGTATCTTCAGACATATCAAATGCAAGCATACAGAGGCACTGCTGATTGAACCACCCCAGTTCAGAGGAACGTTTGATGGGGACGCAGACCAGTTAGCCCTATTCCTTGACTCAGCTGAGGCCTCTACCCCAGGAGCCCCCAGGCCCTGTGATCATAGGGGGGCAAACCCATTATGAGGTGCAACACATCCTTGATTCGAGGTGGCACAGGAGACAACTCCAGTACTTAATCAAGTGGAAGGGCTACCCGTTGTCAGAGGCATCTTGGGTAAAGAGTAGAAATATCCAGGCTGATCACCTTATAGAAAGATTCCTTGAAAAAAATCCAAACAAGCCTGGGAGGAGTATTTAGCCTTGAATCCTATACTTGTACTCAAATTGTTTTTGCTCGCAGAGATTACTTTTGAAAAGTGAGGGAAGCCAGATGTCTCTGCATGTTGACATTCCATCCATACCGTCGTCGGAGCCGGATCTCAGATTACAGTAGCTGGGTTGAGATGGGTGTATCTGTTGATTTGTTGTAAGTTGTGTCCCTCCAGTACAAATAATTGTCTGTGTCTCAGGGTTATCCATTCTTTTAGACAGGTAAGGGCAGCTGCTTGATTGTATAGTTCCCAGTTTGACAACCCGAAACCTCCTCTATTGAGTCTTGCATTAATTTCAACCTAATTCTTGCCTTTCTGCCCTGCCATATAAATTTGGTTACTGTTCTATTTAATTCCTTGAAATATTTCCTTTCTAGCTTTTTGGGAATTGTTTGGAACAAGTATAACAGCCTCGGTAAGATATTCAATTTGATGGGGGCTATTCTTCCTAACAGTGATAAATGTCTGTTTTTCCACTTTTCCAGATCCAATTTAATTTACTGTGTTAATTTTAAGTAATTGTCTTCTTTTATAGTTACACATCTCACTGATAGGTGTATTACCAAATATTTTACTTTTTAAATTATTTGAATATCTATCTTTTCCATTAAATCTTTTTTCTGTTCCTTTGTAAGATTCTTAAGTAGGATTTTAGTTTTCTCTTTGTTTATTCTCAATCCTACAACATCACCATAGTCTTCTATTTTCTTTAAATGTTTGGGTCCCATTTCTTGTGGTTCTTCTATAATAAACAACAAATTATTTGCAAAAGCTTGTCCTTTGTATTGGTCTTTCTGCACATCAAGAAACATCAGCACCATTTGTTTTATTGGGGGTGCTTCATAATATTCCAATGTGTTCAGAATTATTCTCATGTTATTTTTGATTTGTTTATTTGGCAGGAAACCATTCTGGTCTGAATGTATAAATTCATTCAAGAATCTCTTCAATCTTTCAGCTATTATTGATGTATAAATTTTATAGTCCACTTCTAAAAATTAGATGGGTCTATAGTTTTTAATCTGTGATAAGTCTGTATCTTCTTTTAGTATGAAGGTATGTTTGTTTCCATCCAGGATTTTGGTATCTTAGCTTTTAGTAAGACTTCATTATAAACTTCCAGTAGTACCAGTCCCAGGGGGTTTTGTAATTGTTTATGGAATTCTGCCAGTAAGCCATATGGTCCTGGAGTTTTATTGTTCTTCTGTCTGCATCTGTTAATTCAAATATTGTTGTCCTTTCATTTAGTGTAGATCTTATTTTTTTCAGGGACTTTAGGTAACTTGGCCTCTTCTAGATATTTTATTTTATCCTCCAATAGTTCCTCTTGATCATATACATAGTTCTGGATTTTTTGCTGTCATTTTGATGTTGTAATGTACCTTTCTTGTCTATCAAGCTTTGTATCTGTTTTTTTTCTTTTTCTTTTTTTAATTTATATGCCAACCATCTTCCTGGTTTATTGGCATTTTTTTTTACTTCAAATATGTTTTATTTTCATTTTCATTTCATACAGTCACATATATACTGTGCATGACCGGGGCCATATAACATTGAGCAATAAACACAGCCATCCTTGTCAAAAATACTCCCCAAAATACAAACCCAATATACCACTTCAACCCTCCATACACCCTTT
The DNA here is from genome assembly GCF_051295495.1 of Thamnophis sirtalis. Lineage (NCBI taxonomy): Eukaryota > Metazoa > Chordata > Lepidosauria > Squamata > Natricidae > Thamnophis > Thamnophis sirtalis. Next base: position 61,529,623 of record NW_028261388.1, read on the forward strand.
CTTTCACCCCCCTCCAACTTTCCTTTCTCCCCTCCAACATTCCCCTCTCCTACTTCCCCTCCCCCTCTATCACTCCTTTCTCCCAATACACTCCCTCCCTTCCATCTCACCCTCCTTCCGATCCTCTCTCCCACCCTCTCTACCCCTCTTTCTTCTTTCCCTTTGCTCCTCCCTTCGGTGTATTTCTACTATCTATCAATATATTCAGCTTCTTATTTTTACACTAGAATTAAAAAGGCAACAGTATACAAGTGCAATCATGTTACTTTAAAATCCCCCCCTCCCCCCTATGACCCCACCTCCCTTCCCCCCCCCCCGACTTCCCAGAGCCCGTACATGGTATAGCTTTTTATCACACAGTCTAAGATATATTAAAACCAAGGAATTTTTTTAAAAAGGGGGGGGGGGAGAGAAAAAAAAGTCAGTAAAATCTTTGCATTGAACTCAGCTTCTTGCCATTACACAAACTTTAAGCAGTTTACATTGTTCCTAATCTTAGTTGTTTGTTTACCTGCAGGATTTCCCCAGAAGTTATTTGTTGGTTCAACTTTTGCCTGTACTCTTCTCTAACTAGGGGTATTATCTCTTTATCTAAGTATCTGTCTCTATCTAAACCCTTAATTTTGTCCCCTTTGTACCTCCTTCCCTCTATAACACAATTTGGATACATTTCAAATTTTTCTTTTGATTTCCTCTTCCAATTCTTTTTGTTTTTACCCTTGTTTATGTCTATGTATTTTGTTTATATTCATCAGTACTTCTCTCATATATGCTTTACTTATATCCCCTACAAATTCCATGAATATACCCTTATTCGTATTCAGAACAAAGTATTCAGATGGCAATTTTTTACAATCATTAATATACTTTTCATATCTAAATAAACTCTCATTCGACCTCCAAGACCTTCTTGCCTGCACTACCCTTCCCAATTCCATCCAGACTGGGTTATGATCCAAGAGGACCCACGCCGCAATCTTTGTCTTCTTCACCCTAGAAAATAAATCATTAGTGATTTGTATACAATCAATCCTTGAAAGGGATTGATGTCCATCAGAAAAAGGGGTGAAGTTATATGCCTCTGCGTTTCTTTCTCGCCAAACATTTCTCAATTCGAAGTTGTACATCAAGTCTTTTTCCCTTCTAGAATTAGGTCTAATACGATATATCTTCCAAAGGGATCTGCTTCAATTAACTCAGCCTTAATGTCTTTTCTTAAGTATACAACTATACCATTTTTCTTTTCCGTAGCAGAGGTCACAAAATATTGACCAAGTTCGGGGTTGAACAGATATTTTTGATCAGTTGATTTGATATGAATTTCTTGCAGACAAATTATATCGTTCTTGAACTGTTTGAGATAGTGAAATATTTTCTTTCTCTTCTGTAAAGAGTTCAGACCATAACTCCTTGATCAATGGCCGATGATTATTGAGGTTGTTGCAATATGCCTTGTTTTCCCATTCGTCTGGTAGTCATATGGCTAGATCTTTGTTCTCTGGTCCCTTGCCCTTCCGGAAGGAGGAAATGGTGTTTTTTGTCTGGTAGTTGTGTGATTTGCTGTTTATCTTGTCCTTCTCGTAGTCTTTCTCCAGATCCAGATAATTCAGGGTGTCCCACCTTCAGGGTCTTGTGATAAAAATCTCGGGCTTCCCATACAGAGTTGAGACGATATTTTTGCTTATCCAATGTAATTATGATACCAAATGGTACATCCCATCTATACTGTATCTGACGGTTTCTGAGTTCTTCCACTAGAAAAGCATAATCTCTCCTGGCTCTTAGCATTTGGGGTGGTATTTCTTTCAAGACAATCAAGTCCTGTCCGCCAATTTGAAGCCTGGTATTATAAGACTCTTGTAGTATCATGTTTCTAAACTCTCTTGTAGTAAAGTATATAATTACATCTCGGGGGAGTTGCCTCTGTTTTGCCACCCAAGAGTTAGCGCAGTAAATTTTTTTGATCTGCCAGTCAAAGTTGGACCCCGGTCTTTCCACCAGACGGTTAAAAGCCTCTGAGAAAATCTGCTTCAAGTTCTCCTGTTCATTTTCACGCAGCCCCCTGACTCTTAATGCAAGCTCCATCTGTTTGTAGTGTATCATAACAATTTGTTTTTCAGCATTTTCAACTTTTTGTTGCACCACTTCAATTTTGGATGTCAAGTTAGTGTTGGCTTCATCAAGAACCTCTAGCTTATCTTCCATTCCAGAAACATATTCTGTCAATACAGTTACAAGTCCCACCATATTGTCCTTTGTTTTGGCAATCCTAGTATCAAGCTTATCATATAAGTCTGCATTAAATTTCTTTATTTCCTCTCTGAATTCTCTGAGAGTTTCTAAATTCTGCTCTCTAAATTCTCTAAGAGTCTCAAAAAAAAGTTCTTTCGTTAGCAAATCTCCAGTAGGGGGCGTAGAGGATGGAAGCTGCAACTTTGTGCCAAGTGCATGAGATTACTCCTAAAAAGAGGTCTCCTCGAATTTAATTTTGATGCCATTATATCTTTTCTTCAAACAATTATTCAACAATTATTCAAACTCTGCTGGCCCATTGTGTAGCTTACGAGGGAAGAAAGTATTAAGTCCCCCCTTTATTTGTTCTTAGAGGTTTTTCAAAAGGTTTCAGAAAAGAGCATTGTAACAAAGCAGGTTTCAAAAGATTAGCATTGTAACGAAACAGTTCATATTCATCTCTGTTTGGAATGTCTCTATATTAACAAGGAGTCTTTTGAAGCTTTTAAAAGTTGATAAGAAAGAAGTCTTGTAAGCTCTTCAGAGAAACGAAACTAATTAGTAAGAGAATGCTATCTGGCTGTTCCTTTGATCTTTTTCTGCCGGACAGTTAGGAATGTGGCACCCACCATTTTAGGAGCTTATTTTTTTAGAAACCAAGTGCACAAAGAAAGCTCTTTCTTTTTTAAAAAAAAAAGGCAGATAAGGTTCTCGGGTACGGACTCTGCTTGTATTAATCTCAAATAAATATATCCAAAATTGTCCTAAGCGGGGGTTCCTTACTTTGCGCCGTAATGATTACAGCAGAAGTTTATGGCACGGAGATGTGATTCAGTCTTCGGTCGGCCCCCCTTCCATTCGCAGCAAAAAAAAAAAAGCTGCAAACTTCAAAGAAAAGCTCTTACCAGCTGGATCTCTCTCTCATTCTTCTTTGCCTGAAGAATGAGGTATCTACCAGGTATTTAGGCAGATAATGCGGCCAGGAATCCGGGGGCAGCTCGTTAAGCTGCCGCCATCAGCAAGGTCCCGCCCCGGAAGTCTTTTCGGTTTATTGGCATTTTTGGAAAAGTTTTGTTTTATAGTTTAATTTTTCGTGCTAATTCTTCTTTTTCAAGTAGGGTCAGTTTGTGTTGTATTATTTCCATTTGGTTTTTGAGTTTGTTTTCTGGTGTTTTTGTTCTGCAATTCCAGTTCTAATCTGTTGCACTCTCCTTCCAGTGTTTTTTGGTGTTGCTTCTTTTCTCTATTTTTCTTTCCTATATAAGAAATAACTAGTCCTTGGAGATATGCCTTCGCTGTGTCCCACATGTTTTGTAATGAGGTCTTTCCCTTTCTATTTTGTTTGAAGAAGAATGTCATTTCTTTCTCTATTGTTTGTATGAATTCCTTGTCTTTTACTATGGATTGATTCAACATCCATCTCACTTTTTTTTCTGTCCTTTCCATTTAATCCTGACTGCGCTATGATCTCCCCTTATATTTGGTTCTATTTCCTGTGTCATCTATGCCATGTCTATCTTTGACCAGGATTGATGGCTATTCGAGGAGTATGTATATTGATTTTTCTTTGGGTTTCTTTCTCTCCATATATCTTGGATGTTCATTTCTTCCACCAGTTTAAAGAAAGATTTTGGTAAAACTTTCTTGCCTTTTTATTTATTTTACTGCTTCTGTCATCTAGGGTAAATTTCTCAACAGTAGTTGGAAATTAAGAGTAACTCACCCAGATCACACAGGCTGTTTTCTGCTTGTCTTCTTTATTGCTTTCTGTCAGGGCTGCTTCGCTCAGTAACCAAGAAAGAAACCATTCAACTCCATTTTGGAGAATTAAGAGTACTTTTACTGGTCATGAGTAGATAGTAGCTAGGCAAAGCAAGGTCTGAGGCAAAAGCGCACGTAATCATAGATATCAATATGTGACCCAACCCCCTCCCCCTGGTAACCTCAGCCCATAGTCCAATCAGTACACCCCACAGGTGTCATGTGGGAGACATCTTCAAAAAGCATCATCAGGCTGGTATGCCGGACAGCTGGCCTTGGCGGCAAATCCTTTATCTGCAACATGTGCAGTAGATGGTGAGAACACCTCCCTTTATACAGTCACTCCTGTGCTGACACTTCCCCACCCATATAGAATGCCCCCCCTCCCAGTTTCAATGGTAGCCAAAAGCAAGCAGCAAAACAGAGGCTGACACTTTCATTGGAGCTGTCACAGCCTTGGTCCCGCCAGCTTGATGGTTGTCATTTTCCCCCATCAGGATGAGAGGCTTTCCTGGATGAAAAAGTGAGTTTGCAGACTATGTGATTAGCGAAACTTCCCCCTCTGCCTCTGCCACCTCTCCAAGGTGGTTTGGGTCCAATTGGACCTCCTGTCAGGTAGAATGTGGTGGCTTAACACAGAGCCCTATGAAAGCTCACCATTCTTGCTGCGACATCAGCTCTGCCCCTGAGACGTCAGCTATGCGGAGGCATAGCTGGACTGTAAGATGTATGCATGGGCTGCGTGTGTGTGTGTGCGTGCCACACACGTTCATGTGGAGGACACCGGGCCCAGTTGCAATGGTACCTTACAAAACCATACAAAACCGTACCTGTTGCAACAGGATCCTGAACCCACCGCTGGTTAGCACCCACCTCCTAGAAGAATGAAATATTCTAGGAAATATTAAAAAGCCAGAATGATGATAAAAGTAGAAACATGGTCTTGGAAAGCAGCCCTCCTTTGTTAATAGCCCCAGAAAGACTGGTGTCAACCTATCTACAAGACAAAAGATTGGGCCATCTTATCTACAAAAGACTTTCAGCTTCAGGGTGATAGGATTAGCCCTCACTCAAGATTCAAACCAGGAAAAAGCCATTAAGCCATAACAGGAATTGCCCAAAGCCCCTTCATTACATCACTCAGCAAGATTCAATCAAGCCTGGGACTCAAAACAACCTACAAAGTTACCTCTGCATGGCCCCACGGGAATCTGACAACCAATCAGAATACATTTCTTACACAGGAACAAGAAGCTCTAAGGCAGGGCCAAGAGAAGGTATAAATCTGTTCTAAAATAGTATTTATTGAATTTTCCAGCATTTAAAAGACAAAACAAAACACAAATTTACACTTAGAAGAGCTTTTCCATATCAATATCAATATCTTTTGTAATAATCCTATTTACAAAAATTCTATCTCCATTTCACTACTCTAAGTTATATCCTTATTTAGATTATAATAGCATCAAGTCAATATCATCTATTTCCTATACTACATATTCTACATATTATACTTTAACATTTTATACCCTAAGTTTTATGTGTACTCTCAAGCCAGAAATACCATCTATTCCAGATTTGATAGTACTTGGTTTCTTCCCTCTCCATTTCCATAGACAGTCTATCCATTTCTGCACATTCATACATTTTTCTTATTATAATCGGGTCTGGTGGAGTATCTTTTTGTTTCCAATTCTGTGCTAACACAATTCTACTTGCAGTTAGAATATGTAATGTTATGTATTGTAGTTTTTTCCCCATTTCCCCCTCAAAAATACCCAGGAGAAACAGTTCTGGCTTTAACTCTAGCCTCTGTTCAGTGATCTCTTCCAGCCACTTTCTTATCTTACGCCAATATTTTCTGACCTTAGGGCAGATCCATCACATGTGATAGAATGTTTCCTGCTTATGCCCACATCTCCAGCACTCCGGTGATCGATTTGAGAACATCTTTTCCAATCTGGCTGGTGGTAAATGCCATCGGTAAAACATTTTATAGATGTTCTCCTTATAAGCACTTGACATCATTAGTTTGTCATTTCTCTCCCATAATTTATCCCACTGGTCTAATTGAATACTATGTCCAATTTTTTTTGCCCAACTGATCATTGTCTCTTTCACATTTTCTTCTTCCATTTTGAATCTTAATAAAAAATTATATACTTTAGCTATCATTTTCTTCCTTGCTCCTAATAGTATTTTATCAAGTTCCAATTGTTCTCCGTAAATGCCGTATTATTCCCAATCCTTTTTATATTTTGTTCTAATTTGCAGGTATGGCCACCAGTCAATTTTTATTCCTAGATTTTTTAGATCTTGCTCTGATTTTAAATTTCCTTGTTCATCCAATAGTTCTGAATATCCTATCACTTTGTTTATGTCTAACACATTAGGATAAATTATTGCCTCCATTGTTGATATCCAAATTGGAACTTTCATTTAATGATTTTTTTTAATTTTATCTCAAATATTTATCAAAGCATTTCACATGATGCCTCTGAAAGTACGTGAATTTTTTTTAATTTTAGTATGTGAATTTTATTTTTCCCTTCCCAATGGAAGATCGTGGCCTTCCAGTGTTAATACCCTCTTATTATTTAATTAGACCGAGTCTTTGAGCCACATTGCTGCTGCCGCTTGATAGTATAATTCGCAATCAGGAAGGCCAAATCCTCCTTTAGCTTTCGAGTCCTGTAGAAGTTTAAGCTTTATTTGGGCTTTTTTTCACAACCAAATAAATTTACTTATTATTTTGTTTAATTGTTCAAAGAATGTTTTCCCCAGTCTTATTCGTATCATTTGGAAGAGGTATAACAATTTGGGTAATACATTCATTTTTATTGGGTGATTCTACCAATTAAAGATATTTGCAGTTTTGCCCAATTATCTAAATCCTTTTGTATTTGTTATAATTATCCTCTTTAAATGTCAAACATATGGACTTAGCCAAATTCCCAAATACTTCACTTTTTAAACAATTTGGATCCCCAATTTCTCTTCCAACTCCACAATTTGCCTTTTAGTCATGTTCTTAGTCAGAATTTTAGTTTTCTCTTTATTTATTTTAAGCCCAGCAACTTTGCTGAATTCTTCAATTTTGTGCATCAAAATGGTTCCTGTCTCCAGAGGGTCTTCTATAATAAAAGCAAGGACATCCGCAAAAGCTTGGACCTTGTATTCTTCCTGTTTGATCTTTAGTCCTTTTATTGTTGGGTTTTGCCTAATTTGTCTCAATAATATTTCCAATGATAGTATAAATAAAAGGGGGGGACAAGGGACATCCCTGTCTTACCCCTTTAGTTATAATAATCTTCTTTGCTGTTTACCTGTTTATAATTATTTTGGCCAATTGATTTGAATAAATCACTCGGATCATACAGTGTTTCCCCAAAAATACGACAGGGTCTTTTTTTTTTTTTTACTTACAAAATATGGCCTTGGGCTTATTATAAGGGAGGGCTTATTGTTTTGGGGTTGCCGGGCGGCTGCTCCCTTGCAAACTGACTCCCGAAGAGCGGGCACAGCCTCAGGAATGAAGCAGCCATGAGGTGATCAAGCTCATGAGCAACCACCTGGCAAACCCCCTCTCCAGCCGGGCAGTGCACCATTCACTGACCTAGGGGGTATCCCTAAGACGCCAAGCCACATGGTGCTCTGCCCACTCCCCAGCTCCCACGGCTTGGCACATTAGGGATACCCCCTAGATCAGTGCATGGAGCTCTGCCGGGATGGAGAAGAGGGTTGCACGAGCACCTGTTCTGCCCCCAGCAGGCATGCCTCCTAGCCTCAACATGTCCAGGCCCAGCTCTCCCTGCAGTAGCCGCCACCGTGCTCCGAGCATAACATCTCCAGTTCCAAACTCCCAAACTCGGCTGCCGAGTCTTCCAGCAGCGGCCGCTCTAGGAGTGCATTCTATTGTTGGGGCCTGGCTGCTGGAAGACTCTCTGTCCAGAAGACTCTTACAGAGTCTTCCAGCAGCCAGCCCACAACCATAGAGCATACTCTAGAGCGGCCCTTGCTGGAAGACTCAGCAGCCAAGTTTGGAAGTTTGGAACCAGAGAAGACATTATGCTCGGAGTGCGGTGGTGGCGGCGGCTGCTGCAGGGAGAACTGGGCAACTCCTCCCTCTGGCCAGACAGAAAGCCACTCCCCAACCTAGCAGTATCCCAAAGGCAGCAAGCAATGTGAGCTCCTTTCTCCCCCCCCCCCCGGCTCCTGCGGCTTGGCGCCTTCAGGATACCGCTATGTTGGTGAGCAGTGCTCTGCCTGGCTGGAGGCAGGGGGGTTGTTTAGGGGATTTATTTTTGGGGGTGGAGTTATTTTTTTGCCCATGCAAAAAAATGTGGCAAGGCTTTAGTTTCAGGACAGGTTGTATTTTGTGGGAAACACGGTACTAGAGGGTATAAATCTCTCTCACCCACACCCACACCCATGTGCTCAATTGCCCACGACCTCAAACTATGTGGTCCTGTTCACCATTAAACCATCTTTCCAAACAGATTCCATGTTTCCAGTGTCTTTCTCCCCACTTAGAACTGAACTCAGATGGACATTTCTTCCAACAATTCATTCATTCATTCATTCATTCATTCATTCATTCATTCATTCATTCATTCATTCATTCATTCATTCAGATTTTACCTCAAAGGTTAGGGTTAGGGTCAGCAGGTACAAAATCACAATAAAAACCCCAGAATTAAGATAACATATCACAAATCACAAAAAAGAAAAAGAAAATAGGAGACAAAAATAACACAAACAAGAAGCACAGGTAATGCTACTGAAGGGGTCTTTGATAAAGTTCTTTTTAAAGGACCTCCTAAACCTTGCCAGCCTGGTCTTAGTGGGGGCCCTCTGCATTGTGTTAATACTGCTATGGAGAAGCAGTGCTTTCTGTCTTGAGTTCCCCTGACAGTCATAAAATGTGAGACAGCAAGGAGCAGCAAACTTCCTATCCCATTGTTTAACAGGCCAGATGAAATTGAGTTGGAAGAGAAGTAGGAATCCATGAAGGCCTTTATGCACTAACACCAGCACTTTAAATTGTACTTGGAACTGAATTGGTACCCAGTTCAGTACAACATAGATATAATATGTTTCCAATCTCAGGAACCAATTAATCAGAATAGAACTAGAAGGGACCTTAGAGGTCTTCTAGTCCAACTTCCTGCTCAAACAGGAGACCCTACCTTTTCAGACAAGTGGCTGTCCAGTCTCTTCTTAAAAATCTCCAGTGATGAAGTGCCCACAACTTCTGAAGGCAAGCTGTTCCACTGGTTAATTGTTCTCATGGTTAGAAAGTTTCTCCTTAATTCCAGGTTGTTTCTGTCCTTGATTAGTTTCCATCCATTGTTTCTTGTCTTGCCTTCTGGTGCTTTGGAAAATAACTTGACTGCCTCTTCTTTGTGGAAGCCCATCAAATACTGGAATACTGCTATTATGTCACCCCAATCTTTCTTTTCTCTAGGCTAGCCATACCAGGTCCTGCAACCATTCTTCATCAAGTCAAGATACAGGCCACCATATTCTTATTCATGTTTTACAGTATGTGATCAAGTTGTTTAAACTTTGTGAGGCATTCAGAATTGCCATTTTGAGATGGGCATGTTGTGACCCAGCCTTCACAAGCAATGAGAAACCACTTACTCATGAGTAAAACAACCCTCTTTTTAAAACAGGGCAGGAGCAGTCTTTATTAATGTCAGACAGACAAAACCAAAAATAATTAGTCACACATGAGAGCCTTTTCCCCTTCTGAAAGAGGGTATGAACACTGTTCACATAAGAACTCAAGATAAAAAGTCCTTCAATGATTAAGCCAAAAAGAAACAGTCCCTGTTCACCCCAGCTGAGGCAAATTCACTACCTGTTATTTCCCAGCAGGGAGTCTCAGTTGGCACCTCAAATAAAGAACAATTAGTCCTGACAAACCTGGTTCTGGCAAAGGAATCCAACTTGATTGAGGTACACTAGAAAATGAACGGTTGTCTGCAACAACAGGCCACTCCCAAACCCCTACTATTTATTTCCCAGCTAGGGAGAGACTGGCTAGCATCTATGATTTATTTTCCCTGAGAGCCAGCTTATTGCCTTCCATTGCTCTCCTCTCCTCTCTATGCATACACACATCTAGGATGGGCTCCATCTGTTCCTCCCCATTACTCAGCTCAGGCCCCACTGACAGCTGCCTCTCCATCTTGGATTGGATGGAAGTGTACATTTTTATAAAATGTGATATCTTTTGCGAACACAGACAGCAAAGTATTGTTTAGATTAGGAAACCTAGCTTGCTGAATATTATTGCACAAGCAAGGATAGGAGAAGATGAACTTTGACTATGCTTGAGGCCAAGCTGACTGGTAGTGCCCTTGGTATTAGCACAGTGGAAGTATGTGGCAAGAGTAGCCTTGTCTCTCCCTCCTCTATCTTACTAAAAAGCTTAAGTGAAAGTCTTAATGGACACCAAATACAATAAAAGGTGAGATGTCATTTGTGGACCCATTTTGGGATGATTTGCAAGCACAGTACTGTATGGTCAACTTTAGTGAATAGTGCATTTAGCTATATTCCCCCCCACCCTTATTTCATGGGAGTTTATCTTCTTTGTGTGCCTTGCATGATACCACTTATTCTAAAAGGGAGTGGCATTATGGGTAAGTATAAAGTATCTATGTCCCACAATGCTTCTAATTCAGATAAAGCCAGGCTAGTATTAGTTACTTTTTCCAGCTTTAAATCTTCAGCATTAATAATACATTATTTGAACTTTATTTTGATATAAATATATTTTTGGTAGTATTGAGGGGAAAACAACTATTGGAGTATATTAAGCTTCTAGCAGGCCTACCAAATTTGAGTTGTTCCAATTGGTCGTAAGCATAATAATTTGTAAAGTGACTCTAAATACTATTAAACATGAAAATAAGCTAAATATGCACTATGGCAAGTTCAGCACTGCTGGGAAATTGTTTTCCATGATTCTGTAATTATTGCTCCTTTTGTCTCTTAAAGCTGTACTTTGCTCCATCACAGAATTTAAATACAGATCTCTCTAAATTATATGGGAGACTTAATAGGAAATGTTATTCTTCACAGACTGTTGTCTTGCCCAGAAGGGCATCAATAAATCATAATGCATTCATGGCAACTAACAAATATGTAAATACATCACATTTGGTAGTCACTGGGGGTAAATATCTTTTTTTTCACCAATGCACACAATGTATATCAACAGCAGCAGCCTTTTAGGGGAGGAAAAAAAGATTAGAGTTGAAGAATACTTTGCCTGCAAGTAGCCTTTTTTCTAAAGTATTTGATATTAACCAATAACAATTTTAAAATACTGAGTCTGGATGTTAAATAACATGAACAGTTTTAAAATACAAAAGGATTTATATTCATTTGAAATTATGGTTTTTTTTCAGAAGAGACAACAAGGAAGATTATAGCTTCCTATGTTTATATAAATATGAAATTCAATGAAATAGTAGCAATAGCAATAACACTTAGATTTATATACCAATTCAAAGTGCTTTATACAGCTCTCTATGTAGTTTATAGAGTCAGCATATTGCTCCCAACAATCTGGGTTCACATTTTACCCACCTTAGGTTGAGTCAATCTTGAGCTGGTCAGGATTGAAGGAATCAAACTCCTGGCAATGTGAGCAGAGTTAGCTTGCAATACTGCATTCTAACCACTGCGCCACCACAGCTTTAGTACAAATGAATATATACCTAGGCTACATTCAGGGGCAGGCTTCAGAAATTGCAGCAAAAGGTTTCCTGCCCTGTTACTGGGTCAGTGTGGCAATGGTGGGCATGGCCTAGTCGACCTTCCACACCACCGGGGGGGGGGCATTTTTCACCCTCCCCAGGTTCTGGAGGCTATCCTCGAGCTTCTGGGAGAACAAAAACTGCTTCCCCTAGGCTCCAGAGACCCTCCAGAGACCAGAAACAGGTCCGTTTCCTGACTTCCAGAACTTCCAGTAGACCCATTTTTCACCCTCCCCAGACTCCGGATGATTTTTCTGAGCTTCCAGGAGGGTGAAAACTGCTTCCCCCTGGCTTCGGAGGCCCTCCCAATGCCAGAAATAGGTCCATTTCCAGTCTTCCAGAACTCTCAGTAGGCCTCCAGGCTCCAGAGGCTTTTCTTGAGCCTCCGGGGGTGGTGGTGAAAACTGTTTCCCCGGACTCGGGAGGCCCTCCGGAGGTCAGAAACAGGGCCATTTCTAGATTTCTAGACCTTTGGTAGGCCCATTTTGCCCCCCTTCCCAAGCCTCTGAGCGGGCCTTGCACTTACCTGGCATGATGAACGGGCCAAGTGGAGACTCCTGGGAGGAGCAGGGTGGGGTAGGAGGGGCCAGCCAGGAGTGGGATTTGGGGGTTCGTCGAACATGCAGAATCTTTGCTAGAGGATTGCCAGAACCCGTGCGAACTCCCAGCATCCCACCTCTGGCTACATTTAATCTTTTAAAAATGTTATTAAACATCCATTTTTTAAAAAAATATCAATAAACTGATATCTGTCTATACTTTGGATGATTGGACAAGAATATATTCTAACACAGAAGCAACTTAGTTCTTTTTTTTATAAATATGACATGATGATAATCAAATAAAAAGAGTTGGGCAGCCTGGGAATACTAACTAAGAACTTGGCTAAGAGCAAGAACAGCTTCACTGCTGACCTATTATGAATGAAAAACTTTGAAGTGCCAACCAGTAAAGTGTCTGAAAGCACTAGCCACACTCATCATGGCATTCATAGTCAGGAGGTAGCTAATCAGAGGAACGTTTTGAATTATTAAGAAGCGGGTCACATAAAGAATCACTTACACAAACACACACTGTAATCTATAATGTTATTTGGGAGCATTTGCTAGTTTAACATACATGCTAATCCATTCCTGAAACAGAATACATGGTTAATGAAGGACAGAATATAGGTTTGTCAATTGTGCTAAACAAACAAGAAACAAACAAACTCCAAACCCCATATTATCATAGGCAAGTTAGTATCTGTTCTAATTGCTTAAATATTTGATAGACTCTCTATTTGAGGACTATATATATTTAATGGATTGCTGTCTAGAATTTTGTTCTAAGATGGATTGCCATACAAATCTTTTAAATAAATAAATAAACTTTTTTGCATCATCCTGGCATAACAGATTCCTATGTATAGCATGACTTAATGTGATGTATGAATAAGTCTGTTTGTTACAATTACGATATAATGAGAAACCTGTAACTATCTTCATGTGCAGACAAAGCTATTTTGTGTGTCCCCCCTCCTTTTCTACCAGATGTTGATTAATATTTTTGCTTCCCCTGTTTAATTTTTATCTAATTTGTACCACCTGACTTGTTAAATCTAGATTGTTTTCTTTCTTCAACAGGAAGAAACTTATGCGTACAAAGATTATTCATCTATATTTGATACCTCACAAATCTGTCAACACATGGGAATGTAACCCAGTGAACCCATTTAAGGAACCACAATTGATGGGATTATTTATATAATTCTATTTACTTCCTATTAGAACTGGAGTAATTAAATCCTCCAGTTAATTAAATAGGCAACTGCCTGTGGTAATTGTGGGTTCCTAGCATTTGCTGTTACCCAATTCAGTTGGTACTTGCCCACACACATTTTCTCCTTCTCCTGTACTTTGATTTCTAACACTGTCCAGTAACCATTGTCCTATCATCAAAAACAGGACACTGTAACATCCTCATAAGAAATATTGAACTTAATTTTAGAATGGATTTAACATGAGTATTGACTATAATAGAAATCTACTTGCTTCAATAACTGAAACAGTTTTGACAAGCTAAAGAGCAAGTTCATATGTTCAAACTGCCATATTGCTTATATCATTGGAATGAATCTGTACATAGAGATAAAGTTATTGTATGATGGAGTCTCACATCCTGATCAACCCACATTTACCTTATGAAAATGCTTAACATATTTTTGGTATTGTGCTAATGATTATTAAAGTGTTGTACAATGATTGTGAATTTCAAAAAATGATGTCATCAGTATCAAACTTAACTTTAATATTCAGGATATTTAGTCCCTGATATATATATATTTTTTTCATCAGACATTTATTACGATTTATAGGCCGCCCTTCTCCCTGAGGGGACCCAGGGCGGCTTACAATCACGGGAAGGGGGTGCAATAATACAAGACAAACAGTGAGTAAACAAGATAGATAATAAAACACCAACTTGCATTCAACAGTCAACACTCGGGCGGGTAATTTAAAAGCTTATCCCCAGGCCTGCTGGGAGAGCCAGGTCTTAAGGGCCGTGCGGAAGGTCTGGATGGTGGTGAGGGTACGAATCTCAACGGGGAGATCGTTCCACAGGGTGGGAGCTGCAACAGAAAAGGCTCTCCTCCGTGTAGTCGCCAGTCGACATTGACTGGCAGATGGAATCCGGAGGAGGCCCAATCTGTGCGATCTAATCGGTCGAAGGGAGGTAATCGGCAGAAGGCGGTCTCTCAAGTACCCAGATCCACTACCATGGAGTGCTTTAAGGGTGGTCATCAATACCCTGAATATTGGTCTTCAAGAGAAACATCAGAGGGTTCTGACAATGTCTGATCACAAGATACCATCTTATTCATCTGAAAGATGAAAGTTGTGAGATCATAAAGTAAGAATTGTTATATGAGTGATCATAAACTGATCATTAACAGGATAAAACTTAGTGAAGCTCCTCCTAAATCCAATCATCATCATCATCATATTTTTTTAAAAAGAACAATCCCTGGTGAAAGAGACATGTCCCAAAGTCTTAGGAGACCTTCAAAAACAAAAATGTTCAGCTAGGATACAATTTACTGAGAAAAAGAGGCCCATGGAAGCCTATTTTTGTGTGAAGAGAGTCAACAAATGCATCATTGTGTTTCTAAAGAAATAATTGTCTTGTTTGGAAAATAACTTTTCATTTCTAGAGGAGCCCACAAGACTATATAATGCAGTGGTTCTCAACCTTCCTATTGCCATGACCCTTTAATACAGTTCCTGATGTTGTGGTGACCCCCAACCATAAAATTATTTTCGTTGCTACATGTAACACCGGGACCCACAAAACCTGGGTGGGTGTGGCCAATTCAACATCACTCCCACCCAGTCACATGACATTCCCCCCTATGTGGGAATAGGGTCTCTCTCTCTCTCTTCTCTCCCCCTCCCTCTCATTTCTGTTTTTCTCTATTTATCCTCTCCCTTTCTCTTCTCCCTTTTTCCTTTCTTTCCTTCCCTTTCCCTCTTTCTTTTTCTTTCTTTCTCATTGAATATGGTAGCAAATCCAAACTAAAGTTATTAATTGTAGGAAATTGCTTTCTGTAATCTTTTTATAGTGAACTCTAAGTTGATAGAAGTTGGCAAGATTGTATTAACAGCTATAGCATATTTTTTATTATAAATAATCTTATTTTCAGATGTATTTTTTTGCCATCTGTTATTTTCTTTCTAAAAAATCAGACTTGCTTCCAATTTGTGCCTTCTGGCAAACTGCAGTTTTCTTGGGAAGAGATCTAGCTTGCCATTGCTTTCATCATAGGTCTGAGAAAGTTAGTTTCTTTCTTTCTTTCTTTCTTTCTTTCTTTTCTTTCTTTCTTTCTTTTTTTCTTTCTTTTCTCTTCCTTTCTTTCCCCCTGATTGGCTTCCCTCTCTCTCATTCTCTCCCTTCAGCTCTCTTTCATTTCTTTCTCCCTCTCCCCCTTCTCCCTCTAATTTGTTTCCCTCTATTTTCCCTCTCTCCCATTCTCGCGGGAGGCTCCTTGGTGACCCCTGTGAAAAGTTTGTTCGCCCCCAAAGGTTCGACCCACAGGTTGAGAACAGCTGATATAATGCATATTTTTTTAAAATATTCTTTAGATTGATGTTCAATATAAAAGCTCTACAAAATGGTTCAAAATATATAGAACGTATTAGATAAACATTAACTAAATTTTTAAACAAGAATTGGCAGACAGCTAAAAAATTATAAACAACTTCAATATGGGCATTATAAAACCACAAGAAAAAAAACCACTACCTGATGTACACTGGTTTTCAAAATATATTTGGAGAAGCCATTCCTAGTAAATAATTACATAAAATTGACACAGTCTTGAAGTCTCTCTCTATTGTACTCACCATTAATTTATCTGGCCAGCATATTAGACAGGCTCTCCCATACTCTACCAGCAGGTGTGAAATTTCCAAAAGATGACCTAATTAATTTATGAGCCTCGAGACAAAGTTCATTTCACACACCAGCTGTAGGAATATGAGACCTGACTCTGGCCAAAGGTATGCATGGAATTTTCCTCCCTTTCTGATAAGGGGTAGTCCTTCCACTTAATTAAGTATTGGAGTTGTCTCCTGTGCCACCTCAAATCAAGGACTCGTTGAACTTCATAATGGGTTTGCCTCCCTATGACCATAGGGCCCGGGGGCTCCCAGGGTAGTGGTCTCAGAGTGGATTCAACCCCGAGTTTTAAGAGGCTACTATGAAATGCCGGGTGTATCTTCCCCGGCAATCGAGGCAATTTCAATTGCATTGTGACTGGGTTGATGATCTTTACTATGGGGAATGGTCCCATAATTATTGTCTATGTATTTGTGCATCTCTTCATTTCCCAGGGCATCATGGCATACAGTTTGGGCTTGGATAGTTTTGCCCTGGGGATGATTTCAATGGCACAGTCTGCCTCATGGTGAGGAGGCAGAACATCGTACATCTGTAGCATTTCAGCAGACTTTGAGGGAGGGCTGGTCTCAGGGCCCGCTGTGGTGCTGTGGTTTCCCGATGGCTGGGTGGTTTCAGGTCAGATTGACCTCTCTTTTTTGTGTCCGGTTGCTTTTGTGTCATTGGAGCGTAGCCCGCTGTTGACTTTTGTTGCTACTTGGAACCACTCAGAGAGTCGATTTGGGATGTTGTGGTATGCGTTTACCTGGACAATTTGCTTGTCCAGGCTTGTTCTGAAAAAGTGCACTAGCAGCCGCTCTGGTAAAAGGGGTAGCCTTTCAATGACCCTCCTAAATTCACAGATGTGCTCTTTGATGGGGCAGCTCCTCTGCTTTAGGTTGCTGAGTTCCTCTTCCACATATGGGTCCTCCTCCACCTCCTCAAGCCTGGTCTCTAGAGGTGTAGGAAGTCATCTATGTCTTACAGTTGGGGGGGGGCTCTCCTCTTGTGGAGGACTGTTAGCCATTCCCTTGCTTCTCCCTCTAGCCCCTCTGCAATGGTATTCACCATTGCTCTGGGGGGTGGGTAGAGGTGCCCATAGCGTTCTAGGTGGATATCAGCTGAATCAGCTAGCTGGTCTGAGTCCCCTTCCAACTTTCCCCTGAATTGGGGTGGGTTGTTCAGCCCTACTCCTCCAACCTCCTGTCGGCTTTTGTATGCTTGCGCCTGATATGGCTGGCCATCTTCTTCACCTCTAGTGCAGAGAGAGGGAGGGGGTTGTCTGCTCTGGGCAGCCTGCCTGCTGTTTGAGAGAGGCACTGGTTGCAGTTTTGGGCTCCTTCTCCTTCTATTGGGTGGGGGAGGGGGGTCTGCGTCTCCTCCCTTCAACAGGATCAGATGTCCCTCCCCTCTCTTTTGGTCGGCATGATGGCCCCTCATCATGAAGGGTGGTCTGATCAAAATCCTCCCTCAGTTCCTATATTGCACTCCCCAGGGATTCCATATGGGGGTTTGGGAGCCTGGCTTGTGCCCAGTCCTACATCCAGTCCACCCTTGCCAGCTCGCTTGAGACCCTTCCCTTTATCTGGGAATTGGGGTAAGGGAACTCAACTTCAGCTGCCTTAGGGGCTAATTTCCACCAATACTCATCCTTTCTTGCTTCTGCCTCTGGGAAAGCCATCGCAGCTTGGATGTCTGGAGCTCTGATGTCTGGAGCTTGGATGTCGGGGGCTGGACTCCTCCAGCTGAAATCAGGCTTTCTTCCGATAATCGACCTTCTGCCATGGTTGCCTGATTTTCCCTCCAAGCACCCCAAATATTGGGAAGTGATTGGAGAGCCCAGGATTCAGGAAGCCTGGAAATCTTGATAGATTTTAAAAGTCAGTTTCAGCTCTCTGTGAAGTTTCCAAAAGATCACCTAATTAA
The DNA here is from genome assembly GCF_051295495.1 of Thamnophis sirtalis. NCBI lineage: Eukaryota > Metazoa > Chordata > Lepidosauria > Squamata > Natricidae > Thamnophis > Thamnophis sirtalis. Next base: position 61,547,733 of record NW_028261388.1, read on the forward strand.
TTTACGAGCCTCGAGACAAAGTTCAAAAGAAATCCATTCATTTATTAGGATCAACATTTTACCATGTTCTTCTGTGGAGCTGAAACTGAATCCTGCTTAATTGCATTTGAACTTTACCCCTGTATCCCCTCCCTGTCTGTGTCATAAATCACATCCACCAACAAGGTGCTGCAGCAGCCTAAAATGTTGATCCTAATAAATGAATGGATTTCTTTTGAACTTTGTCTCGAGGCTCATATGAACATGTGCATTACACATGCCAGCTGTAGGAATATGAGACCTGAGTGTGGGAAAAGTTATGCATGGAATTCTCCTCCCTTTCCTCCCTTTTTCTATGTCAACTTTGTAGTAGTCATAGAAACGCTTTACAAGTTGATATCAGGATCTTCAGGATAGAGGCAATTCTTTAACTAAATTGACTTCATTTTAGTTAAAGAATTGCCTCCATCCTCTCATCAAAGGGGAGACACTTATTTGTTCTGGGCAAGTGTATCAGGGTTGGAAATGCTTTGATGTTTTGGGGGGAAGAGTACTGGGCCACATTCTAAAGTGCCAATCACGTATTTTCTTTCACAAGCACCCTACACATACTTCTACTCATCCAAGTACATTTATTACACTTCTCAGGCATCCCATTCTTACTAAGGTGACCAGACATCCCGCTTTTGGCGGGACACCCCCGCTTTTTTATGCATTTTCCCGCGTCCCGCCCGCTTTTTTAAAAGGCACGCTTTTTTTGGCGCTCGCAGCTCCCGCCCATCAGCTGCTGGGCTGGCTCATCGTTCTGTTCTATGCTACCTACAAATTTAAGCCAGCCCAGCCTGCCGCTCACTGATTTGATTGGCTGGACTCCAGCCAATCAGTGAGCTGGCCAACCAGCTCACTGATTGGCTGGACTCCTTAGCTGAGGACGCATGCGCGAGTCTCCATTTTATTTTGTCTTTCTTGTTGGGGTTGCAGCTGCGCTTACTGGTGGTGAGTAAAATAAATCATGTTTTGTAAAATTTTTTACTCGGGAGTAAATTTTACTTACTCCCGAGTAAAAATTTTACTCGGGAGTAAAATTTACTCCCGAGTAAAAATTTTACTCGGGAGTAAAAAGCGGCTGCCGGTCGTGCAGAGAACTTCCACGTGGTTCCATCCAGACTTGCCACCCGTGCTGGCTGTGAACTCCGCAAAGCCAAAGGGGGAGAAGGCAGGGGGCTGTCTCCTCCTCCCAGCCCAGCAAACAGTCCGTTTTTCAGCTGTGCAGACAACTTCCACGTGGCTCTCACAGCCCGGCAGAAGCATTTTTTCGGGGGAGGGCTCTGCCTTAAGCAAGAATTGCATTAAAGACCAGAGCAACAGGTATTTCCTTATTTGCCTGGAGACAAATAATTCCTAGGGATACTTGCCATGTTCTTTCATCACCATGACGATCTTATTTTTTTGAGCTAAATGTATTTTTCCAGTTTGAATTGGGCATAATCTTTTTTTATTGATCCACTGTCAGGAAGAGGGATTATAATTTAAAACAGATGATTTCAGTGGCATCTTTTTTATTAATTTAAATTTCTTTCCGTTCTCCATACCCATCTTCTTGTATCAAATAATAGCTGTGGATTCATTGGTATTAAGTGTATATGTTTGAAGCAGTGCAGGAAATCTTGAAAACTTATGAATTTCTCTCCCCTCTGTGGCATTAGGCCTTAGTATCTGATTTGCTATATAACTTAGCAGTAGTTATTAGCACTCTTGGTGAATGATTCCCTTTTCTCAAATTATCTTGAACAATAGTTTGCAATGTTTTCATATCTTGCATCCAGCTTTTTAAATTTATTATTAAATAATTTGTATTCTATCAGGGGCTTTCAGCAGTTTACAGCAACAAAAATGCCAAATAAAATTATATTATTATAAAATCATTGTAACAATTCCACAAAAACAATAAAAAGATAATCCAGTGATAAAACCATATTAAATCCCAATGGCTCTAGAAGACAGAATAATTTGTACAGCCTTCCTGAATGGACAGCAGGTTAGGGCTCCCTGCTCTGGAGGAGGTTTCCAAAGGATGGGCACCAGCTGAAACCTTCCTCCTGAGAAAGCCCTACCTTTGTCATGAATGGGATTACAGGGCCTCCCCAGAAGATATTTAAAGCTCTGGTAAGATAGCTTTGAGGGGGGTGGTCTTTAAATATTTGGACTTTAAGCTGATTTTGGAACATCTATAAATTTGAAAGCACAAAAAATGCTATTGGCTTGTTTCCAGATGAGTCATTTACTGTAAGGAGTATAGGCTCAATGTATTTTAAAATAATATTTTATTTATTGTGCATATGATTTTTTAAAATAGTGGTATTCTGTGTTGATTCTTTTTTTAAATTGTCTTAGACTATTTAAAAAAAGATTCTATCCAAAATAAATTGAAACAAGCCATTTTTAAATTTTCTATGCACAATACTTTGAAATGGACTCAGGAGTCATGATAGACACTGAGTGAATTTGCACTTTTAATAATCAGGAAGATACAATGGCATTGAAAAAAGTGACTGATGACCATTTTTCACACTTAGCGACCATTTTCACACTTAGCGACCGTTGTGGCATCCTCATGGTTACGCGATCAAAATGTTGATGTTTGGCAACGGATTCGTATTTCTGATGATAGTTTGAAATGGTGACAGTATAAATTATTGCTGGTGTAATACTTAACAATGGTTTTTAAGGATTTCTTTTATTTATAGAATACCTTTTTTATTATTTTGGGGGGATTTTTACTTTTAAATTGTTTATAAAATGTATTTACTACAAGAAATGTTCCTTTTTGCAAATGTGATCTTTGCAAATCTTTGTGATGCAATATGTTCAGACCAGGTTTATGTGTCTCAAAGTGGCTGCTATTCTATGGGCAGGCCAGGTTGGTGCAAGGCAGCTTTGCCAGATTTGGTGTGTTTCACCCTCATTGAATTTTATATCGTATAAAGAATGGAAGGAGGAAGGAAGAGAAAAAAGGAGGAAGGGAGTGAGTGAGGAAAGAAGAGGATGGAAGGAGGGAGGAAGGAAGGAAGAGAGGGAAAGAGCAGAAGACAGATAAGGTGAAGGTAGATAAGCAAGAGGAATGAAGGAAGAAGTGAGGAGTCTCGAGGAGGGGGAAAACATTTAGTGACCAAAGTTACAATGGCATTGAAAAAAGTGACTGATGACCATTTTTCACACTTAGCGACCGTTGAGACCATTTTTCACACTTAGCGACCATTGCGACCATTTTTCACACTTAGCGACCGTTGCAGCATCCTCATGGTCACGTGATCAAAATTTTGTTTGGCAACAGATTCGTATTTATGCTGGCTTCAGTGTCCTGGGGTGACCTTTTGACAAAAAAAATTTTTTTTAATCAAGCCCCCCCCCCCCCCCCCCCGGTCAAGGGTGTCCCTCTTTTCCAATCTGAAAATCTGGTCACCTTAATTCTTACCCATCTCAAAATTATAGAAGCTGAAATCCAGCCCTTTTGAAAGGCATCACATAAAACCTAATCTACCAACATTAAAACAGAGCCATGCTGTTTTGTTACATTGTTATTACTCAGTGCAAGCAAAATGAAGTACTTTGATATTAGTTTATTATTCAAGGGCCATAGTTTGTGTGTGTATCAGATTGGCCCATAAACCTATAGCCATGATGGCGAACCTATGGCACGCATGCCACAGGTAGCACCCGGAGCCATTTGTCAGGACACGCAAGGCATTACCCTGTCAGCTGGCCAGTGCACATGTGGCCACTGGCCAGCTGACTTCTGACTTCTTTTGAGGCCATTTTCCTTGAACCCTCCGGAGCATGAAAAACTGGCCCTACGAGCAAACCAGAAGTTGGGAATATACTTCTGGTTTTCTTGTAGGGCCGGTTTTAGCCCCCTGGAGTCTTCAGGGGCTTTCAGGAGGCTTCCCTGAAGACTCCGGAGGGCAAAAAACGACCCTACAAGCAAACCGGAAGTACGTTCCTGAAGTTCCGGGTTGCCTGTAGGGCTGGGATTTCATGCTCCGTAGGCTTAAGGGAAGCTCCTGAAGCCTCCAGAGGGCTCCAGGGGGCAGGGGAGGCTATTTTCGCCCTTCCCAGGCTCCTATAAAGCCTCTGGAGCCTCGGGAAGGCAAAAAAAGCAGGCCAGAAATGGGGGGAGCGCTGGTCATGCATGCATGTGCACTGGAGTTGTGTGCATAGCATCATGGGTGTGGCATGCCCATGCACGCCCCCCCTGCGCTCCCCCCACTTTTGGCCTGCGAGTCAAAAAAGGTTTGCCATCACTGCCATAGCATATATCTAAGAAGATTGTCCTTCTTGTTGCAAAACTGACAAGAAATGAACCCTGAAATCTGCTTGTCCTCGCTTTGATAATTAAAGAAAGAAAGAGCAAGCAGAAAATCTCTCTGTAACCCAATTTAAAAAAAGATGGATTTATTTCCTACCTAAATTACTTTTTCAAACAGGTGGAATGAAAACCAACAACAAAGGCAAGCACAAGGAAACTGAGATAAATGTTCATTTTCTCCTAAAATAAGAATCAGTTTGCATAGTTGGAAAATATCTTATAAGGAGGGCAATCACTTCACAATCTAATACCCTTCAATATATTGGGAAATAGGCTGAGCTACAATCTGCCAAAAGTTTTTTTTTTAACTTACATATAATATAATCCAAAGTATACCATTACATCTTAACAAACATTTTTTGAATATTCAATAATATATCAATTCCTCTTACCATTAAGCATCTTCAATTTTTATTTGCTCTTCTGCTTTCCATACACCATATTATAGTCTACAGTATTTCATCTTCATCTCTTCTCCTCTCGCTCTCTTCTCCTTCCTACTTCCTTCCTTCCCTCTGCCCTCTCTCTCTTCTCTACTTCCCCTTGCTCTCTCGCTCTCCTCTGCTCTCCTACTCTCCTACACCTTCCCCCTCTCCTACTCTTTCCCTCCCTTCTACTTCCCTCTTTCCTGTCTCCTTTCTCCCTCTTTCCCTTTCTTTATCTCCCTTCCATTCTCTATTTTACGTGGTGTATTTCCACCTTTTAGCAAACCCCATTTAATATCAATGGCATTAATAATTATATTCCCCCCAAAAAGAAAAAAATATTTTCCATATTGCTAGTTTTTCTTTTAGAGGTATACCTTTATACGAATTCCATTTGTTTCCTCCCCCCCCCCCACCGCCGTAACAACCTCTTTTTTGGATGCAGTGCAAGAAGGATTCAAATCTCCCACTATCCTCATAATACTGTTACATATTTATACATCATTAAGCGCCCATATTTTGTCTCATCTTATAATTTTAACTCTATATTATTAGGCATATTTCCAAATTTTCCCTCCATTTTTCCCCCTCCTGTAGTAACTTTCCCAAGTAATATTTTTTTTGTTTGTAACCCGGCATAATTATTTCACCTTCCATTATTCATACACATCACCTAGCCTACTATCTTTCACCTTCGTTAATTTACCTTTAATTCCTTTTTGCTTGCAATCCTTTCTATACCATACACACATATTACATTTCAGTGTTACTGTTAATTAAAGTTCACAATAGCATATGCTTTACAAATGTTCTCCACTCTCCCCCACCGATTTTATTATATATGTGCGTATTTCCCTTCTTCCTCTCATTTACCAATTTTTATTTTCCCTTCCATTTATTTTTAAAAAAAATTAAATCTCAATCTCTGAACTTCTCTTTTCTCTTTCTGCTGTTTATACATCTTTTCTTCCCAATGTTTTTTGTAATTTTTTGCTGTACCATTTGTCGCACCCTCTTCAGGATTTCCTTTTGTCTCCTCAACCTATTTTCCCATTTACTTTTCTTATTATATTTTCTCCCTGTAATGAACTCTTTTCTTTCATTCATCATGCTGCCTGTCTGCTCCATTTTTTCTCATCTTTTCCCTTCTTTTGTTTTTTTATTGAGACACAATCTTCCCTTTTCTTTGTGCCCCTATAAATCCAATGAGATCCTTTATCAGCTTATTATTTCCCTCACTCTCTCTTTCTTTTTCGGTTTTCATTTCCGCTTCTGTCCATAATATCCAAGTTATCATCCTTTCTCAACCCAAATGATTCACGCATATTTTTCAACATTTCACATATTTCTTTAAGATCCCACCCCTCCATAATGTCCGATTTTTAATTTTGCTATTTTCCTTCTTCACATCATATCCCAATTCTTTACATTTCAAAATTCCCACTATTTTCTTATCCACTCCAGCCCAGTTCAAATTTTTCCTTTCAAACAAAAAAGGAAAAAGATTTCATTGTGTGGGAAGTTATCATCCAGCCCTCTCCCAGAAAAAATGAAATATCCTAGGAAATATTGAAAAGGCAGAATATTTCTCTGGATCTGAGGAGAAAGAAACATGTTTTAAAAGACAGAATAGTTGCCTGTAGCTTCCTGCCCATCCCCAATGTTAATGGGCCAGGCTAGTCCACTTTACATAATAAAGACTTCTCCACTGCAGCCCGGGGGGGATGGGAGTAAAGGCATGATAATGTTGGAACTTTACTCAACTGGCTTCATGGCATCTGAGAACTCATCCATACCTGGATTCAAAACACAGCCTAGAGAGTAGCCCCTGCATGGCCCCATGGGAGTCTGACAACCAATCAGAATACATTTCTTACACAGGAACAGGAAACAGAGAGGTTCAGTTCAGTTCAGTTCACTTTATTTGTATGCCACCCTTTTCCCTGGGGGGACTCAGGGCGGCTCACAGTTCAAAAGGGGTAGGGGAAGGACAAACAATTTACAACATAAAAACATTACATCATTTAAGAACTCAACAGTCATACAATTCGAGTAGGGGTTAGAATCTTTAACCCCAGGCCAGCCGGGATAGCCAGATTTTAAGTGCAGCGTGGAAGGTCTGGAGGATGGTGAGGGTCCGGATCTCCACGGGGAGTTCGTTCCAGAGGGTCGGAGCAGCCACCGAGAAGGCTCTCCTCCGAGTAGTTGCCAGTCTACACTGGCTGGCTGATGGAATTCGGAGGAGACCTAATCTATGCGATCTTATCGGTCTAGTGGAGGTGATTGGGACTAAACAGGGTATAAAAAGCAAGCCCCTCCTTCAGCCCTTCTCTTCTCCAGCAACATTGAAGCATGTGATCATCTTTTCTGTTCAGGGCTCAAGCCATGTGGCCCTGTCCAACAATAAACCATCTTTCCAAGCAGCCTCCATGTCTCCAGTGTCTTTTTCCCCACTTGGAGCTGAATCCAGAAGGACATTTCTTTCAACAATTGGCAACCCACAGATGGGACTCCAAGCTAGCCTAACAAATGGATATGGTCCAGGTAAGCCTCCCATGCCAGCACAGACCCAATTGAGTCCGTGGGTGGACTTTATCTTGGCCTTAACCATTGGATCTAGGTTTTAAAGGGGTTTTGAGTTTGAACTCAAAGGCTGCCTGGAAAGAAGGTGAGTACATCTAAATTTTAATTCTCTAAAATTTAATTTTAAAGCATGGCAAAGTGTGGCTTTTTCACGCTTCTGATGGGCCGCTCATGTTTGTATCCGAATGAGAAGAAAGACACCAGACAAATCTCTCTTGGGATGAGCTTTACTGGCCCCGAGCGATGCCCAGGGGGCTCTTTTTATTAGTTCCAAACAAAGAGAAAGTGTGTACAAATTACATCAAAAGGCACATGACTAAATAATCCAATAATAATAATGCAGCGTGGCAAAAGGCTTCGTCTCTGGGCAAAAGAGGAGAGGTGGATGAGAAAAGGGGGGCTGCTTGTCCTTGGACAGGAGAAGATAGATAGATGAGAAGGGAGGGAAGTGAAGAGATAGGGGGAGTGGGGGAAGGCTAGCAGCTCGTATTCCTGCATTCCTTTGAGGTGCTAACTGCTAAATAAACTGGTACAGAGAGGTATACTAATTGATAGGAAAACTTTTTATTGCTAACAAGAATGTTTTTGTTAGCATCCATCTCTGGGCCTGTGTTTTCCAGACAGCCATAGCCGCCCTATACACAGAACTGGTAATGGATCTCAACATCTCATTTTTGTTTTAAAATGAGAAGGAGGAAAACAAACATATCAAAATGCAGATTCTTCATCATCACTGGTTATAGCAAACACCTTTACAAACAGATTGTTGTCCAGCTCATGCTCGTCCTCAGCGTCCAGAAGGGATTTAGTTTCGTTGATAAGAGCGTCCTTCCTAGCTGAGGAAAAAAGGCCTTTGCATAGCTGAAAAAGGGAGGGCAGGCATTGAATGCAGCAGCAAAGTGAAACAAGCACTACTATGATACACATAATAGAGGAAAAAATGCTTCTTAACCAGGAGCCATCCGGTAGCCAGGACCACAGACCGTCCCACCAGGCCGGCAGGACGTCTTCTCGAATCTGGGAAGCCAACTCCTTTAAGGAACTGATCTGATGCTTAACCAATTGAGAGGTGTCTGACAGGTTAAAACAACACATGTTTTTGACAGATTCACAGCCTAGATGATGTATCAGTAACAGAAAATCAATGGCAGCACGATTGTCTAAGTCTGATCTCTGCCTGTTCCTGATTCAAGGCAGCTATGGCTGCTGATGTGATGTTTATAGTTTTTGCAAGGGAACAGGCAATGCGATGGGCTGTCCTGTGGTTATGCATTGCTAATGCCAGAACACCAACTATAGAGATAGCAAAGGAAAGATATTCAGCCTCGTTAAAAAGATTAATTGAGCTGTCACATGTTTCATCAAGGACTACCGACGACCTCCGTGGTCGTGGAGCGAGGTCCTGTTTGGTTGGTAGAACCGCAGTAAGACGACTCAGACAGCAACGTGTATCTGATAGATTAGCAGGTATGTAATTAAAAGTTTTTTGACCACATGTGAAAAACCAACCAGCAGGAAGCAGAACGTGAGCCCAATTGTAGGAAATGTTCTCGTAGGTGGAACAGTTGGCAGGAAAGATTCCCGTGGGCATACAGGATTGTGTGAGAGAAGCAGTACAATTTTGAATGCGTGCACATGTAACGTTGGGTCCACTAGCTACAAAGGGTGTGGTGAGAGACATGGCATCAGCTGGGAGCCGTCTTGTGACAGCGCCCCACACCATAGAGTCGCCGTAATTAACTTCCTCTCTTTTTTTAAAACATTGCCAGCTGGGTGTCTTTTAAAATAACAGAAAGAGGCATGCAAACTGGTATTAAACAATTCCCTAATAACATGTTCATGTCCACAGCTTCGCTTAGGCAAAAATTGGATACGTTTGCCTGTTCTGCCAAATGCATCCACAAGTTGTATGTCATTCAAGTGTGCAAACCGTGAGAAGCAGCTGACCTTTTCACCCTGTGTGTGATAGATCTAGTAGGCACATGTAATGGTTCCTGTAACTTGTAAGAGGCACGATGGGAAATTTCACAGCGTATCCCCCCCCTCGTAGAGATGTGCCCAGAAGGTTTTCAGGTGCTCCATCAGCCGAGAGCCCAGGGAAGGGGTGGAGGTGTGGCTCTTGTTATCCGAGAGTCTCTAGTACCTCGTAGGATCCCTGCTCCGGAGCTTGTTGGGTGTGAGTCCCTGCTGGTGAAGTTGGACCTCAAGGGTCAAGTGGGTTTGCTGTTAACGTACCTGCCTCCCAACAGCGTTGCAGCAGCCCTCCCCTCGCTCCTTGAGTCGGTAGCCGAGCTGGCAATTGAGTTCCCCAGGCTTATGGTTCTGGGGGATTTCAATTTGCCTTCGCTTGGTGAACACTCTGATGGGGCGCAGGAGTTCATGGCTTCCATGACAGCCATGGGCTTGACCCAGGTAATTCGGGGCCCAACCCACTCAGCGGGTCACACGCTCGACCTCGTATTTCTCTCGGAGCAGTGGACTTGTGATCTTGGTCTGAGGGGTAGTGAGATCATACCCCTGTCGTGGTCAGACCACTGCCTACTGAGGCTTGACTTTCGGAGACCAAACCTCCACTGTAGGGAGGAGGAACCGACCAGGTGGTTCCGCCCCAGGCGACTTATGGACCCCTTGAGGTTCCAGACGGAGCTTGGGGTTATTCCTGATACTCTCGCTCACAGTCCGGTGGAGACTCTGGTTGCTGCCTGGAACTCGGTAGCGTGGGAGTCTCTTGACCAGATTGCGCCACTACGGCCGCTCCGAGGCAGTGGATCCAGGAGGCCTCCTTGGTTTACTGAGGAGCTCCGGGAGAGGAAGCACCGGAAGAGACGCCTAGAGCACCTATGGTGCTCACTATGGAGGTCCACCTATGGTGCTCACTATGGATGTCCAAATATGGAGGTCCAACAAATCCGAATCGAGCCGAGCACTTTTAACATCGTGCATCAAGGAATACATCAGGGCAATTAGGACTGCGAAAAGAGCTTATATTGCCACCTTGATTGCCTCCGCTGAGTCACGCCCAGCCGCCCTGTTTAGGATAACCCGTTCCCTCCTAAACAGGGTAGGGTAGGGCTGAGGACTACGTCCAGTTTTTAGCGGACAAAGTCACTCGGTTTCAGTCGGAGTTGGACTCCGATTCTGCAGATCCAGCAGAGGCACAAGGGGATAATCTGGTAGACCATCCCTGGGTTGAGTTTCAGGATGTTGCCCCTGGGGACGTGGACAAGGCCATGAGAGCTGTGAGTGCCTCCACATGTGTACTGGACCCGTGCCCCTCCTGGCTGGTTGCTAACAGCAGGGAGGTGACACGGGGCTGGATCCAGGTGGTTGTTACCGCCTCCCTTCGGGAGGGGGTCTTTCCCCCTGCACTTAAAGCAGCGGTGGTGAGACCCCTCCTGAAGAAACCATCCTTGGATCCAGCCATTCTTAACAATTATCGTCCAGTCTCCAACCTCCCCTTTGTGGGGAAGGTTGTTGAGAAGGTGGTGGCCTTTCAGCTCCAGCGGTCCATGGAGGAAGCTAGCTATCTTGACCCATTCCAGTCCGGCTTCAGGCCTGGCTACAGCACAGAAACCGCTTTGGTCGCATTGACCGATGACCTCTGGAGAGCCAGGGACGGAGGCTCTGCCTCCATCCTGGTTCTCCTTGACCTCTCAGCGGCTGGTATCCTTCTGCAACCATGGTATCCTTCTGCGACGACTGCGGGAGGTGGGGGTGGGAGGCACTGTTTTGCAGTGGTTCTCCTCTTACCTCTTGGACAGGTCGCAGTCGGTGTTAGTTGGAGGGCAGAGATCGACCCCTAGGCCCCTAACATACGGGGTGCCGCAGGGTTCAGTCTTGTCCCCCCTACTTTTCAACATCTACATGAAACCGCTGGGCGAGATCATTCGGCGGCATGGGATAAAATACCACCAGTATGCGGACGATACTCAGTTGTATCTGTCCGCCCCGTGCCAACTCAATGAAGCGGTGGACGTGATGAACCAGGGACTTGAAGCTGTTAGGGACTGGATGAGGGCCAACAAACTCGTGCTCAACCCAGATAAGACCGAGTGGCTGTTGTGTTTCCCTCCCACCAATTCGGCAAGTATTCCACCTCTCAGGCTGGGGGGTCAAACATTATACCCCTCAGACAGGGTCCACAACTTGGGAGTCCTCCTGGACCCACAGCTGACTTTCGAACATCATTTGTCAGCTGTGACCAGGGGGGCATTTGCCCAGGTTCGCCTGGTACACCAGTTGCGCCCCTACCTGAACCGGGAGGCTCTCACAACAGTCACTCGTGCCCTTGTGACCTCTAGGCTGGAGTACTGCAATGTGCTCTACATGGGGCTGCCCTTGAAGAGTATCCGGCGACTTCAGCTAGTCCAGAATGCGGCCGCGCGAGCGATTGTGGGTGCACCTCGCTTCACCCACATAACACCTATCCTCCACGAGCTGCACTGGCTACCTGTTGATCTCCGGGTGCGCTTCAAGGTGCTACTTGTCACCCATAAAGCCCTACATGGTAGTGGATCTGGGTACTTGAGAGACCGCCTACTGCCAATTACCTCCACGCGACCTATTAGATCTCATCGATTGGGCCTCCTCCGAGTTCCATCTGCCGGTCAATGCCGACTGGCAACTACGCGGAGGAGAGCCTTCTCGGTGGCAGCTCCGACCCTATGGAACGATCTCCCCGTGGAGATTTGTACCCTCACCACCCTCCAGACCTTCCGCACAGCCCTTAGAATCTGGCTATCCCGTCAGGCCTGGGGCTAAGACTGTAACCCGCCCGAATGCTATGAATGTTGTGTTTTTAATTATGTATTGTCTTATATGTTAAAAGTTTGTCTCCCCCTCCCCCTTTGGTTGTGAGCCGCCCTGAGTCCCTCCAGGGAAAAGGGCGGCATATAAATAAACTTCTACAATCTACAATCTACAATTAAAAATGCAAGCAATACTAAAACTATGCCACACAATGAAAAAATAACATAATGATATGAGAAAGTTCTAAAACTGAAGGGTTTCATACCCTCCTGCCACCGCGACAGGGGATAACCTGGAGGTCTTCTTCGAAATAAGGGACATCCTTCTGGTGGCGAATACGGTAGAGGGTGTCCTTCCCCGTTTTCCTGGTCGGGGCAGGAAACAGCCTCTGTGGTCTCATATGGTGGAGGGTGTCCAGGCCTGTTGTCCAGGTCAGGCCAGGAGGCAACCTCCACAAGCTGTACCTCATTTGGGGGCTGACGGATGATCGCCATCCCTGGAAGTGTGTGGTGGTGATTTAGGAAGAAAAGGTCTTACGTGTCTTCCCGGCACCCAGAGCACCTTGTCTTTTAGTTGGATTGCAGCGTAGCCCCTTCCCCAGGTGATCAGGTCAGCAGGTCCTCGCCACGTCAGGTCAGGCAGGCAGCGATAGTAGACAGGTGGACAGGGGGTGTCTGCAGTAGGTGGAGCTGCAAAATGACGAGTCGCTGCTGAGGATGGTGGGCTGCCGGTAAGATTTAAGAAATTCAGGGTATAAAGGCAAAGGTTAAGCGTGTCTTGCACTGCTGGGAGGCCAGGGGGCATTTTTCCCCTATTGCCAATATATCTGTCCAGGGCATGTTTTAATGTCTGGTTGGCGCGCTCAGCCAACGCCTGACCCTGGCTGTTATAAGGAATGCCAAATTTATGTACAATGCCCCATTGGTTACAAAAGGCAGCAAAGGCTGCACTTGTGTAAGCGGGGCCATTGTCTGTTTTTAATTCTTTTGGGCGTCCCAACGATGCAAAGGTCCGAATACAATGATTAATAACATGTTTGGTGGCTTCGCCCCTTTGGGGGGATGCCATAATGTAACCTGAATACGTGTCAATGGAAACATGTAAATATTTCCAAGGGGCAAATGGAGGATATTGGGTAACATCCATTTGCCAAATCTGGCAACACTCTGTCCCCCTGGGGTTTACCCCCATAGGGAGAGAGTTTGCATGCTGGCTACAGGAAGGGCACTGCTGAATAATAGCAGAAGCCTCATTTGCAGTAATGCCAAATTGTTTCATGAGCGCTTTTTTGTTCTGATGAAAGTAGGAATGACTCTCCCATGGCGTGGGAGCTATCAAAGTTAAAAGAGAAAAAGAGTTGGCAACAGCCGCTGCTGCAGTGTCGGCCACATCATTGCCTTCCTGGAGAGGCCCAGGGAAGGGCTGATGACTTCGAATGTGGGAAACATGAAAAAAGTGGGTGCGGGCAGAAATTAACTTCTGCAAAGATAAAAAGAGCGAGAGTAACTGTGGTTCCAATGAGGGAGAAAGATAGGCCTCATAAATTGATTTCACAATCTGAGTTACATAGAGGCTATCCAAAATCAAGTTAAAGGGTGTATTTGGAAAAGTTGAAAAAGCCAAAATAGAGGCAGCAAGCTCCGCACGCTGAGCGGAAGTCTGCCAGGGGGGGGGGGTAATTTTTGTACACCACCGACCATTCTCCTGCCAGGCACAAGCCCCATAGGTTTTGCTTCCATCAGCAAAAATAGTCATGGCTTGAGGAAGCGGGAGGGGGGGAATATGGAGTGTGCCATTGCAAGGGAACAGTTTTCAAAAGAGCCAATCTAGGGTCGGGAGGTGCATGGCAAGAAATCTCACCTGGCCAGTCAGCAAGTGCGAATTGAAGGTTTTCCGAATTAGCAAATAAGGTCTCCCAAGTTGATAAAGAACAAGGGACAAAAATCGTGGAAGGTTCAATTCCGGCCAACAACTTTGTTCTGACACGGGCTTTTGTAATTAGAGCTGCAAAAAGTGCAGGTTTCTGAGAAATTGTGGATTTTGGGGTGTGAGACAAATGTACCCATTCAATAATTAATAATTTTGAAGTTTTTTGCACCACGGCTCCTGTTGGGAGCCCAAGAGTGTTACATATAATGAAAGCTAAGGGGATGTTATCCTGAAAACGATCCACCCAAATTTGAGCAAGGGCCTCATTTACCTCTTTTAAAACTTGCTGATGTGTTTCAATAACATCTGCAGGGTTTTTGCCCATTGTTAATGCAGAAAACAACGGAGCCAGTTGAGGGGTTGTGAGCCCCATATATGGGCGTGCCCAGTTAATGGAGCCCAAATATTGCTGTAAGCAGGTTTGGAATTGTTAAATTCTGGGACAGTAAAAGCAAACAGTTTGCGATCTTTTTCATGGAGTGGTATAGAAAAAAAGGCATCTTTTAAATCAATGATCATGAGATCCCACTCTTGGGGAATCAAATTTGGATTGGGGAGGCTGCACTGCAGCGCTCCCATGGGCTGGAGAATTTTATTAACAGCCCGCAAATCATGCAAAAAACGCCATTTACCAGATTTCTTTTTTATAACAAACACAGGGGTATTGTAGAGGCTGTGGGATATCTCTTTCCTTTTCCTCTCTTCTCTCTCTTTCACTCTTTTTGTCTCTCTTCACTTTTTTTCTTTCTTCCTCTCTCCCACTCTTTTATCACTTTCTCTTTACTCTCTACTGCCCAACCTGTCCCCATAATTTATCTACTTTCCTAGTTTCCTTACTGGAGCCCTTGCTCCCTCAAACACACACACACACACACACTCACACATGCACAAAAGCATTTTTCTCCATTCCAATTCAGATCCTATAAATCAGTTGCTCTGTGAAACATCTGTGAAAAAAATTCAGGTGCTCAGGCATGAAAATGTCATCAAAGCAACAGAAGAGAAATCAGAAGAGTCAGTAAGAAAGGGAGTAGCAAGAACTCCTTGAGCCAGGCATTGGAGCATCTATAGGTTCACTTGCCAAGAGATTGAAATAAGAAGGAAGATAAGAAGCAGCCTTTTGTGTGGGGCTGGCTGAATGCCCCAGGATTAGTTTCCCGACAGTGAGTCAGGTTGGAAAGCAAGCAGAAGCGTCCTCTAAAGGGATGTAATGCTGAGGAGCTTCAGGGGCTGAGGGTGACAGAGGCATGCATACAAGGGAAGAAGAAGCCTTGGATTCAAAGTGTGAATTTAGTGAAGAGGTTTCCAAATATGGCAGGGGGGGTCCGGTCCCCCCATCATGGCCTTTTCATGAACTTTTAAGCATTCCATGACGATCTGCCAAGTGGAAAGTATTTTTGGTGGTGCCCTTAGGAGCTGGAGAAAATACTTCCCTAATTTTTCCCAAATGGCTGTTCGAATTGAGCCCTTCTCAGGATATGTGGGACAATTTTGATAGATGTACTTGAGAAGGTTAGTAAGATCTTTTTTTGAAGGGATGGGGAGAACGTTCCCATGGTTTTTTAAGATTAATATTGAGGATTTGGCCAATTCTCTAAGTTTGAAAAGGTGTGCAACCTGAGGCTTAGAGAATTCTGCCCCCATAACTCACGATTCTGGGAGGATGCTCCGTCTGCGACGACCGGTCCTGTTATGCAAGAGGCGTTCCTTTGCCGGTAAGCAATGGGGATGCCAAATGGGACGGATGAAGCGACGTGCTTGATCAGCAAGATCACGTCGGGGTCACCAGTTGCGGCTTTTTCACGCTTCTGATGGGCCGCTCATGTTTGTAGCTGAATGAGAAGAAAGACACCAGACAAATCTCTCTTGGGATGAGCTTTACTGGCCCCGAGCGATGCCTGGGGGGCTCTTTTTATTAGTTCCAAACAAAGAGAAGGTGTGTACAAATTACATCAAAAGGCACATGACTAAATAATCCAATAATAATAATGCAGCGTGACAAAAGGCTTCGTCTCTGGGCAAAAGAGGAGAGGTGGATGAGAAAAGGGGGGCTGCTTGTCCTTGGACAGGAGAAGATAGATAGATGAGAAGGGATGGAAGTGAAGAGATAGGGGGAGTGGGGGAAGGCTAGCAGCTCGCATTCCTGCATTCCTTTGAGGTGCTAACTGCTAAATAAACTGGTACAGAGAGGTATACTAATTGATAGGAAAACTTTTTATTGCTAACAAGAATGTTTTTGTTAGCATCCATCTCTGGGCCTGTGTTTTCCAGACAGCCATAGCCGCCCTATACACAGAACTGGTAATGGATCTCAACAGCAAAGCATGGGAAATGTGTGTATGCCTGCATGTGTGTGTGTGTGTGGTGTGTGAAAATGGAAATGAATGAAAATTTTGTTGTTGCTGTTGTCCTGTGAAAGCAAAAAAGCAAAGGCTCATTGTGTGTAAAGGAAGGAGGTGCGGGTACTAACTGAAAGGGCAGTGGTCAATCACAGATTACCTTTTTGATCTCTAAAACCCTAGCGGAAATTCCCTGGAAGAAAGGGACCGAATACTTCATAGGGGAATTTGAAGTCCTTCCAGAATCTTTTTTTTCCTGAAAACTTATGGGGCGGGGGTTGCCCGGCTAAGCCAAAGTGAGCCTTACATCTTAAAGGGTCATGGGAAGCGTTAGCTCGAGGGTGACGGGAAAAATCCCTTGGAGATTTCCTAAAGCAAGGAAATCGTGTGAGAAATGGGCTTTGCTGAAAGATAATACAGGAAAACTAATTTGGCTACATAAAGGTACTTAAAAGAAAAGGGAAAAATGTTGGGGTTTCTTTTTTCTCTTGTCTGTTTGTCTCTTTCTTTGTCTTCTATGCAACCACGTGGTTTGTTTGTAAAGATTTGTGCCTTCCCTAATTTAACAGATTTGTGCTGGGAATGACTAGGATGTGAAAACCTGAGAGTTCTTTTTCCCCCCTCTTATTTTCTCCTTGTCCTTGTGTAAAGGTGTGCCTAAATCTTTGTGCACCCTCAATGTAATTGTAATTAAGATGTCTCCAATCCAAAAGACAAGGATTTTAAAGTGTTCAAAGAAAGAAAAGAGTAAACTGGCAGAAATTGCCTTTGCTCAGTTTGTTGCCCCCCCCTCCAAAAAAAAAAACAACAGAGTACAAAGAAGTTTTTTTCCTTCCTTCCTTCCCTATACCTTAAAGTAACAACCCAGGAAATGTTTTAAGTTCATTTACAGGAAAAGTTTCATCCTTGCTTTTAATGTGTGTTTAAATGATTTTACCTGTTTATTTCCTTCCTGAAGCATGTGACTCCAGACCCCATTTCTCATCTGTGATATCCCCATAATATTACCAGTTTATCTGTTTAGTAACTGATGATTTTACCTTTTTAACTCTGCCTGCAAGCTTTCTATCCACCCCCAAGCCCCTCCCTTACCCTTAATCCCACAACAATGCCTTTTCTGTTGGGGAGGGAACCTTGTTTTCATGTTTTTCAGCCTTGAAAGATTGTACTCTTCAGGTGAGTATAGATTTTTTTTCTTTTTGGGGGGGGGGAGGAAGAGAGTGTTGCCTTGTGTGTGCATGTATGAGATGAAGGAAATTCCTACTAAAGGTTTGCCTTCAACCTGAGTAAAAACCTTCTGCACATCTATCTGGCCAACCTACTCTATTCTATCCTAAAGTAGAAACCTGGCCTCTAGAAGACAGTTTTGATTTAGATTTTGTAACAAATTTGCTGATTTTCTGGCCACCATCAGATAAACTGAAGAGAAGTTCTACATGAGTTTCTTCCCCAAAGTGACTAAGGAGTCCACAGGGATATGTTAGAAAGCTGTTGCAGCAGTAATAGTTGTATTTAAAAAGAAAACTAGAGCTCGAACCCCACCCAGATGCAAACGATGTGTTAATAAAAGTCTCCATACATCTTGGCCTTTAAAACTATGCCAGCGCCCCACTGGGAGGTCAAGATAGAATTTGGATCTTTAAAAATTAGCCAGCATGGGCTGGCAGATCCAATTTTGAAACGGAACACCCCAGGGCAGAGACAGGTATTAACAATCTAGTGCTTAAGGATATAGAACAATGGGTGTAACTTCGAGCAAAAGTAAGAAATTTCGCAGGTAATAAGGTAAAGCCTGTCTGAATGGGAAGACCTAGGTAATTGAACTTGATTAATTTGGTGTAATGTCTGTTAAAATTCTTAGGTGTGCATCTATACTAATAACATGTAGAATTGAATGCCATTGATTGTGATATGTTTGACCACCTAGAAAAATAAATAAGCTTGGCCTTGAAGCTGTGGGGAAGGGGAGTGTAGTTAGGATTTAAGATGCTCTCTGAATTTCCCCACACACACAAACACACACACACACACAAAGAGAGAGAGGGGGGGAGAGAGGGAGAGAGAGAGGAGCCTATACAGAATTAGATTGAAACTATCTCCTCAACCCACAGTTTTCCTAGGTTGATTTTTGCCCTGGCACAAAAGCCTAAACAGTGATTTCTCCCTTTTAATCCGATTTGGGGAGGGTCAATTCCCCTCAGGCAATTCCCCCAGTTGAAGAGCTAGCAGAGAGGATCTCCCCCCCAAAAAAACCAAGCCCTCACTGTGACAAAACAAAACAAAAACCCCACGCTGCCCAGTAAAGCAGGATGTTGCACTGGTGGTCTCATGAGTAGGAGTCCCCAGGATCATTCTGTGTAATTTTACAAATACTAAATAGCCTGGATTGCACACCAGCTAAACTCAATTTGGCGTCACTAAAATAAGAGCCAAGGCAGGTTCAAGAACCATCCCTTTTAAAATGGGCAGCCTGTAACTTAAAGGGAAAGCATGGCTGTGAATAATTTTGGGATTTCTGCTTGCTTGAAACCTGTCTGGAAGCTCACAGAAAGTGATATCTGATACTAATTGGCATGGAAAATTGGATACTGTAAATTTCTTTCCAATTGCCCTGGTTGCTAGACTTTCATGGTTGACAGCTGTCTGGGAGCCAC
Organism: Thamnophis sirtalis; assembly: GCF_051295495.1. Classification (NCBI taxonomy): domain Eukaryota; kingdom Metazoa; phylum Chordata; class Lepidosauria; order Squamata; family Natricidae; genus Thamnophis; species Thamnophis sirtalis. Next base: position 61,566,757 of record NW_028261388.1, read on the forward strand.
TGAAGAGATCCTTCTGCTGTCTCTCAATGCTTTTTTCATCAGAAAAATTAAGTCTCCCTGATCTGACCAATTTTAATCTTTTGTCAAAAACATGTGCGTTCCACACACATGTTTTGAAAAAAAAGGAGGGATTGTGGGAAGTTATCATCCACCCCTCTCCCAGAAAAATGAAATATCCTAGGAAATATTGAAAAGGCAGAATATTTCTGTGGATGTGAGGAGAAAGAAACATGTTTTAAAAGACAGAATAGTTGCCTGTAGCTTCCTGCCCATCCCCACTGTTAATGGGCCAGGCTAGTCCACTTTACATAATAAAGACCTCTCCACTGCAGCCCCCAGGGGGGATGGGAGTAAAGGCATGATAATGTTGGAACTTTACTCAACTGGCCTCATGGCATCTGAGAACTCATCCATACCTGGATTCAAAACACAGCTTAGAGAGTAGCCCCTGCATGGCCCCATGGGAGTCTGACAACCAATCAGAATACATTTCTTACACAGGAACAGGAAACAGAGAGGTGGGACTAAACAGGGTATAAAAAGCCTAGCAAGCCCCTCCTTCAGTCCTTCTCTTCTTCTCCAGCAACATTGAAGCATGTGATCACCTTTTCTGTTCAGGGCTCAAGCCATGTGGCCCTGTCCAACAATAAACCATCTTTCCAAGCAGCCTCCATGTCTAGGGTGACCAGACATCCCGCATCTGGCGGGACAGGCACGATTTTTCATCATTTCTCCCGCGTCCTGCCCGCTTCTCAAAAACCCCCGCTTTATTTTGGTGCCTGCTGGCTCCCCCGCCCATCATCAGCTGCCGCTAGCTCGCTCGTTCCGTTCCCCCATCTATTCTATCTACACTAAAAATCTAAGCCAGCCCAGCCTGCCGCTCACTGATTGGCCTGGACTCCAGCCAATCAGTGAGCTGGCTGGGATGGAAAACTTTAAGCACGAACAAGGCGTGCTTAAAATTTTCCATCCCAGCCAGCTCACTGATTGGCTGGAGTCTGCTTAAGCACGCCGCGCGAGTCACGACTCTCACGAGTCTCCATTTCATTTCGCCTTCGCCGTTTGCTTTTGCTGCACTGCCCTGGTGAGTAACTCCGGCGGTGCCGGTGGGAATCGGGAGGCTTCGCCGCTTTGGGTGGGCGGCGGCGGCCTTTAGCAAGGGAAGGGAAGGCCTTCCCTTGTGAGCTACTCATGAGAGGAACTGGGGGGGAACCAGGCAACCTGAGAGAGGGGAAGAAGATCGTCCCCCCCCCGCAATTCCCTGGATTTTGGAAGCCGTGTGTGTATGGAAGGCGGGGTTTTTGAGGAAAGCGCTTGGCCGCCCCTGTTAGCCGCAGCCCCAGACGGAGGAGCGGTCATCGCAGTTGCAGTGGGGAAGCCGGCATCGAGTTTTCGGTGACTCCGAGGTGCACCAACTGAAATGCGGTCTTCCTTCAGTCTCTGCTTAGAGCCCCTGAGATGATCGTTGGCGGGTGGGGAAAGCAAGGGTGGAGCTGAGCCGGGGAGGCAGAGATGAGAAGTGAGGGCTAAATGCAAAGCGCGCCGAAGAGAGCAAGCGAAGCATCCCCAAAGCGAAGGACGGGTGGGAAGCGCTTGACCAGCATGTGAGAAGGCAGGCTGGAAGTGACCACGGAAGGGAAAAGAGGCGGCCATGTGTATCGGTTCTCCTTGCGGTAGATAAGGGAGGTTTATAGCAAGGGTCCGCCGGCAGGTAGGCTTGGGCGGGGCGAAGGCCTCAGGTCAGGGGAGCAAGAATGGGCGGGGAGGAAACGGATCCAAGCCCGGGGAAAGCAGCGAGACTAGCGGCGAGGAAGCCATGGTGCCTGCCCTCCAGCTCAATGGATACCTGGCCAGTAAACTCATGGTACGGGCGAGGGTTGGCCGGCTGGGGGTGGGGGTGGCTGCTGCCGAGGCCTCCAGCCTTGCAATCCTGGCCAGGGAAGGCAAAGGTTCGCTCCGGAGCTGCGGAAGAACGTTGCACCAGGAGGCCTCCGCCCCGGGGATCCCCCGCTCCACCCATTCGGATTACCCCCAAACCCAAAGGAGCCTGGGCGCAGGGGTGCAGGCCAGGGAAGACGGGGTTTGGGGGCTCGGAGGAGGAAGGGGCGATCTCCCCCTCCATTCGTCTCTCCCGCTGCAGAGCTCCTCCCGGGGGAGGGGGAGGCGGCGAGTGCGCTGATCCCCGTTTGCAAGGGAAGTGCCGCCGCCCATCTGAAGCCTCCCGATTCCCACCGCTGAGTTACTCACTCACGTGAAGCTGCCCGCCCTTCCCTTTTTTAAAAAGTAATCTTTATTAGTTATACATTTTTTAAAGAGTAAAACATACAAATACAAATACAATTTTAAACATACAACCCCCCTCCCCTCCTCCCCGTGGTGACAGTCATTCACAGCCCAACATTTTTTTCCTTCCTCATTGTTAGGTCTCTAAGCCACATCTTCTCATTACAAAATTCAGGGATCTATTACAATACCCATGTTCACTTTTAACTTTCCCCGTTTTAAGTCCCTGCTGTTCTCCTTGTCGCCCACATATACCATAAGTTCCAGCTAAGGTAATGTTCCGTTTCTCCTTTGTCCCTCAGCCAACCCGTCATTCTGTCCATTTCTGCGCATTCATAGATCTTTTTAATTATAGCATCTTCCGACAGTATGGTAGTGGATTTCCAAAATTGTGCATAAGTTATTCTTGCGGCCACAATTATATGTAGGCTCAAATGCCATATTGAATTGCTCATGTTTTCTGGTTTAATGCTTAGTAGAAGGTTCTCGGGTCTCCATTCCATGCTTGCCCCGGTAACCTCTTTTAGCCATTTTTTAATCCTTCTCCAGTATTTCGTGGCCTCAGTACAGGACCACCAAATATGCCATCCTTTCTTCCACATTTCCAACACAGTGGAGATAACCCAGGAAATATTTTGGCTAACCTCGTTGGGGGGAAGTGCCACCTATAAACCATCTTGTATATGTTTTCTTTGAATTGTAAGTTTAATGGTCTTACTCCATAGATCCCACCATTTGCCCATTTCAATCTCATAGCCAAAGTGTCTCTCCCATGCTATTAGAAGGCTTTTATCCATCTCTTCATTAGCATCTTGGCAGGTCAAAAATTGATAAATCTTCGATAACATTTTCTTGTCTCCGCCAAACAAAATCTTATCTAGCCCCTGAGGGTTTGGGTAGATCCCAAACCGTACCTTATCGCTTTTAAACCTGTTTCTAACCTGTAAATATTCCCACCATTCCAGATTCCTGCCCTGCTGCTCTAATTCCATCTTTGTTTTCATGTTGCCATCTTCTGTCATAATGTCTTTATATGTTATGTTTCTTGTCCAATTAAATACACTGGGATGCGTTAAGGCCTCTAACGGTGCCAACCAGCACGGAACCCTAAGATAGTATTTTTTCCTCATCTTTTCCCAGACCCCCATCAAAATCTTCCGAATATAATGTCCCATGAAGTACCTATGGGGGGTGTCTCTTTCTTGCCAGAGGGAGGCATGCCATCCCTGAGGGAGGTCATGTCCCTCTATAGCCAATAGGCGCCTTCTACTCAACATCACCCAATCCTTCACCCATGTCATAATTGCTGCATTATAATATGCTTCCCAGTTGGGTACTCCGAAGCCTCCCAGTTCTCTACGTTTTTGCAATATTTGGGCTTTAATTCGTGCTTTCTTGCCTTCCCATATAAATCGAGCCACTATTGTCTCCAAAGATTTTAAAAAAAATTGTCCAATTTAGTTGGTGCCGTTTGAAACAGAAACAAAAATTTCGGTAATACATATGTCTTAACTGTCGCAATCCTGCCCATCAAAGACAGTTGTTTACCACTCCAATTAGTCATATCTTTAGATACCTGCTGTAGCAATTTCATATAGTTATCTACCTTGATAGAGGAACATCTCTCCGTGAGCCAAATTCCCAGGTATTGTATTTTATGGGCCATATTAATCCCTAACAGGCTTTGTACTTCCCTTTTCTGGTTCAGAGTCATATTCTTAATTAACAGTTTTGTCTTCTCTTTGTTTATATGTAGCCCCGCTCTCCTACCGTACTCCTCTATTTTACATAAAAGTTGTATCCCAGAAGCCATAGGATCCTCCAGGATAAAAACAAGGTCATCGGCGAAAGCCTGGACCTTAAATTCCTGAGCTTTAGCTCGTAACCCTTTAATTTGTGTATCACTCCTCACTATTCTAAGAAGGGGTTCTAATGTGAGGATAAACAGTAGGGGGGATAACGGGCATCCTTGTCTTGTGCCTTTACCAATCTCAATATCACCCACCTCTTCTCCATTTACCAATAATGTCGCAGTTTGTCGTACATAAATTGCCCGAATTGCATTTAAGAAGTTTTCTCCAAACTTCATATTTTCTAATTGTGACAACATAAACTTCCAATTTACCCGATCAAAAGCCTTTTGTGCATCAAGAAACATAAAGGCCACTTGTTTATCCGGCTGGGCTTCATAATATTCTAAGGCATCCAAAATAATTCTAACATTATCTTTCAAATGCCTTGACGGCAGGAAGCCGTTCTGATCAGGGTGTATAAATTTATTAAGGAAGAATTTAAGTCTATCTGCCAGTATAGCTGCAAAGATTTTATAATCCACATTCAAAAGTGAAATGGGCCTATAGTTTTTAATTTGGGTACGGTCAGCTCCAGCTTTAGGCAAAAGGGTTATATAGGCCTCAGCCCATGATTTCGGTGCGATAGAATCCATCAAGACAGCATTAAATATTACTATCATCTCTTGTCCTAAGATTTCCAAAAAAGATTTATAGATTTCAACTGGCAAACCATCCATGCCAGGAGTTTTGTTGTTTTCCATTTTTTTGACTGCCTTTTCTAATTCATCTATTGTTATCTTTTGGTTCAGTATCCCTTTCGCTTCATTTGACATCTTGGGTAGATTTGCATTATCTAAAAATTCCTTAATTTGGTCCTCAGAAATTTCTTCCCTACTATATAGTTGCTGAAAAAAACCTTGGATAATTTCCTGTTTCTCCCCCTTGGTTTCTACTAATTTCCCTTTACTATTCTGCAGTTGAGCTATACGTCTGCTCTCTCTTTCTTTCCGAAGTCTATAAGAGAGCCAACAACCCGGTTTGTTAGCATGCTCAAAAAAGTTTTGCTTAATCCCCCTAAGTTTCCGAGCAACATCCTCCTGGTCTAGAAGAGAGATCCCGTGCTTAATTCTAGCCATTTCTTCTTTTTTCCTATCATCTAGTGGGTCCTGTTGCAAGGCTTTTTCTACCACCTCCAATTTAGCTACCCATTTTGCCCTCTCTTCTAAGTTTTTCCTCTGTGTGTCTGTTGTATATTTAATAGCTAGGCCTCTCATATAAGCCTTGGCCATATCCCAAAGTATTTGTGGAGTTACTCCCTTCCTATTTTCTTCAAAAAAAACCCCTCATTTCCCTTTTAAACATTTGCTGAAATTCTTGTTCTTTCACTATCTCTGTATTCATCATCCACCTTCTCTTCCTCCCCTGCCTTACTCCTTTCCACACCAATAAGAGTGGATTATGATCGGCCCAGGTATTAACCTCAATTGCTGCTTCCTTAATCAAGTCCCCAATTTCTGGTGTCAACCAGGCCATGTCGATCCTAGAACAGGATTGATGTCTATGTGAAAAGAAAATAAATTGTTGTTTCTGTGGGTGGAGTTCACGCCATACATCCTTTAATTCATATTCCTCCCTCATGTCTTCAAAAGTTTTGGGGAGAACTCTCCTCCTTTCTCTTAATTTCTCCCCCTTTTGGATGTTTCCTGGGTTATAATCCACTGTCCTATCTGCCACAGCGTTATAATCACCCACCACACATATGTGGTCATAGCCTAACTCTGCAATTTTTAGATGCAACTTTCTAAAGAAAGTACTTTGGTTGTCATTCGGTGCGTATATGACCACCAGCAAAATTTTATATCGACCAAATTTCAATTCAACCATTAAAAGTCTCCCCTCCCCATCAGTATACACCAATTTAGAATCAATATGGTCTTTAACATACAACACAGTGCCCCTTTTCTTTTCATCTGCTAAACTTGTATACATTATACCCAGCCGGGGGTAATTCAACACATTTTGCTGGTGGTTCACTATATGTACTTCTTGCAGGCATGTCAGATCACAATTCTTTTTCCGTAAAGCATTCAGTATTTTATTTCTCTTTCTTAGTGAATTCAAACCATTTATATTTAAAGAAATTAAGCGGAGTTCATCCGCCATGTTTATTTGTGTAAGGCTTTGGATTTTGTTGTCTGCCTCGTCTGCGGTCTCTCATCTCTGCTTTGATTCTCATTTCCCCCTTTCTCATCTCCCGGGACACTATTCTTTCGCTCCTCTCCTCAGCTCTTGTTATCCAATTCTCCATCATTATTCTGAGTTCCCCTCTTCAACTGGCTTTCCATAAAGTCTTGTGCATCTTGCAATGATTCAATCCGAAACCTCTGGCCTTGCCAGAGAAAAGATATCCCTTCTGGGAAAAGCCACCTATACATCACCTGAAGTTTCCTCAATTGTGTTGTTAGGTCCTGATATTTCTGCCTCCTTTCCCTCACTCTTCTTGGTATCTATTTTAGTACTATCACCATTTCCCCCGCATACATGGTATTCTGGTCACGTGCCTTCTGGTAAATTCCTTCTCTCAGGGATCGTTTACTAAACCTCACGTGCACTTCACGTGGCAGTTTCTGTCTCCTAGTATAGGAAGTATAGACCCTATACACGTCATCAATGTCACTCTGTATCAACAGCTTATCTTTCTGGGCGATCCCTGCTATCATCTCAACCATAATTTCCTTCAGTTTCTCCCCTCTTTCCTCTGGAATATTTTGAAATCTGAGAAAGAAGGCTGACTTTTCTAATTCCAACATAGCAATCTCATCTTCCAACCTTCTATTAATATGTAGCTGCCTCATCTCCCACCTCGCCATATTCCCTTCACTTTCCTTCATTTTTACTCCTAAATCTTGAATTTGACCCTCCTGTTTCTCCATTTTTGCCCAGATCTCCTTTTGCTGTGAATACAGCTGTTTCATTTCACCCCTCATGTCTCCCATTTCATTTTTAATGTCGGCCAGGGATTTTTCGGTGATCTCTTGATTCCTAGCCATAATATTTTGTATCAATAGCAAAGTTGTCTGTATATTTTGCAATGTGGGTGCCTTCTCTACCCCAGCCATATTGTCTAAAGTTCTGTGTATTGTTGGAGGGGTTGTAGATGGGGACGACTGAGTAGGTAATGCCGAGGTTTTTTTCTCCCCCTTTGCCCAGCTCATATCAATTAGGTTAAGAATATCCCACTGCTTCATAAGCTATCTGCTACCAGTTTAAGCAATGTTCCAACTTACTTTGCTGCTATCTATAAGGAAAAATATATATGAATATAGTCCCATAGAGAGATCTAAAAAAAGTACAGGAGGGGGCTCATATCAGGGAAGAAAGGAAAGAAGGGGGGCAAATACATCAACAACAGAGATCATCCCTGAGGCCCCTAACTTATGGGGTGCCGCAGGGGTCGGTCCTATCCCCCCTACTATTTAACATTTACATGAAACCGCTGGGCGAGATCATCCGAAGGCACGGGATAAAATATCACCAATATGCGGACGATACACAGTTGTATCTGTCCGCCCCGTGCCAACTCAATGAAGCGGTGGACGTGATGAACCGGGGACTGGAAGCCGTTAAAGACTGGATGAGAGCAAACAAGCTGATACTCAACCCAAACAAGACCGAGTGGCTGTTGTGTTTCCCTCCCAAAAATTTGACCACCATACCATCACTCAGGCTGGGGGGACAAAATTTAAACCCCTCAGAAAGGGCCCGCAACTTGGGAGTCCTCCTGGATTCACAGCTAACTTTTGACCACCATCTCTCAGCTGTGACCAGGGGGGCATTTGCCCAGGTTCGCCTGGTGCGCCAGTTGCGGCCCTACCTGAATCGGGAGGCCCTCACAACAGTCACTCGAGCCCTTGTGATCTCTAGGCTGGAATACTGTAATGTGCTCTACATGGGGCTGCCCTTGAAGAGCATCCGAAGACTACAGCTAGTCCAGAATGCGGCCGCGCGAGTGATCGTGGGCGCACCACGGTTCGCCCACATAACACCGATCCTCCGTGAGCTGCACTGGCTACCTGTTGGTCTCCGGGTGCACTTCAAGGTCCTACTCACCACCTATAAAGCGCTCCATGGTAGTGGATCTGGCTATTTGAGAGACCGCCTTCTGCCAATTACCTCCCTGCGTCCCATCAGATCGCATAGAGTTGGCCTCCTCCGTATTCCATCCGCCAGTCAGTGCCGACTGGCGACTACTCGGAGGAGAGCCTTCTCTGTTGCGGCTCCGACACTATGGAACAATCTCCCCGTGGAGATTCGTACCCTCACCACCGTCCAGGCCTTCCACACAGCCCTCAAGAACTGGCTAACCCGTCAGGCCTGGGGATAATCTTATTTCGCCCCTCCCGAATGCTGAGTGAATGTTGAGTTTTATTGTCTAATTTACTTTGTGCACATTTCTTTTTTCGTATTGTCCCACACTCCCCTTCCTTTTTTGATTGTAAGCCGCCCTGAGTCCCCTCAGGGAAAAGGGCGGCCTATAAATAAACAAATCTAAACAAATCTAACAACAAAAAATCAAACCTCAAAGAGAAGAGAATAAAAAAGAAGAAAAGTTCAGCTCGAAGTATTCCCCTTTCAAGTGTCCAACTCCAGCTCCCCAAAAAAAAGAGAAAACAATGCGCACAGTAGATATAATATTGACTGTCTCAAGTGGAGCCTTAAACCTCCTATAGCAGCACAAAAGTTTTCCAAAAATCTTGGGAGCAGGCAGGGCAAGTCTGCTGATTACTATCAGCTGTGCCTCAGGGTAAAGACTTCGCTCTCCTCTGTTTCCACCACCTAGGCCGCCTTCGACGACTCTTTATGATGTAAATCCTTCTTCAATTGTTAATTCATTTGCTCCTGTTTGTCTTAACTGCCACTAAAGTCCCATCAAAGAGGGAAAAAAAGATTGCCAGAGATGCAGTAACCAAATAGTAAATCCAACTTGCTCTTCAAGAAAGTTTAGGGCATCCAGATTCACACCAAAAATTCTACGCCAAACAAAAGTGCTGTGTCATGGCTTTGGGACCGCCGTGCGTCCCTCTTCAGATGTCTGGGATCAGGGCTAAGCCTCTGCTTTGCCGAGGAGATAGCACTTCCCCCCGCCTGCAGAGAAGCACCTCTGTTCTTTGCTGAGTCCCTCCGAGACCAGCAAACAGCTGCTCTTTATGCCGCCAGACCCCTGGTTTGTCAGCTAGGCTTCAGAGCTATCTCCAAGCCTGCCGCCATAGCCAATGACGTCACCGGAAATCCCTTCCCTTTTTCTTTAAATGAGCTTCAGTTTCTGAGGGGGATAAAAAGCTTTATGTGCCAGGATTATTGAGTTCCTCGTCAATTGAGATCCGCCCATGATCAGGGGCAACTGAGGCACTTACAAAGGCGTCACATTGCCATCACCCATGTTCAAGAGGCGCCAGGGCGCAGAGGAATCCAGCAGACAGACGGGAGACTGGTGGGGGGGGGGAGGAAGAGATCCCGTCCAGGGTAAAAAGAGGGAAAAGCGGAGAGCCTACCCTGGATGGGATCTCTTCTTTCCCCGGTGCTTTCCCTGGGCTCGGCCATCTCCGTTTCCTCCCCGCCAATTCTCGCTCCCCCGACCTGAGGCCTTCGCCCCGCCCAAGCCTACCTGCCGGCGGACCCTTGCTACGAACCTCCCTTATCTACCGCAAGGAGAACCGATACACGTGGCCGCCTCTTTTCCCTTCCGCTGCCACTTCCAGCCTGCCTTCTCACATGCTGGTCAAGCGCTTCCCGTCCGTCCTTCGCTTTGGGGATGCTTTGCTTGCTCTCTTTGGCGCGCTTTGCATTTAGCCCTCACTTCTCATCTCTGCCTCCCTGGCTCAGCTCCACCCTCACTTCCCCCACCCGCCAACGATCATCTCAGAGGCTCCAAGCAGAGACTGAAGGAAGACCGCATTTCAGTTAGCGCACCTCGGAGTCACCGAAAACTCGATGCCGGCTTCCCCGTGTTTTGTTTGTAGCGAAGAATAAACTGACAGTTGGTCGGAGGGAAGGTGGGGGTGGAGGCTGAGTGTCCAAGGAAGCCAACCCAGACAGGCATCGCAGGGCGCAGAGGAACCCAGCAGACAGATGGGAGACCGGGGGGGGGGGAGGAAGAGATCCCATCCAGGGTAGGCTCTCCGCTTTTCCCTCTTTTTACCGTGGACGGGATCTCTTCCCCCCCGGTCTCCCGTCTGTCTGCTGGGTTCCTCTGCACCCCCCAACTGGCAACGGTCAATTCCAGACCCTCTAACTGGTAAATAGACCTGAGGCCATAAGTGGAATTCCTCCAGCAGGGAGGATTTGAACTTTGGGGTCCAGCGGAGGAGAAAGTAGGCAGAAAGTGAGCAGAATTCCAGAGGGCTGATCCAGACACGGCTGCGGCGCGGAGGGTGGTTCTTGCGCTCCGAGCTAGCCTACCCACTTCCTCTTGCCCATCCGCTGCCGAGAACTCAGAGGCGGGCAGCTGCTGAGAAGTCTTGGGCTTGGAGATGGAGCGCGCTTCCCTCCAGCCTTTTCCTTCTCAGCTCTCGGGTTCCGGCAGTCTCCGGCGCTAGAAGCTGGGTGGAGCCCTCGCGTGCAGAACTTCGGGGGGAAATGCGTGGCGGCGTCTAGCTGAAGAGCGAGGCGCGCTTGAGGGTGCTGCAGGCCTGGGGAGTGGGGGAGTGGGAGGAGCGCTGGTGGTTTGTTTTTGGGGTGGGGGGGCACAACGGGGAAGGGGGTGACTGCGCGGAGAGGCTCAGAGGTGGATACGCCTGGCAGTTGGTGGGGACGGTGCCGAGAGGAGCTTGTGCTGGGAAAGCGCGGCATGCGGCGGACCATGCAAACTCTCTCCCTCCGTTTTGGTGGAAGGACAGCGGTGGGGGGGGAGGCGTTTTGTTCCGAGAACAGGCTGCTCGGCGAGAGGAAAGGGGGCTCCCTGAGGAGCGAGAGCAGCGAACAGGTGGTGCAGTCGCAGAATTCCCCGACACTCGCTTTTTTTTAACCCAGCCTACTTCGTAGGGTTGTTGTTACGGGGCTAGACTAGGAAAGGCAGCCTCTCTCCCATTTTCGAGAAAAAGTAAGGATGTCCATCTGGTAGAACAACCACCTGTGCAATTTGCTGGCGATCCGCGAACGTTCAAGCCATGTAATGCGTGGGAAGGCATAGAATAAAGTTAGCATACTTGAAGTGAAATAGACTTTGGTTATGTTTAGGTTGCATTAGCTAAAATGTGCCAATACCATCCTTGTTGGTAAGAATTGTTGTCATGTTAGAAGAATGACTAAGGGTGACAGCCTAATCTACTCTGTATTAAATAAATAAAATGGATGGAAGGAAATGAAAGAATACAGAAAAGGTTGGTGAGGCATTTAGTGGCCTATGGATGAGAATGGTGGCTGTTTAGTAAGAAAATCTGTTTGGAATGTGCATATATATTCATATGTGGCCATAGCAAAATAATAAATAGAAATAAAAAAGCATGATTGATTTTTACTGTTTTTGATGAAAGTGAGAGGATTAGTGAAGGCTTGGTGCAGCAAGGATCCCACTATCTTACTATTTTATTTTTCTTTATGTACACTGAGAGCATATTTACCAAAGACAAATTCCTTGTGTGTCCAATCACACTTGGCTAATAAACTATTCTATTCTATTTTACTCTACTCTATTCATTTCTATTTCAATTCTAACAAGGAGTTTAGCTTCTCTCTCTTGAAAATGTAAGCTGGCATAAGGCATTATAATGCAAGCCTCAAACAGTTCATTTAGTGACCAAAGTTACAATGGCATTGAAAAAAGTGTCTGATGATAAGTGGATCGTAAAGTCAATTTTCTACTAATTAGCCCTTCACGATCTGACATTTTTATTACTTGGCTGTGTTTATGATCAGATAAGATTGCACAGTTTCCAGCGTGTTTCTATTTGCAATTTCTAACTGTGACACATCATGGCGTCTGAAAATACTTCTAAGGTCTCATTCCAGATTCTTTTTCCACATGCCGAGAGCTTTTTGACTCTTTTCAGAGATTGGAAAGAAAATTGGATCATCTGATTTTAAAATATGAAGGAAAAACTGAAATCGTTGAATGTTTGAATGTTCCTGAAATACAAATGGAAAATGTGAGAAATGGCATCTGGTCTATCTCAGAGGAAGAAAGGAGGGGGGGAGCTATAAAAAAGATTCATTTAAAGAGACAGAGTGCAGGAGATATGAAAACTCCACCCTTGAGAATTAAAGTCAATTTGAAAAGTTTTACAAGCCCGGGACAACATTATTATTTCATCACTGACATTCAGAGCCAAAAGGTGCGAAGATATCTTTGTTTGGACTTGCTTATAAAAACATTTGGTAAATTTATCCAACGAATGGCAATTGGTTTGAGAAAATTTTGCTATTGGAGGGACACAGGCTGACAGATGGAAGAATACAATTTAAAATTAGCTAAATCTGATTACTTTAATTTGTAATAGATATAGCTGAATAATAATTGATATTGATGGTAATGTATATAATGTGGAATTGGCTGATAGATTGAAGAATACAATTGAAAACTAGCTAAACCTAATTGTTATTTTTGTAACAGATATAGCTGAATAATGGTTGATATTGATAGTAATGTATGTGATGTGGAGTCGATATGATAAATAACAATTGGATATGAGAAAACATTTTTGGACTATACATAAAGAGTATTAATTACAATGATTATCACTATTATAAAAACTAAATAAAATACATACAATCAAATGTTAATCAATACTGGGAAAATGTTGTGATATATGATATGATTAAATATTGTGGATGTTCAGCTAAAATAGGATATGGGGATTTGAGGTTGGTGGAGGATTTTACGGGTGAGTGGGTGAAATGTCAGCATGTGTTATGGATTAGTTCTTTGGCATAGCTAAGGATGAAGGATGTTTAAATAACTATAGGTAATTAAAACTGGAGGTATAATGATGTGAATATGGTAAACATTTGAGTTAAGATATTTGAATTAATATGAGTTAATGGAAGAGAAGCACCAAAGCATGTTGTAACCAGTTGATATACTTCTTCTTTTTTATAATAGATACCTGTGTTTTGTTTTTGTTTTTTCCTTTGTCGTTTTTGTCTTTTTTTTTTTTTTTGCCTTTTCTTTTTGATTTTTTCTTTTCCCACTGGTGTGGGCAGGTATTGTTCAAGATTATTACTTTTATTAATATCTTTAAATAATAATTACAGTCAAATGAAAATGGATATATGATAATGCTTGAGTTAATATGAGTTATGTTTGTTGACCGTGGAGGAGATGTACCAAAGTTTGTCTGTAATCGATTGATACATTTTCTACAGATGTAAAGAAAGATGCTGTACTTGTTTCAATTAAAATTAAAAAAACATTTATTAAAAAAAAACTGTCTTGATATTTTTTTGCCTCGATCACATTTCTTGCTGAGAATAGATTTCTAAAATCTGCTTTTGGAGGAGGAGAGTGCAAGCTTGTCTATCAGGATGGTTGGTTGGAGGGTTATTTTCCATTGGGGAAATAAGGAGAAGGGGTAGGAGAGATCATGGACAAAGAAATCAGATTGTTCTATATGTTCTCCTACCAGTATACTCTGTCTGTTTGCTTGCCTCCTCACTATTACAGGTACTCCTAACTTAACTATCACAATTGGGATTGGCAACTCTGTTGCTAAGCTAAATGCCATGTGACCATGCCAGACTTACAATGTAGTTCTGGCAATGTGTGTTTGAAATATGCTATCTTTGATTCTGGGAATAGCATGGCCATCATCATTGGCATACGTCAATTTAAAACTGGTTGAAGAAAGAGTTATTAAATTGGAAAGCATAGCACAGTGTTTCTAAATCCTGACATCTTTAAGATGTGTGGATTTCAACTCCCAGAATTCCCCAGCCAGCATTTCAAAGATATCAATGTTGAGAAATATTGGCATAGGAAAACATTATATTATATTACATTTCTCAGTCAGTTTAATCTTGCAGAAGGGCAACATAGGCAATATGATCTGTTTATCCGAACCAGTTGCACGGGAATCCAATTTCCAAAACTCAAAGATCAGTAAGTGCTCTGTATTTTTCAATAGTTGCCCCTAACAACTTTACAATTATGGCCATAGCAGCCATCTCTCTCACAGCCATCTGTGTCATGACACAGTCTTCATCTTTCCCAATCCATTAATGAGTTATCCTCAGTTTCACCAGTGTTAAATTAGCATTTTCCCCATTCCCCACTCTTCCTAATTTAAAACTCCACTGCCCTGCAAAAGCTGTTTGTTTTGGCAACCAATAAGTTGAATGGAAAATCAGGTGACTGATGCTGGGTGACATCAGAGCAGTGCTTATTTGGCTATTTCAGCCTGATCTCTCAGTGTCACACCATTTTACTGATCTCTGTCTAAGAGCTGGATACAGCAGCACCTCATATAATTACAAAATACACCATTCACCAGTACTGAAGCTCTCTTATGTGTGCTCACAGCATTCTAACCATAGAAATTTCATTCAAAAGACTTCATATTGTTTGCCGAAAGAGTCACTTAAATGCTTCAGTGGAGAACAGTTGGCTGCAATTACTGGAAACAAAATCAATTCTAATGAAGGATTATACAAATGCATATTTTTAACAGAGAATTTGCATTGGGGTTTATAATGCCAATTAATCACTGTTGGGAAAGGAAATGTATGTCAGTCACCACAGCCAATAAAATTGTATTATCCATTATATGAGCAAAAGCTCATATAACCAGCACTTGTCATCCTAACCAGCAATTGCAATGCTCCATATATGATTGGTTGTGCTTCATTAGTCATGAAACTTGTTGGATGGAGTGAATGGAAGAAGCAGACTCAGACTAACAGACTAAATTCCACCAACTTGGAGAAGTGTCTCGGAGTATCAAATTTTTTAACACTTCCGCCGATAGATTCTGCTGCTTCTCACTTTTTACTCCTTCCACCTATAATCAGGCTGTCACATCTCCGGATCAGGCTGTGACCATGCCATAACAGCTGGTCTTTTCCGTATCGGATTTCAGGGATTTCACCCTACAGAACGAGTGATCCCCTTTTCCTCCGTCACCGCTGGGTTTTCCCCTCTTTAAAGCTGTTCTCACCAAGGCTCAGCTTCGCTGTTAACAGCCTCCAGACATGAAAAATCAGACAGGGGGAATGGAGAGTCATCCCCTGTAGCTGCTCCAATGTGACGTCACCTCCAGAGGCTAGAATTAAAAAGAGCAATCCAAAAACAAAAAAATAACAAAACTCTGGGCCCAGATGGAATTCCAGCAGAATTTTATAAAGAAATGTATAATGAAGTATTAGAACGAGCTAAGACACCAAAATCCTGGATGGAGGCACTAATAACACTAATTTCCAAAGACAACACTGAAAAACAAAAGATCCAAAATTATAGGCCAGTCTTGCTGCTAAATGCTGATTATAAAATATTTATGACAATAATGGTGGAAAGAATTAAAAATATATTAAACAGAATCATACACCCAGACCAAAATGGATTTTTACCCAACAGACACATAAAAAATAATATACGAATACTAATGGGCATATTAGAATACTATGAGATACATCCAGGAAAACAAGCAGCAATGATATTTATTGATGCACAAAAAGCATTTGATAACCTGAATTGGGATTTTCTTATAAATCAATTAGCAGTAATGAATTTTGGAGAGAAATTCATCGGGATGATCAGAGCAATATATTCGAGTCAGAGGGCAAAAATAATACTAAAAAGGGAAGCAACAGAAGACTTCAGCATAACCAAAGGGGTAAGACAGGGATGCCCGCTATCCCCCCTGTTATTTATCCTCTCATTAGAAACATTGATATCACAAATCAGGCAAAATAAGGACATAAAGGGACTGAAAATTAGAACACAGGAATATAAAGTGCAGGCCTTTGCAGATGATATTTCATTTATCATAGAAGAACCCCTAGAAACTGGACCAAAACTATTACTGGATATAAACCAATTCGGTAAAGTGGCAGGGCTTAAAATAAACAAAGAGAAAACTAAAATATTAACTAAGAATTTAACCAAAAGACAAAATGAAGAACTGGAGGAGAAACTAGTAATTTCGAGGGCCAAGAAAATTAAATATTTGGGAATATGGCTATCGGCAAAATGTATTACAATAAAAGAAGATAATTACAACAAACTGCTACGACAGATACAAAAAGATTTGGACAATTGGACTAAACTAAAGATATCATTAATTGGCAGAATCTCAACAATCAAAATGAATATATTACCCAAATTACTCTATCTTTTTCAAACAATACCGTTAAATTAGAGAACATTTTTTTTCAAACAACTAAATAAAATGGTATCCAAATTTATTTGGTTAGGGGAAAAACCACGTATTAAATACAAACTTCTACAAGATAGTAGAAAAAAAGGCGGCTTTGGACTCCCAGATTGGGAGCTTTATTACCAGGCGGCAGCCCTAACATGGCTAAAAGACTGGATCCAATTTAAAAAAAAAGAATCCTTATGCTAGAAGGACATGATCTCCAACTAGGCTGGCACGGCTTCCTCTGGGAGGGAAAGACTAAATCCCATTCCTACTTTCAGAGATATATAGTAAGGGATGCTCTATTTAGGGTCTGGGGAAAAATAAAAAAACCCACTACCTGAAAATCTGGTTGGTTATCAACCATGGAGGTAATGACATATCCATACTATAGACCTTAGTAAAATGGTAAGATATGCAGACCTCTTAGATGAAAAAGGAGAAATAAAATCAGTACAAGGTCTGAAAGCACAGGGAATAAATATGGAATGGTGACCCTACCTACAAATTAAAACAAGATTTAAAAAAGATCAGGAACAATACGGAATATACGAGAAACAAATGGAATTGGATAAAATATTACTAGGAACGGGAGGAAAAATGATTACTAGATTATATAATTTTCTTTTAAAATATAAAATGGAGGAAGAGACAGTAAAGGAGACAATGATTAGCTGGGAAAGAAATTTTGGCCATAATATAGAGTTAGAAAAATGGGATAAACTGTGGGAAAGAAATTATAAATTTATGACGGCAGTAGCTTACAAAGAAAATCTCTATAAAATGTTTTATAGATGGCATTTGCCTCCAGCGAGATTGCCCAAAATATACCCAAATTTATCCCCTAATTGTTGGAGATGCAACCACAAGACTGGAACATTCTATCACATGTGGTGGACATGCCCCATCACAAGGAAGTACTGGTGCAAAATTCGGAAGTGGTTAGAAGAAATTACTGAGCGAAAAATAGAACTCAAACCAGAAGCATTCTTATTAGGACTACTGGATCAAAAAATGGACAAACAATCTCAAAACATAATCATACACATACTCACTGCAGCCAGGATTGCCTTTGCACAAAACTGGGGAAAAAATCAATACACCCTCAGATGAAAGTACCATCAGGAAAATACTCGAATGAGCAGAAATGGATAATATGACAATAGAACTAAAAGAAGAATCGGACCTCTATAAAATATGGAATAAAATGTACAAGTAGCTAGAAAACAGATGCCAAGAAAAAAATAGAGAAAACAAATATATGGAGATATAAATAATGAATACTATTATAAGTGTTAATATTATGTTTGTTACATTATAGGACAAGCTTATAGTGAGAGGAAGGCAATGCAGAAGGGAGAATTATAAAAGCTAAGAAGGAAAGCAGATATAGAAAGCTGTAAAGTTACTGTATATTGTTATGTATGTTCTGTGTTTTGTTTTGTTTTGTTGTGTTTTTTTTCTTTGCTGTGTCTTTCCTATTGTTTTTAAAGATCAAAACATTTAATAAAAAATATTTTTTTAAAAAATAGTATTTTCCCGCCACAGCGGAGGACCTACCATACTGTCTGTCCGTATGTAACACCCCTCCCCTCTCAGATGGGCTGATCCGGCTGGTGATGTACTCATGCAGGTAGGTGGGTTTTCTACAAACTCTCTCTGACCTGTGCAGTTCAGTTGGTGGTGGGACTTTGGTCTGGTCAGTCAGACGTGTTGCCTTCCTGGCTTTGCCTGGTGAAAGCTCCTGGAATTTTCCATGGGGTACGGCTGGAGTTTCTAGAGCTGGTTCGTTCGGAACTTGCTGTGGCCTTGCAACTTCACCACAAAAGTAACCCAGTACCTTTGGACTTGAGTGGTCTGTGGAAGGAGTGAATGTTGCTCCTTTTGGATAGGGCTTTGGCTAACTGCAGGAGTTACCTCTGGTTGCCAAAGGATGGATTGGGCGACGCAGCCTCGGAGTTGGTCAATATGCCACCTTCAAATTCTCCCATTCTCGAGCTCCAATTTGTAAGAGTGAGGTCCGGTGATTTCTGCAATTGTGGCAGGAATCCAAAGAGTGCCCCCTCCAGCATAGTTGTGGGTGTAAACTTGATCCCCTACACTAAATGTCCTAATTCTGCTGGTCGAATCTGTTGGTGGTTTGGCAGGATAATTTGGGTGTAGCTGGTCTAAGGGCGATCTTAGCCAGTGACCCATCAGAACCTTGGTGGGGCTTCTGCCTGTGGTTGCACTTGGAGGAATGTGCTGGTAAAGGAGGAATTGGTCTATCCATGTTTGCCAATCTCCTGGTCCCATTCTCAATAGGACTTCTTTTGCGGATCATTCTCTCTGCCTGTCCATTACTGGCCAGATGGAAGGGTGCGACTAGGGCATGTCTGATTCCCTGGGTAGCTAAATAAGTCTCAAATTGGAGGGCTGTGAATTGGAACCAGTTGTCCGAGACTAGGATCTTAGGCAGGCTTTGTGTGGAGAAAAGTCTCCGTAGCACCTTGATGACCACCTCTGCCATGGTGGCAGTCATGAGGACTACCTCTAACCATTTTGAGTAGGCATTCACAACTACCATAAAGACCTGGCCAAGCACTGGGCCAGCAAAATCAATGTGCACCCTGGACTGAGGCCATTCCCATTCCTTGCGGGCACCTATGGGGGAGCTGGTCTGGACTCCTGCCCAGTGTGCAGGCTGCTGCCCACTCTTCTATCTTCCTGTTCATGTTAGACCACCACACGTAGCTCCTTGCCAAAGATTTCATCTGTACAATTCCCGGATGCCCTATGTGCAAGCCCTCTAATACTGCAACTTGCTGTTTGGGTAGAACAAATCAACCTGTCCCCCCAGAGAAGACACTCCTGCAATACAGATAATTCAACTTTCTTATTTACAAATGATTTGAACTCAGACCCTACCAGCCCCTTGGGCCACCCCCTCCACACCCAGTTCAAAACTTGAGAAATGTCTTGTCTCTCGCTGAGTGGTGGGCAACCTTGCTGAATCCAGGCCAGTCTCTAGGCAGTCAATGAGTAAAACTGGGGTGTCAGGGGTTGTATCATCCAAAGGTTTGGGTAGCGGGCATCTGCTTGGGGCATCAGCATGGCCCAGAGTTTTCTCTGGCTGGTGAACGAGGTGGTAGCTGTAGGCCACGAGGAAAATAGGCCCCTGTGTCATTTGTGGTGACAATGATGCTGGAGTAGGTTCGTCCCCAGCCAAGAGCCCCAGCAGAGGTTTATGGTATGTGATGATTTCAAAATCATGGTCATACAGGTATTCATGAAACCCCTTGACCCCAGCTACCGCAGCCAGAGCCTCATGGTCCAGTTGGCTGTAGTTGTGCTCGGCAGCTGATAGGGTCCTAGAGTAATAAGTGATGGGGGCTTCAGTTCTGCTGGGCATACGGTGGCTGAGGACCACCCCAGTGCCGAAAGGTGAGGTGTCACAAATCAGGACAAGTGGCAGAGTCTGGTTATATTGGACCAGGAACTTGACTGCTGACAGCAACTGTTTAACCACAGCAAATGCAGTGGCCTTGGCTCTGCCCCAGATCCATATAGCATTCTTGCCAAGGAGCTGATGGAAGGGCTCAGTGACAGTTGCTTTCTGCTTGAGAAACACACTGTAAAAATTGAGAAATCCGAGGAACGCCTGCAGCTCTGTTTGATTGCGAGGTGTGGGGTGTCCTGGATTGCTTTGTTTTTTTATTTATTGGATGAATTCCAAGCCGCCGATCAAATACCCCAGGAATTAAACCCTTGGTACATTAATTTGACATTTTTCTTTTTTCAAGTGGAGACTTTTTTCTCTAATTCTGGCCAAAACTACTCGTAATCTTTTGAAAAGGTGCTCCTTATTTGCAGCCAATACCAAGACATCATCAAAATAGGGGACAATTCCTGGCATCCCCTGCAAAAGTCATTCCATGATGCTTTGGAACAGTCCATGGGGGATACTAACTCCAAATTGCAGCCGGGTGCATTTAAATGCACCCCTATACGTCACAATGGTCTGGGCCTCCACTGTGGCATCATCTACCAGCAATTGCCTTCACCAAATCCAATTTTTCAAATACTTTTCCCAGGCCTAGGGAATGAAGTAGATCCTGGACAATGGGCACCGGATAAGTGCTCTGTTGTAGAGCCTTGTTGATGGTCGTGACCTGACAAAAGCACGAACGTCAAAAGCGCGCCGACAAAACCGCGGCGCTAAAACCGCGATGTCAAAAGCGCGCCGACAACAGCGCGCCGACAGAAGTGCGATTTTAGTTAAGGTAAGGTTTAGGGTTAGGTTTAGGGTTAGGTTTAGGGTTAGGTTTAGGTTTAGGATTAGGTTTAGGGTTAGGTTTAGGGTTAGGTTTAGGTTTAGGGTTAGGTTTAGGGTTAGGGTTAGGGTTAGGTTTAGGGTTAGGTTTAGGGTTAGGTTTAGGGTTAGGTTTAGGTTTAGGTTTAGGGTTAGGTTTAGGGTTAGGTTTAGGGTTAGGGTTAGGTTTAGGGTTAGGTTTAGGGTTAGGTTTAGGGTTAGGTTTAGGTTTAGGGTTAGGGTTAGGTTTAGGGTTAGGTTTAGGGTTAGGTTTAGGGTTAGGTTTAGGGTTAGGTTTAGGGTTAGGTTTAGGGTTAGGTTTAGGGTTAGGTTTAGGGTTAGGTTTAGGGTTAGGTTTAGGGTTAGGTTACAGCGCGCTTCTGTCAGCGCGCTGTTGTCGGCGCGCTTCTGTACTCATTCGTCGGCGCGGTTTTGTCACCGCGGTTTAGTCAGGCGCGCTTTTGTCTTTCGCGCATTTGTGGTGGAACCATTGATGGTGCACTTGTAGTCAGCACAGATGTGGACAGACCCGTGAGGCTTAACCGGGGTCACTACAGGGGTCTCCCAGAGTGCATGATCAACCGGCTCCAGGATCCCTTGACCAATTAGTTTGCCTAATTCTTGGTCAATTTTTGGTCAGAGGGTGAAAAGGACCTTCCGGGGCTTTAATCTAATGAGGGCAACATTGGGGTCCAGATTGAATGTGATTGGGGTCTCTACATAGTTGCCTAGACCACTGCTGCAGACGTCCTCAAACTCTCTCAACAAGTCTTTGGCACTGTCATCACGAACGGCATTGATGCTGGTCATCTCCAAGCCCAGGGATTCAAACCAGTCTAAGCCTAGGAGGCTCTGCAGGACTCCACTGACCACTGTTATAGGAAGCAAGCCATCAAGGTTTTTAAACTGCATCCAGAAAGTGCCTTGACCCAAAACAGGGATTTGGTTCCCCTGGTAGTTACTGAGGCACAGATTTGGGATCCTCAGCTTGTGCTTCCTGATGTTAGGGGTAGCCTTCTTAAGTGTGGCCCCAGACATGATGATCAGCGATGAGCTGGTGTCAATCTCTATGCTACATGGAGATATTTCAAGGAGGATGGAAATCCTCAGCTTTTTGTTCCGCAGGGTGCTTGCTTGCCCAATGGTTGTCTGAAATGCGTTATTGGTATCTGCTTTCTTCAATCTCTGCCATGGCTTCCATGCCTCTCGCCATGGCTGTTGTAGATGGGTTTGCAGGGATCACAGGAGCCATGGAATAGCCAGTAAGATGGAATTTATTATACATAAGCAAGGTGACAGCGATTCCAATTGTAACAGATCGCGCCCCAGTATTTATAAGACATGTAACAACTTCATCAACCAATCAGAGGCCAGGTACTGCACAGCAACTGCTGCTGCAGTACCTTTGGCCAATCAGGGAGACTAGCTGCTTCTTGGAGGCTAGCAACAGCCTCTAATGCCTCTAGGCCAATTAGGGCTCAGCAGAGTGGTTGCTGGCCCTTTTCAAAGTATCTGAATACACAACACCCCTTTCCCCCAGATTAGTTGATGGGGGGGGGGTGGAAGACATTTCAACAGCAGTTCCCCCAATTTTATTGATTCATCCCAAACAGCAGTTCCTTGAATGAACTATTACATGTGTGTGTGTGTGAACAGCAGTTCCTTGAATGAACTATTACATGTGTGTGTGTGTGGTTCACTTTAAGAAGCAATTCTATGTCTCTCTCTCCTTCCCTCCAGCTCATTTATTCGTATTTGCATTTCTCCTCCCTCCAGTTAATTTATTCCCATTACGTTACGTTTCTCCTTCTCTCCAGCTAAGTACACTTTATTCTTTGTTAGCTCAATTCTCCCAAGTTCTCAACTCACATTCCTCCCTTTGTTTCTCCTTCCCTCCAGTTAAGTACACTTAAGTCTTTATTAGCTCAATTTTCCCCAGTTCTCAATTCACATTCCTCCCTTTCCCCCCAGCTAATTTGTTTGCATTACACAATTCACATTTGCATTTCTCCCTTTCCCTCCAGTTGCTTTACTCAATTCACAATTTATTTTATTTAAAATTCCCCCTCCTTTACTGCGCATGCCCAACAGACCCCAAGAGTTTTTTTCAGTCCTGGCTTGCAGAACGGCCCTGGAGGCGGCTTGCGGCTTGCTGATAGCTTTCACGGAGGTGGAGACTGGCCGGGCAGCATGGAGATTGGTGAGGCAGGCAGGAGTGATTCCAGGCCCCTGGAGGCAGCTAAGACAGCTGAGGCAAGACAGCGCGGAGGTCTTGGAGGAGCGTTGAGAGAGGCTCCTTGGCTTCCCGCTGGGAAGCAGGCTCGCGGTGAGGCAGGGAGGGGCGGCTTTCCCTCAAGGCAGAGAACGGAGCTAGCTGGCCGCACAGGAGGGAATGACAGCTTCCCTCCCAGCATCGGGAGGCTTTGGCCAGAGGAGAGGCACAGCGGCAAGGCTCGGGGAGACTGTGGAGGCAGGCGCGGAGGCATTGGGGCCCTTCTGGAAGGGCACGGAGGCTGTGGGAGGCCGCGGAGGCATTGGAAGGCCGAGGAGGCTGGCGCGGAGGCCGCGGAGACATCGGGGCCCTTCTGGGAGGGCGCGGAGGCCGTGGGAGGCCGCAGAGGCGACGGGAGGCCGAGAGGGCTGGCGCGGAGGCCGCGGAGACATCGGGGCCCTTCTGGGAGGGCACGGAGGCCATGGGAGGCCGTAGAGGCGACGGGAGGCCGAGAGGGCTGGCGCGGAGGCCGCGGAGACATCGGGGCCCTTCTGGGAGGGCGCGGAGGCCGTGGGAGGCCGTAGAGGCGACGGGAGGCCGAGAGGGCTGGCGCGGAGCAGACGGGAGGCCAAGGAAGCAAGGCAGGAGACGTATGGCAGGGACACGCTTCTGTCCTCCTCCTTCTTTCTCTCTCTCTCTCTCCGGGTCAGGCATGGCCGTGGGAGGCCGTAGAGGCGACGGGAGGCCGAGAAGGCTGGCGTGGAGCAGACGGGAGGCCAAGGAAGCAAGGCAGGAGACGGATGGCAGGGACACGCTTCTGTCCTCCTCCTTCTTCCTCTCTCTCTCTCTCCGGGTCGGGCAGTTCTTTTGAAGGCAACGAGGCTTTACTTTTTTTTGGCTGGCTGGTGGGCAGCCTTAGCAGCAGAGAGGCAGGCAGACTTCGCAGGCAGGCTGAGTTGCCGGATCGCGACGCAGTTTGGCGATCGGCACGGCTGGCTGGCTCCGTGAAGTGCACAGACCACCCAACGACCTCGGGCCCAAACAGTACCAGCTGAGATTGGCTTCCGCAGACCGTGGCTCGTCCTCGGAGTGGCGTAGACCGGGGGTCTGTTGCTCGTCCTCCGAGTTGGCATAGGTTGAAGCTTCTCTTGCTGGACTCTCCTTCATCTGGGCTCGAGCTGGCCGTGGGTTCCGGCGGGTCCTTCACGGGCTCTTCACGGTTGAGCCTCTCGGTCCGTTGCTCGTCCTTGCGCATCGGCGGCTCTCTGTCCCACGGGCAGAGGCCGTGCCAGATCGATGCCAAGTTGGCGTAGACGCCAGCAGGCTCCAACGGGGGAGGCTTGGTAGCCTCTGGAGTTGTGCGAAGTAGAGGTTGCTGCGACTAGCTATTTCTTCTCGTTCCAGGCTCCGTGGGAATCGCGGATCCCATCCTCGTCGCCAGTGTTGTAGATGGGTTTGCAGGGATCACAGGAGCCATGGAATAGCCAGTAAGATGGAATTTATTATACATAAGCAAGGTGACAGCGATTCCAATTGTAACAGATCGCGCCCCAGTATTTATAAGACATGTAACAACTTCATCAACCAATCAGAGGCCAGGTACTGCACAGCAACTGCTGCTGCAGTACCTTTGGCCAATCAGGGAGACTAGCTGCTTCTTGGAGGCTAGCAACAGCCTCTAATGCCTCTAGGCCAATTAGGGCTCAGCAGAGTGGTTGCTGGCCCTTTTCAAAGTATCTGAATACACAACAATGGCAGTCATGGTTTTGCAGTCTGGGCAGCCGGTTGTCTTGGTGGTGATGTGGCTGGAAACTTGCTCCTGCAGACTCTTGCGATGTGCCCCTTGTGATTGCAGCATTGGCAGATTGAGTCCCGGAAACAGCAGGCAGATCGCTGATGGTTGGCCCCACAGCCGGCGTAAGGTGGGAGATGGGTTTTAAATTCTCATGCCATTTTCCACTTCTCCATGCGCATGCAGCAAACCTTGTCCTTGCTGTAAGAGAGGTCTCGCTCAGCAGTCTCATGATGCCCTTCAAAAGTTCTACGCACACTTTTGGGCTGTTCTGCCTTTGCAGCATTTCCATTGACTTGGTCAAGGACTCTGTAGCTCTAGCCTCATTCAATGCTATTTGCAGCGTGAGATTGGTTTTCGCCAGCAATCTTCTTTGCAGACTGATGTCTTGAACACCACAAATTCTGTCCAGCAACAGTTCATCTAAATTGCAAAACTTGCAATATGCTGCGGCTTGGCATAGCAATATATTGATTGATGGTTTCACCTTCCTTTTGGTTCCAGAGGTTGAATTTGTGCCTCCACACATATTTTGATGGTTTGAGAGCGTAGTGCATCCTCAATGTATGTTGAAGCACTGGCCAAGCGACTGTCTGTACCGGTGTTGGCTCGGATAGGTCCTTGGTGGTGTTGAGTACCTCTGGCCCACAGTAGCTCAGGAACATGGCTCTCTTGCAGTTCTCAGAGAGGCCAAGAAGGTCATTAGCTTCCAGGAAACATTTGAACCTCATCATGTACAAGTTTCAATGCTTGATTGCTGGGTCATACAAAGCTGGTGGGGCATGCGTTGCCATCTTGTTCAGTCAAGGCAGATTTGAATTTGCTGCTTAAAGATGGCTGTTCAATGTCATGCTTAGCTCTGGCTGGATTGTTTGGCTGGATTGTTAGTCAGCTCTAACAAGGAAGGCCTAGTTGCCTTCCAATCCCATCCTCGTCGCCAGTGTCACCCAAATTCTAAGAAGAGGACATGTCTTTTAGGGCATAGGATTATCCCACTACCATTAGAATAACAAAAGACAAAAGGCACACTACATTGCACAACCCCCTAGGAGCATCTCAGAAACCCTATAAAAATCTATCCATTCCTAAGCCATGTTTATATATACACATGTTCTCTTTCTATTTCAGTCTTAGCTTTCTACTTCAGGTTAATTCCTGGGCATGCATGCATGCATTCATTATTTTCAATGGTTTTAAAAGAAGCAATAATAACATAAGGCCAAACACAAAATGGCAAATGTGTGTGTGTGTGTGTGTGGAATCTGTGGGGGGTCCAAGTCAAAGCCTTCTATTGTTAGTACTATTGTTACCAGAAGAGTGTTTATTCACAATCATATCAATTGTGATCAGAATAGAATTCTCTAGATTTTCAGGAAGTAAGACTAGAAATATTGATAGGTTAAAAGTGAATTTATTATTAACTAAGCCTGGTAAACTGGTTTGTGACATGAGTCATGCATTCTTGCATTTGCATTTCATTTATTCTGAATTTATTTATTTAATTTATTTATTCATTTATTATTACTGTGCATAAAGGTTATTGTCAATTCATATCAATCTGTCCATTCAATATTGTTTCTATGTATCCAAATGTACCAAAATAATCTATCTGTTGGTTTACCCACTCTATGTATCTGAATAATTTCACAGTAACTGTCATTGGACAATATCTTGTGTTTCTGGATTACTTGAAGCTTTCCTTTTGAAGTTCATGATTTATATTTAAAACAAATAGCTCCGAATTTAAATGTTTTTCCATTTCTCTGTAAAGTGGAGCCATTCACCTGAGTGCCAAATTGGAAAGGAAGTTTCAACTATGCTACTGGGTAATGTAGCAACTATCATGCACATTTCTTATATGTGGCAATGTATTTGCATGTATAATTGAGTCACATATCACATATCACTTTCAGTTTTTTTATACTTTACATTTGGGTTTGTATATGGTAGGAATCTAGTCTACTAGACTGAAAAGGATCCAAATGGTTATCTGGTTAAATAGTTAGTTATAATTCTTACAGCCCAAATCACTATTATAAATTCAGGTACTGCATTAAAGTGGGTTTGATATTGAGCAATAATTACAAAAAATAGAATTCATAGATGAGCTCTTTAACAAACTATCAATTAAAAGGATTCTGGGTATTCACTTCAGATTTTCTATCCATTTGTGCTACCTGCTCTAACATATGCAGTGAATCATAGACACAAACCTGACAATCAATACAAAAGCTACAAGTGGCACAAACAGCCATGGAAAGATACATGCTTGGCATTACAAGACAAAATAACACATGGATTAGAGCAGAATGCCAGCATTCCAGAAAATCCCAACTCAAGGGATAAAAACTCCAAGACAGACATTTTCTCAAAGTTCCATTTTATTAGAGTAGGTATACTGGCACATCTGGGAAAACCTGAATCTTGAGAGTTCAGGGTTTTCCCTCAGTAAATCAAAAGTCCAAACCCAACCCCTGTACTCATCAGTCCATCACATGGTTCAATCCCAATTCATCCCAACTCAAGACATCACTTCAACCACTCCTCCTCCAGGTGCAGGAATACCTTGACCAAAAAGAAGGCTATTGTGTTTAACTACATTCCCTCTACTAAATCTCCCCTCCTAATTTCGCAAGCACAAGAATGTGACAGGGTGGAAGCTTCCGGTGTTAATATGGCTTCCAAAGCTGATAGACGTCTCCCCCCCCCTGAAAAAAAAAGCATGTCCTGGAAAATGAAATAGACAAAACACAAAACAAGGATTAATGCAATGACCATCAAAACACTTAACTCCTTCTCCCTCCGCCAGGAGGACCTTTGGCTTATTAGGAAATTTATCATGAAACTGTTTCACTAGTCTGTCAGCATTCACATCCCAACTTTTGTCCCAGGTAGATTCTGACAAAGGGTATCCCTTCCAGAGTACTAATCACTGCAACTGTCCCTAGTGCAGTCTAGAGTCAATAATCTTCTTAACTTCATAAGGGGTTTCACCTTGTACTACCATAAGTTGGGGAGGAGCAGCTACAAGGGTGGGTTTCAAAAATTGTTTGAATCTACTCTGTGGACATGGCCTCCTTTGTAGGAGTGGCTTGCCACCCATGTGACCGGATGGGAGTGGCCTGCCACCCATGTGACCTGGTGGGAGTGGCCAAGATGATGTTATTACTAGATATTACTAATTACTAGATATTATTAATATTACTAGATCATTATTAATACGTAGATAACTGGGGGACATTATACACCCACACACACACACACACAAACTATGACAGTGCCAGGAAAACACCAAAAAATAAGAATCCCCCCCCCCCACAAAAGACTGCCCATGAAACCAGTTTTTTTTCCTAAGCCTAAGGACAGGAAAGACAAAGTCACTGGAATAAAAACCATCAAGGCAATGTGGAAAATTATAAAGGACAGGCGCTCACAGAACCATCAATGACTTCAGAATTACCTAAACAACGAGGGTGAAACACACTAAATCTGGAAAACTGCCTTGCAAGAAACCTGGCCTGCCCATAGAAAAGTAGCCACTTTGAGACACATAAACTTGGTGTCAGCTTCTGCTTTGCTGTTGCTTCAGCTGCCATGAAACGGGGAGGGAGGGCATGGTATTTGGGTGGGGTTAATCGTTGTGCTGGAGGAATGTTCTGGAGTTCTCTGGATGGTCAGACTACGCATGCGTGGGTGTTTCCCGCCTGGACTAACGGCACCGACATTCCATCTTCGTGATGCCTTTTGAAGTTATCTCACACCTGACACTTGAAGGACTTATGATTGGACTAGGCCTATGATGCCAGGGGGTGTTCTATATATCAACTGCTTTCGCGCCTAATTAATCAGACTTCGCTATGCAACCGCTCTTTAACCATTTTTAATTAGTAAAAGTACATTTGATTTTCCACGTATGGAGTCTCATGGTTTTTCTTTCCTAATTATTAAATGGAGAGGTGCTGACAAGTAGCGAAGTCTCAAAATCACCTTTCCAGGAGATCACCATCTACCGTGGAGGGTGCAAATGTCTTCGCCAGCCAGTGAAGGAAAGGAGGGAGAACTCCCTGCCAAACTCTTGCTTCATGAAGATTTGTCTCAGCTGCAGATATCAAGCCCGGCTGACCCACCTCCC
Organism: Thamnophis sirtalis; assembly: GCF_051295495.1. NCBI lineage: Eukaryota > Metazoa > Chordata > Lepidosauria > Squamata > Natricidae > Thamnophis > Thamnophis sirtalis. The sequence goes on from NW_028261388.1 coordinate 61,595,607, forward strand.
CCCCCGGTGGTCCACCTCGATAGGACAAAGAGAGGAGGAACCAGGCTGGGATGCGGGGGTTACCCGAAGGAAACACCAGGAAAGACCGCTGGAGGTGGGAGCCGAAAGAAGACCCCAGGGGGGAGATCAACCTGATTACTTGGAACAAAGGTACTTTGGGCAAATATGTGGGGAAGATGAAGAGGTCAGGAGGGGTTGGGAGCGAGAAAACCCACGCGCTGATTCACCCCCCCTCGAGCTGATTCACCCCCTCCTGCTGGGCCTTTTGCCAGACTAGGGGGGCCACCTCCCAGGAGATGCCGAATGGCTAAAATTCCCCCCCTGCCTGCGAAACTGGGGTCTTTTATCATGCAAATTTATAATTACATGGAGATCTATGGCCCAGATTTTGAATCAGATACCATGAAGATAAGGATGATTTTACTATCATTAGACGGTGAAGCGTCTGACTGGAGTACTGGTTTACATCAATCGATTTCCCCCCTCCTGAGGAATTTCAATAGGTTTATGGAGGCTTTCAAAAGACGCTTTGATGACCCCCTTACTGAGAAACGAAGCAAGTTAAAATTTATAACCCTCGAGCAAGACGACAGACCGGTGTCCCAGTATATTCAAGAGTTTCAACGCCTTTCCCAGTACATGAGGGGGTGGAGTGAAGATGCCCTTTTGGACAAATTTGCTTTGGGCTTGGATGAAGATATCTATCAGCAATGTGTTAATCAAAATCTCCCCAAGCGCTTAACCGTTTGGTTTGAACACGCTGCTGACATCGAGCTGGATTTAACGAGGCTCCGTTATGCAAGAGAGGAGAGACAGAAAAAGAAGGAGAAAGCTGCAAAATCCACCCCCCCCCCCAGCCGGAAAGCCCCGTTCGGAGGAAAGGGCGAGGGGAGGGGTGGCTCCTCTGGGAAATCAAGGCCAGTAACGTGTTTTCGTTGTGGAAAATTAGGCCATCGCGCACCCGACTGCCGTGCTAAATTGCCCTCAACCTCCCAACCCCCATCCAAGCGGGAGGAGAGATCTGGCAAGTCCTCAGACAAGAGAAAGAAGGAAGCTGCCTTCGCTGTGGATTCCAGACCCCCTCGCTTCAGCCAGGCCTTAGAGGGAGAAGCGTACGCCCCCCCCCAGCTCTTCTGATGACTCAGATGACGACACATCGCCTCGCTGGGTGAGTTCAAACAAGGGCCCCATGCTAATCTCCATAGAATTAAAAGTTCCGCCCGATGGGGAGCCGGAATCCCTTCACGACTCAGGGTGTTCCCGATCAATGATCAATCCTGCTATGGTGGAGAAGTTGGGCCTCAAATTACGTACTTTAAAAAACCCCATTGTCTTTTGCCAAATAGATGGGTCCATCGTGGGGGGGGGGGGCGCTCATTTCTTTACTGAACCCTTGGAAATGAAAATGGGTTCCCACACAGAACTAATCTCGTTCATTGTGGCTCCTGGGATGGACAGGCCACTCATTTTGGGCCTACCTTGGCTTCGGAAATGGAACCCTCGCATAAATTGGAGGGAAGGCTGGTTACACATTTGCACGAAAGAGCCTCCGGAAGGGGAGGGCGTTCCTGAGAAACCTGTTAATTGCAATCCTGAGGTGGCCGCCAGAGGGCAGGAGAGGATTGAAGGAGAGGAAAAGATTCCTAAAGTGTATTGGGACCTGAGGGGAGTTTTCAGTGAGAAGTCTTCCGACAAACTTCCACCCCACAGACCTACTGATTGCTCTATTGACATTCTACCCAGGGTTAAACTACCAAAACCCCAAATATACTCCATGTCACCCAGGGACATGGAAGAAATGCGGAATTTCATAGATAAAAATTTGGAACGGGGATTCATTGAACCTGCTCGTCCCAAGGTTGCTGCCCCTGTAATTTTCCATGAAAAGAAAGATGGCTCTCTCCGATTATGTGTTAATTTTAAAAATTTGAACGGGATATCGGCCCAAAATGTATACCCACTTCCATTAATGAAGGACATGTTGGCCCAGTTGGGGAAGGGCCGCATTTTCACTAAATTGGACCTCAGGGAAGCGTATTATAGGGTCCGCATAAAGGAGGGAGATGAATGGAAGACTGCTTTCAACTGCCCTCTTGGTTGCTTCCAGTTCCGGGTCATGCCTTTTGGCTTGCAGGGGGCCCCTGCAGTTTTCATGCAATTAATCAATGAGATCTTGCATGACCACCTCTACAAAGGAGTTATTGTATATTTGGACGATATCCTTATCTATACTCGCTCCTATGACGAACATGTCACACTTGTGCGCACTGTTTTGAAAAAACTCAGAGCTGCTGATCTTTATGCCAAATTATCCAAGTGTGAGTTTCACCAAACTAAGATTGACTACCTTAGATATCGCATCTCTCCAGCCGGCATTGAAATGGACCCTGAAAAGGTGAGGGCGGTCACTGAGTGGGACGCGCCTAGAACTCGTAGACAATTGCAAAAATTCTTGGGTTTTGCTAATTTCTACCATCAATTCATTCCTTCTTTTGCCAAAATTGCGCTTCCTATAACTAATTTGCTGAAATCCAGAGGTGGTCCTAAACCTAAGCCTAGCAAGCCTCTTGACTGGACCATGGACTGCCAAGCGGCTTTCGAGAAACTGAAACGCCTTTTTGCTGCGGAGTCGGTGCTGAAGCATCCCGACATGGACAAGCCTTTCGTCGTCCAAGTTGATGCCAGCGACGTCGCTGTTGGGGCCGTCTTGTTGCAATCCAACGACCAAGGTAACCTGCAACCTTGCGCGTACACCTCCCGCAAGCTCACAGACACTGAGAGACGTTGGGCAGTTTGGGAGAAGGAGGCGTTTGCGGTGCGGTGGGCCCTGACCACGTGGCGCCATTTTCTGGAAGGCGCTAAGCACCCTTTCGAGGTGTGGACTGACCACAAGAATCTGGAGGCTCTGAGAACGCCGCGCCGTCTCTCCCCCAAACAAATGCGGTGGGCCCAACATTTCAACCGGTTCAATTTCACACTCAAGTACATCCCTGGTGGGAAGAATTTCATGGCGGACGCCTTGTCCAGACTCCCTCAATACAACTGCTCTAAACTGAGCATCGTGCAACCGGTGGTTCCCACTTCCAGCCTGGCGGCTCCGGTGGTTACTCGCCAGCAGGCACGAGCAAAAGTGGACGGGCCTCAAGATTTTCTTTCTGACCTCAAACTCGCCCTTCCCCAGGATGACTGGTTCCAGAAGCATCAGGATGAGTGCACAATGAGGGACGAATTGCCATGGATCGGCGCCAAATTGTATGTCCCCACCTCCCTTCGTCCCGTTGTCCTCCAACGTGCTCACGACTCCAAATTGGCGGGTCATTTTGGTTTTGTAAAAACTTTGCATTTAGTGAAAAGACAATTTTGGTGGCCATCTTTGAAAAAGGACTTTGAACTTTATGTTGCCAGTTGTCCCGTTTGTGCGGCCGCGAAACGCCCTCCAGGGAAACCGCAGGGATTGCTCCAATCTGTCGCCCGACCTGTTGCCCCTTGGAAGGAGATCTCTATGGACTTTATTGTTGAGCTCCCCGAGAGCCAGGGGCACACCGTCATTTGGGTCGTTACAGATTTGTTTTCGAAACAAGTTCATTTCGTGCCCTGCCACAAGATTCCTTCCGCTAAGGCGCTGGCTAAACTTTTCATTTCCCACATTTACCGTTTGCATGGGGTGCCTGATCGCATCATCTCCGATAGAGGTGTCCAGTTCACCTCAGTGTTTTGGAAGGAATTTCTCAAACGTATTGGCTCCGCCCAGGGCCTTAGCTCCGCCTACCATCCTCAGACTAATGGCGCTTGTGAGAGGACTAATTCTGTTCTTGAACAATATTTACGTTGTTTCATCAATTATCAACAAGATGATTGGGTGGACTTATTGCCACATGCTGAGGTAGCCTACAACAATTCTGTCCATACCAGCACTGGTTTCACGCCTTTCTGGGTGGTGTATGGTCAAGATTTTGTTCCTATTCCTGAATTGCCTCGTGACCAGCCGCAAGTTCCGTCCGTCGCTGACTGGAGCGAACGTCTCAGCCGTATTTGGCCTTTGACCCTGGTGACTCTGGATGCTGCACATCGTGCCCATAAAAAACAGGCGGATAAAAGGCATGCACAGCCATATGAATACCGGGAGGGTGACTTGGTTTATTTGTCCACGAAGTTCCTTCACACCACGCAGAAGTCCAAAAAGTTGGGGCCGAAATATGTGGGTCTGTTCCCCATCGTGAAGGTCATCAATCCTGTCTCTGTTCGCTTGCAGTTGCCCAAGCACCTTAACCGGGTTCACCTGGTATTCCACATTAACCTCATTAAACCTGTTCGTGTTTCACATTTACGTCCGTCTGATGACCCTCCGCCTGCTCCTTTGCTGATCGATGGTGAACGGCACTTTGAAGTTCGTCAGATACTTGATTCCCGCAAGCGGCGTAATCGCATCCAATACTTGGTGGCTTGGAAGCATTTTCCTCCCTCTCATGCGGAATGGGTTGACAAGTCCCATGTTCATGCCCCCCGGCTGCTTCGGAAGTTTTATGATGCGTATCCTGACAAGCCTTAATTTTTCTCTTTTCCCCTCCCTGTTTCTTTTTGTGTTTTGTTGTTCGTCCGTTTGTTTGTGTTTTTTTTTTAGGCCTGAACGCCTTTTTCCGGGGGACGGCCGGATGTCAGCTTCTGCTTTGCTGTTGCTTCAGCTGCCATGAAACGGGGAGGGAGGGCATGGTATTTGGGTGGGGTTAATCGTTGTGCTGGAGGAATGTTCTGGAGTTCTCTGGATGGTCAGACTACGCATGCGTGGGTGTTTCCCGCCTGGACTAACGGCACCGACATTCCATCTTCGTGATGCCTTTTGAAGTTATCTCACACCTGACACTTGAAGGACTTATGATTGGACTAGGCCTATGATGCCAGGGTGTGTGGAATGGGCTATTCTATATATCAACTGCTTTCGCGCTTAATTAATCAGACTTCGCTATGCAACCGCTCTTTAACCATTTTTAATTAGTAAAAGTACATTTGATTTTCCACATATGGAGTCTCATGGTTTTTCTTTCCTAATTATTAAATGGAGAGGTGCTGACACTTGGTCTGAACACTTAAAAGCAACATATTGCATCACAAAGAAAACATTTGCAAAAAGGAATAACATTTCTTGTAGTAAATATATTTTATAAACAATTAAAAAATAAAATTCCCCCCAAAATAATTAAAAATACATATTCTATAAATAAAAGAAATCATTAAAAACCATGGTTAAGTATTACACCACCAATATTTTACACTGTAACAATTTTGTTATTGTACCAGCCATACTGTAACCATTAGTTCAATCCACCAGGAATAATTTACACTGTAACCATTTCAAACTATTCCACACACAATAACTTAAAATGAAACCATTAATAATATTCCATACACAATAAATTACAATAAAACTATTATAAAACATTCTATGCACAATACATTTCAAAGTATTGAGTATAGAATTTTTTTAAATGGTTTATTTTAATTTATTTTGGATATAATCTTTCTTTAAACAGTCTAAGACAATTTAAAAAAAGATTCTATCCAAAATAAATTAAAGTAAACCATTTTAAAATATTCTACACTCAATACTTTTAAGTAAAACTATTATAAAAAATTCTGTGCATTAAATAAAATATTATTTTAAAATACATTAAAAAAAATAAAAGAAAAAAAAACGGGTCACCTACCACAGGCAGAATCAGCAGCACTCCCATGTGATGGATGGATTCTCGTTGCAATGGATGGAAGCAACAGGGAGCAGGCAGGCAGCAGGAACAGGTAAGACAATGGACCCTCAGACAAGGCTAGGGTCACTAAGCAGATCACCTGGCAGGCTTAGCCAGCCAGGCCAGGCTGGGGGGGGGGCAGGAGGCTTCCCTTGCGAAAGATTGGCCACCTTCACCACCAGGCCGCGACTTTCTGCGAGGGAAGGCCCGCGAAAGCTAGGCCGCCCCCCCCCCCGGCTTTGGCTGTGTAGTGCACACGAGCATGCGGCTTTCACAAGGGAAGGCCTGGAGGCCTTCCCTCGCGAAAGCTAGGCTACCGCCCCCCCATCTTCAGCCACTACTTCCGCTACCGCTGCCCCCCCGCCTTCGGGCGCGTGGTGCACGTGAGCCTGCGGCTTTCGCGAGGGAAGGCTTGGAGGCCTTCCCTCATGAAAGCTAGGCTGCCCCCTGCCTTCAGCCGCATAGTGCACGCGAGGGCGCAGCTTTCATGAGGGAAGGCCTGGAGGCCTTCCCTCACGAAAGTTGGGCCACCGCCACCCACCCGAAGCCTCCTGAGTCCCGCTGCCGGGGCTTTGTTGCTTACCTGAGGGGGAAGCAGCAAGCGAAGGCCGAAGGGAATTTTCAAATGGAGGTCAAGCACGAAAAAAGCTTCGCTTCGCCTCCAGCCCGCTCACTGATTGGCTGGACTCCAGCCAATCAGTGAGCAGCAGTCTGGGCTTAGTGCGGACGGGCAGGGCAGCAAGTGAGCGAGCTGTGGATGGGTGGAGGAACGAGCAAGCAAGCTGCAATGTGCCAGCAAAAGGGCGCTTTGCAGCGACAGGGGCCAGGACCAGTACTGGCGTTCCCGGAAGTTAATTACTTCCGGGTTCACCAACGATCCGGTTCGCGTGAACCGGGGCAAACCGGGAGGAACCCACCCCTGAGCAGCTAGTATGGATCTTAAAGTACTGTATTTTTCGGAGTATAAGACAACCTTTTCTTCCATAAAAGAGGGTGAAAATTTGAGTGTGTCATATACAGAATGCAGTCCCACCCACCCACTGGCCCCCACCCTTTGGCCTCTACCTCCCAGCAGCTTATCTCTTTGCAGGAAACAGAGAAAATGGGACTTGTGGACACAGCAATAGGCTATGGCAATCCCCGCAGCCTCAAACAGCTGATGATTGGGAGGCCAGTGCTGAAATTGAAAGTGAAATTTGCTGTTTGCTACATGGAGGTAAATTGCTGGGAGGCAGAGGCAGATTTTTTTTCTTGTGCTAATCAGGTTGTTTGCTGTTTGCTGCAATGAGGTAAGTCTATATAACTATATAGACTAAACAACTATAAATGCCTATAAAATGTTCAAATTATTAGACTTATTTTTTAAAGACTGCTTTATTATTATTCCAGGCAACTTAACAAAATGAAGAAGCTTTTAAGATAAATGCTTGATTTGAAGAGGCCCAGTGCTATTGTATTTTCTTTTAAATAGCAGAGAATAATGTATACTTCCAGAAAGCCACATCAACTTTAACAGCATCTGTACAAGTATAGTCTTCAGTGGTGGGTTTCAAATTTTTTTAGAACCTATTCTGTAGGTGTGGCTTGTTTTGTGGGAGTCATGTGACTGGGTGGGAGTAGCTTGATAGTCATGTGACTGAGTGGGAGTGGCCAAGTCGATGTCACTGAATTCTTTGCCCCAAAGAATGATCTACAAAAAGAAGATATAAAAAAGTAATATTATTTTGTGCACTTACTTAAAAAAGAATAAAATAAGTACATAAAACAATAAAACAGCTACTTACAGAGGAAATATGGCTGTCCTTATTGATCTTCAACATTGCTGACCACGTTACACACACACTTCCAGCCTCTCTGCCTCTTGCCTCTTCCTGGATTCACTCAGACGTTTTTAAAACTTACAGCCTGTGCACAAGCACACACTTCCAGCCCCTCTGCCTCTTCCCTCTTCCTGGATTCACTCAGACGTTTTTAAAACTCACAGCCTGTGCACAGCACACACTCTTCTTTTTTAATAAAAAGTTTTTATTTTTAGACAGACAAAGACAAACAAAATATAAAACCCTCTTCAATTACATACAGCATGTCGATTGGTTACAAAGCTTTTGTGCATCCTTTCCATGGTCCTCACTTTCAATTGTATATAAAATCACAGATTATCCATCTAGTGTATATGTATACATTATTATCATTGTACATTATTTGTTTGACTATAACTATTATTCCTTCATTTTGAATGAGATGTTCTAGGTATTGGATTAATTTATATTATAAGAATTCATTGCATCATCCTGGATCTATCCAATAATAATGTACCTTTATATTGTGTTCTGTATCATTCTATTATTCTTATATTATAAAAATTCTCTAGTATCTTTCATTTCCATATTTTTTATCTAACCACTGATAAAATAAATCCCATATCTTATAAAATTGTTTATCTTCTTGTTCTCTAATTTCAAATGTCAATTTACTCATTTCAGCACATTCCATTATTTTCTGAATAACTTCCTCTTGCATTGATATTTTCTCATTTTTTCCAATTTTTAGAAAATAGAATTCTAGCTGCTGTTAACACATTTACAATCAAATATTTCAATTCTCTATTGTATATTCCTGGTAATATTTCCAATAAAAAAATCTCAGGTTTAAAGTCTATATGTTTCTGTGTCATTATTTCCAACCAAGTGTGGATTTTAGTCCAATATCTTTTAGCTTCTGCGCATGTCCACTACATATGGCAATATGAACTCGGTATCTGATGACATTTCCAACACTTTTCTGATTTATTTTTGAACATTCTTACTATTCTCATCGGGGGTAAGTGCCACCTGTAAAACATGTTATACAAGTTTTCTTTGTATGCTGTTGACATTATCATTTTATAATTTTGAGACCATAATTTTTGCCATTTCTCTAAATCAATCCATGACCCAAAAATTTTCCCCAAGCAATCATAGATTCTTTAACTTATTCTTCTTCTAATTTAACCTCTAATAAGTATCCATATAGTTTTTAAATCACCTTTTCATCAGTACCTGTCAGAATTTTATCTAAGTCAGTCATTTTATCATAAAAGCCTTCTGTTTTAAAATATTTATCATATCTAGAATGTATTTGCGCATATGAAAACCAGTTCATTCTTATACTTTGTTCTTCTAGTTCTTGCATAGATTTAAGTTCATCCTCTGTATTCAATATTTCATCATATCCAACTGTTTGTTCCTTTTTGTATGTTATTGAATATGAAAATGCTTCAATAGTTGATAACCACACTGGAATTTTTAGATAATGTTGCCTTTTAATCTTCTCCCAGTTTAATAACAAAGTATAATGGCTCCTCTCCTAACTTGAGAAAGTAAAGACTCTTGAAACGGATTATTTCAAAAGGAACCTTTAATCAAGCAGAATGGAAACCATTAGAAGCAAAGCAGCATCTGAAAACCTTTAGGCTATGCAAATGGAATTAAGCTGATAATGACCCCTCCCCTTTGTCCGAATGCAGATTCTGACCAATACACAAGTGTGAAGATGCTTCCTTAACTCTTCTGCCCTGGGAGTCAATAAAGCACACATTCCCATGGCTATCTCTAGTTAGACATCAAAGTTATATATTCCACATGGCTACCATAAACATCCCTCTGGAGACGTTGGGACTCCAGGTGACAGGAAACCAGTTGTAAAGTTGTAAAACTCAGTTGTTTCAGATGTAGCTAATGATTTAACTCTGAGGCTCCCTTCTTCCCAATTGAATGGCAGTATCACTTTTAGGGATCTGACACAAAGCCTCACGTATGTAATGTCTTCTGAAATAACCCTGTGTTTTAGTTCCCTTGTACCATAAGAAAGCATGCCATCCCAACAATAAATCATGACTTTCTAACATCAATAATCTAGAATTTCTTAGAGTTATCCATTCCTTAACCCACATCAAGCTTGTTGCCTGGTAATATAATTCCCAGTCACTCATGGGACGTATAACGACAATTAAAATGAATATTTTACCAAGAATCTTATTCCTGTTGCAAGCCACACCTATTAATCCAGGTAAAAAATTCTTTCAAGAATTAAACAAAATAACCATTAGGTTCATTTGGCAGGGACGAAAAGCGAGGATTAAACTAAAGTCAATGCAAGACAGCAAGGAGAGGCGAGGCTTAGCATTATCAAATTGGGATTTATACGCATCAGCAGTAACAATAACATTGGTGAAGGATTGGATAGAGCTAAAGAATAAAAGAATTTTGACCTTAGAAGGCCATGATTTGTAAGCAGGCTGGCATACATTTCTATGGGATGATAAAAATAAAACGCACAAATACTTTCAAAATCATTTAATCAGAAGAGTGTTATTGCAAAAATGGCTCAAAATAAAAAAATCCACTATGTGAAAATCCCGAATTGGCTATCACTGACAGAAAGGATGAGTCACCAAAATTTTATAGATTTGAACAAAATACAGAGACTTAATTGATAGACAGGGAAATTTAAAAACAATTGAAAAATTAGCAGATCAGAACATGAAAGTTGACTGGCTAACTTACCTCCAAATCAAAACTAAATACAATAAAGATACTAAATTATATGACACCGAAACAGAACCACACAAATTGGATAAAATTATTCAAAACTCAAATAGAAAGATGATAGGGAGAATATATAAATTCCTCCTGAAGTATAAAATGGAAGAGGAAATTGTGAAAGAACAAATGATAAAATGGGCGCAGAACTTTGGCTATAATATTGAATTAGACAAATGGGAAAAATTTGGGGGAACAAACTTAAAAATGACACTATCAGTTGCATACAAGAAAAACCAGTACAAAATGTTTTACAGATGGCACCTGGCACCAACAAGGTTAGCTAAAATCTTAACAAATACCTCCCCAAAATGTTGGAAATGTGAATCAATACACGGAACATATTACCATTTATGGTGGACCTGTGAGGAGGCTAAAAATTTTTGGAAAAGGATCAAAAATTGGCTGGAGGCAATAACAGAGGTTAAAATAGAATGGAAACCTGAAGTTTTCTTATTAGGAATAATGTCTGCGAAATCCAGTATTTAATATTACATATAATTACGGCGGCAAGGATTGCCTTTGCCCAGAAATGGAAAAACAAATTAATTCCAAGCAAAGATGAAATAATAAGAAAGGTTATGGATTGTGCTTAAATGGACAAACTAACTAAAGAAAACTAGGGAAAAGAAGAATCAGAATTCTACCAGATATGGGATAAATGGTATAGGTGGATGGAGGAAAGAAACAAGAATCAATGAAGGAATATAACAAAACTCAAAAAATAATAGTTATGAGTAAAATAAGAGGGTTAAGAATGGTGAAATCCGAAACTTCCGGTTTGGCGTCGCGCCGGAGCAGGCTGCCGAAAGAGCCTCTGTTCGGTTCACCTGATCTTTGCACGAGCGTGGCCGTAATAGGCAAGGTCCCTTCGAGTTGCGAGGACCTGTGGAGAGGGGAAGCGTCGGAGCAGTGGAGGGAGAAAGGCGATCTCCCCCCACGAAGCGAGAAGCTCCCTCAGAGTGCGTGCAAAAGAGGTTGGCTGATTAATGGCCGACCAGAAAACGTGACTGCCAGACTTCAATAAGGAAGGGAGAGACAGCTGCAGGGAACGTTGCGGATTGAATGACGGCAAATGTAAGATCTTGATTTAAAAGCCTAAATCTGAAGGGATAAACAACTTAACTGTAATAAGTACAGATATGTGTGTGGGCGCATTTGGTTGAAGCGGCTAGTAAAGACGAACAGGAAAGATTGGAGAGAGCCGAGTGACGGAGCGGATAGAGAAAGACCGAGACTCTGGATTATTTAAATCATTTAAATTGGGAGGATTAACGGAGGACAAGACGGAGGAGAGAAAGACAGTCAGTTGGATCTGCCCCCTTCGTGGGAAAAAGGGGAAAAAGCGTATAAGCCGCGAGGGTTTGAACCAGCCCTAAAACTTTGAGAGCGCGGTGTCATATTTCAGCCAGAGACAACAGAAGGACAACACTACACTGACAACAGGAAGTAATTGATGTGTGAGCTCTAAAATACTTTCAGAAACTCTGGCCTCTCCCGTCTCCTGCCTCTTCATGCTGAAACATCTTCCCCCTAGCTAGTAAACGCCTCCCAGATATTGCAGAATTAATTGATCCTAGGTTGTATAGCCCTGCTCTAGTTTAACTACCTTGCATGTACTCCGGGCACTGTATAATTACTCAAGCGGTAACCAGAAGGTACCAAATTTACAGCTTAAAGGGGGAGAACTGAATTAACATAAATGGCAACGAGAACAGTAACTTTAACCAAAGGGAGTAAAAAGCAAATGCCTTTATCTACCCCGGTAAGGGAAAAGTCGCCTGAGGGCAGGCAAATGGGAGACAAGACAGCCCCAACTCCACAAGGCCAGGAGGTAACAATGGACTCTTTACAGGAGGCAATACTGAAGATGAGCGAAAATGTCACCAAAGGTCTGGAGGGAGTAAAGAATGAAATGCATGAAGTTAAGAATAATATGGGAAAGATTGAGGAGCGTATAGGGGTGATACAAGCAGCACTGTCGAAAAATGAACAGGAAATTCAAAATGTTAAGGAGAGAACGGGAGTAGCGGAAAAAAGGATAGACAGAGTAGAGGATAAACTGGAATCTATAAATTCAAACCTGGAGGAAGCCATCCTCCACCTGGAATTAGAGCGATCAGCATATTATCTGAGACTACAAAACATGGAGGAAGCAAGAGACGAAGACCTCCGGGAGCTGATTGGAGAAATTCTGGGACTAGTCCTTGATAGGCCGAAAAATGAGGTCATTAACGAACTGGACGAAGTCTATAGAATCAATACAAGCTTCGCGAGACGCCATCGACTTCCGAGGGAGATACATGTGAGGGTGTTGAGAAGACAACTAAGAGAGGACATTCTAAACACAATAAGAGGGGACTCACTAACGTATAAGGGTAAAGAAATCCTCATTTTAAAGCAGATTCCCCGGAGAGTCAGAGAGAAGAGAAGGAAATACAACTTCCTCTCCTCACAATTAAACAGACACAGAATCCAGTTCCGATGGCTTCTCCCAGAAGGATTGTTAATAACATGGAGGGAAAAGAAATACCGGATAGACACTTTGGAGAAAGCTCAAGAATTCCAGGACCTCATACTAGCAGATGAAGAGAGGTTTAACAAAGAAGGAACTTTAAGACAGGAGGATTCTACAACTGCAACTCAGCGGGAGGGGCAAGAGACGGGAGGGGTCAGGGAGCGAGAGAGATATGGCAGAGAAGAGTCAAGAGCAAGGTCACCAATTGAGACAAGGTCCAAAGGTGTCAGCAAAGCGAACAACTTGTAAAGGAATGGGGGAATGGGAAACGAATGTACTGTCAGCTAATATAAATGGTCTTAACATAACTTCCAAAAGAAAACGTGTACTGTTGGATCTAATGAAACAAAAACTAGATGTAATTTGCCTTCAAGAAACCCATATTAAAGAGAAATATAATAATCTGTTAAATTGTCCAAAATTAGGTAAAACTTTTTGCTCGTCAGCACAAACTAGAAAAAGGGGAATTGTGATGTATATAAAGGAATGGTTGAACCCCAAATTAATACATGCAGACAAAGAGGGTAGAGTATTAATGGTGGAGATAATGAATGGTGGGAAAAAAATTTTACTAGTTGGAATTTATGCTCCAAACCAAAAACAAGAAAGATTTTATGTAAATCTATACAAGAGGATAAATGAAATAAAGTGGCAAAATATATGTATTCTAGGGGATTTCAACGCAATAGTAGACGGTAAAATGGATTATAAGGGTATACACAAGAAAAGTACAAGAAGGAAATTACCGACTGCCTATGCAAATATGGTGAAGGAATTAGACCTTTATGATGTCTGGCGAACAATGAATGACAAGATACAACAGTACACGTTTTATTCTCAACCACATAATTCATGGTCCCGTATCGATATGGTCTGGTCAAACCCGGAACTACTCATGGATACTGTAAACATTGAAATTACAACGAACAAGTGGGCCAATCACCACCCAGTCTTATGGCAATGGAAAGGGAAGTCAAGGACAAAAGCTAGGTGGACATTAAACCAGAACATATTACAAGAGAAGCAATTTGTACAACAAATAGAAAAGGAACTGGGCTACTTTTTTAAAGAAAATGGTAAAGAGCAGACTTCTATACAAAACGTCTGGGACACGATGAAGGCAGTTGTGAGGGGAATATCAATAGCCTATCTAATAAGAAGAAACAAAATGCATAGGGGAAAACTTAATATATTGAACAAAGAATTAAGAGAGACAGAATTGCTGATTCAGAAAGACCCAGACAATAGCAGGTACAGGGAAAGAGGAGAGTTAATCAAACACCAAATAAATTTGATCTCGCAAGAGGAAGTAGCACAAAACATTAAGAGAATGAAACAGAACTATTTCGAACATGCAAATAAAACTGGGAGATGGCTGGCCCACAAAATAAGAAAAGAGGAGGTCAAAAGAATTATTAAACAATTATGTGACGAAGAGGGGAATCTGAAACAGGAAATAGGGGAAAAGAAAAAGATTGTACAGAATTATTATAAGAAATTATATAGACCGGACGAAATCAATGAACAAGACACTAGAAAATACCTAATAAAGTAGAAACTTCCAGTCTTGCCGGAGGAGATGCGAGAGATGCTTGATAAGGAAATCACACAAGAAGAACTGAAAAAGGCCATCCAAAAACAAAAAAATAACAAAACTCCTGGTCCGGATGGGCTTCCGTCGGAAATATATAAAAAACTTCAAAACGTCGTAGAAGACAAATTATTAGAACTATTCAATGAGGCACTACAAAATGGTAAGGTTCCAAAATCATGGGAGGAAGCCTACATCACCCTAATACCAAAGGAAGAGGTGGATAGTAGTAAGATTCAGAATTATAGACCTATATCTCTGTTAAACGCAGACTATAAAATTTTTACATCAATATTGGTGGAAAGACTAAAAATAATATTAAACCAAAGTATACATTCGGATCAAAACGGCTTTCTCCCAAAAAGACATATTCGGTACAATACAAGAATGATAATCAATACCTTGGAATTCTACGAAACAAGATCCGAGAAACAAGTAGCTTTAATTTTTGTTGATGCCCCGAAAGCCTTTGATAACTTAGATTGGAACTTCTTAATCACACAATTGAAAATGATGAAGTTTGGTGATAATTTTATAAAGATCATAGAAGCTATATATTCACAGCAATCTGCAAGTATCATAATTAATGGAGAATTAACAGAGAGGGTACAAATTGGAAAAGGTGTTAGACAAGGGTGTCCGCTCTCCCCATTACTATTCATTATGTCCTTAGAAATTCTCCTAAGTCGGATAAGATTAAACCAGGAAATTAGGGGGCTGACTATAAAAAAAGAACAGTATAAAACACAGGCCTTCGCAGACGACATGGTCTTTATTGTGGAAGACCCACTAACCTCAGGACCGTACTTGATGAAGGAAATTGAGAACTTTGGGCGTGTGGCCATTAAAAATTAATAAGGAAAAAACTAAAATGATTATAAAGAACTTTCCTAAAAATCAGATTGGAGAACTAGAGAAAATAATGGAAATAAAGGTAACCAAAAAATTAAATACTTAGGGATTTGGCTGACTGCGAAATGCTCTTCCATAAAAGAAGATAATTATGATAAACTATTACAAAATATCCAAAAAGATTTTAAAAACTGGTCGAAACTACAAATATCATTGATGGGAAGAGTCGCAGTAATCAAGATGAATGTTTTGCCAAAAATCCTCTACCTATTTCAAACGGCACCAGTCAAATTAGGGGAAAAATTCTATAATGAGTTAGACAAAATGGCACGAAATTTTGTATGGAATGGTAAAAAGCCCAGGATAAAATATAAACATCTTCAGGATAGAAGGGCACAAGGGGGAATGGGCTTACCAGAGTGGAAAACATACCATCAAGCAGCAATAACTATGTGGACAAAAGAGTGGGTAATGTTAGCCAACAAAAGAATCTTAACGATAGAGGGCCATGACCTGCAATATGGGTGGCACAACTACCTATGGTGCGAGGGAAATAAAATCCATAATTATTTTGGTAGACACCATTTAAGAGGGGTATTAATCAAGAACTGGCTGGAAATCAGAAGGAAATTTTACACCCAACTTCCCAAATGGATATCTCCGACAGATGCTCTGATATACCCGAATTTGATAAACTTTGATAAAATTGTGATTTACCAACAGTTGCTAGATGATCAAAATAGACTAAACTCTAGGGAAAATCTGGCCGAAAGGGGAATAAACATTGATTGGTGGCCATACCTTCAAATTCAAAATAAACATAGATCAGACTTAACACAATTTGGCTTCCAGAACAAAGACCAGGAACTGGACAAAATTTTAATTGGACCAGATGAGAAAGTAATCTCGAAATTATACAACTGCTTCCTGATTCGAAAAATGGAAGCAGAAAGAGTACAAGAAGTCATGGTAACCTGGGCCCAAAACATCGGCCACACGATAGCTCTAGATGATTGGGAAAGGGTTTGGGAGTGGAATTTGAAATTGACAAAATCGACGGCCTATAAAGAAAATATATACAAAATGTTCTACCGTTGGCATCTTCCTCCGACAAGACTGGCAAAAATCTCCCCCAAAGCATCGGCCAAATACTGGAAATGTAAAACAAAGCTGGGCACGTACTACCACATGTGGTGGACGTGTCCGGTTGCCAAAACGTATTGGAAGCAAATACTAAGATGGCTGAACGGAATCTTGTCAATGAAATTATGTCTTAACCCGGAAACCTTCCTATTAGGGATAACAGATAAAAAAATATGTAAAATCAATCAATGCCTTCTCGTCCATATTTTGACAGTGGCAAGGATTGCTTACGCACAGTGCTGGAAGAGTGAAATGCCCCCACCAGCACTATGGTGATGAATAAAATCCTAGAATTAGCAGAAATGAACAAATTGACGATGCGGATTAACGATAAAGAAGATACAGACTTTTACAAAGTCTGGGAGAAACTGTACAAATGGCTTGATGAGACAGTGAAGATGTAAACATAAAAGGAGATAGCTGAGTAACTTAACACGATTCAAGTAACAACCCTAACGAACAACAAACAAAGACTGAGAGATAAGTGAGGGGAGAAAAGTATTAGAGGTGAGGATTCACCGTTGACCAACTCTGCTAGACCACGACATCAGGAAAACCTGTAAAGCTGATAGGTAATCCGCCACAACTACCTGCATGGAATTAGCAACCAAGTTTTATTCTAGGTAAGGCGAGATGAGCAATGGGAGATGAAAATAATGCTTCATCTTGCTTCTTGTAAAGCTTGCCTTTTTTAAATAAGGAAAGGAAAGAGAACCGGGCCGTCCTCAGTAGAGGAAAATATGTAAATGCAACAAAGGTTAGATTGGAGGGAGAGAGGGGTAGTAGGAAGGACAGGATGGAGAGGAGAAAGGAGAGAAACAGGAAAAAGGGAAAGGCAGAAGAAGGGGGGAAGGTTAAAAAGGAGGAAGAGAAAGGAGAGAAGGGAAGGGAGAGGTGGAAAGAAGAAAGGAGAGAAGAAAGAGAAGAAAGTGGGATAGGAAGGAGAGAGGGAAGACGGCAGGGAAGCAAGGAGGGAATGAGGGAGGGAAGGAAGGAGAGAAGGAGAGTAGATAGAAAGGAGGGAAGAAAAGGAGGGAACTCAAGAGAAGAGAAGGGAAGGAGGGAAGGAGGAAAGGAGGGAGGGAAGATATGAGAGAAGGAGGGGGGAAGAAGAGAGGAAAGGGAAGGGGAAGGAAAGGAGGAAGGGAAAAGAAAGGAGGGAAGGAAGGAGGGAAGGAGAGAAGGAGGGAGGGAAGGAAGGGGAGTGGGAAAGAAGAAACAAGGTAAGGAAAGAGGGAGGGAGGGGAGAGGATACCCAACCTTTGATGCCTATAAGGATTTTGATATTATGGGAATGTCTTGAAACACAGTCAAATGTAAAGTGAAACAGTGGATGTTGTATTGTCTTTTACCAGTTATTGGTTGTTGTATTTTTCTTTTACTAATAAAAATACTTTAATTAAAAAAAAAAGAATGGTGAAATCCAAATGAAATACAATAGAAGGGGAAATAATATAAGGTGAGTTGTATTGATTGATAATTGCTATTAGAAAGAACAGGAAGCTCCTGTTTGTATTGTATTGTGTAAATGTGGTGTACGTCTAGGTTTTGTGTGTGTGTATTTTACATGTTTGTTAATAAAATATTAATAAAAAAAATAATTCCCAGTTAGGTAGGCCAAATCCTCCTCTTGTACTAGCATCTTGTAAGAGTTTTAATTTTATTCTTTCTTTCGTTCCCTGCCAAATATACTTCAACACTATTTTGTTTAAAATCATCAAAATAGTCTTTTCTAATCTGATTTGTCTAGAACAAATATAAAATCCTGGGTAGTATATTCATCTTGATTGTTGATATTCTCTCTTTTAGCAATAGTTGTAAATTTCCCCATTTGGCCAATCTGTCACAATCTGTTATTTAAGTTTATGATAATTGTTCTCTTTAAGTGTACTACATCTTGCTGTCAAATATATCCCCAAATACTTAACCTTGTTCGTGACCTGAATTTTCAAAGCTTCCACCAATTCTTCCTTTTGTCTTGTTAACATGTTCTTTGTCAAAATCTTCATTTTGTCTTTATTTATTGTTGAAGGCTTTCTGTGCATCTAAGAACATCAAAGCCATTTGTTTTTTCAGAATGTGCTTCATAGTATTCCAAAGTATCCAGAATTATTCTCATATTATTTTTAATTTGTCTCTTTGGCGGAAACCCATTTTGATCAGGATGAATAAAGTTATTTAAGTATCTTTTACATCTTTCTGCCAATATTGAAGCAAATATTTTGTAGTCTGAATTTAGCAGGAAGATAGGTCTATAATTCTTTTTTTAATATATTTTTTATTTTCAAAACAAACATACAAATCCTCTTTCTTTACATACTGTAGAAAATGTATCAGTTGGTTACAAAAGGCTTTTGTGCATCTCTTCCACCGTCATCAAGTATAATTCATATTAACTCTAATATCTTAACTCAGATGTTTATACATATTACCATCATCATACCTCCACTTTTATTTGACTATGATTGTTTAAACGTCCTTCATTATAAAATATACCAACATTTTATACGTAACCACATACTGGCATTTCATTTACTTATTTATAAAATCCTCCATTAACACTAAATCCTCATATCCTATTCTAGCTAAACATCCATAATATTTAATAACAAAATTTTCTAATCCTCCTTTCCAAATCCCTGTTTACAATTTAATCCAGTTCCCTTATATTATACCCATACATATATATATATATAGATTATTATCATTATCCTTTCTTTATTTGACTATAACTGTTACTGTAGCAGGGATGTGCAGTCACTAGAGGCAAGGGAGGCGGAGCCTCCCCAGTCTCCTGAGAGAAAGGAAAGAGTTTTAAATATATATTTTTTAATGAATTAAAGCCAGGATAGTTCCTACCAGATTTCAAGTCACAGTGGCTTGGTGTCTGCTCTCAGTGTTAACTAGGAGGAGGCGAGAGAACTCGGGGCCTCTTTTGCTTAAGGAATTTTTCGCCTTTTAAAAGTTAAGGTGGAGTTAAAAAGCAAAAGATTTAATATGCAAAAGAGGCACTGATTCTCCCGCCTCCTGATCTGGGAGCAGCGAATCATGTCTTGCATTTGAGTGACTGCGCAAGTGCAAGGGTGATTCTGGAGAGGTTTTTCTTTCACCAGCCGCCATTTCTTCTGCAGCCAGCCCAGCACCGAGCGGGGAGGACGAGGAGGAGGAGGAGAAGAGCGGTGAGCCCTTGTGGCTGGCTGGGGAGGGACTCACCGCTCTTCTCCCAGCCAGCCAGCCAGCCACCCCCACCCGACCTGCTCCCTGCCTGGCCGGCCAGCCGGCACAAAGACAAACCGCTCTTCTCCTCCCAGCCAGCCAGCCACCCGACCTGCTCCCAAGAATGTCAGCGGGGACAGAGGAGGCGGGTGGCGAGGCGGCAGAGCACGGCAGCAGCGAGAAGCAACACCCCTGCCGCTGTGTCCGACAGGCATCTCGCATTTATGTCCATCATAAACGAGAGACGCCTGTCAGACACAGCGGCGGGGACGTTGCTTCTCACCGCTGCCGTGCTCTTGCCTCACCAACGGTATCCCTCACTGCACGTCACTGAACTGTAGGCACCCTAGTGTTTATCAAGCTTCTGCATTCTGTGTGTGAGTTTGTGGCAGGGGTGTCAATAGATAACTTTTTTAAAAAATGGGGATCTGGCAAGATATACTAAAAATAATTGGCTTTTATAATTATTACATGAAAGCCCCTAACATCCAGATAAGCTCCATACATTCTGTTACCAGTGGCAAAGGGCTGTGCCCACTAATTCATTCAAAAGTATTCCTACCCTTTCAGGAAAAAGGGAAAATAAAAATATAATAAATAGTGCTTTCATCAGTTTGTCTTCCAAGAAATGGGTGTTGTGAACTGCTATGCCAAAAAAACTACATTGTTAATGCAGAAAGCCCTTTTCACAACTCTCGTTTTATGAAAAGAACAACAATAGGCTGTCAAAATTTGGATTTTGTTTATCAGTAGAGAAAGATAGTCTAATCTTCTCTAGTTTTATGATCCTTTTTGTACAAGGCCAGTAAGTTACTTACACAAACTCCAAAACTAAATTTTCAGGACCCAGCTGATCACATCATCTTCCTCAGAACATGAGCAAACCCTATCAGCACAGAAAAAATTATGATAGCAAATCTCATCACACAAATGCCAACTTTTTGTACTTGTGTCCTGACATCTGATTCAAGTATGGAAGTGATTATCATGGGTTTCAGAATTTCACTGTTCCTTTCATCATTCTGTCTCTCCTCCCCATTCCCAAAACACTCCCACAAGGCTTTGAGTCCCAATACAAATAAAGAAAGGTTAAATGCATGTCCTACCACTTTTGATCCTGATATGGAAAATTCTGATTTGGTACAAAAGGCAAGGCACTGAGCCTTTTTACAGACAGAGTGACTAAAGATAGAAAGATGGGGGGGAGAGACAGCGATCACAGCTGAAGCTTTGCAGAATCTGATTACTGTCAATCAATATTTCTTACCTTCAGTTGCACTTATGTGGGGACTAAAGGAGCTTTTTCTATTTACAGTCCCTTCAGAGGTGATATCCTCTTACCCTAAAGCTGTGTGAATTTATCATCCCAAAGTGGGCTTGACAATTGTGATGGATAACTTCACTCTGGAATGTCTTTAATGTTTAAAACTAGAAACATGTCCATCTCTTAACCAACCAAACTATCCTAGATTGTGTGCTGCTGATGAACTAAGGTGAATCGATGGATTAAAGGAGATCACTGAGGTCAGCCATGTTGTGTAAAAAGGGCTAATATCTAGTAGAGCAGGTAAGACTTTGAATAGAAGGCAGCACATTCAGTTCTTTAAGCTACACTTCGACAGTGAATACTTTGTTTTCTCTCCATAGAAAAGTACCTCTTTCAAAGTATGATTGCAGATCCTATTTAAATTACTCAGTTTGTTAACAGTTAATAACTTCTGGCTAAAAGTGTGAAGCAACTCTTCTAAAAACTCCATTGTGCCTGAAGTCATGTATGAAGGGATAATAAATGCATGTCTTCTATAGTGACCACAGTCATCAGTTGATAAACATGGATGTTTGCTCCAACTAGAAGCTAGTCTGTCATGTCATATAAAACATGTGTTTACACATAAAAACTCTGAGGTTAACTGCTCCAAATCAGTCAACAGGGATTAAAAACAGTTTTTAAAGCTGAATTATCATGAGTTCAAATGTGCTCAAGACATAGAGAATAATTAATACTGATCTTTCTTCCTAGATCTCCAAAGAAAGGAATGAAGGAAATACTACATCTTGTCTTCTTAATCCCCCCTCTCTCCCTCTATCTCTCTCCATCCATTTATTATTTAGAAATTTTATATGGCCACTCACTCACTCTCAGTGACTCTACTTCTACATTGCTGTAGACATGAGCATCTATAGTGGATAGCACCTTCCTCATGTTTCCTCTTTACTTAAATGATCACAACATTCCTAACTCCTAGATAAGAAATAAAAAAAGAAGGATGACAGATTGTGATCAGCTCAGGGATCCTTTGAGAAAACTTTGGAATCTATTTACATGAGTGTTGGCTAAAGCTGTTTTGTTATTGTGATGGAATGTATCTAAAAGGGGGAAGTGGTGTGATGGACTATAGTGAAGAGACAGTTTCTCAGTGTGGGAGAATAGGCTGCCTACAAAATGGACAGCACCTGTGCTGCTGTTGGCCTGTCCCATTAAGGCCTCCTCCTAACCAATCTAGGCACTGTTGGTAACCAAAGCTGATCAAAGAGGAAGCTGGATATGGTGGTATTATGTGTAGGAGAGAGGGGAGGAGGTATATGTCTTTGTGGAAATAAAACAGCCTAAAGCAGATAGAAAAATATATTATTCTCCAGCAGTAGGTCTCATAAGGGGAGGATTTGGGAAGAGCTGTAGGGAGGGGGTACAATAGAAGTGGAGTAATGAGTGGTGTCTTGGGTTTTGGAGCCCACTGACTTGGATATACATAAAGGACCCATAACACCCAGGAAGGAAAGAACATATTGTAAAGAAGGAGGTGAGACAAGAATCAACACTGCTTGGTGCTGGATCAGAGAAAGAGGAGATTTAGAATAGCCACTCCTTAGAATCTCCCAGAGTATATTCATTAGCAATAGAGTAATATAGGTTAAGTCTGGCAAGACTCTGTTTATATGGTATGAGCAAATAAAGAATTGAACTTTGGCTGGATTGTTCTGTGTTATTCTTGGGCTGGGCCTTACAGTTATATAACATGGTTACATACTTAATTACTTAATGCAAACAATGGGACCATAACATTATACTGTCGCTTCAACTACCCTTTGGCACAAATGTGATTCCCATTAAAATCCCATAGGTACAGCATAAACCTTTATCATAGCACACACAGGAATAACTGTACACAGTTGAGAACATTTAAAAAAATGTTCTGTTCTCTGTGCATGCATTCATCATAGCTTCTAAAGTGAAGTGTATTTGGTTCTTGTCAAAAACTAGATGTCTAAATATATTTCTCAGTCTTCTGTTTGTTTGGGAAAAAATGATCAAGCACTAGTTAGTGTTGGAAGAAATGTCCATCTGGGTTCAGTTCAGTGGTGGGATTCAAAATTTTTTACTACCAAACATGGCTAGGTGGGGGGGGTCATGTGACTGAGTGGGCATGGCCAACTTGACATCATTCATGGCCATGCCCATTCAGTCACATGACCTCCCACCAAGCCATGCACACAGAACCCAGTATGAAAAAAATTGAATTTCTATCTATCTACCTATTTTCTGCCCAGGCCTGGACTTATCTGTCAAAGGCTTCATCCTGCATGTTGATCTGACCTCCCTTCACCAGTCACACATGTCACCCTGTTTCCCCTCCTTCAGTGGCCCTGGCTCTAGCCTCGCTTCCTCTCCCACCACTGCCTCTTTCTTTGGGATGCTTACCTTCCTCCTGCAGTGGCTGGTCCAGACTCTGGAAAGCAAGCTGACCTCCGGCAGTTTTCAGCGGCCTCCAGCTAGCCACCACTGCCGGGAACCAGCTGGCAAAAAGGCGGCAGCTGGGAGGCTTCCTGCAGTCACACTGAAAAAGAAAGCTTGCTGACAGCTTGTTGAAATCAGTTTCAACAAAATGGGGAAATCACAGATGAAGGGGGGAAATGGATTCACATGTTTCAGAAAAAGGATGGACAGATATTTCCATCTGAGCAGAGAATTGGCATCCATTAAACATCAGAAAAGAGCAAGGGTGGGATTCAGTCAGTTCAGGGTGTTTCAAGTGAACCAGTTGTAAAAATTCTGGCTGGCCCTTCCCACCCTGCCCTGCCCCATCACTCCTCATCTCATTCACTCACCTGGCATAGCTGCTGCTGCTCTCCATCTGGCACCCTGACTTGCCTCAACCACATGGTCTCTGAGGGGCAGCCAGTTGACCTGCCTTCAGCTGCATCCCATGTGGCACTCTCCATGCAGCCCAACTGAGCTGCCCTGATCTGCCTGGGTGAGCCTGCAAGCAGCAAGAACTGAATACCGGCCTATCTGCCTCCCACATTGCCCAGTCAGCTTGTCTGCCTTCCCCGCAGTCCCCAAGGCCCAGTGCGCTTGCCTGCCACTGCTGCCTCATTGCCTGCCCGATAGCAACCAATGGATGCTGCAGAGACAGATTTCCTACCTACCATTCCGAGTCCCTTTTCCCCCCACTTGGACTGACAAAATAAAAGCCATCTAAAGATCATGAAGAATTAGACCCATGGGGAGGAAAGGCGCACTGATCTCTGTCTCCCTCTTGGACCGGCCTTGGAAAAACTTGCCCTCACAATTGGACTCCCTTTCTCCCAGCACTCGTGTAAGAACCCATTTTTTTTAAGAATTAGAGGCATGGGGAGGAAAGGCACACTGAGGCCACCCATGGGCTTGTTAAGGCACACTGCTGCAGCTAAGCTCTAGGGTTCCTCGCACAAGCACTGGAAGAAAGGGAGGCCAATTGTGAGGGCAGGCTTTTTCCAGGCTGGTCTGGAAGGCAGCAGCTGCCTTTTTTCATGCCACATGATGTTTGAGGGAGTTCCCTAAATGTGCTGTGGTGGCAAGGGAGCTGTAGCACAAAGGGGGGGGTAGCAAATGTCGAAGCCTAACTGTGTAGGAGCAAAGCACAACTTGCCTTTGTGCTTCCCATTCCGGGGGGGGGGGGCTTCATCACAGTACATTTGCACCTGCTGGTGATGGCCAACGTATGGTCTGGGTCCATCGGCAATGGCAGAGAAGCGGGCACAGAATGGGCTGCCTGTTTGCCCACCTACTGGCCAGGCTGGCCCAGAAGTGAATTCCCCATTGCGAGCAGCAGGATCCGAGGCAGAGGGGAGGGTGAATGGACAGTAGCCACCCAGAGGGCTAGCACAAGCTGAGAGCTGGGCTGTGCATACCTTTGATGGCGACCTATGCCTGGAGCATCCCCTTGGCTCGGCCTAAGACAAAGTAAAAAGGCCTTGATCTTTCCAAAGGTGAAGGGAAAGTTTTATTGTTGCAGGAGCATCACTTGGGCACAGCAGCGAGGAGAGAGAGGGAGAATGGAGCAGCAGTGGCCGCTAGCATTGTCTGTGGAACTAGCAGGAGCGGCAGCACACAGGAATGCTGCTGCCTTCTCCCTCTCCCTCTCCACTGCTGAGCGATCCCATGTGAAGAAGAGGCTCAGAATGGTATGTAGGAAATCTGCAGCATCCATTGCTTGCCAGTGGGTAGGCAATGAGGCAGCAGTGGCAGGCAAGCACACTGGGCCTTGGGGACCACAAGTAAGGCAGTGGGGAAGGTAGGCAAGCTGGCTGGGCAACGTAGGAGGAAGCTGCGCTGAGATTCAGACCTTGCTGCTTGCAGGCTCATCCAGGCAGCTCAGGGCACCTCAGCTGGGTCGCGCAGAGAGTGCCATATGGGATGCAGCCAAAGGATCAGTTTTTATTCCTTTGCTAAAGCTGATGTTCCCTTCTTCACACATGTTCACCCAGCAGCGGGAAGAAAGAGAGAGAAGGGAGCAGTGGTAGCCACTAGCATTGTCTTTGGAGCTAGCAGGAGCAGCAGCACACAGGAATGCTGCTGCCTTTTCCCTCTCCACTGCTGGGTGATCCCGTGTGAAGAGGGGAATGGCAGATTTAGCAAAGGAATAAAAACTGATTTTACTGCTTCACCTTGGCTAACGCTTAGCGAGGGAGAAGTTGCCATGAACGGGCAGAGACCAACTGTGAGGGGTGTGCCTGAGCGATGCTCCTGCACTGATAAAACCTTCCCTTCCCGCCTTCCGGGGAGGGACTTGGCCGTCGGCAGCGGCTTAATTGAGCCGCTCCCAGATTTCTGGCTTGTTATCTAATTAAACATCCTTTAGATAACTCAAACTTCAGATAAGAAGATTGCAGTGAGCGGCTCAGCCGGTAAGAACTTTTCCTTGCAGTTTGCAGCTTTTTTTTTTCTGCTGCAAACGAGGGGGGGGGGGTAAGCTGAGTCATCTCCGGCCAGATTTCTCTGCTGTATTAACGGCACAAGGCGAAGAACCCCCTCTTAGGACAAATTATTGAAAAAAAATTTTTTTATGAAATTAATACAAGCAGAGCTCATATTTGAGAACTTTACATCTGTTTTTTTAGGAAAACTCAAGCTTCAGTGTTAAAAAGTTTTCAAGATGGCGATTCTCTAGCTTTTGTATTTGCAATGATGATATATTTTGGCAGCCTTTCACGATCTAATTAGCCTCATTCCCTTTGAAATTAAAATTTCTCAAAGGCTCTTTGTTGACATAGAGACATTCCAAACAGGGCTTTTCTCTGTTTTTTGTTTTGTTTTGCTGAACTGTTTTGGCGTAATGCCAGCCCTTTGAAATCCTCCGTAAAATTCTTGGCAAAAAAGGGAGAATTTTTTTTTTCTTTTCTCTTCTCGGCATAGTGGTTTGATTGTGCTTGAAGCAAAGACATTATGGCTTCTAAATCGAATCCTGCGAAATTACTTCCTAAATCTGCCTCTCCCATACCTGGCACAAAGTCGCAGCCCCCACCTTCTATGCCCCTAGTGGAGATGTATTAACAAAAGAATTTTTGTTGGAAATGTTTAGAGAATCAAGGGAACAGAATTTGGAAGCTCTCAGAGAGTTCAGAGATGAAATAAGGAAAGAGATAAGCAATGAGATAAAAGTCTCATATGATAAATTTGATACCAAGATTACCAAAATTAATGATGATATGATGGGAATTGTAAACGTACTGACAGAATATATTTCTGGAATGGAAGAGAACTTAGAAATTCTCAATGAAGCTAAAACTAATTTGATATCTAAAACCGAAGAGGTGGAACGAAAAGTTGAAAATGCTGAAAAACAAATGATTATGATACAGTATAACCAGTATAACTAATACATAGACACAAACAAGGGCAAAAACGTAAAGAATTGGAAGAGGAAATTAAAGGGAAAGAGCAGGAATTAATACTGAACCCAGGTGATACAAAGACTAAAGAAGCAATTTCCATATTAAAATCTCAATTTGATATGCTGATCTCTGACCAGGTAGCCACCAGTTTATTATATGCCAAACATAATACTTTCTGCAATGCAAATAAACCCGGTAGGTGGTTGGCTTATCAGATTAGGAAAAAAAGGAAAATTCGAAATGTATCCAAATTGTGTTACAGAGGGAAGGAAGTGTTTCAACAGGAAGAGATCCAAAAGGGATTTCGAGAATTTTTTACAGAGTTGTATAAAGGGGACAAAATTAGGGACTTAGACATAAATAAATACTTAGATAAAGAGAAAATCCCCCTAGTTAGCGAAGAACATAGGTATAGGTTGAACCAACCAATAACCTCTGGGGAAATCCTGCAGGTAATCAAACAATTAAAGCTAGGGAAAGCACCAGGTACAGATGGCTTAACAGCTGTTTACTATAAAAACTTACAGTTAGAAATGGTAGAACCTCTTAGAGAATTATTTAATAAAATTCAATCGGAAGGTAAAGTGCCCCCTTCATGGAAGACAGCGTTCATATCGTTGATACCCAAAGAAGACCAAGATCTTACTCAGCCAAAAAATTATAGACCTATTTCATTACTTAATGTAGATTATAAAATTTTTACTAAAATATTAGCAAATAGGTTAATGGTAGTTATCCAACAACTGATACATACTGACCAAACAGGTTTTATACAGGGCAGACAGATGAAGAGCAATGTCAGGTTAATTATTAATGCTCTAGAATACTTGGGAAAGAATAATCAAATCCCTGCCGCATTCATATTTTTGGATGCTGAGAAAGCCTTTGATCGAGTCAATTGGCAATTCTTGTTGAAGATACTGCAAAAAATGCAGATAGGAGATGGCTTTTTAAGGTCAATTGGTGCAATATATCAGCAGCAAAAAGCCCAAATTATAGTCAATGGAAGTTTAACAGATTCCTTTCAAATAGAAAAAGGTACAAGACAGGGTTGTCCTTTGTCCCCACTATTATTTATTATAACTTTGGAAGTATTGTTGAATAAGATACGGGGCTTGGATGCTTTAAAAGGGATCAAGATTAGACAGCAAGAATACAGAGTCCGCGCCTTTGCGGACGACTTGGTTATAATATTGAAACAACCGCAGGAATCCAGTAAGGTTTTAATGAATACGATTAATCAATATGGTCAAGTCTCTGGATTTAAAATCAATTTAGGAAAAACCAAAATATTAGCAATGAATATGAATACCAAACAGAAGGAAGAATTGGGAGTGATGTTAGGATGTGAGGTTGTTAAAAAAGTCAAATATCTTGGAGTTAATATTTTAACTTCAAATGGGAAATTATACAAGCATAATTATGAACCACTCTGGCATAGTATACAAATGGAGATGAAAAGGTGGGAGAAACTGCATTTATTTTTGCTGGGAAGGATAGCGGCAGTGAAAATGAATATTTTACCAAAATTTTTATTTTTGTTTCAAATGTTACCAATACTCAAAAGAGATGTGAATCTTTTAGAATGGCAGAAGGGTATCAACAAATTTGTATGGGCAGGAAAGAAGCCGAGGGTAAAGATGAAAATAATGCAAGATGTACGTGAAAGAGGAGGATTGAAATTACCAAATTTAAAATTATATTATGATGCAGTGGCATTATCTGCAATTAGTGATTGGATCCATTTAACCAATGACAGAATATTGACTATTGAGGGACATGATTTGGTATATGGTTGGCATGCTTACTTGTTATTTAACAAAAAACTGGATAAGAATTTCAAAAATCATATTTTAAGAAATGCCTTATTGCGGGTTTGGAAAAAATATCAACATAAACTAAATGACAAATTGCCCATGTGGGCAATTCCTAGACATGCAATTGAAAATATGAATATAGAACAAAAACACGATAGAACCACTTATAGACAACTCCTTATTATAGAAAGAGGGGTGTTGCAATTAAAATCCTTAGAGGTACTTAAAAAAGAGAAGGTAGTTCAAACATGGTTTCAGTATGGCCAATTACAGGCCAGGTGGAAAATAGACCAAAAAATAGGTTTTGTAATAGCTGAGGATAACTTGTTTAAACAAATAAGAGATCAAAGTTTAATGCACATAAAGAGGATATATAATGTATTAATACAGATGGATTCAGAAACCGAAATGGTTAAAGACTGTATGATAAAATGGGCTCAGAATATTGAAGAACCTATAATGCTGGACACATGGGAAAAAATATGGGTAAGAAATGTAAAATTTACACAAGCACAAAATTTGAGAGAAAATTTTTATAAGATGTTTTATAGATGGCACTTAGATACCAAAAAGCTTGCTTCTATGTATTCAAATGTTCAGCCTAAATGTTGGAGATGTGGTTCTTTTGATGCTACGTATTTTCATATATGGTGGACATGTCGTAATGTTAAGGCATTTTGGATAAAAATTTGGTGGATCCTGCAAAATATCTTCAAAAAAAGGATAAAATTCACTCCCCAGCTGTTTTTACTAGGTCTATGTATTGACTTTGTAGCAGTAGAGATTAATTTGGTCCTGTACTTAATAACGGCAGCAAGACTCTTGGTGGCGCAATACTGGAAGAAGAAAGACCTGCCTACAATTCAAGAATGGACTTTGAAGGTTACAAACTTAGCCGAAATGGCAAAAATTTCAGCATATCTTAAAGAACATTCAAACGAGAGGTATAAACGAGACTGGAAAAAATGGATTGATTATATACAAAGCAAATACGGGACTAAGAAACTCCAGATAGCTTATGCTTAAAATCAGTAATAACTTAAACTGTTAAAAAATTGGGTAACAGCAAGAAGCTGAGTTCAATGTAGAGATATTTTAGACTGTGATTGTCAAAAAGTTATACCATGTATGGGCTCTGGGAAGTCAGGGGGAGGGAAGGGAGGTGGGGATCTAGGGGGAGGGGAGAGGGGGGAAATATAATATGTGTTAAATTTTAAAGCATGATTGCACTTGTATACTGTGGTTTTTTAATGTTAGTGTCAAAACAGAACAAACTGAATATATTGGAAGGTAATAGATACCGAAGGGAGGAGTTGAGTGAAAGAAGAAGGAGAGTAGAGAGGGTGAGAGAGAGGAAGAGGAGAAGGAAGGGAGGGAATGGATTAAGAGAGGGAGTGATAGGGTTAGGGTTAGATAGAGGGGGAGGGGAAGTAGGTGTAGAGGGGTATGAGAGAAGGAAGAATGAAAGTTGGAGGGGGATGAAAGAGGGTGTATGGTGGGCTAAGGTGGTATATTGGGTTTGTATAGTAGGGGGAATTTTCTATAAAAGTGAGGGCTGTGTTTATTACCCAATGTTATATGCCTCGGTTGCACAGTAAACATGTGATTGTATAGAATGAAATGGAAATAAAAAAGACTTGTGGATAAAGATTAAAAAAAGAAAACCTTCCCTTCCCCTGTGGAAAGATTGGGGTCTCCAGTTGTCCTTGGGGTCTCTGGGGAGGAACAACTCAAGCAACTTCTCCCTCTCTGGGCACTAGCCAAGGGGAAGCAGTAAAATCAGTTTTTATTCCTCTGCTAAAGCTGCGGTTCTCTTCTTCACATGAGATTGCCCATCAGCCAGGAGGAAGAGGGAGAAGGCGGCAGCATTCCTGTGTGCTCCCATTTCTGTGTGGCACTCTCCCCTCAATGCTAATGGCCCGCACTGCCCCCTTCTCCCTCTCCCTCTCACTTGGACAATGGACTGTCAAAAATCCTTTGAACACTTAAATCACCTATTTGCGATGGAGCCGATCCT
Source organism: Thamnophis sirtalis (assembly GCF_051295495.1). Taxonomy (NCBI): domain Eukaryota; kingdom Metazoa; phylum Chordata; class Lepidosauria; order Squamata; family Natricidae; genus Thamnophis; species Thamnophis sirtalis. The sequence continues at coordinate 61,626,237 of NW_028261388.1, forward strand.
CCAGCATCCTGATTCAAACAAACCCTTCATAATCCAAGCCAATGCGAGTGACATGACTGTAGAGGCTGTTCTACTTCAAAAGAACTATAAAAACAAGTTCATTTTCCCAATGGCATGTTTAACCGGAAACCAGAAGGAATTGTTGAAAACTGGCAAAAACACACATGACTGTGTGGGGTGTTGTAACTGGTCCTGAGAGAGGAGGGAGGGAGAGTGTATGCATGGCTGTCAACACTCCAAAAACAGGTCAAGTAGCTCTGGAGAGATCAGTCATAAGTTAGAACACTTGCTAAGCAACCAGCCATTAAGTGAGGACCACTTATATTTGGTTTGCCTTAGGGGTTCAGAGCTGTATGGAATCTGTATGGAAGAAAGAAAAAGAAAGGAGGGAAGGAAGGAAGGAAGGAAGGAAGGAAGGAAGGAAGGGGGAGGGAGGGAGGGGGAGGGGGAAGCGAATGACATATAGTTCCATGGATGGATGGATGGATGGATGGATGGATGGATGGATGGATGGATGGATTTGATTGATTGATTGATTGATTGATTGATTGATTGATTCATGAAGGGAGGGAGGGAGAGAGAGAGAGAGAAAAAAGAACAGGAACGAAGGACCACAAACCCTGGCACTAGATGTGGCTTCAGAATACACTTTGAAACAGCACAGCAATCTAGGGCTGGAAGATATCTTGGAGGTCATCTAGTCCAACCCCCTGCTCCAGCAGGAGATCCTTACAGAATCTAAAATAGCAGGGTTAGAAGGTACCTTGGAGGCCATCTAGTCCAACCCCTGCTCCAGCAGGAAACCTTACATTGTCTGGATTATTTTGGTGCCTATAACAGAGAGGAAAATTGCCAGAAAGGAGAAGGAGTTTACTAGGACAAGGCTGCCATGCAGAGGAAGACAGAGATATTCCTTGACTAATGACCACAATTGAGCCCAAAATTTTGGTCGCTAAGCAAGAGCATTGTTAAGTAAGTTTCACCACATTTTACTCAATCCTTGAAATCTCCTGGTTCTAACTATCATATGCAGGCTGGGAAAGAACATCTGAAGGTGTGTGTAATGTTCTAATATACAGAAGTTATAGTTAAATGTGTGACAGAAAATGGACTCTGGGTATGTTTTTCGAAATGCAGTAAGTGAGGTTGAATGTGTATAGTTTTAGAAGAGGTGTGTGTGTATGTATGTGTGTACATACATATTCAGTATATATAGTAGATAATGTATCTTTTTGTATGGCATATATACATAGGATTAAATAGTGTATTTTGGATGTTCAGTAGTAGTAAATAAATAGACAGGGAAATTGTATCTTGTTGAAGCCTTTGAGGTAAGGAGAGGCCAAGCAAGGCACCCCTTGACATGAATAATATCAAGTTGGCCATGCCCACCCAATCACATGCCCACTCAGCCACACCCACCCAGCCACATGACCATCAAGCCACACTAAGGTGACCAGACGTCCCGCTTTTGGCGGGACACCCCCGCTTTTTAATGCATTTTCCCGCGTCCCGCCCGCTTTTTTAAAAAGCACACTTTTTTTGGCGCTCGCAGCTCCTGCCCATCAGCTGCTAGTTTGCTGGGCTGGCTCATCGTTCTGTTCTCTATCCTACCTACCTACAAATTTAAGCCAGCCCAGCCTGCCGCTCACTGATTGGATTGGCCTGGACTCCAGCCAATCAGTGAGCTGGCTGGGATGGAAAACGCAGCGTGCTTAAAGTTTTCCATCCCAGCCAGCTCACTGATTGGCTGGAGTCCGCTTAGCATGCCGCATGAGTCCCCCGCCCATCCGTTGCCGCTCACATGGGCGGGGTAGTGTAGCAAGTGAGCGGGGAGCGAGCTCGCCTTTCCAGCTCCACTTCCGGACAAGCTGTGGGAAAACCTCTGCAAAAAGTGCCACCTGGGGCCGCCGCTTCTTCTCCGAACTCAGAGTAAGTGACGGGCGGGGCGAGTGAGGGGGGGTGGCGGGATCGCCGCCCGCTGCACTGCAGCTGACTCACCCCGGGCCGGGCGGGCTGGGAGGCTCTGGGCGTCCGGGCGGGAAGAGCGCAGAGAAAGGCAGAGCGGCGCTCGACGCGACTCTGCTATTTCTGCTGGAGGAGTCCCTAGATAGGGAAGGCGGGTGGCGAGGCAGAGCAAGGGAGTGCAAACGGCGGATCCCGGGCTCATATGCAGAGGGAGCTCTCCAGGCACAGGAGCGCTGGAAAAGTGCTCCGCTCATGCACCCACCGGGACGGAGCACGCTCACTCGCTCGCTCCAGCCCTGCCTGCCGGCACGACTTTGAAGTGTTGGCTTGCCGCTTGCCTTCCACGTTGGCCCGCGCGGAAGGCAATCCAGCCCTTTCAAAGTCATGCCGGCAGTTTAGAACTCGCCCGCCATTCAGCAAAACATCTTTCGCTGAATGGCGGCCGAGGGGCACGCTAAACTGCCGGCATGAGTTTGAAGGGCTGGCTTGCCTTCCATGTCGGCCCGCGTGGAAGGCAAGCCACACTTCAAAGTCATGCCGGCAGTGGGAAGCCTTTGCCGGCCCGATACCAGCTCTGAAGTTGCTTTCCTTTCTACTAAAGCCCCTGCTCAGCAAAGCAAGTCCGGGGAAGTCCTTTGAGCCGGCTAGAAAAGGTCTGCCGCGAACTGGGAAGCTGACGCACCCCCCTCCTCTCTGCCCCCCCCTCTGCAACCCCGGATACCCTCTGCCGCCGTGCCTGAAGCATGGGAGCGCTCACCAGCCGGCAGAACGCCGGAGTGGAAGAGGTGGATGTCCCGTCCAATTCCCTCTACAGATACCCCCCAAAATCTGGTAAGACGGAGCAAGCGGGGGGGGAATATGCGAGAGGTTTGCGGGGAGTCCCGCATGGCAGGGTTTTGCGCGCGCTCCGTACTCTGAGTTGAGGGAATGGCGAGCAGCGGCTGCAACCCCAGAGTTCGGCTAGGCGAGAACTTTAAGGCGAGCGGCGGGACGGACCCTTGCTGTCAATCTCCCCCCCCCTTGTGCCTTTTCGCAGCCGTCCCATCGTTCTCCCGCCAGTGGGGCTGCTCCTGTGATCCCCCCCCCGTGGCTGCAAAGGAGTTTCCCGAGAGTTTTAGAGGGTCAGGAGTACGACCCTCATTGCAACGTCGCCATTTGCAAGCTCCGGCTGCTTGGGAGGGTGGTTATTTATTTATTTTTTTCTTCTTGCTTCCGCTTTCTTGCCGGCTTGCAAGGATTGTGGTGGCGGCTTGGATGGAAATAGTGACATTCGTGGCATCGCGCTTGGGGTTAAAAACTGCTTTTTGTTCGCGGCAGCAACTGCTCTTTGAGAATTCTTGCTTGAAAAAACAGGATTCGTTCACGCGGTCCTGAATTGAGGTCCATCTCCCTCCACCCCTAATTAAAAAGCCCCTGGTAAATTCTTGCCTGTCCTGTGCCACTTGGCATGCCTGCCTGTTTAGTTGTTACTGCACTGATTGAATTCTAAAATACCCCATCAATCTACCCCATCCGGAGGTGGCGGCAAGAGCAGCGGGTTGTTGTTGTTGGGGCCAGCCTGCTCGTCCATTGCTGGAGCCGTCATCACGGGCGGGAGGGACCTTCCGTTCTTCCTCCGCACCTCGCCCGAGCAGTCGTTACAGTCGCTGCCCGGCTCCAGCCATGGACGAGCAGGCTGGCCCCAACAACAACAACGCACTGCTCTTGCCGCCACCTCCGGATGGGAAGCAACCACGCCTGTGCGGCCCCTATGCTGCGGTGGGAAGCAAGTCTGCAAGGCTTGGTTGCTTCCCATCCGGAGGTGGCGGCAAGAGCAGCGCGTTGTTGTTGTTGGGGCCAGCCTGCTCTACATGGCTGGAGCCATCGTCATGGGCGGGAGGGACCTTCCGTTCTTCCTCCGCACCTCGCCCGAGCAGTCGTTACAGTCGCTGCCCTGCTCCAGCCATGGACGAGCAGGCTGGCCCCAACAACAACAACAACGCACTGCTCTTGCCGCCACCTCCGGATGGGAAGCAACCACGCCTGTGCGGCCCCTGTGCTGCGGTGGGAAGCGAGTCTGCAAGGCTTGGTTGCTTCCCATCCGGAGGTGGCGGCAAGAGCAGCGTGTTGTTGTTGTTGGGGCCAGCCTGCTCGTCCATGGCTGGAGCCGTCGTCGCGGGCGGGAGGGACCTTCCGTTCTTCCTCCGCACCTCGCCCGCGCGGTCGTTACAGTCACTGCTGACGTCCGCCACCGCCGCTTCCCTCGTCCGTCTCGATTGCTGGAAGCAGTAACAAACGGCGCGTCTGCTCCACTGTCAGCGCCTTGACAGCCACCCCAGCCGGCGGCTACCGGGCCTCACTGGAGTCAATTGCAAAACCGCGTTCAGCGCTTTGAGGACCTGAGGCATCTTGGGAAATGCAGTTCCCTATCGGAAAGAATGGAGTAGCTGCGAATTTGTAACAACAGAAGATAATAACTTGGTGCTTCGCAGGTTACGAAAATCTCAAGTTTGATTTGCACACTGTTTTTTAAAAGTTAGATAAAGAAATTATGCTGTGAAAGCGACTAGAAAGCCTCCCCTCCCCTTCCTGTGTGCGAGAAAGGGAAGGAGAGGAAGGAAGGAGGGAGGGGGGAAGGAAAAAGAAGAAGGGAGGGGGGAGAAGATGGAAGGAGAAAAGATGGATAGAAGGAGAAAGAATGGGAGGAGAAGGAGGAAGATGGAAGAAAAAAAGAAGAAAAAGAAGAAGGGAGGGAGAAAACAGGGAAGGAGGTAGGAAGAAAAGGGGAAGAGAGGGAAAGAGCAGAAAGACAAAGAGGATGAAGTTGATAGGCAAGAGGAAAGAGGAAGGAAGGAAAAAAGAAAAAGGGAGGGAGAGAGGAAAGAAGAAAAGATGGAACTAGAAAGGAAAGAAGGGAGGGAGGAAAGGGGAAGACAGGGAAAGAGCAGAAAGACAGAGAAGGTGAAGGTAGATAGGCAGAAGGAAGGAAGAAGGAAGAAATAGGAAAGGAGGGAAGGAGGAAGGAACAGAAGCGAAGAGGAAGAGAGAAATGGAAAGAGCAGAAAGACAGAGAAGGTAGATAGGCAAAAGAAATGAAGCTGAAAGAATGGAAGGAGGAAGGAAGAGAAAAGGAGGAAGGGAGTGAGTGAGGAAAGAAGAGAGGATGGAAGGAGAAAGGAAGGAAGAGAGGGAAAGAGCAGAAGACGGATAAGGTGAAGGTAGATAAGCAAGAGGAATGAAGGAAGAAGTGAGGAGTCTCGAGGAGGGGGAAAACATTTATTGACCAAAGTTACAATGGCATTGAAAAAAGTGACTGATGACCATTTTTCACACTTAGCGACCGTTGCAGCATCCTCATGGTCACGTGATCAAAATTTTGTTTGGCAACAGATTCGTATTTATGGTGGTTTCAGTGTCCTGGGGTGACCTTTTGACAAAAAAAATTTTTTTTAATCAAGCCCGCCCCCCCCCCCCGGTCAAAGGCGTCCCTCTTTTCCAATCTGAAAATCTGGTCACCTTAAGCCACACCCATCCAGTCACATGATCTCCAAGCCATGCCCACAGAACTGGTAGTAAAAAAAAATGAATCCCACCACTGCAAAAGAGCAATATTTAAAAAAACTGTTTGCATTTACATACAGTAAATGTAAGAATGAAATTTTTCTGTAAATTAACTTAAAACACTTCCTCATAACCCTGGCCTTTTCTTAAAAGTACAGACAGGAAAGAAAAAACCCAGCTCTCTTTCTTTTTTTCTGCTGGCCAGACAAAACAAAATGAAGGCTTTTTCTTTCTTTTCAGTGCTTTTAACTCTTTTCTAACAATTTAAAATTCATATCTCTAGGGATCAGAGACATTTAACAATTACAATTTACCTTGAGGGCACACAAAGAGACATAAACAGAGGCAAAAATAAGGAGCAAAAAGAGAGGAAAACAGAACACTCAGGCTTACACACACTGGTCATTCCCACCATAAATCTCAGTTAACTTCAGATGAGGGAAGGCACAAATTTTAACAAACATATCACATGGTTGAATGGAAGACAGAGAGGGAGAGGAAGAAACAAACAAACAAAGAAAAACCCCAACATTCCTATTTATATATTTCCCTTTTCCTTTATTTAGCCAAATTGGTTTTCCAGCTTCATCCCCGAGCAAAGTCCACTCTTTACACTCTTTGCTCCCCCGCTTTTCATGACCACCTGGACAGGCAACTGCCTCTTTTCATCCCATGTGTCAAGCAAGTCTTCTCCCGGGGAGCCTACCCTGGCCCTCAAGCTAGAGCAGCCCATGTTTCCCTTTCTGGTGTAGGGATTCAGGTCAGCCCCGCCGGATCCTGGTGAATCTTGGGCTTCCTAGTAAAACCCTCACTGTCTCAGTTTGCAGACCAAAAAGGGTTCCGGGAGGACTCCACTGCTCCACACAGGGAGAACTTCCCTGGCCATTTTCCTTTTCCCACCTCAGTTTTCAGACTCACTAAAGTTCAGGGGGCCTCTGCTTGCTTACCAGGGCATCTCACTCCCCCCCCCCCTTTTTAGGGCTTTGCTCAGTGACTTCCCAGCTAGTTACCCAAATTTAACTTTCTCATTCACTTTTCCATTCCATTTTCACACACTCTCTCCTTTTCCCTAACAGAAGGTCCTGTGCTCTGGCAAGCTCCCATGTTCTCTGGACTCTGTTGGTTTTTATGCATTTAGGAAATGCACAGAGGGAGCAAGATCCAGCTGTGATTGGAAGAAGGGCCCTCACACTCACATACCCAAGCATACACACATTTCCCTCACTTTTCTGGGCTTTAAAAGTTAAAATTTTAGAGGTACTCACCTTCTTTCCAATCAGACTTTGAGCTCAACACTCAAAACCCCTTTAAAACCTTTGTTCCAAATGGCCAAGGTCCATGAAAACTCATCCACAGACTCAATGGGTCTGTTGCCAACAAGGAAAGTTTACCTGGGCCAGGTCCATTGGTCAGGTTAGCTTGGAGTCCCATCTTTGGGTGCCAAGCTGTTGAAAGAAATGTCCATCTGGGTTAAGTTCCAAGTGGGAAGAAAGACATTGGAAACTTGGAGACTGCTTGGAAATATGGTTTAATGGTGGGCAGGACCACATGGTTTGATGTCCTGGGCAATCAAGCATATGGGTGTGAGAGAGAAATAGATTTATACCCTCTGTTGGGCTTTGAACTTGCTTCCTGTTCCTGTGTAAGAAATGTATTCTGATTGGTTGTCAGATTTCCATGGGGCCATGCAAGGATACAGGCTTGGTTGAATCTTGCTGGGTGATGTAATGAAGGGCCTTTGGGCAATTCCTATTATGGTTTAAAGGCTTTGACCTGGTTTGGGTCTTGAGTGAGGGCTAATCCTATCACACTGGAGCTGAAGATCTTTTGTCTTGTAGATAAGATGGTACCAAAATATCTGCTGGGGCTGAGTTTTTGTGTCCCTTAAAATTTCTATTTCTCTTTTAGGAGAAATATTCTGCCTTTTTAAAATTTCCTAGAATATTTCATTCTTCTAGGAGAGGGATGGGTGCTAACTTTCTACAATAGAATGGGAATTTGGTAATGGAAATTAAATTTATCTTTGTCAACTATTCACTTGCGACCTAGATTATTAAAAACCAAAAATCATTATTATATGAGAGCTATTCAGTGTTTTCTATAACATAAAACACAGGTCCTTTTATCTTATTTTCATCCTAATCCCTCTCCTCTGTCTATATAGTGTGCCTAGCTATAAAACCAGTTGAAACAATATATTAAAATTTTGATATACCAAACATCTTTTCAAGATTTTCTTCCAGACTTTAAGATTTAAAATAGATTTTAGTGCCCTTTTATTTGTATTTGATATTGTCCCATTTCTCAAAAGTGTAGAGTTATTCTGCATACAAATTGATGTCTTTCTTTAGATGAACTAATTTCATAGCATACAAATTTTTTCTCCACAAAATATTTATTTGTGTGAGAGCAACCTGAATACTTTTGTCTGAAAGTGAATCTGAACCCAGCCTGTTCTATCAAGATAATCCCTATCCACTAGACATAAATATCTCTCTCAAATAAAGCAATTTGTTTGAATTTTTAAAAGTTGCTTTCTTTGTTTTCATATTCTCAAATTAATAGCTTATCACAAAGAACAAAACTTACCTTTTTGACATATTTACCAAGTTTCATAAACTTAGGCTTCCAATGCAATCAAATTGCAGAATAAGGTATGTGGGAGAAGCTGCTGAAATTTTGTTTTATAAACAACTGTAATGAATTTCAGGAAATTTCTGCCATCAGAATCTAAAGTAGCTCCCTTATATTTATGCATATAATACTATGACTGGAAAAGCAACTCAGAAAACCATAATTTAAGACATATTTAGCATTCAGTTTTTTTCTCAAGCTATTTCCCAAGAACAGGTAATTAAATCACATGCAAAGTCATAACACAACATATGTTTGTAACACTAGAATGAAGAGGAAGTGAAAAGAAGCAACCTTTCACTTCCTCTTCCAAAAGAAGAAAAATGTATACGCACACAAATATATCCTGTTTCTTTCTTCCTAAATAGTTCTGATGTCAGAAGCAGCAGCTCACAAACTTTTAATATATAGTACATAGTTGAAAAAAACTATGTTATTTTTTAGGTTCTTCTCACATAAAGTGTACAGTTTTCCTTTTGACAAGAAAATCTTTCTTGCTTAGCAAAAATTTTATTCACGTTATCCTCATTATTAATTTGGACATTTTCTTGATTGTAATAGAGCCATTCTAATGAAATAATAGATTTTTTTTAAAAAAAAATTTAAAAAAAGATTTTATTGGTAAAAAGAAAATACAACATCCATAACTTGTAAAAAACAATACAACTACATTTCGAGATATTCCCATACTATCAAATCATTATAAACATCAAAGGTTAGGTATCTTATTCCTTCCCTCCCTCTTCTCTTCCCCCCTTTCTTCTTTTCCATACCCTTTTCTTCCCTCCCCCCTTACTTCCTTTTCCCCTGCCTTCCCTCCTTTCTTTTCTCCTTTCCTCCTTTCCTTCCCCCTCCTTTCCCTCCCTCGATCCCCCCCTCCTTCACACATACCTTCCCTCCTTCCCTTCCTCTTTCCCTCCTCCTTTCTTTTCTCTTAACCTCCCTCCTTTCCTCCCTCCTTCCTTCCTTCCTTTCAACACTCATTCTCTCTTTCTTTCCCTCCCTCTTTCCCTCTTTACTACCCTCTCTTCTTCCCTCCCTCCTTCCTCCCCCAGTTTCTTCTCTTTCTTCTCTCCTTCTTTCTTCCCACCTTCTTTCCCTTCTCTTCTTTCTCTTCCTCCTCTTTATCCTTCCCCCTTCTTCTGCCTTTCCTATTCCTCTCCTTTCTCCTCTCCATCCTGACTTCCCTACTGTCCTCCCTCCCTCCCTTCTAACCTTTGTTACATTTGCATATTTTCCTCTGCTGAGGACAACCTGGTTCTCTTTTCCTTTCCTTGCTTGAAGAGGCAAGGATTATAAGTCCTCTCGCCTCATCTAAAATGAAGTTTAATCGCTAATTTCATGCAGGTAATTATAGCGGATTTCCTATCAGCTTTTTTAAGTTTTCCCAACATTGTAGTGTAACAAAATTGCTCGACGGTGGGTTCTCGCCCCTGATACATTTCTCCTTTCGCTTATCTCTCAGTTGTTGTATATTGTTCATTTGAGTTATTGGTTTAATCGTATTAGGTTAGTCAGCTATCTCTTTTTATGTCTAAGTCTTCACTGACTCATCAAGCCATTTGTACAGCTTCTCCCAGACTGTATAAAAGTCTGTATCTTCTTTGTCATTAATTCGCATCGTCAATCTGTTCATTTCTGCTAGTTCTAAAATTTTATTCATCACCATAGTGTTGGTGGGGGCATTTTCACTCTTCCAGCACTGTGCGTAAACAATCCTTGACGCTGTCAGAATATGGACTAGGAGGTATTGGTCAGATTTGCAAATTTTTTGATCTATTATCCCTAATAAGAAACTTTCCGGCTTAAGGCATAGTTTAATTGACAAGATTCCATTCAGCCATCCTAGTATTTGCTTCCAATATGCTTTGGCTACCGGACACGTCCACCACATATGGTAGTACGTGCCCAGCACTGTTTTACATTTCCAGCATATGGCCGAAACTTTTGAAGACATTTTCGCCAGTCTTGTCGGTGGAAGATGCCAGCGGTAGAACATTTTATATATATTTTCTTTATAGGCCGTCGACTTTGTCAATTTTAGGTTCCATTCCCAGACTCTTTCCCAGTCGTCTAGGTCTATTGTGTGGCCGATGTTTTGGGCCCAGGTTACCATGACTTCTTTTACTCTTTCTGCTTCCGTTTTTCGAATCAGTAAGCAGTTGTATATTTTTGAAATTAATTTCTCATCTGGTCCAATTAAAATTTTATCTAATTCCTGGTCCTTGTTCTGGAAGCCGGGTTGTGCTAGATCGAATTTGTGTTTGTTTTGAATTTGAAGATATGGCCACCAATCGATGTTTATTCCCTTATCAGCCAAATTTTCCCTGGGGTTTAGTTTGTTTTGGTCGTCTAGCAACTGTTGGTAGGTAACAATTTTATCCAAGTTTATCAAATTCGGGTATATCAGGGCTTCCGTCGGAGATATCCATTTAGGTAGTTGCGTGTAGTATCTCCTTCTAATTTCGAGCCAGTCCTTAATCAATACCCCCCTTAAATGGTGACTACTAAAATAATTGTGGATTTTATTTCCCTCGCACCATAAGTAGTTGTGCCACCCGTATTGCAGGTCGTGGCCCTCTATTGTTAAGATTCTTTTATTAGCTAACATTACCCATTCTTTTATCCACATAGTTGTTGCTGCTTGATGATATGTTTTCCATTCCGGTAATCCCATTCCCCCTTGAGTTCTTTTATCCTGCAGGTGCATATATTTTATTCTGGGCTTTTTACCATTCCATATAAAGTTTCGAATCATTTTGTCCAAATCATTATAAAATTTTTCCCCTAGCTTAACTGGTGCCGTTTGAAATAGGTAGAGGATTTTTGGCAAAACATTCATTTTAATTACTGCGACTCTTCCCATCAGTGATAGTTGTAGTTTTGACCAGGTTTTTAAGTCCTTTTGAGTATTCTGTAACAACTTATCATAGTTGTCTTCTTTTATGGAAGAGCATTTTGCAGACAGCCAGATCCCTAAATACTTAATTTTTTTAGTTACCTTTAATTCCATTGTTTTCTCTAGTTCTCCAATCTGGTTTTTGGGGAAATTTTTTATAATCATTTTTGTTTTTTCCTTGTTTATTTTTAAACCTGCCACACACCCAAAGTTCTCAATGTCCTTCATCAAATTCGGTCCTGAAAGTAAGGGGTCTTCCACGATAAAGACCATGTCATCCGCGAAGGCCTGTACTTTATATTGTTCTTTTTTTATGGTCAAGCCCCTAATTTCCTGGTTTGATCTTATCCGATTTAAAAGGACCTCTAGTGACATAATAAATAGTAGTGGGGAGAGCGGGCACCCTTGTCTAACACCCTTTCCAATTTGTATCCTCTCCGTTAGTTCCCCGTTGACTATAATATTTGCAGATTGCCATGAATATATAGATTCTATAATCTTAATAAATTTGTCGCCAAATTTCATCATTTTTAGTTGAGTGATTAGAAAGTTCCAATCTAGGTTATCAAAGGCTTTCTGAGCGTCGACAAAGATTAATGCGAGTTGTTTCTCGGATCTTGTTTGATAGAATTCCAGGGTATCAATTATTATTCTTGTATTGTTTCTAATATGTCTTTTTGGGAGAAAGCCGTTTTGATCCGAATGGATACTTTGATTTAATATTATTTTTAGTCTTTCCGCCAATATTGATACAAAAATTTTGTAATCTGCATTTAACAGGGATATGGGTCTATAATTTTGGACCTTGCTACTGTCCGCCTCTTCCTTTGGTATTAGGGTGATGTAAGCTTCCCCCCATGATTTTGGGACCCTACCATTTTGTAATGCCTCATTACATAGTTCTAATAATTTGTCTTCTATGGTATTTTGAAGTTTTTTATATATTTCCGACGGAAGCCCATCCGGCCCAGGTGTTTTATTGTTTTTTTGTTTTTGAATGGCCTTTTTCAGTTCTTCTTGTGTGATTTCTTTATCGAGCATCTCTCTCATCTCCTCCGACAAGACTGGAAGCTTCTGCTTTATAAGGTATTTTCTAATGTCTTGTTCATTAATTTCGTCTTGTTTATATAGTTTCCTATAATAGTTCTGTACTATCTTTTTCTTTTCTCCTATTTCTTGTTTCAAATTCCCCTCCTCGTCATATAGTTGTTTAATAATTCTTTTGACCTTCTCCTTTCTTATTTTGTGGGCCAACCATCTCCCAGTTTTATTTGCATGTTCAAAATGATTCTGCTTCATTCTCTTAATGTTTTGTGCTATTTCCTCTTGAGAGATCAAATTTATTTGGTGTTTAATTAACTCTCCTTTTTCCCTGTGTCTACTATTTTCTGGCTCTTTCTGGGTCAGCAGTTCCGTCTCTCTTAATTCTTTGTTCAGTGTATTAAGTTTTTCCCTGTGCACTTTGTTTCTTCTTATTATATAGGCTATGGATATTCCCCTCACAACTGCCTTCATCGTGTCCCAAACATTTTGTATTGAGGTCTGCTCTTTACAGTTTTCTTTGAAGAAGTAGCCCAATTCCTTTTCTATTTGTTGTACAAATTGTTTCTCTTGTAGTATGTTCTGGTTTAATGTCCACCTAGCTTTTATCCTTGCCTTCCCTTTCCATTGCCATAAGACTGGGTGATGGTCGGCCCACTTGTTGGTTGTTATTTCAATATTTACAGTATCCATGAGTAGCTCCGAGTTTGACCAAACCATGTCGATACAGGACCATGAATTATGTGGATGGGAGTAAAACGTGTACTGTTGCATCTTGTCATTCATTGCTCGTCAGACATCATAAAGATCTAAATCCTTCACCATATTTACATAGGCAGACGGTAGTTTCCTTCTTGTGCTTTTCTTGTGAGTATCCTTATAGTCCATCTTACCGTCTGCTATAGCGTTGAAATCCCCTAGAATACATATATTTTGCCACTCTATTTCATTTATCCTCTTATATAGATTAATATAAAATCTCTCTTGTTTTTGATTTGGGGCATAAATTCCAACTAGTAAAAATTTTTTCCCACCATTAATTATCTCCACCATTAATACCCTAACGTCTTTGTCTGCATGTATTAATTTGGGGTTCAACCATTCTTTTATATACATCACAATTCCTCTTTTTCTGGTTTGTGCTGACGAGCAGAATGTTTTACCTAGTTTTGGACAGACCAACAGGTTATTGTACTTTTCTTTAATGTGGGTTTCCTGAAGACAGATTACATCTAACTTTTGTTTCACTAGATCCAACAGTACACGTTTTCTTTTGGAAGTTATGTTAAGACCATTTACATTTGCTGATAGTACATTCGTTTCCCATTCTTCAATTCCCTTACACGTTATTCGCTTTGAGGGCGCCTTTGGATCGTGTCTCGATGGGTGACCTTGCTCTCAAATCTTCTCTGCCATATCTCTCTCGTTCTCTGGCCTCTCCTGGCCCCCGCCCCTCTGGTTGAGTTTCAATTATAGTGTCCTCCTGTCTTAAAAGTCCTTCTTTATTAAATCTCTCATCGTCTGCTAGTAAAAGTTCCTGGAATTCTTGAGCTTTCGCCAAGGTATCTATCCGGTATTTCTTTTCCCTCCATGTTATCAACATTCCTTCTGGAAGGAGCCATCTGAACTGGATTCTGTCTCTGTTTAAACGTGTGGAGAGGAAGTTGTATTTCCTTCTCTTCTCTCTGACTCTCCGTGGAGTCTGTTTTAAGATGAGAATTTCTTTACCCTTGTATGTTAGAGAGTCCCCTCTTATTGTACTTAGAATGTCCTCTCTCAGCTGTCTTCTCAACACCCTCACATGGATCTCCCTCGGAAGCCGGTGGCGTCTCGCGAAGCCTGTATTGACTCTATAGGCTTCGTCCAGATCATTAATAACCTCTTTTTTCGGCCTGCCGAGGACTAATCCCAGGATTTCTCCAATCAGCTCCCGGAGGTTTTCATCTTTTGCTTCCTCCACGTTTTGTAGTCTTAAATAATATGCTGATCGCTCTAATTCTAGCTGGAGGATGGCCTCCTCCAGGCTTGAGTTTATAGATTCCAGATTGTCCTCTACTTTGTCTATCCTTTTTTCCGCTATTTCCGTTCTCCCCTTAACATTTTGAATTTCCTGCTCATTTTTCAGCAGCGCTGTTTGTATTACTCCTATATGTTCCTCAATTTTTCCCATATTGTTTCTTACTTCATGCATTTCATTCTTTACTCCCTCCAGGCCTTTGGTGACACTTTCACCCATCTTCAATATTGCCTCTTGTAGGGAGTCCATTGTTACCACCTGGTCTTGTAGGGTTGGGGCTGCCTTATCTCCCGCTTGCCTGCCCTCAGGGGACTTTTCCCTCACCGGGGTAGATAGGGGAGTTTGCTTTTTACTCCCTTTAATTAAAGTTACTGTTTTTGTTGCCATTTGCTTTGATTCAGCTCTTCCCCTTTAAGGTGTAAATCTAGTGCCTTCTGAATGCTGTTTGAGTAGTTATACAGAGCCCGGGGTACATACAAGGTAATTAAGCTGGAGCAGGGCTGTGAAATATAGGCTCAGCTAATTCTATAGTATCTGGGAGAGTCAGGAAGAGAAACGTTTCAGCGTGATACGACAGGGTGCAGGAGAGGCCAGGAAGTATTTAGAACTCACCCATCAATCTCTTCCTGTTGTCAGTGTAGTGTTTTCCTTCTGCTGTCTCTGGCTGTAATATGACACCACGTGATTTAAAGTTGGTTCAAACCCTTGTGATTAAGCTTCTTCCCTCTTTCCCAGGCAGGCAAATCCAGCTGACTGCCTTTCTCTCCTCCGTCTCGTCCTCTATTAATCCTCAAATTTAAATAGTCCAAAGCCTCAGTCTTCCTCTATCCACTACGTCAATCAGCTTTCACAAAAGTTTTCTGTTTGTATTTAATAGCCGCTTCAGATAAATGCGCCCACACACGTATCTGTATTTATTGCAGTTAAGTTGTTTATCTTTTAGATTTAGGCTTTTAAGTCAGATCTTGTGATTACCGTCATTCGATCCGCTATGTTCCCTGCTGCTGTCTCTCCCTTCCTTATTAGTGGCTGGCAGTCACGTCTTCTGGTCGGCCATTAATCAGCCGACCTCTTTGGCACGAACTCTGAGGGAGCCTCTTGCTTCGTGGGGGGAGATCGCCTTTCACCCTCCACTGCACAGAAGTTTCCCCTCTCCAAAGGTCCTCGCACCTCGAAGGGACCTTGCCTATTACGGCCACGCTCGTGGAAAGACCGGGCGAACCGAACAGAGAATCTGTCAGCAGCCCGTTCCAGCGTGACGCCAGACCGGAAGTCTTCCTGCTTCGAAATAATAGAAAATTTATCAAGAATTTTTATTGAACTTTCCAGTATGATATAGTAACAAATGATTATCAGTATTTCATTTATTTATTTATTATTTATTTATTATTCTATTTATAGAATACGGTTCTTGGACTTTGGCCTCGGATTTCTCTGGAACTGGAGGAAGGGAGGCTGGCTCTTCTGGAATTCATAATTTTAAATTCTGTGTTGCGCAATTTTAAACGGGTATGTTGA
This sequence comes from Thamnophis sirtalis, assembly GCF_051295495.1. NCBI lineage: Eukaryota > Metazoa > Chordata > Lepidosauria > Squamata > Natricidae > Thamnophis > Thamnophis sirtalis. Next base: position 61,641,854 of record NW_028261388.1, read on the forward strand.
GTGCGTGGGACTGAATGAGTTAGTATGAAAGACCCACTTTTAGTACTATTATTGCTGTATTCTTTTTGTGTTTTAATTATATTGTGGGGACTGTCTGTGTGAGTGTCTGAGTATGCCTGATTCGGAGGACCTGGCGGGGCAAGCGGGGGCCATTGGGGTGGTTGGGGGAATTATGCCCACGGGAGAGAGTCGGAGCATTGCGGTCATAACAGGGAGAGGCAGATATGGCGGGGACTTTAGGGCTGGCCATTATCGGGGAAGGAGGGTTCGCTATATCGCAGAGATCCCTCCTTCCGGCCCTATGAGTCCCACTCCAAGGTCAGATGGCGTGAGCGATCAGGACCCTGGTCTCAGGCTGCTGTCGCTAAATGCCAGGTCTGTTATTCATAAGGCTCCCCTCATCCGGGACTTGATTGTAGACGAGGGGGCAGACCTGGCATGTATTACTGAAACATGGCTGGGCACGGAGGGAGGAGTCCCCCTCGTAGAGCTGTGCCCAGACGGGTTTCAGGTGCTTCATCAGCCGAGAGCCCAGGGAAGGGGTGGCGGTGTGGCTATTGTAGTCCGGGAGTCTTTAGCTCCTCGTAGGATCCCTGCTCCGGAGCTTGCCGGGTGTGAGTCCCTACTAGTGAAGTTGGACCTCAAGGGTCAAGCGGGTTTGCTGCTAACGTACCTGCCTCCCAACTGCGTTGCAGCGGCCCTCCCTGCGCTCCTCGAGTCAATAGCCGAGCTAGCAATTGAGTTCCCTAGACTAATGGTTCTGGGGGACTTCAATCTGCCTTCGCTCGGTGAACACTCTGATGGAGCACAGGAGTTCATGGCCTCCATGACAGCCATGGGCCTGACCCAGGTAATTCGAGGCCCTACCCACTTGGCGGGACATACACTCGACCTCGTATTCCTCTCGGAGCAGTGGAGTTATGATCTTGGTCTGAGGGGAAATGAGACCATTCCCCTGTCGTGGTCAGACCACTACCTACTGAGGCTAGACTTCCAGAGGCCAAACCCCCACCGTGGGGAGGAGGAACCGACCAGGTGGTTCCGCCCCAGGCGACTGATGGACCCTGTTAGGTTCCAGACGGAGCTTGGGGTCATTCCAGATGCTCTCGCCCACAGTTCGGCGGAGACTATTGCTGCGACCTGGCACTCGGCGGCATCAGAGTCTCTGGACCGAATTGCGCCACTACGGCCCCTCCGGGTCAGCGGCTCGCGGAGACCCCCTTGGTTCACCGAGGAGCTCCGCGAGATAAAGCGCCGGAGGAGACGCCTAGAGCACCTGTGGAGGTCCGACAGGTCCGTATCGAACCGAGCACTGTTGACAGCTTGCACCAAGGAGTATATTTGGGCATTGAGAACCGCCAAAAGATCACATATTGCCTCCTTGGTAGCGTCCGCCGAGTCTCGCCCAGCCGCCCTGTTTAGGATAACCCGCTCCCTCCTAAATAGGAGGGAGACGGGGAACCCCCTGCAGGGTAAGGCTGAGGAATATAGTCAGTTCTTGGCGGACAAAATTGCTCGGTTTCGATCGGAACTGGACTCCACCCCCGCAGATCCAGCCGGGACACAGGGGAATAACTTGGTAGACCATCTCTGGGTTGAGTTTCAGGATGTTGCCTCTGGGGATGTGGACAAGGCTATGTGAGCTGTGAGTTCCTCCACCTGTATACTGGACCCGTGTCCCTCTTGGCTGACTGCCAACAGCAGAGAGGTGACACGAGGCTGGATCCAGGCGGTTGTCACCGCCTCTCTTCGGGAGGGACACCTCCCCACCGCGCTTAAGGCGGCGGTGGTGAGGCCCCTCCTGAAGAAACCGTCCTTGGATCCAGCAGTTCTTAACAACTATCGTCCAGTCTCCAACCTCCCCTTTCTGGGGAAGGTTGTTGAGAAGGTGGTGGCCTTACAGCTTCAGCGTACCTTGGAGGAAGCTAACTATCTTGACCCCTTCCAGTCTGGCTTCAGGCCCGGTTACAGCACTGAAACCGCTTTGGTCGCATTGACCGATGATCTCTGGAGAGCCAGAGATGGAGGCTACGCGTCCATCCTGGTTCTCCTCGACCTCTCAGCGGCTTTCGATACCATCGACCATGGTATCCTTCTGCGACGACTGCGGGAGGTGGGGGTGGGCGGCACTGTTTTACAGTGGTTCTCCTCCTACCTCTCAGACAGGTCGCAGTCGGTGTTGGTGGGGAGGGAGAGATCGTCCCCGAGGCCCCTAACCTGTGGGGTGCCGCAGGGCTCGGTTCTGTCCCCCCTGCTATTTAACATATACATGAAACCGCTGGGCGAGATCATTCGGAGGCACGGGATTAAGTACCATCAATATGCGGACGATACGCAGTTGTATCTGTCCGCCCCGTGCCAACTCAATGAAGCGGTGGACGTGATGAACCGGGGCCTTGAGGCTGTTAAAGACTGGATGAGAGCTAACAAACTGGTACTCAACCCGGAAAAGACCGAGTGGCTGTTGTGTTTTCCTCCCAAAAATTTGGCTAACGTTCCATCAATCAGGCTGGGGGGGCAAAATTTATTCCCCTCAGACAGGGTCCGCAACTTGGGAGTCCTCCTGGACCCACAGCTGAGTTTTGACCATCATTTGTCGGCTGTGACCAGGGGGGCATTTGCCCAGGTTCGCCTGGTGCGCCAGTTGCGGCCCTACCTGAACCGGGAGGCTCTCACAACAGTCACTCGAGCCCTTGTGATCTCTAGGCTGGAATACTGCAATGTGCTCTACATGGGGCTGCCCTTGAAGAGCATCCGGCGACTTCAGCTAGTCCAGAACGCGGCCGCGCGAGTGATCATGGGCGCACCACGGTTCGCCCATATAACACCAATCCTCCGTGAGCTGCGCTGGCTACCTGTTGATCGTCGGGTGCACTTCAAGGTCTTACTTACTACCTATAAAGCGCTCCATGGTAGTGGATCTGACTATTTGAGAGACCGCCTCCTGCCAATTACCTCCCTGCGTCCCATCAGATCGCACAGAGTAGGCCTCCTCCGAATTCCATCCGCCAGTCAGTGCCGACTGGCGACTACGCGGAGGAGAGCCTTCTCAGTTGCAGCTCCGACATTATGGAACAACCTCCCCGTGGAGATCCGTACCCTCACCACAGTCCAGGCCTTCCGCACAGCCCTCAAGATCTGGCTATCCCGTCAGGCCTGGGGATAGGATTACTCTCACCCCGCCCGAATGTTGAGTGAATGTTGTGTTTTTATGGTTAATTTTCTTTTAATCACGATTCTTTTTTTTAAGTCTTGTCTTGCACTCCCTTCCCTTCATTGTTGTAAGCCGCCCTGAGTCCCCTCAGGGAAAAGGGCGGCATATAAATCCCCAATAAAATCCTAAAAAAAATCCTAAAAAATTTCATTTGTCAAGTAATTTTTATTGTAGTAAAGGTGTATGGGACATCTAGCCCTTCAGAATGGAAATGGCATGGGATGCTGGGATAAAATTCCCACTCCTGATCTTTCTTCAGTGGTGGAGAAAAAGGCAATGCACAAGCACAGTCTTTTTGACATACTTTGAACAGATACAGGCCTGTCATGCTTCAGCATAATCCATTCTCTCCAAGTCATATTATTGCAAAGCTATGATTCTTGATACTCATGACAAGTGCTTCTAAAGCACTTATTACAGTAAATCAGTATAGTACAGATTCATATATAAGAAATAGAGAGACATGGAATGAAATTTTTGTTTAATCATTGAATGACTTTGGGCCTTATCTTTCAGGTGGGTGGATGGGAGTGTATTTCCAGTTTTAAAAGATTGGGTAATATCCAGTGGTGGGTTTCAAAAAAATTTCGAGTGTGGTTTCCTTTGTGGGAGTGGCTTGCCGGCCATGTGACCTGGTAGGAGTGGCTTGCTGGCCTTGTGTTTTCTTTCTTTCTTTCTTTCTTTCTTTCTTTCTTTCTTTCTTTCTTTCTTTCTTTCTTTCTCTCTCTTACCTTTTGTCTCTCTGTCCCTTTTTCCTTTTTTCTTTCATCTCTCTATTTTTCTTTCTTTTTTCTTTATTTATTTATTTATTTCTTCCTTCCTTTCTCTTTCACTTTCTCTCTGTGTGTGAGTCTGTGTGTGTGTGTGTGTTTGTGTGTGTGTGTGTGTGAGTGGTGGGTTTCAAAAAAAATTTGAACCCCTTCTGTAGGTGTGGCCTGCTTTCCGGGTGCAGAAGGTTGAGTGTTCTGATCAGTGGTGGGTTTCCAAAATTTTTGGAACCTCTTCTGTAGGTGTGGCTTGCTTTCCGGGTCCACTGGTGGAACCTCTTCTAACCGGTTCGGTAGATTTGACAAACCGGTTCTACCGAACTGGTGCGAACTGGTAGGAACCCACCTCTGGTAATATCATAGTGAGCTGTCAGAATATGATATATGATATGATTATATGATATATTATATGATATAAGGCAGATTCCCCTCTTTACTATATGTAAGTTCCTCAGTTTCATCCCAATCTGATATATAACTTTATCATTGGAAGTCAGATTTTATCTCTCTCATTGGTTATTTGTACAGAGTAGGGCAATTGCAAAGTGCAATTGAAGTATAAGAAGGCCTTCTATGACCTGTTTTAATCTTGAAATCATACAATGATTAGGTATCTGGTATTTCAACACTCAATCTCTTACTCATTCTTTACAAAATTCAATGGAAGAAATTTTGGTGAGAGTGAAATTGTTACTATGGTTTACCAAGTGGGAGTTCCTTGTATTGAGCAAATGTTATATGAGTAAAATAAAATAAAAAATAAAGGTTTTGTCAACAACTATAAGATATATTTGCATACACCTGTTGGCAATACAAGCTGCCCTGGCTCAACCTTGGTGTATTAGTTGATTTTACTCACAAGTTTCTTGATTATAATCAGTTGATTATATCAGACTTGGATGAGAAGATACACAAGTTAGAATATGTTCCTGTGATATGCTAATTATGAGATATTTGTTGGTGCTTCTTTCATCCATTAAAGTATTTGGCAGTGATACATTTTCCTCTAAGTATAATGTGTTTCCTATAACCAATTAAAACAATGACATTGTTTATAAAGTGCTAGGTTTTAGCAATTAACAATCCAGGAAAGGATGCTGATATAATACTGTCATTGTAGTTACACAACCTCCAAGCATGGCTGAGCATCCAAACTTGGAATGAAACGCAGGGATGAGATCCAATATCTGTAAATATAAATACATTGCAGCCATGCTGAATCAGTCTTATTCCCATATCAGCTAAAGAAATACCATGGAAAGGCATGCAAATATAGCATGAGTACAGTCATGTTTCTCAACAACTGATGAAAAGTGGATAGATCATCCTTGATGATCTTTTTTAGAATTAGACACACTGGAGGTGGAAGCCAATTTGGAGTAGTGGCTACAGGCATCAGGCTAAAAATAACCAGATGTGAGTTCTAGTTCCACTGTAGGCCAAAAGCCAACTGGATAATTTGAGGCCAGTCAGTTTTTCTCTTAGTTTGTGGAAGACAGCACTGAGAGACCACTTCCAAAAATCTTGCCAAGAAAATCACAGTGACTTGTACAAGTAGTTGTCAGCAGTCAAAAATGACTCAATCATATTGTTGGGAGAAATATCCATCTGGTTCAGTTCCAAGCCAGGAAAAAAGTCATTGGAGACAAAATATAGGCTGGAGGCTGATTGGAAAGAGAGTCCATTTATTGATGAACAGAAGCACATGTTTATGGTTCTGGTGCAGCTGGCCACATGGAGTTGAGAGTGAGAGGTATACGATAATATACCTTCTCTTGGACTTTGAACTTGAGCTTCCTGTTCCTGTGCAAGAACATGTACTCTATTGGCTGTTGTCAGACTCCCTTGGGGCCATGTGGGGTCATGTTTGTCTGAATCAAGTTTGGTTGAGGTTTGCTGAGTGATGCAATGCCCTTGGGAGATTGGGCAATGCAGTGAGCTCTACTACTAGATAATCCTGTTATGTCCTAGAGGGTCATGTCTTAATCCTATCACCCTGGAGCTGAAGGTTTTGTCTTGTACATAGACTGGCCCAATCCTGCTGGGGCTATTAAGAATAGCAATAGCAGTAATAGCAGTAGACTTATATACCGCTTCATAGGCCTTTCAGGCCTCTCTAAGCGGTTTACAGAGAGTCAGCATATTGCCCCCAACAATCTGGGTCCTCATTTTACCCACCTCGGAAGGATGGAAGGCTGAGTCAACCCTGAGCCGGTGAGATTTGAACCGCTGACCTGCTGATCTAGCAGTAGCCTGCAGTGCTGCATTTAACCACTGCGCCACCTTGGGAGTTGCTTTCTGTCTTTAAAACATGTTTCTCCTTTAGGTAAATATTATATTCTGGCTTTTTTAATATTTCTCAAAATATTTCCTTCTAGGGGGGTTGTAGCTTCTCACAATAAAATGGAATAAAGAAATATCAAATTAAATCAAACATTATTGTCATAGACCAGAATAAGGAAGGTGGGATACAGTCATTAAAAAGCTTCAAGAACACATTAAATTAAAATCTATATAAACTGATGCAGAAGATATAAAAGAAATGCTAGAAGAGCATCTAAAGAACTAGAATTTAAAGCTACAATTCAAAATTTATAAATTGATGGTAACAGACGTAAAATAAATATAAATTAGAACCAAATGTATAAAAAACAAGAATCCAAAAGAAGTAGGAGCATTAGGACCCAGATTGTTGGGGGCAATATGCTGACTCTCTGTAAACCGCTTAGAGAGGGCTGAAAGCCCTATGAAGCGGTATATAAGTCTACTGCTATTGCTATTGCTATTAGATGAGTGTAAGGAAACAGAAAAAGTTAGTATGTGGGAGATATATCAAGTTACAAAGCACTTTAATATGGTGAACTAAGGTCATTACCTATAGTTTTTAGCATAGATTAACATCCAACAAATTTTGAGTGCTGCTGCATAGAACCTGGCAATATTATATATTGTAACAGGGTTGTTATTTGAAAATAAACAGGATGGTATAAAATTATCCTGTATACTCTGGGTATTTATGGTAAGCAGTAGTGGTAAGAAAAGGCTAGCACAAATATCGATGTAGAATAGGCACTGTAGAAGCACATGCTTTGTTGTTTCAGAGTCAAGGGGCAACATAACCAAGTGGTTGGTATCTTATTGAAAGAAACCCTATATCTTTCTTGAATTGTTTATTGTCCAGAGAAATGAAAGTGATCTTGATGGCCCATTTGCAGAGAGAAATATATATTTTAGAGATTGTCTTACCCTTTATGTTGGCTGAGAAGAATAGATTGAAAAAAGGTTGAAAGACTGGAGATGAAACTTGCTTAAAAGTAGATGGCTTTGAAAATCAGTCAAGGCTTACGAGGGACTGGGAAATTTAACCCTTTTTAAAAACACCTATAAAAAGGACTCCATTTTAAATTTCCTTTCTTTTTCCTTTATTTCTGCTTACTACTACTCACCCCATCCTATTTTTTCTTTTTCTTTTTTGCTGGGAGGGGAGTGTGCTGTATGTTTGCAGATTATTTAGAAAGAGGAGGCCTATCTTATGAAATCACTTGGAGAGGTCCAGCTTAAATTTCTATTCTCACAAATAGTGAGACAAGTATAAGCCAGCAGGTATGTCTTCTCTGGGATGCTCTAACAATGGTCTGCTCTTCTATTTAGACAGTGTGCTTGGACAACTTTGTCTTGGTGCATCACATGGAAACTAGGCAGCCATTGTTGGATCTGATCTGATATTGATTTTTAGGCTAGCTGGGCTGGTGAGCCTGTTCCTTATTAGAAGGAGGATTAGGTTAGCTGAGAAGGGATAGATGCCTTATAGTTAATATTTGTATATTGTACACTACCCAGAATAGTGTAGGACAGAATAGGACAGAATAGAAATTGTGTAAAACATCTACATCTCTACATTTTAATAAATAAGATCTTGTAGACCTAGTTCTTTTTTGGAGGGACTGTAGCTGGTGACATGCAGGGGTGGGGTTCAATTTTTTTTTACTACCAGTTCTATGGGTATGGCTAGATGGGGGCATGTGACTGAGTGGGCAGGGACTACTTGATGTCACTCACACAGGCACACACGCAGTCACATGCCCCCACCCACCTAGCCATGTGTACAGAACCATGAAAATTTGTTTTGCCAGCTGGGAGGCTGGCAAAGAAGCCTCAGTTTCCCTGCTGCTGTGGCTCTCGGAGGAAGGAGGCATGGATGCTGGGTGGCACTTGCCCCCTTGCCACTTTCCCAGCCAGCCGCCCAGCTAAGCAGGGCAGGCGGGGTCTGGGATGCAGCCAGCAGGGAGGGGTGGTAACTCTCTGCCTGCAGGGGGGTTGCAAGCGGTAAGGGAAGCAAATGGCAGCCAGCATCCCTGCCTCCTTCCTCTTAGAGCCGCAGCAGCGGGGAAATAGAGGCTTCTTTGCCAGCCTCCCAGTTGATCTGTCCCATCCAGCCCCCCCCCCCCCAGACACCGTAATTGCTGCGGCCGCAACAAGCAAAGTGGCTCTCAAAGAGAATGAAGCGGGTGCAGTGCTTCTTCCAACAGCCGAGGAAGGAAGAGGAGCCAAGGCCTCAGCTGTTTGAAAAAGCACCCAGGCCCACTTGGTTCTCTTTGAGAGCCACCTTTCAAAATGGGGAATTTTCTGACATTTTGCAACTGGAGCCAGCCCAGCACCCTGTGCACATGGGCTGTCTGGGAGCCCCGAGGCTCGCAACCACCATCTCCTCCAGCTCAGGTGCCTTGTGCACATGGGCCACCTGGGAACTCCAAAGCAACCACTGTCTCCTCCAGCTTGGTCTCACCCAGAGCCAGCCCAGCACCCTGCTCACATGGGCTATCGGGGAGCCCCGAGGCTTTGCAACTACCACCGCCTCCACCTCGGGCATCCTGCACACATGGGCCACCTGGGAGCTCTTAGGCAACCACCTTCTCCTCCAGCTCAGGCGCAGCTGGAGCCAGCCCAGCGCCCTGCGCACATCGGCCGCCCTGGCTTCAAGAGAAGGAATAGTTAGATGAAGCCTTCTGCAATAAGGATGATCTACTAATATTAATCTTCAATTAACCACTGCTTTTTCAAGCAAGGCTGGTCACAACAGCAGCAAATAAATTAATATGTACACTTGTATGTGTTGAACCTCCTAATATATATCTGGACCAAAGGTGGGACTTATGTTTGGAAAAGTTGAATATAAAAGAAAAGAAAATCTAATGTAGAGCTTAATTTGATTAGGGAGGGTTCTGACACATTTCAACACTTTGATTATCTTTTCCCTCTTCCCTCCCTTCAATTTCACTCCTTTTTAAATAAATGACTCAAATGTTGAATATTTGATTTGAGTCAGAGAAAATACTAGCATTGTTCCACTTAATACCTGCAATTCTTAAAAACTTATTTATTTCCACCCACCAGATGTATAGTACAGCTCAGTATTTTTCTTATGACATCAGTTATACTGCTATGAATGGACTCCAGGCATATTTGTATATAGCTGTGTTGAAGAGAAGAGAAAATGTTTCTACCTTGCCTGCTGGTGGTAATAATGCCTTTGAGTCAGTGCTGGTGATTTCCTGCACAGTTTCTTTTTTTAAAATCATTTTTATTCAGCATTTTTAAACATTGAAATCACAATTACACTTTTATGACTTTCCACTATTGGTATTTTTTTTTTCCTAATTTCTAATTTTCCATTCTATAGCCTATTGTTTCATACATAAACCTCCTTGTTTCATGATTATTTCTTATAATATCTACAACATATATACATTTACATCTCTATTGGTTTCTGAATATATACCATCTCCTTTTGTTATATTTTCTATATAATCATTAAGCATTAATTTTACATCTCTTTTCGAGCCAATTATACCACCTATTCCATATCTTGTAATTGTTTCCTCTCTATCCCTTAATTTAATTTATCCATTTCCGCGCATTCTAGCACCTTTTTTTATTGATTTCTGCATTTGAGGGGGTGGTTTTTTGTTTCCAGTTTTGGGCAAATGAGATTCTGGCTGTGATAATTATATAAAGCATAATATATTAGATTTCTTTGCTTATATTTCCTTTTATTATTCCCAAAAGAAGCAACTCAGGCTTCGTGTCAATTTTTTGTTTCATTACTTCCTCCAACCATTTTTGAATTTTTGTCCAGAATTCCTTAGCTTTGGGACATGTCCACCACATGTGATAGAAGGACCTTTGTTGATGGTTACATTTCCAGCAATTTGGAGATCTGTTGGGGAACATTTCGGCCAATCTCGCTGGGGTAAATGCCACCTATAAAACATTTTGTAGATGTTTTCCTTATATGCGGGCCAACAACATCAGTTTATAATTTTTTCCCCATAATTTTTCCCGGTGCTTCAATTCTATGTTATACCTAAGGTGACTAGACGTCCCGCTTTCGGCAGGATAGTCCCTCTTTCGAACAATTTGTCCCGCGTCCCGCAGCGTCCCAATTTTTGTTAATGAAAAGGCCTCCAGCTGCCTTGAGGCTCTCCTAGCAATTGGGAGTGTGTATTCTTCGAGCTGAGTGCATTCCTGCCCGCGCGTCCTTGGGAGCTGTTGCCAATGGCTGAGGGAGAAGACTTTACTCTATGTGGAGACCGCGGGCTTCCCTCACGGATTTTTTCTTCTTCTGTTGCTTTGAGCAGCCCCTCCCTCCCTCCCTCCCTCTCTCTCTCTCTCTCTCTCTCTTGGAGCTGGCAGGCTGCCTCCGAGGCTGTCCAAGCTCAGCCCCCCCCCCTGGGCTGCTGCTTCGCCTCGGCTGCTCGTGGCTTCTAAATTGGCATTGTGTGTTGTTTGGGGAGGGGATTACTAGAAAGAAAAGTCCAGAGAAAACTATGAGACTGAGAAAGTGGTAATTGCATAGAGAGAGAGGACCGTTTACAAAAAATTGGTGTGTCATAGAAACATAGCGTATGTCTCATGTGGCTGATAACCTGGTCTCTATAGAATCCAAAAAAGTGTTAAGTCTCCTAATTAATTCTGTAGTGAAGTCTGTATTCGTGACCTCTTTGTTCTAGGATTGGCATCTTGAGGTCTCTAAGAGATGCATTAGGGAGCTGAACTGATTTTGGGATATTGCATTTCCCAGGTTTTTTTAAAAAAAGTTTTTGATAGAGAAAGGCAGAGAGGACATTGACAGAAGAGTAGGTGCATAAAGCATGCAGTTACTGGGTCTTGTACTAGATTTTTTAGAGTAGCAAATAAGATGAAATTAGTATTGGAATCTGCTGCAATCATGTTGCATCTGTAAGACTGGGAGATAGTCTTGGTAACTGTTAGGACTGCTACTGCAGTTTTCATTGCTTCTACTGAAGAAGTGCACAGTTGATTTCCATTGAATTAAGCCAAAGGCTGCCCTGTACTTGCTTTCCTGAAGTGTATATTTCTCCCAGACTCCCTTTCAGAGCAGATCCACTCTCTTTATGTTGCAAACTAAGTCAGCTTTGTCTTCTTTAGTTTTTCAGTTAGCCAGAGCCCTTGAATCATACTCTGCTGGCTCTTGTGCCTTTGAAGCACTTGTGGCTATGAAATGGACATCCCCACTCTTCCGTGGATTTTGAATGAGGAAGGTAAGAAAAAGGTTTTTCTAGCATGTGTCTTATTTTGTGATCAGCTGCAGTTATTCACTGAAGAACTGTGGCAAGAAAGGTGGTATAATGGGTTTAGTGACCAAAGTTACAATGGCATTGAAAAAAGTGATTGATGACCATTTTTCATACTTAGCAACCATTTTTCACACTTAGCGACCGTTGCAGCATCCTCATGGTCACGTGATCAAAATTTTTATGTTTGGCAACAGATTCGTATTTATGATGGTTTCAGTGTCCTGGGGTCATGTAATTGCCTTTTGTGACCTTTTGACAAAATATATAATTTTTAATCAAGCCCCCCCCCTGGCCCCCCTCCCGGTCAGTGGTGTCCCTCTTTACCAATCTGAAAATCTGGTCACCTTATCTTTGTAAGTCAGTTTCCTGTTCAAATTTTTTACGTTGGCCTAAATCATTGCTTCCATGGTTAGTATCCACCTAGGAATTTTAGTATAGAAATTTCTTTTAATTTTCATCCAAATCTCTAATAAGGTGTCTCTCACCTGGTGTCTCTGAAAGTATTTATGGGCTTTATTGTTTCTCTCCCAGATAAAGGCGTGACAGCCCAGCTGTAAATCATGTTCTATCATTAATATTCTTTTATTTTTGAGAACTATCCACTCTTTAAGCCATGTTATAGCTGCTGCCTGATAGTAGAGTTCTCAATCTGGGAGGCCAAACCCTCATTTGGTTCTAGAATCCTGTTTTAGTTTTATCCTAGCTTTTCCCCCAACCAAATGAATATTAAAATTATTTTATTTAATTCTACAAAAAAAATTCCCTAATTTTATTGGTAGAGTTTGAAATAAAAATAAAATTTTCAGTAAAATGTTCATTTTTATGGTCCCGATTCCTCCAATCAAAGATATTTGTAATTTAGGGGAGAAGAAGGCGGGGCTTAGCAGTGAGAAGACGGAGTTTCAGGCTATTCCTGAAATTCCCCTATTCCAAAGGAAATTGGACAGTTCGTTTTCGGACCCAAGCTGTCCCGGAGAGACAGTGAAAGGTTGGAGGAGATCCAGTGACCTCAGAGACGTTCGCAAAGTCTCTGGGGGGCTTGGAATTTAACCTCCTTTGCCAGTTCCTTCTGGATTAGCTGTAAGCTAACCGAAACTGCAGGTTGCCCCTAAGAATGTTGTGAGTGTTTTCAACTGGTAAGCTGATTTTATTACTCAAAGAGATACGGTCCGCATAAAAATTTAAGCTAATTGAAACCAAAGAACAGAAGAATCTAGCGGCGAATTGGTTTTTTTTTTTATGGGTTTATGGCCGGTGTATTACAACTTAAATCCTTAGATGTATTAAAAGAGGAAAAGGTAATTCAAACATGGTTCCAGTATGGACAGCTACAGGCCAGGTGGAAAACAGACCAAAAAATTGGTTTCATGCAAGTCGAGGATAGTTTATTTAAACAAATAAGAGATCAAAGTTTAATGCATATAAAGAGGATATACAATGTATTAATACAGATGGATTCTGAAACAGAACTAGTTAAAGACTGTATGATAAAGTGGGCTCAAAATATTGAAGAACCAATAATGTTGAATACATGGGAAAGAATTTGGGTAAGAAATGTAAAATTTACACAAGCCCAAAACCTGAGAGAAATTTTTTATAAGATGTTTTATAGATGGCATTTGGATCCTAAAAAGTGGCTTCTATGTATCCGAATTTACAACCCAAATGCTGGAGATGTGGTTCTCTCGATGCTACATATTTTCATATATGGTGGACTTGCCAAAAGGGTAAGGCATTTTGGATAAAAATATGGTGGATTATGCAAAATGTTCTTTAAAAAAGGATAAAGTTTACTCCTCAGTTATTTTTGTTAGGTATAATTACTGATTGTACAGCTGTAGAGATTAATTTGATTTTGCACTTAATAACTGCAGCAAGATTGCTGGTGGCACAACACTGGAAGAAGGAAGACTTGCCTACAATTCAAGAATGGACATTGAAAGTCACAAATTTAGCCGAGATGGCTAAAATATCTGCATATCTTAAGGACCACTCAAACGAGAGATATAAACGAGACTGGAAAAAATGGATTGATTATATACAAAATAAATACAGGACTAAGAAATTCCAGATAGCTTATGCTTAAGATTAGGAATGATTTAAATTGTTTAAAGTTAGTTTAGCAAGGAGAAGCTAAGTTCAATGTAAAGATGTTATCAATTTTTTATTCTTTTTTCCAATATATTTTAGACTGTTTTTGTTAAAAATCTATACCGTGTACGGGTTCTGGGAAGTCAGGGGGGGAAGGTTTGGGGGGAAGGTGGGGGGAAGGGATATATATCAGGTTTGACGAGACGTGTTAGATTTTAATGTAATTTGACTCCACATGTATACTGTTTTCTCTTATATTTTCATTACTATTATTATTATTTCTTCTTTAAAACTAGGATATATTAAGCATATTGACATGATGCGGAAATACACCAATGAGAGGAGGAGTGGGAAACAGAAGGGAGACGAAAGATGGGAAGAGAGGGATAGGAGAGAGGCTAAGGGGGGAAGATGAGGAGGATAAGGAGGAGTGGAATGTAGAGAGAGGGGCAGTAGAAAGGAAGGGGAAGTAGAGTAGGAAAGGATGATGGAGGGAAGATAGAAAGTTGGAGAGAGGTAGAAGAAAGAGGTGTATGGAGAGCTTAAGAGCTATAATGGGTTTTTATTTTTCTAGGCATTGTTGACAAGAGGAACTGATGTAATTATTATTTAATACTATATGATATGGGCTATGTATAGTATACATGTGAGTGTATGTTATGAAAATGGAAATAAAAATATTTTTTTAAAAAAGTGGTAACTTCTTCTTTGTTCTCTTATTCTTTTTGGTATCTGTTTTAATGTTGTAATTGTGACGTTCCCAAGAGATGACCTAATTAATTTACGAGCCTCGAGACAGTGTTCAAACAAAACCCCTTCATTTATTAGGATCAACATCTTAGCATTACTTCTGTGGAGCCTAAACTGACTTTCGCTTAATTGCATTTGAACTTTACCCTCCAAAATCCCCCCTTCTGTCCTACATCATAAATCATATTCCCCAACTAGATTGTAGTAACATGAGACCGAAGGTATGCATGGAATTCTCCTCCCTTCTAAAGTTCATAGTAGTCATGGAAATGCTTTAGATGTTGACATTTGGGCCCCCTCACTTCCTGAAAGTGACCTGAGTAAAACAAAGCAATTTGAGTACAGGTGTATAACTTAGGGATGTGTCCCTCCCCCAGGCTTGCTTTCATTTTCTGCATGGAATTTTGCTATAAGGCGATCAGCCTGGATATTTCTACTTTTCACCCAAGATGCCTATGATAAGGGGTAGCCCTTCCACTTGATTAAGTATTGGAGTTGTCACCTGTGTCACCTTGAATCGAGGATTCATTGAACTTCATAATGGGTTTGACCCCCTATAACCATAGGGCCCAGGGGTTTCCAGGGTAGCGGTCTCAGAGTGGATCCAATCACAGGTTTCAAGAGGCTACTATGAAACACTGGGTTTATCTTCCCAACAACCAAGGTAGTTTCAACTACACTGTGACTGGGTTGATGATCTTTACCATGGGAAACGGTCCCATAAACTTCAGCCCCAGTTTCTTGCTAGGCAGGTTTAATCTCAGATATTTTGTGGAGAGGTAAACCTTCTTTCCCACCCAGAATGGCCATTGCGGAGCCCGATGTTTATCTACCTGTTTCTTATATGTTTGTGCTGCTTTAGCCAGTGCCCTTTTGACATTTTCCCAGGTTGCTTTCAGCATCGACATCCAATCAGTCAAGCTGACTGAGGAGGGGGTGTCCCTTGGATACTCAGGCATTGGGACAAAGTCCCTTTGAATGGCATGAGTCCTGTGCTACTGTGAACAGCATTATTGTACGTGACCTCAGCAAAAGATAAAAAGTCTGCCCAATTGGACTGCTGATAGTTCACATAGCACCTCAGGTACTGCTCTATCATGGGGTTTAGTCTCTCTGCTGCCCCATTAGTGCTCGGATGAAAAGCTGAACTAAGACCCTGAGATGACCCAATGGACTGGAGGAACTCCCTCCAGAACTTAGCCGTGAACTGGACCCCTCTGTCTGAGATAATTCTTCGAGCTACTCCATGCAATTGGTAGATATGCTTCACGAACAGTTTAGCCAGCTTGTGAGCTGAGGGTAGTCCGCTACAGGATATGAAGTGTGCCTGTTTGGAGAACAGATCTATTACAGTCCAAATCACCGTGTTTAGTAACTCTACTATAAAGTCCATTGTGATCTCCTCCCACAGCCTTGTTGTCTCTGTTACTGTTTGCAGCAGTCCGGGGGCCTTTCCTGGTCGTCTCTTCATTGTGGTGCAGATGTTGCAACTTTTCACGTAACTATCCACAGCTTTCTTTATGCCAGGCCACCAGAACTGCCTCCGGGCTAAGTGTAAAATCTTTAGGAACCCAAAGTGGCCTGCCAGTTTGGTGTCATGACTCTTCTGGAGAACTAGCATATGTAGGGATTCTGGGATGTAGAGTTTCATCCCCTTCCATGCAAAGTCATCTCTTTTCGTCAAGATGTGTTGGTTGTTTTGGTACCAGAGGTTTGCTAGCAGTTTGGTTTTGAGTCTCATGGTTAGGTCACTTGCGGGTTGGTCTTGCCGGTCATGGTGTTGCTACCATGGGCAGCTGTTTGAGTAGAGGGAATGATGGCGCCCACTACGTGCTCCCGTTCGCATTTGTACTGAAGCATGCGGGAGAGGGCATCAGCTAGAAAGTTCCTCCCACCTGGAATGTGTTTTAAGACAAAATCAAAATGGTTGAAGTTTTGAGCCCATCGGACTTGTTTGGGTGATAGTTTCCGTGGGGTACTAAGCACCTCCAGATTTTTGTGGTCGGTCCAGACTTTGAACAGTTTCTGGCTCCCTTTCAACAGGTGTTAGCAGGTTAGCAGTGCTCATCTCACTGCGAAAGCCTCCTTTTCCCATGCGGCCCATCGTCTCTCTGTGTCTGTGAGCTTGCGGGAGGTGTAGGCGCAGGGTTGTAAGTTTCCTTGGTTGTTTCTTTGGAGTAGCACTGCTCCCACTGCCATGTCACTGGCATCTGCCTGGATCACGAGTGGTTGTTCAGGGTCACGATGCTTCAGCACTGGCTCCTTTGCAAACATTTCTTTTAGTGTTTCGAACACCTCTTAGCAGTTAGGTTCCACTGTAGGGGTTGTCCCAGATGAGGTTTTGTTCCTGGGCTCCCTGTCTTCAGGAGGTCTGTCAGGGGTTTGGCAATCTTTGCAAAGGAGGGGATGAATTGCCTGTAGAAGTTTGCAAACCCTAGGAAGCTTCGTAGCTGTCTGTGGGTGCGAGGGGGTTGCCAGCTTAGGATCACTTGCACTTTGGCTTGATCCATTTCTATTCCCTCATTTGACACTCGGTAACCCAGATAGTCTAACCGTGCATAGTGGAATTCGTATTTTGATACCTTGATGTACAGGTTGGCTGCCAGAAGTTTTTCCAGTACTTGGTGTACCAGGGGTACGCGGTCGTCCATGATCTCAGTGAAGATAAGGATGTCATCTAGGTAGACGAGGACCCCTGTATTTTTTATTTTTATTTCTATTTTTAAATTGAAATGTTTCTTGTCTGTTGTGAGCTGCCCAGAGTCCCCTGGGAGTGGGCGGCATACAAATTCTAATAAACTTGAAACTTGAATACCGCTGGAGCCCCCTGCAGTCTGAAAGGCATTTGAATTGAAAGCTCCCTAAGGGGCAGTTTAATGCTGTTTTCCACTTATCTCCCTCTCTGATACGTACTCGGTAGTATGCTTCTCTGAGGTCTTGTTTGGTGTTTTCCCTTGGCTAGATGAGATAGCACGTCCTTCATGAGGGGGTAAGAGTATAGGTTGTGTACGCACAGCCCATTTATCCCTCTAAAGTCTACACACAACCTCATAGTTCCATCTTTTTTTTTCTTTGAAGAGGATTGGTGCCGCAACCTGTGGCTTGGCTGGCTCAATGAACCCCCTTGATAGGTTTTTCTCTATGTATTTGTGCATCTCTTGCATTTCCTGAGGTCATGGCATATAGTTTCGGCTTGGGTAGTTTTGCCCCGGGGATGATTTCGATGGCACAGTCTGTCTCCCGGTGGGGAGGCAGAATATCGCACTCAGCCTCGCTGAATACTTCTGCAAGATCCTGATATTCCATGGGAATCAGTTCGGCCTCTGGGGTTTTGTCGGATGTGATTGCCAGTTGTTCTTGTGGGCTCTTTTGGGGGGTTTCCAGCGTGGGTGGTGTTTCTGCTTGCTGGTGTGGGAGGGGTTGGGGGCCCCTTGATATCTTAAATCTGCGGGTACCCCCTTGCCACCAGATGGTTGGTCCCCACTTGTCTAGCCAGGAAAGTCCCAGTATGACTGTGTCTGTCATTTTGGAGGCTATTATGAATCAAATTACTTCCCAGTGATCTGCTAGTTCTAGCCTCACTGGTTCAATTAGGTTGGTGGCATAGGCTCCTCCCATTAGGGACCCGTAGACCTGTTTGAACCAGATTGGGTTGGCCAGTCTTTTTGCTCTGATCCCCAGTTTTAGGACTGTGGTTAGGTTGATCAAGCACCTTGTGCAGCCTGAATCTATTAGGGCTTGAAAATCCCCCTGGTTTCCTGTTTTTGGGGCTGTGAGGCATATTGGAAAAAGGAAAGGGTGAATTGATTCACTCACCATTGGGTCATTTTCTCCCTCGTCCTCGCTGTCATATCATTTGGGTGACCAGTTGTCGTTGCCTGGGGTTCCACCATATTTGCCTGAGGGGGAAGGGGCCTCTGCAGCCTGGAGGGCTTTCCCAGACGTGTTGGTGGTCCTTTTGGGGCCTTGTTCTGGTCATGCCCTGGGTGGTGGGTCTGGCCTTGGCTTTGGGGCTGGGGTTGGGCATGCAGCTGCCATGTGGTCCATTTCCCCCCCCCCCTATCTGTAGCATTTCAGTGGACTTGGAGGTAGGGCTGGTCTCAGGGCCTGCTGTGGTATTGTGGTTCTCCACCGGCTGGGTGGTTTCAGGTCAGGTTGACCGCTCTCTTGTGTGTCGGGTTGCTTTGTCAGGTCGTTGGCATGCAGCCCACTGTCAATTTTTGTTGATACTTGGAACCACAGAGAGTTGAATTGGGATGTCGCAGTATAGGACAATTTGCTTGTCCAGGCTTGTTCTGAAAAAAAAATGCACCAGCAGCCACTCTGGTAAAGGGTGTAGCCTTCCAATGACCCTCCTAAATTCATGAATGTGCTCTTTGATGGGGCGGTCCCTCTATTTTAGGTTGCTGAGTTCCTCTTCTGCATATGGGTCCTCCTTCACCTCCTCAAATCTGGCCTCTAGCAGTTGCAGGAAGTCATCAATGTCTTGCAGTTGGATGGCTCTCCTCTTGTGTAGGGCTGCTAGCCATTCCCTTGCTTCTCCCTCTAGACCCTGTGCGATGGTATTCACTATGGCTTTGGGGGATGGGTAGAGGTGCCCATAGCGTTCTAGGTGAATATCAGCTAAATCAAGGAATAGGGCTAGCTGGTCTGAGTCCTCTGAATTGGGGTGGGTCGTTCAGCCCTACTCCTCCAACTCCTGTTGGCCTCTGTATGCTTGCACCTGATATGGCTTGTCATCTTCTTCACCTCTAGTTCAGAGAAAGGGAGGGGGTTGCCTGCTCTTGGCAGCCTGCCTGCTGCGTGGGAGAAGCACTGGTTGCCATTTTGAGCTTCTTCTCCTTCTATTGGGAGGGGGCTGCACTCCAGTCTGCATCTCCTCCCTTCAACAGGATCAGATGTCCCTCCCTTAACATGAAGGGTGGCTCGGTCAAAATCCTCCCTCAATTGCTTTTTTGCACTCCCTAGGGATTCCATCTGGGGCTTTGGGAGCCTGGCTTGTTTCCAGTCCCATCTCCAGTCCCACCTCCAGTCCACCCTTGCCAGCTTGCTTGAGACCATTCCCTGTATCTGGGAATTGGAATAAGGGAACTCTACCTCAGCTGCCTTAGGGGTTAATTTCCAAAAGTACTCATCCTTTCTTGCTTCTGCTGCTGGGGAAGACATCACAGCGTGGAGGTGTGGAACTCTGATGGGGGGGCTGGTCGACTTCCTCCAGTTGAAATCAGGCTTTCTCGCATTAATCCACTTTCTGCCATGGTAGCCTGATTTTCCCCCCAAGCACCCCAAATATTGGGGGAGTGCTCAGAGAGCCCGGGATTCAGGAAACCCGGAAATCTTGATAGATTTTTAAAAGTCAATTTAGGCTCTCTGTGAAGTTCCCAAAAGATGACCTAATTAATTTATGAGCCTTGAGACAGAGTTCAAACAAAACCCCTTCATTTATTAGGATCATCTTAGCATTACTTCTGTGGAGCCTAAACTGACTTTCGCTTAATTGTGTTTGAACTTTACCCTCCAAATGCCCCCCCTTCTGTCCTGCGTCATAAATCATATTCTCTAAACCTTCCCCCCCTTTCCTTTGTAACTTTGTAACTTTAATAAGATTTGTATGCCGCCCACTTCCATTGGGACTCTGGGTGGCTCACAACAAAATAAAAGCATTTAAGAGTTTTTAAAAAATACAACATTTAAAATTAATACATCAACCATACAGTCAAGTGGGGCTGGATAAATCAACAGCCCCAGGCCTGCCGGAACAGCCAGATCTTGACAGCTTTATGGAAGGCCGGGAGAGTGGTAAGGGTCCAGATCTCTGCGGGTAGATCATTCCACAGGGCCGGTGCAGCTACAGAGAAGGCCCTCCCTCGGGGGGCCGCCAGCCGGCATTGTCCAGTCGACAGCACCCGAAGGAGGCCCAACCTGTGCGAACTTATTGGTCATTGGGAGGTGAATGGCAGGAAGTGGTCTCTCAGGTAGCCAGGTCCAATACTATGTAGGGCTTTAAAAGTAACGACTAGCACCTTGAAGCGGGTCTGGAGACCAATGGGGAGCCAGTGCAGCTCACAGAGGATAGGTGTGAATGGATGTATCTAGGTACACCCATTATCGCTCGCGCGGCTGCATTCTGGATCAACTGTAGTCTTCGAACACTCCTCACGGGCAGCCCCATGTAGAGCATGTTACAGTAATCCAGACTTGAGGTGACGAGGGCATGAGTGACCATTCGAAGTGCCACCCAGTCCAGGTAGGGCCGCAACTGGTGCACCAGGTGAACCTGGGCAAAGGCCCCCCTGGTCACAGCTGACAGATGGTGTTCTAACGTCAGCTGTGGATCCAGGAGGACAACCAAGTTGTGGGCCCTCTCCGAGGGGTGTATAACTTCACCCCCCAGGCTAAGAGGTGGAATGTCTGGACCATCCTTGGGAGGCAGCATCAATAGCCACTCGGTCTTGTCGGGATTGAGTGCAAGCTTGTTCACTTGTTCCAGGCCCTGACAGCCTCCAGGCACTGGCACATCACTTCAACTGCTTTGCTGAGTTGGCACAGGGCAGATAGATACAATTGAGTATCGTCCGCATATTGATGATATTTAATCCCGAGCCGGTGTATGATCTCACCCAGCGGCTTCATGTAGATATTAAATAGGAGGGGGGACAGGACCGAACCCTGCGGCACCTCATATGAGAGGGGCCTAGGGGTCGATCTCTGTCCCCCAACCAACACCAACGGTCCAAGAGGTAGGAGGAGAACCACCTTAAGACGGTGCCTCCCACTCCCACCTCCCGTAACCATCGCAGAAGGATACCATGGTCGATGGTATCGAAGGCCGCTGAGAGGTCAAGAAGCACTAGGATAGAGTAATGTCCTCTATCCCTGGCCCGCCAGAGATCATCGATCAGCGTGACCAAAGCAGTTTCGGTGCTGTAACCAGGCCTGAAACCCGACTGAAAGGGATCCAGATAATCTGTTTCATCCAAGGTCCATCGAAGTTGAAAGGCCACCACCTTCTCAACAATCTTCCCTACGAATGGGAGGTTGGAGACTGGGCGATAGTTATTCAGGATGGCTGGATCCAGGGAAGGCTTCTTAAGGAGGGGTCTCACCACCGCATCCTTTAGAGGGTGCGGGAAGGATCCCTCCCGAAAAGAGGTGTTAACAATCCTCTGGAGCCAGCCACGTGTCCCCTCCCTGCTGGTCGAGACCAGCCAGGAGGGACACGAGTCCAGTAAACAGGTGGAGGCACTCACTGCTCCCCTGGCCTTGTCCACTTCCTCAGGAGTGACAAGTTGAAACTCGCTCCATAAAATCCGATCAAGACCTTCCCCCGGTGCCTCGGCTGGTACCGTCCAAGTGGACTCCAGGTCCGTCTGAATCCGAGCGATTTTATCTGACAGAAACTGAACAAATTCCTCAGCTCTACCCTGTAGAGGCTCATCCGCATCCCTCCCTTTCAAGAGGGAGCGGGCTATCCTAAACATTGCGGCTCGGCGCGATTCTGCAGATGCAATAAGAGCGGCAAAATGTGCACATTTTGCTGCCTGTATCGCCACTAGATAAGTCCTAATAAAGGCTCTTAATTGTGTTCGGTCGGATTCAGAGTTACTAGCCCTCCAGCGCCGCTCTAGGCATCTCTTTTGGTGCTTCATCTCCCGGAGTTCCTTGGTAAACCAAGGAGCCCTCCTGGATCCACTGCCGTGGAGAGGCCGTAAAGGCGCAATCCGGTTTAGAGCCTCCGCCGCCGCTGTATTCCAAGCAGCAACCAAGGACTCCGCCGGACTGTGGGCCAGAGAGTCAGGTATCTCACCAAGTGCCGAAAGTCTGGTTTCCAAAAGTCAAGCCTCAGTAGGAAGTGATCTGACCATGACAAGGACAAGATCTTAATGCCCTTCAAATCTAGATCATGTCTCCATTGCTCCGAGAGAAATACGAGGTCAAGCGTGTGACCCGCTGTATGAGTCGGACCCTGAATTATCTGGGTCAAGTCCATGGCTGTCATGGAAGCCATGAACTCCTGCGCCCCATCAGGCCGTTCGCCAAGCAACAGCAGGTTGAAATCCCCCAGCACTATAAGCCTGGGGAACTCAACCACCAGCTCGGCTACGGACTGGAGGAGCACAGGCAGGGCTGTTGTAATGCTGTTGGGAGGTAGGTACGTTAGCAACAAACCCACTTGACCCCCAAGTTCTAACTTCACCAGCAGGGACTCACACCCGACAATCTCCGGAGCAGGGATCCTACGAGGAACTAATGACCCTCGGATGATGCCTGCCACTCCCCCACCCCTTTCTCTGGTGTCACGGCTGGTGGAGCACCTGAAACCCTTCTGGGCACATTTCAGTGAGGGGGACTCCTCCCTCATGGGCCAGCCAGGTTTCAGTAATACATGCCAGGTCTTCCCCCTCGTCTAATATTAGGTCCCAGATGAGGGGAGCTTTGTGAACCACAGACCTGGCATTTAGCAACAGCAGCCTGAGACCAGTGCCCTGACAACTCTCGCCATCTGGTCCTGGAGTGGAGCTAACAGGGCCAGAAGGGGGGATCACTGTGACGTAGTGAACCCTCCTTCCCCGGTAATGGCTAGCCCTATAACTCCCGTCAAACCTGCCTCTCACAACTATGACCAGAATGCACCAGCCCATCCCCACACCTGTAGGCCCCACTTCCCCTCCCATGGCCTCCATTCTCCCCGGCAGGCCAGTCATACCACACATTCTGGGACGAGAGGCAGATCCGGGCCCCCATCCACCTCTGCTTGTGCACTCAGTGGTGGAGGCTCTGGGTCACACTCTCAGTCCCCCCATCCATACCGGCCAAGCACTCTGCACATGCATACCCCACTAATTAAAATACAACAATACAATAAAATGGCTGTGAAAAATTCATTAATTTAAAACTGTGGGATCATTCAGTCAACACACACATACCACATGCACTCACCATACCAAAGGGAAAATTGTGCAGTTGTTAAAAACAGTGCAAATTCAAATAGAGTTTGTGGGTGGGTTTGCCAAGAGTCCAGTCAGGAGGGTTTCCCGAAGTGTAAAGGGGAAGTAATTTTCTTCCTTACTCGGGAGATGACATAAGTGATATTGCAAAAGAGAGGTCCAAAAAGTTCCAGGCGGCTATGATGGAATGCCTTAAGTCCAATGTCCAGCAACCAGTGTTGAACAGGCATGAGTAGAAAGCCAGTTAAAAGAACCCCATCTGAGTAGGTGCAAGCCGAGGACCAGAGAAGAAGGGAAAGGCCGCAGTATGGAGAAAGCCTAGAGGGAAGGCCAACTGCCAGATCTTATGTCGCCCCATGACAAATCGCAGAACCCTCTATGAAGCCAGCCAGCAGAGTCAGACGACAAAGGAGATGGGGCGTAGATGACAAACACGCCCGGAACGACCAGCAATGCGTTCTGCTGAAATAGAGTAGAGGGGCGGCACCTAAGGAGACTACGGCAGCTGAGGCATAAGCCAGCTGCCTCGTCTTGCCCAGCGCAGATTCAAAGACGCACCTCCTTCAGCCATAATAGTTCAATAGATCTCCAATAGACTCCAGTTCTCCAATAGTTTTACCCCCAACTCACTGTTTAGAATTTATATCCAAGTTAATTTTGCCAATATCATAGCATGTATATATTATTAAATAATGTCCATTGACATTTCCTTGTTGTTATTATAATTGGCTAAAAATCATTTACTATTTATGTCCCATCTCCTTTCATCGGACACCCCCCCCCCTAAAAAAAAACCCTTACACCTTTATGACAAGACCTAAATAAAAATTTGTTAATAAAATTTATAGATTTTTTCCCAAGTCGCAATTTGCAATTTATATCCAAATTTCTTTTACTAGTTTGCCAGTACATGTATATATCATTAAGCTGTATCCATTATCATTTCATTATTGTTATTATAGTTAATTATTTGTTAACAAATACACATTTAATAACAATCTAAAACAATCTAAGAGTTACTAAATTCCTACTTATTGATCACTTCTCTACACAATTGACTTTTACTTAAAATATGTCATAAAGGTATAATGGAGGATTGTTTGGAGGATTGTTTGAAATAGCTAATGAATGCCATTAAGTGGTTGTGTCTTTAAGTATGAATGATTTGAGGTAAAAGCACGTTCAAACAATTGTAGTCAAATGAGAATTGTGGTACATTGATAGTAAGATATACAAAGATTTTTTATTTAAAGTGTATAATCTAATATGAACTATAAGTAATGACTGTGGAAGAAATCCACGAAAGTTATCTGTAACCAATCGACATGCTTTCTACAAGATGTAATGAAGGATGATTCTTTTTTTGTGTTTTTGTTCAATTAAAATAAAATAAAAACTTTTCAAAAAATAAATAAATCATATTCTCCAACTAGATTGTAGAAATATGAGACTAAAGGTATGCATGGAATTCTCCTCCTTTTTAAAGTTGATAGTAGTCATGGAAACGCTTTAGACATTGACAGTAATCTCTTTTCCTTTGTAGACCAGAGGCTTTTCTCTTGTTTTGTGGTAGACTTCATCCCTTGTTTTTTTCTTCATGAACCTTACATATATCTTTCTCATGAGTTTATGTCTACGTGCATAATTTGTGTGGATTCAATTACCCCTCATCTATCTCGTTTTCCACTTCTTGTTTATTTTTTGTAAAGGTTAAGCTAAAAGTTCTGCCATTAATTTTGGAAGTTCTTCCTCCTTACTTTCCACATATTTTGGAATCCAAAGTAAAATGTTAATTTCTCCATCTCTAAATTTATTATGGCTTTTTCCAGTTCTTTATTTACTGCCATCATTCTATTTTCCATTAAATCCAGTTTCCTTTCCACTTGTTCTGATCTAGCTTCCACTGTTTTTATTTTTTGTTCATTTTTTTGTTATCATTTCCAGCATTGGGCGAATTCTATCACCTAATTTGTGTACCTCTCCTTTCACTTATCCTACATCACTTGATTTCTTCATGATTTTTTGTCATTACCTCCTGCATCTTCATCATCATCTCCTGAATTAATGTTAGGGTTTTTTGCATATTCTAAAAATTCATAGTCGAACCTGATTTCTCTCCTCCTAGTATACTTTCCACTGAACATGTTCCTGATGGGGAGGCTACCATAGAAGTTGTTTTCTCCCCCCCCCCGCCCTATTTTTGTGACTGTGGTGGTCGTGCTCATCATTTTGATATTTTTGAAGAAATTTTTCCACAGTATCATATATCCCCTTCGCTTTTTTAATGCAGAATAATATTTTATGCAAAATAATATTATATTCTAATACCCCCATATCACTCTCAATATCACAATCTAAATATTATATATCTTTCTCTTCTCTGCTTTCACATTATTATATATTTTTTCAAATATCAAGATTTCACAATATACCTCTAAAAATACCTCTATAGTATTTAGTTTACTTTCAGATAAATTTAACTTAATAGTACAATTATTTATTTATTTATTTATTTATTTTATAGTTAGTAATTAATAATTAATAAGTCAATTGTTTCCTTATCTACCTAAAATATTCTATGCAAGTAATAAATTTGTATTATCACTTTTTCATTCAATTCAATTACATTCAATTTCTTAAACAATAGTTTTCTAATTTCCAAATCAGAACAGTTTTTATTATTTTCTATAAACTAATATTAAATGCAATAATAATCCTAAATAAAGGAAAGATCCTAATGCAAGTAACTGAAATGTACTATATAACTATTTATAATATATTTATCATTAAATACCTAAGTACTATAAGCAATATAATATTTATATAATAGATATAATAAATATATAATATATAGTATATAAATATATCACATCAGTTTATTGATAGATCTCACAGGATAATATAACTAACAGGCCACTATCCGTTCCTGGGGTTTGTGTTTATCACTTTTCCAGTCTATCTCTTTGAAGAGAAAAAAGAGCAAAAACTTTTCTGGAACTCTTCTAGAACTCTTCCAGAAATCTTGCTTAAAAAGGTACTATAAGTCCACTGTAACCCACCCTATTTTTATTAATAGTGGCTGGTTTTCATTTCTTCCTCTTTAAGTCCACTGTGAAAGATCTTTCCCCTCCAAAATGCTGTCGCTCTTCAACTTAGCACAGTCACAATCACCATAGTTCTCTCAAGCAAGTTTTCTCTCCCCACATGCATATAACTCTCTATTTAAGCCACAATTTTCCAGAAAACTTCAATTCTTTCACCAAAAGCCCAAGTTCACTCTTTCACTCACACCTCTCATGCATTTTATTTCCTTTTCACTGTTTAAAAACTCATCTCCTCTGCCCCTACTGTCAAATCACCGCTCCTCTTCCTTCTTGGAGACTCGCTCCTCCGCTATCACTTCACAAAGCTTTCACAATCTGAGAGTTTTCCTTTCTGTCTCTTATGTTCTCCACTTGCCAATACTTCAAGCCACTTACCACTCTTCTCTTCTTCCTCAAACAATTGGGCCGTCACACCTCCAGATCCGCCATGAAAGGCCGATTTCTTCCACACCTGATCTGAGGATTCCTCTTGTTATGTGGGAGATCATCCCTCTCTTCGCAGAACTCAGAGTGTTCCTTTTCTATCACCAATCCCTCCAAGATTAACTTTGCCCCTGTGGGCCTCAAAATGCACAAAAACTGGGTGAAACGGAGCAGAGCCCCATCCATTCACACCACTACAGTGTGACGTATCTGCCAGAAGTCTATTTCCTGCACAGTTTCATGCAATTTTCTTGGCAACTTTTTTAGACATGATTTGCCTTTGTCTCCTTCCTATGGCTAAGAGAGAGTGACTCACCCCAAATCGCCTACCATAGCTGGCTTTGTGCCTAAGGCAGAATTAGAACTCATGGTCTCTTGGTTTCTAGGCCAGAGTCTTAACTACTACCAAACTGGATTTCTTTTGTCTAATCTATACAAGGATATCTCTCCCTCTCTTTTGCTCATTGACCTTTCCTACACAACTCTTTTACTGTAATTTTTAGACAAGGATATGCTTACATTTGGGCCACATGAGACTTTTGTTACTGCCTGAAATGGTAGTGCTTTGTTTTAAACATATAAGACTTTAGCTACTCAAACACATAATTTCCTATTGTTTTCATATGTACTTTTAGGGCATGAAAGGAAGCTTGATGTTACTTTAGCAAGACTGAAAAACTGTCATAAAAATTAATTACCTGAATATGAGGGAAAAAACATGTAAATCAGAAAAAAGAAGCAACACAGTAACAGTATGATTTTAAACAACTTCAACATTCAACAAAAAAATGTTATATTTGGAAGAATAGAGAATAATGTTCTGTAGAGTCCACTGTTAAATGTTCTCCTGTCTCTGTAAAACAACAATCATGCACGACAAAGTATATTTTCTTAAATACTATTATACAAGATAACATGTTTCACTTCTATAGCAAAAGAATAGGATCCAGTGTCTATATTGTTACTGTTATTGTGCTTTTATAAAAATATTTCTGATTACTGTTTTATGGTATTTTGTGCAACTCTGTGTGTGTGTGTGTGTGTGTATATTGCTTCTTATTATCTTTTCTTTACAATTTACCTCAAAATGGAAGAGCCAACCTTTTACAACTGTTTTTGTCAGATGATATTCTGATAAAAGGATTATAGCAATAGCAATAGCAGTAGACTTATATACCACTTCATAGGGCTTTCAGCCCTCTCTAAGCGGTTTACAGAGAGTCAGCATATTGCCCCCAACAATCTGGGTCCTCATTTTACCCACCTCGGAAGGATGGAAGGCTGAGTCAACCCTGAGCCGGTGAGATTTGAACCGCTGAACTGCTGATCTAGCAGTAGCCTGCAGTGCTGCATTTAACCACTGCGCCACCTTGGCTCTTGCCCCACCTTGATTCTAACTAGTGATCATGTGAAGCTATTTACACATTCCTGACTAATCAAATATATTTAGAATTCAATGGGATTTTTACTCAAGTTGGGGAATCCTATAAGCCCATCTGAAAAGAGAAGTGTCTGAAAATATTTCCAGTTCCACAGAACTTACATTATTTCAGTGTTTCATTTTGGTTCAGTATATCATCCAATATTTGAACAAAATCTAAATCCAGAACTAATTAATTTTCAATTATTTCAAAAAGTTATTGGAGAAGTATAAGAAATGGAATTTCTGCAAAACATGTCTTTCCAATCCCTTACTAGTCACTCTAACCTGAAAGGTATTAATAGTAGCTCAACATTGTCAAATTGCCCCTCCCATAGGAATGTTCTTTTTAAAAAATAATATTTTTATTAAACAGATTTTTTTAAAAGACATTTTTTTTGCAATTTCCTTCTGTACATTTCCACCTCAGTATACATGCACTTCTCCCTTATTTCAGTTTCTCTTTCTCTATACATATGATACTATACATTCCTTAATTTACAATCCTTCATTATGTACCATTTCCATTTATACATGTTTGTTCATCTCTACCTATACATTGCTAATTTCTAACTCCTATGTGTTCTTCATTTAGTCTTTCCTTAAGGTTTACACCTGTCCTCTAGCCATTTGGATCACTCGTTCCATAACATATAATATTCTGTTTCCTCCTTTTCTTTTATTTCTTTTGTAAGTATGTCCATCTCTGCACACTCTAACACTTTCATTATAACATTCCCATCTGATGATATATTATTATTCCAATTTTGTGCATATATTATTCTCACTGCCATTATATGTATAATTAAATACTGTGGTTTTTTGACATATTTCCTTGTAGGTATTCCCAACAGAAATTAAGATGGCAGGCTGAACCAAAGTAGGCCTCAAGCCTGAACCAAACTAGGGTTTCATGATATTAAGCTTCAACTGTTCATATATAGGAATTGCAAAGGTTTGCTTTTAGGAAGTCTGCACATGAAATATACTGAAGCAAAGCATCTATTTTCAACTATCTGCTAGCTTGACTATAAATCTGTCTGGTAGACACATTATTAGTTCCTCAAAATATATGCTATGTCTGTCCGTTAGCTGACTATGTATTATGACTTCCTGTAGACATAATATTGCTGTAACTCAAGGGCAAACTTGAGGGGTGTTTCCAAAACTAACAGATGGCTTTAGCTAAAAACGATAAACTATAAAAGGAATTTCCTGCTTTCATTCGGGGTTCAGGCCATTGTTTCTGAACATGCACAATAAACTTTTTCCTTCTCTGAAGAGCTGGCTTTCGTGTCCTGTCTTTTGTACAACAAAACAATTTCAGTTTTGGGGAAGAAGGCGGGGCTTAGCAGTGAGAAGACGGACTTTCAGGCAGCTCCTGAGAGACCATCTAACCGGGTCATTTGGACAATTCTTTTTGGATCTAAGCTGTCCCGGAGAGACAGTGAAAGATAGAGGGAACTCCAGTGGTCCCAGAGATGTTTGCAAAATCTCTGGGAACCTAAGGAAAGCCCTCTTTGCCAGTGATTTCCAGATCAGCCGATGCTGACTGAAACTGCAGAAGCCCAGAGAGAGAGTGGATATGAACATGTCGTTTGGTGTGAGTTTTAAATCTTTTTTTCTTGTTGGAAAGAGAACACTCTAAATTTGGAAACTTAGTTTAAAATAAGGCTGACTAGTGAGAAAAGCGGTGAGGATAAATGTTGCCAATTGAAAGATCATTTTTCTGTTCCTTTTTTTAATCTTTGGAAGCCGGGCTGGACTTTCTTGTAATTCAAATGGGCCTTTTGTGCTCCTCTTTTTTGCTGTTGACATTTTTAACTTTGAACCTAGTGGGGACATTTAATTTAAACCTAAAGTGCTTTGAAGATCTGTTTTTTGTTTTCCTTTAGCTTTTTGGCTGTATTTTAACAATTAGTAATTAACAATCGCTACGGAAGTCCTAACAAAGCTAATGCAAGCTATAAACTACAAACCACAAGCTAACGCTGCCATCTAGTGGACTTGAACTATTGTTATCAAAATCCCCCTGTAATGCATTTGAAACCGTTGTTTACACAGCTGGATTTCTGTTAGACTAAACAATAGAGCTGAGAATGACCTTGGAAAGACTTTTATCTTAGGGGGGGGGAAGAGTCCGAAAAAACCATTTGTTTTAGCTTGTTGGCATCCTTTCATCTCTCAATATCATTCTCACACCATCCTGCTGCGGAGATATTGACATTGATTTTTTCTTTTTTGATCATTCTTGTTGACTTTTTGATTTTTTACACCTTTTTTTCTGTTTTGACCATTCCTTTTAACCTTTGGAATTCTTTTTGACCTTTTGACTATTTACACCTTTTTTCTTTTTCCCACTTGTAGCCTGAAGAACCCCTCCTTTTCTTTTTGGAGGGGGGGTTTCATATATATATATATATATATATATATATATATATATATATATATATATATATATATATATATATATATATATATATATATATATATATATATATATATATATATATATATATATATATATATATATATATATATATATATATATATATATATATATATATATATATATAAAGTCACAACCCCTGGTATGCCCAAATATGGGAGGAAGGTCACACTTCCACTCTCTGTCTTCGGCTCGTCACAAGAGACCATCCAGACAGAAACCCAATATTTTTTACTGTTGCCTTTTTATTACATTTGTTATATTTATGCTGATAAATAATCGAAGCACAGGTTCGATTCCCAGTAAGGGTGTGGCTAGCTGATGAGAGCTAAATAGCTTGAAATAGATCTATACTAGTCTCCCTTTATTTATTTATCAGCATAAATATAACATATATATATATATATATATATATATATATATATATATATATATATATATATATATATATATATATATATATATATATATATATATATATATATATATATATATATATATATATATATATATTCTTTTGTATTCTCTCTGTATTTCTTTCTCTTTTGAAGAAATTGGGACATCAATAGATGGCTCAATTTAAATTTTGAACAAAATAGTTGGAAGAGTTCCTTCTTTTTTCTTTTCTTTTTTTCCTTCTCTTTTCCTTTTTCTCTCCCTCCCTTTCCTCATCTCTCCCTCTTCTCCCTTGTGTCCCCTACGTACTTCACCCATTGTACTTATAACCTTCCACCCTCTAATACTAATTGGCTATGAGTAGAAAAGCAGTTGCTTTTGGCTCTACATCAACCTCAGCCTCCTCACCTGCGGGAGGCCAGAGGACAACACAGACAATGCCCCAGCATGAAAAAGAGAAGGAAGCAAATTTTGAAACACTTATGCAAATGATGCAGAAAATGCAAGCAGGAATTGACAGTAAAGATGACAAGTTAGACACCCTTGTAAAGAAGTTTGAGAGTATGGAAAAAATGGAGGTAATGGAACAACAAAATCAAAGCATAGTGCAAAAAGTTGATAAAATGGAAGGGAAAATTGAAAGTATGCACAATTGGATGGTGAAATATGAAGACAGGATTCAAAAAATTGAAAACAAAATCCAAGAAGGAGAGAAGAAAACTGAGAAGCTAGAGACCAGACTAAGTGATGTAGAAAGAGAGATCAGTGGAATATTAAGATAGGAGATGGATAGGTCTGAATTCTTCTTAAGATTTCAAAACATAGAAGAAGAAAAAGGAGAGGACTTAGTTCAGATAATTTCAAATATTCTGACAGATGTTCTGGAGATGTCCCAGGACAAAATAATAGAAAATATAGACGAAAGTTTTAGAGTATACACAAGATATGCAATGAAAAATGCTCTCCCAAGGGAAGTGCATGTAAGATTTACTAAGAAAACAATTAAATCACAAATCTTACAGAAATTGAGAGATAGAAAATTAGAATATAAAGGTAAGGAGATTGTAGTTCTCAAACAAATTCCGAGAGAGGTGAGAGAGAGGAGAAGAGAATACCAATTTCTGACCAAAGTATTGATAAAAAAGGTGTTAATTACAGATGGCTCATACTGGAAGGTTTACTATGTACATGGCAAGGACAAAGACACAGGATAGATACAATTGAGAAGGCAGAAGCTTTCTACGAAGAATACTTTAGAGAAATGGCTGAGAAAGCTGGGAAAGATGACTCAGCGGTACAAATACTGGAACCACCTGCAACTGCGACCGAAAAAATAGAAGGAGCAGTATGTAGAAGTGAGAAAGAAGGGGCGATGGGGGATGGAAGCCGTAAAGAAAAACGAGAATCCAGATCTACTAGAATGATAAATCCTGTATATAAAGTATAAACATGGAATAAAGAAAAATGATTACAATTTACATTAATGGACTTAATTCGGTAATTAAAAGAAAGAAAATATTTTATAAATTAGAGAAATTACAACTTGACATAATTTGCCTACAAGAACTACATATCCAAAAGAAATATGAACACTTATTAACTCAACCAAAGCTTGGGAAAATGTTTTCATCATTGGCGAATTGCAAAAAAAGAGGAGTGGTCTTTTATATTAAAGGCAACATTCCAGCAAAATTAGTCTATGCAGAGGAAGAGGGAAGAATTTTGATGGTGGAAATTATGGATACCAAAAAAACACTCCTAATTGGAATCTACGCCCTCAATGAAAAACAAGATGAATTTTACAAAAAACTACACAAAAAAGTTTTGGAACTAGACTATGCTGATATTTGTATGATGGGAGACTTTAATTGCATTGTGAATCAAAATATGGACTATAAAACACACAAAACAAAAAAATTAAATAGGAAGCCTCTGCCGAAATCCTTCTTTAGGATGACAGATGAAGTAAATCTAAAAGATATATGGAGAGAAAAAAATGCTAAAAAAGAACAATACACCTTCTATTCAAACAGACATTCATCATTTTCTAGAATAGATATGATATGGGTCTCAGCAGAGTTGAGCTCCAACATAAAAGAAATTGAGATTGGAGCAAGTACCTGGGCGGACCACAATCCAATTTTAATTAAATGGAAAGGCCAAAGGGCAAGACCTAGATGGACACTAAATAACACTATAATGAAAGAGAAAGAGTTTGTACAAAAAATGGAAAAAGAGCTAGTCCTTTTCTTTAAAGAAAATAGGAAAGAAGATACATCGTTGCAGAACCTCTGGGATACAATGAAGGCTGTTATCAGAGGTTTGACAATAGACTACAAAGGAAGAGAAACTTAAAGAAAAGACAAATGCATAAAGCTTTAGATAACGACTATAAAATACTTGAAAGAGAACTACAGAGAGCACCACAAAAAAAAGATGTTAAAATAAAAATGGACATAATTAAACACAAAATGGACCTATTAGAAAAGGAAGAACTGGCACAAAAAATTAGAGGTGCCAAACAGAATTATTTTGAAAATGCGAATAAGCCAGGCAGGTGGTTGGCATATAAGATGAAAAAAGAGAGAGAAACAAAGAAAATATTTCAACTAAGAGATAAAAAAGGAGAAATTCAGTATGGAAATATTGAGAAAAAAAATATTATACAAGACTACTATGCTAAACTCTATGAACAAGAGAAGGTGGAGGAGGGACGAGTTAAAAAGTACTTACAAGATGCCAATCTCCCCCAGGTACCACACGACACTAGAACAATGTTAGAAAGTAAAATAACAATGATGGAGCTAATAGAGGCACTTAAAAAACAAAACAACGGGAAAGCTCCAGGACCAAATGGACTACCGGTGGAATTTTACAGAACATTTGAAGAAACACTGACCTTCCCACTCCTACAAGTCATGAATGAAGTGATGTCTGAGAGCAAAATACCGAAGTCATGGTCAGAAGCGTATATCACACTACTACCCAAGGAAGAGACCAATCTAATACAAATCAAGAATTATAGACCAATCTCCTTATTAAATTCAGACTACAAGCTATTTGCATCTATACTAGCTGAGAGACTTAAAAAATATTTAAATGGCTTCATCCACTCAGATCAAAATGGCTTCTTACCTAAAAGACAAATTAAAGACAATATGAGAATGATTTTGAATACTTTGGAATACTATGAGGCCCATCCTGAAAAGCAAATGGCACTGATGTTCCTCGATGTGCAGAAGGCTTTTGACAATGTGAATTGGCAATTTATGTTTTTGCAACTGGAGCAGATGAATTTTGGCAAGAAATTCACTCAAACTATACGAATGATATATCAGAAACAAGCAGCAAAGATAATGGTAAATGGAGAACTAACAGATCCGATCGAAATAAAGAGAGGTACAAGACAAGGCTGCCCACTATCACCACTACTTTTTGTCCTAACACTAGAGGTCTTAAACAGAAAGATCAGAGAAGAAGAAGAAATAAGAGGAATGAAAATTAAGAGAGAAGAGTATAAACTACAAGAGTTTGCAGATGACTTAGTTTTTATTCTTGAAGATCCATTAGAAACAGCACCCAAATTGCTAGAAAGAATAGAGGAATATGGAGAAGTAGCAGGCTTGAAAATAAACAAAGATAAAACAAAGATCATGACGAAGAATATCCCAGCAACACAAAAGGAAGAGCTGTCAGAAATGTTGCAGATTCAAAATACAAGCAAGGTTAAATATTTGGGGATATACCTATCACCTAGATGTAGCACTCTTAAAGAGGATAACTATACCAGACTAAAATGACAAATAGCAATTGATTTGGAGAAATAGGAAAATTTGCACTTATCAATGATGGGAAGAATCTCTACAATTAAAATGAACATTCTACCTAGAATTCTATACCTGTTTCAGACAATCCCAATCAGATTGGGTAAGGACTTTTTTCAAGATCTAAATAAAATAGTTCTGAAATTTATTTGGCAAGGGAAAAAAGCTAGAATAAAACTTAAATTACTACAAGATGCTAGATCTAGAGGAGGATTTGGGCTACCTGATTGGGAGCTATACTATCAAGCAACAAACTTGATGTGGATTAAGGAATGGATATCATTAAAAAAACCTCTAGATTATTGAATGTAGAAGGTCACGACTTATTGTTGGGATGGCATGCTTTCTTATGGTATAAGGGAACTAAATCACATGGCTACTTTAGAAGACATTATATAAGGGAGGCGTTGTTGTTAAACTGGGTAAAGGTAAAAAGATTACACTATTTGAAAATTCCAGTCTGGATATCAACAATTGAAGCATTTTCATATCCAATAATATATAAAAAGGAACAAACAGTTAGATAATAGAATTATTGAATGCAGAGGGTCAGCTCAAATCTATTCAAGAGTTGAAACAAGAAGGGATGGAAATGAACTGGTATTCATATATACAGATACAATCTAGATATAATGAAGATAGAAAAACTAAAGGTCTTTATAATAAAATGACTGAGTTAGACAAAATTTTAACAGGTACTGATGAAAAAGTAATTTAAAAACTATATGGATATTTATTGGAGTTTAAATTGCATGAAGAACAAGTTAAAGAAACTATGATAGCTTGGGGAAAAAACTTTAGGTATGGGATTGACTTAGAGAATTGGCAGAAATTGTGGTCTCAAAATTACAAAATGACAATGTCTACTGCATATAGAGAAAACTTGTATAAGATGTTTTACAGGTGACACCTACCCCCAACCAAAATCGCAAGAATGTTCAAGAATAAATCAGAAAAGTGTTGGAAATGTCACCAGATACCTGGTTCATACTACCACATGTGGTGGACTTGCACTGAAGCTAAAAGATACTGGACTAAAATCCACATGTGGTTGAAGAAAATGACACACAAACAAATAGACTTTAAACCAGAGGTCTTTTTATTGGGGATCATACCAGAAATCTACAACAAAGACTTAAAATATCTGATTGTAAATGTGTTAACAGCAGCCAGAATTGTATTTGCAAAAAACTGGAAAAACGAAACAATACCAAAACAGGAAGAAGTTATCCGAAAAATAATGGACTGTGCTGAAATGAGTAAATTGACATTTGAAATTAGAGAGCAAGAGGATGAGCAATTTTATAAGATATGGGATTTGTTTTATCGGTGGCTAGGGGGGAAAAAAACCTTTGGAAATGAAAAATGATATACTTATGCTTTAATTGAAGAAAGTGAATGATGATATAATTATGCTGTGAAATAATCTAACAATGATACAATGAAGAATTAATATAAGGTCTGGTGATATAATGTATAATGTTAAGAACTTATTATAATGATATTTCGCTGCTGATAAGCAATTCTAATAAGGGAACAAATGAAAACTGGTATATATAGGCAGCGACATATTGTTGAAGAATGAAGGAATAAGATCTTTGTTTGAAGGTATGAAATGCAAGGATAACAATGAATATAAGTATACTTTCTGGGGGAAAATAATGCAAATGTTAACTGAATATATATTGTAGAATGAAAATAAGGCCTTTAGTTATATTTAGGGTGACCAGACGTCCCGCATTTGGCGGGGCAAGCATGATTTTTCATCATTTTTCCCGCGTCCCGCCCGCTTCATTTTGGCACTCGCTGGCTCCCCCGCCCATCATCAGCTGCCGCTAGCTCGCTCGTTCCGTTCCCTATTCTATTCTACACTAAAAATCTAAGCCAGCCCAGCCTGCCGCTCACTGATTGGCCTGGACTCCAGTCAATCAGTGAGCTGGCTGGGATGGAAAATGCGGCGTGCTTAAAGTTTTCCATCCCAACCAGCTCACTGATTGGCTGGAGTCCGCTTAGCACACCGCATGAGTCGCAGAAGTCTCCATTTCATTTCGCCTTTGTGGCCGTTTGCTTTGTTTTGCTGCTTCACTGGTGAGTAAACCGGGAATTAGTAACCTGCGCAGGGTTAGTGAAACAGCCGCCGCCGCCCTCCTCCCCTTCCCTGTGTGCGAGAAAGGCGCCCGCTCACCAGCCCGCGCCAGCCCGCTCACCCTTGGGCTCCGGGGGCAGCACCTTCCCAGCTCCGCTGCTGCCGTGCTGCTTCCTTCGTGCCCTGCTGAGTTTTCCCTGTGTCTCCCAGGTCGCGCCCATCCTGTGTGCGAGAAATTCTGCAGGGCGCAAAAGAAGGTGCTGGGGAGGTGCTGCCCCCCGGAGCCCAAGGGTGGCTGGGCGGACTGGCGAGCGGGCACCTTTCCCTGTGTCCCCCAGGTGTGGTTGGGAGGGAAAAGCGCTTGGCATGAAGAAGGACTTTCTTCCAACCAGCGAAACCCCCAATCGCCAGGGGCATCGGACTCCAAACCCCATCGCAGGAATCCCCACTCGCCAAGATCGTAGGACTCCAAGTCCCATCCCCTCCGCCCATCCCTGCCAGTGCAGCCCCTGGCGCAATTGGGCTGCGATCGGCGGGCGTCCCTGCTGCAATCCGCGCCGCCCGCCGCATCAGCCGGAATCTAATTCAAGAGATCTTAATCTTGACAGCGTTGTTGGGATCTGCGGGTGAAATTACTTTAATCAGTGGGGTAAAGTTCTTTCTTTCGCTCACCCAAGCTCTGATGAGGGGGAAAGAGAGGACTTTCCTTACGCCCGCATCAGAGCTGGGGGGGGGGGGGGGAGAAAGGACTTTACCCCATTGATTAAAGTAATTTCACCCGCAGATCCCAACAACGCTGTCATGATTAAGATCTCTTAAATTAGATTCCGCTGATGAGGTGGGCGGCGCGGATTGTAGCAGGGACGACCACCGATTGCAGCCCGGCTGTGCTGGTGGGGACGGGCGGGGTGGGATGGGACTCCCCACTCGCCAAGATCGTAGGACTCCAAGTCCCATCCCCTCTGCCCATCCCCGCCAGTGCAGCCCCTGCCACATCAGCCGGATTCCTTGAATCCCCGCACGTGTGCGCAACGCAGTTAGGCGGGGGGAGCTCCGTTTGGGATGCGCTCCATAGCCGGGTTTTTTTCTTTTATTTTTTTAATTTAATTTTTTAAAATATTAAATGAAGCCGCCAAAGCCCAGGATCCCTGCCTGCCCAGCTGAGGTGTGATCTGAGCCGAGGGGGGAGGAGGGGGAGGCACCGCCGCCGCTGTGAAGCCTCCAAAAGAAAAGGATCCCTGCCTGCCCAGCTGAGATGTGATCCGAGCCGAGGGGGGAGGAGGGGAGGCACCACCCTTGCTGTGAAGCCTCCAAAAGCAAAGGATCCCTGCCTGCTCAGCTGAGGTGTGATCCGAGCCGAGGGGGGAGGAGGGGGAGGCACCACTGCTGCTGTGAAGCCTCCAAAAGAAAAGGATCCCTGCCTGCCCAGCTGAGGTGTGATCCGAGCCGAGGGGGGAGGAGGGGAGGCACCACCCTTGCTGTGAAGCCTCCAAAAGCAAAGGATCCCTGCCTGCTCAGCTGAGGTGTGATCCGAGCCGAGGGGGGAGGAGGGGGAGGCACCGCCACCGCTATGAAGCCTCCAAAAGCAAAGGATCCCTGCCTGCCCAGCTGAGGTGTGATTCGAGCCGAGGGGGTAGGAGGGGGAGGCACCACCGCCGCTGTGAAGCCTCCAAAAGCAAAGGATCCCTGCCTGCTCAGCTGAGGTGTGATCCGAGCCGAGGGGGGAGGAGGGGGAGGCACCACCCTTGCTGTGAAGCCTCCAAAAGCAAAGGATCTCTGCCTGCTCAGCTGAGGTGTGATCCGAGCCGAGAGGGGGAGGAGGGGGAGGCACCACCCTTGTGAAGCCTCCAAAAGCAAAAGATCCCTGCCTGCTCAGCTGAGGTGTGATCCGAGCCGAGGGGGGAGGAGGGGGAGGCACCACCCCCACTGTGAAGCCTCCAAAAGCAAAAGATCCCTGCCCGCTCAGCTGAGGTGTGCTCAGAAGACCTCCAAGGTCCCCTCCAGCTCAATTCTGATTTGACCAGAGCCCTGGTCAACAGTTGCAACACCGACATTGTGGAATGAGGGTTGCAATAGCCATTGCAAGCCACTAAATGGACTTTCCAGCCCCTGTTGTCTTTCTTAGAGAAGAATGCAGAATACCTGAGCTGGAGATCATCTAGTCCAACCCCCTGCTCAAGCAGGAGACCTGATACCATTTCAGGCAAACTGTTGTACATTATCTTTTTCAAAACCTCCTGTGATGGATCACCCACAACTTCTGGAGGGAAGCTGTTCCACTGGTTAATTGTCCTCACTGTCAGGAAATTTCTCCTTAGTTCTAGGTTGCTTCTCTCTCTGGTTAGTTTCCATTAATTGCTTCTTGTCCTTCAGGGGCTTTGGAGAATAGGTTGACCCCTTCTTCTTTGGGGCAGTCCCTCAAATATTGGAAGACTGCCATCATGTCACTCCTAGATCTTCTTTTCGATAGACTAGAAATCCACAATTCCTGCAACTATTCTTCATATATTTTATCCTCTGGTCCCCTAATCATCTTTTTTGCTTTTCTCTGCACTCTTTCCAGAGTCTCCATGTCTTGAGACTGATTGATTGGTGGATCTCAAGTAGCTTCTATCCATCTCAAAGCCACAAAATGTTTCCTCCAGGCTCTTATCACAGATCACTTATGTTACTAACTTATCAGCTGCAGTTATTCACTTAAGAACTGTCAACTGTGGCAAGACAGGTGGTATAATGGGCTTAGTGACCAAAGTTACAATGGCATTGAAAAAAGTGACTGATGACCATTTTTCACACTTAGCGACCATTTTCACACTTAGCGACTGTTGCAGCATCCTCATGGTCACGTGATCAAAATTTTGATGTTTGGCAACAGATTCATATTTATGATGCTTTCAGTGTCCTGGGGTCATGTAATCGCCTTGTGTGACCTTTTGACAAAATATAAATTTTTTAATCAAGCCACCCTGCCCCCGGTCAATGGTGTCCCTCTTTACCAATCTGAAAATCTGGTCACCTTAAAGTT
The DNA here is from genome assembly GCF_051295495.1 of Thamnophis sirtalis. Lineage (NCBI taxonomy): Eukaryota > Metazoa > Chordata > Lepidosauria > Squamata > Natricidae > Thamnophis > Thamnophis sirtalis. The sequence continues at coordinate 61,681,949 of NW_028261388.1, forward strand.
ATATTAGATGAAACATTTGAGACAGTAAATATTATTTTAAGATGTAGATGTTAAAACACTTGTAACCAAACGACATGCTGCATGTGATGATGGTTTTTTTTTTCTTTTTTGTGTTTTTTCCTTTTTTTTTCTTCTTTTTTTTAACCCTAGGTTATTGTGGTGTCTATTAAATATATAACAGAGAGATATGGGGTGTGTGTATGGGGGGAAACGTAGTAGGGATGGTTTGCTACAGGCAGGGGAGTAAGAAACGATACGAAATCAAAATCTATTAAATGAAACAACGAATGTATAAGAATGATAAAGGTTAAAACACCTGTAATCAAATGACATACTGTATGGGATGATGGGCTTTGTTTTCTTTTTTTTGTGTGTGGTTTTTTTTTCCCCTCTGCCTTTCTTTTTCTATTGTTATGTGATTATGTTGTCTATGTAACAAAAATAAAAAAAATTCCTATATAAAAAAAAACAATTTCAGTTTCATATCTATTTGCTGTTTAGTAATTTCTTCCAGCCATTTTCTTATTCTATTCCAATATTGTTTAGCCTTTGGGCATAACCACCACATGTGTTCCTTGATTTTACCTACATTTCCAACAGTCTGGTGATAACTTCGGGTACATTTTAGCCATTCGCATTGGTGGGAGATGCCATCTATAGAACATTTATACATAATTTCCTTATAGGATACTGCCATTGTCAATTTATAATTTTCATTCCAAATTTTTTCCCATTTCTTCAAATCAATACTGCAATCAAAATTTTTGGCCCAAGTTATCATAGTTTCTTTAACTATCTCCTCCTCCATTCTGTAATTCAATAAGTAGTTATATATTTTCTTGATCAATTTATTCTCTGTACCTTGTAAAATTTTATCTAGATCTTGTGATTCTATTTGGAATCTGTACTGTTCTTTATCTTTCTTATATCTAGCCTGTATCTGCATATATGACCACTAATCAATGTCTATGCCCTCTTCTTTTAGTTCTAATCTTGTTTTTAATTGCCCCTGATCGTTTAGTAAATCTTCATATCTTTTGATTTTATCTATATTTAATACATTTGGGTAGATTAATGCTTCCATCATTGACAGCCAATTCGGAATTTTAATATAGTGTTTTTCTTTAGTTTTTTGCCATACTTATAGCAAAGCATTCCTAATTAAATGTTTCTGAAAATAACTCTGGATTTTATTTTTACTGTCCCATATAAACACGTGCCATCCTAACTGTAAGTCATGGCCTTCTAAAATCAGTGTTCTTTTATTTTTTTAACTCAATGCAATTTTTGATCCATGTAAGTACCATTGCCTGGTAGTAAGTCTCCCAATCCGGGAGCCTAAATCCTCCTCTTCCTCTACTAACCTGCAATAATTTTATTTTAATTTGTGCTTTCCCCCCCCCCCCCAGCCAAATGATTTCTTTTTTTTTTACAGATTTTTTTTATTATTTTTCCCCTTCTACAACACCAGTCATTATATCAACATTGTTATGTCATCATACCTGTACATGTATATAATATTTCGCTTCTCTATTTTCACACCTTTATAAACAGTTTATATATATATATATATATATATATATATATATATATATATATATATATATATATATATATATATATATATATATATATATATATATATATGACAATATATATTGTTTTTTGGCTTAATTAACTATGATTTCATAGTTAGCTTATTTAACTCTTTAAAAAAGCTTCCCATAGGAATGTTCTATTGGTAAATATTCTGATTTTTCTTTCTTTCTCTGCAGCCTGTAACCTCCTCGAGGCCATTTTCAAACTCCAACTTTTTTTTGTCTTGTTGAGTAAGCTTTCTTCCTCCTATACTAAAATTGGCTTTTTTTTTAACATTTCTGGAGAATTTATATTTTGGTGGATTCATCAGTGTCCATAATGAAGCATGGTACCATCAAAATTAAAACACCTACGTTTTTACCTTACTGCCATGATGTTAATAGTATGTGCTGTCCTTTGCCCTTCCACGGGGAATTAAACACCTTTAATAGTATAGATTACAGGTTGTCTTCGAGTTACAACACAAATTGGGAATGGAATTTTGGTTGTAAATTGTGGCACCCATATGACTGGACCCATTTTTTGACCATTTTTATAGTGGTCATCAAGTGAATCACATGATCATTAAATGAATTCATTCTTCCAAATGGGCATTTATTTATTTTTTTGCTAGAAGCCATAAAAAATCCTAGCAAACTGTAGTCACATGACCATGGGATGCTTCAACCAAACTGGTTTCCAAGTGGTTGAAATGTGGTAGTGTGACTGCATTTTAGAATGCTTGGAAATACTTTAGGGGCCTATGCCAGCCAGAAGTGTTTAAGGGGCTATGTTTCCAAGACTTTTCGCAACTTTGAACAGTTGTTAAATGGCCAATTGTAAGTCAAGGACTACCTGTACTATGACGACTTTGGATTACATGGTTTTCAGGGCTTCAGGATTCTGGCTTGGTTGGAATTCCTCCCCCCTGCCCATCCCTGTTGGAGCCACTCTTTCCTGCCACTTCTAAAATTATGTGTTCCACAACAATTAGTAGAGTTGGAAAGACCAAGCATGGTTTTCTAAACTGCCAAAAAGATGCCCTGACCATTATCCATTTTGTCTTCTTCCCTTATGTCAAATTTTGGTTTTTCAATAATACTTTTCAAGTGATTACAAGCTGAAAAAATTACTGCAAAAGTAACTCAGGGCAAGTATGGAGAAATCAAAGAGACCTAACTATGTTATAGATCAGTGATGGCGAACCTTTTTTGCTCGTGCGCCAAAAGCAGGGGGAGTGCAGGAGGGGTTGTGTGCAAAAGAGTGAGCATCACGGCAAGAGTGCGCCTGCGCTGGGAAGATGGCTGCCTGAGCTTTTCGCTCCGGCTGAGAAGAGCTTCAAACTGTCCCGAATTGAACTCCCCCACTGTTTGCCAGACTTAAACAGTGAGGGGACTAAGAGAGGAGCTTGAGCTGAGCCTGGGATGGTAAATGAATTTGTCAAGCATTACCCGGAGGCTTGGTCGAGGGCTCTGGAACGGACTTCAGCGCTCCGGTTTTCAGCGTTCTCAGATGTTTGTGAACGACCTTGGCTTATTGGGCGTCTTCTCCCCCCCCTCGCATGGACGAAGAGAAGCAATGTTCCCTGCTTTTTAAGGTGGAGAGCGCTCGGAGCTTAAGGTGGAGAGTGCTCGGGGTGCTTGGGGCGTTTGAGGTGATATTGCTTTCGAACCGTTGTGTTTGAAGGCGTTAAAGATGCCAAAGACGCTGAAGACGCTCAGCTGACTGGGAGATCTGCCGGAGGTGCCATTTGCTCACTGGGACTCTAAGACCAGCTGGGAGCGTCGCGATTGATGTGAGCGGCGCCTGAAAGATCATTATAGCCCAGCTGCTGGGAGGGGGTCCCCTCTGTTGATTTCTCTCCTTTGACTGCTACAACCATCGTGGCTACCTGAGAGCGCCGTGGCCGTTAGGAGCGCTGAAGCCTTTCCATGTGAGCTGCTGAGAACTAAGCCTTCTGTGTGAGCCTTCTGTGTGAGCTGCTGAGAACTGCTAGAACTATTGAGGCCACTTGAGAACGTTGTGGCCGTTTGATAATGCTATTGTTTCTGGATGCGGTGGAGTTTGTGGGCTTTATCATCTTGCGAACCTTGTTGGGCCACCTGTGGTGAGAGGCGGGCAGTGCCCCCCCCCCCCGACCACCGGGGCCGAAGACACCTGTTGGAACCCGGAAGAGCAGGCTGAAAACCGTCTGGCTGCCGTGGAAGCGGCTATCGGTGACTGCTGGGGGGGCCCGACCCCCCCCCGGGATTGCCTGACGCCTCCTCTGCTGTTTGTGCCGTTGTAGGGTCAGGCTAGGGACAGGGTAGGGTTAGGTTAGACTTTAGGGTGGGTTAGTTTAAAAAAAGAGTTAGGATAAGGTTAGGATTAGGGTGAGGGAGGGGGTGGGGTCGCTAGCCTGATGGCCTACCGATGGGCTGCTTCCACGGGTAGTGTCATGGTACAGCCAGGAGTGGGGTTTTCCCCCCCTTTTACCATGGGGTTATCCCTGGCTCCTGGGTGTTCTTTGCTCCCGATGGGAGGGGGTGCTGCTGGCCGCCGTCTCCTGCGGCTGGCCCTACAACTTTCGCCGTTACTTTTTATTACCCGCAGCCTACTTGACTTTCAGGCCTGCCTGGTTTCGCTCTGGAACTACTATTCTATGCCCCACTATCTTTGGACTTTGGATATCTGTTCTTCGGGAGGCTTGGACGCTATCCCCCGGCCTCCTTGGACTATTCAATTGGCTGGACTGCGCAGGCTCATAATCATAATCTTAATTTTTATATATTGGTAAATTTTATTCAAGTTTTATATTTTATGTGTATAGGGAGTGCATGGTATGACTGTAACTGATTGAATGTCCCACTTTTATTATTATATTGCTGTTTCTGTTTTTAACTTGTATTGTGGGGGAGTGATTGGCTGTATGTATGGGTTTGTCTGGCGGGCCGGGAGTTTAGCCGGGACCTCCTGCACTGAGTGCTTTGGCAGAAGTGCTAGGGGGCCCCGGGCCTGGTTCCAGCTCTCGGTTGTGTGCGTCGAAGGGCCTGCTGATGAATCCGGCAGCTGGGGGAGTGGGTGAAGGGACCACAGATGCGGGTGGGCCGGAACATAGGGGTAATAATGGGGAGGGGCAGATATGGCGGGAACTTCAGGGCAAGCCATTACCGGGGAAGGAGGGTTCCCTATATTAGAGGGATCCCCCCTTCCGGCCCTGTGAGTTCCACTCCAAGGCCAGATGGCGTGAGTAGTCAGGACCCTGGTCTCAGGTTGCTGTTGCTAAATGCCAGATCTGTGGTTCATAAAGCTCCCCTTGTCCAGGACCTAATTATAGACGAGGGGGAAGATCTGTCATGTATTACTGAAACCTGACTGGGCCCGGAGGGAGGAGTCCCCCTCACAGAAATGTGCCCAGAGGGTTTTCAGGTGCTTCATCAACCGTGATCCCAGAAAAGGGGAGGGGGAGTGGCCATTGTTATCCGACAGTCTTTAGTTCCTCGTAGGATCCCTGCCCCAGAGCTTGTCGTGTGTGAGTCCTTGCTGGTGAAGATGGACCTTGCAGGTCAAGTGGGCTTGTTGTTGACGTACCTGCCTCCCAACAGTGTGACAACAGCCCTCCCCTTGCTCCTCGAGTCAGTAGCCGAGCTAGCAGTTGAGTTCCCCAGACTTATGATACTGGGGGACTTCAACTTGCCTTCGCTCAGTGAACACTCTGATGGAGCACAGGAGTTCATGGCTTCCATGACAGCCATGGGCTTGACCCAAGTAATCCAGGGTCCGACTCACTCAGCGGGTCACACACTCGACCTCGTATTTCTCTCAGAGCAATGGAGTTGTGATCTTGGTTTGAGGGGTAGTGAGATCTTGCCCCTGTCATGGTCAGACCACTTCCTACTGAGGCTTGACTTTCGGAGACCAATCCCCTGCTGTAGGGAGGAGGAACCGATTAGGTGGTTCCACCCCAGGCGTCTTATGGATCCTCAGGGTTTCCAGATGGCGCTTGGCGTTATGCCTGATACTCTCGCCCACAGTCCGGTGGAGACCTTAGTTGCTACTTGGAACTCGGTAGCGTCTGAGGCTCTCCACCGGATTGCGCCTTTACGGCCGATCCGCAGCAGTGGATCCAGGAGGGCTCCTTGATTTACCGAGGACCTCCGGGAGATGAAGCGCCAAAAGAGACGCCTAGAGCGCCGCTGGAGGACCAGTAAATCCGAGTCAGACCGAGCACTTTTGAAAACCTGCATCGGAGCATATCTATCGGCAATACGGACAGCTAAGAACAATCACATTGCCGCTCTGATAGCGTCCGCTGAGTCACGCCCTGCCGCCTTGTTTAGGGTGACCCGCTCCCTCCTAAATACGAGGGTTGCAGATAACCCCTTACAAGGTAGAGCAGAGGAATATGTCCAGTTCCTCGCGGACAAAGTTGCTCGGCTTCGGATGGACCTGGACTCCAATTGCGCAGAGCCAGCCGGGGTACTGGGGGAAGGTCTTGAACAACATCTCTGGACTGACTTTCAACCTGTTGCTCCTGATGAAGTGGACAAGGCCATCGGAGCGGTGAGTACTGCCACTTGTCTACTGGACCCGTGTCCCTCATGGGTGGTCAAGAAAAGCAAGGAGGTGACGCGGAGCTGGATCCAGGCGATGGTGAATGCTTCTCTTCGGGAGGGCTTCTTCCCACCGGTACTGAAGATAGCGGTGGTGAGACCCCTTCTGAAGAAGCCATCGTTGGACCCAGCTAGTTTGAACAACTACCGGCCAGTCTCCAACCTCCCTTTCATTGGGAAGGTTGTTGAGAAAGTGGTAGCCTCTCAACTCCGACGGTCCTTGGAGGAAATCGATTATCTGGACGCCTTTCAGTCGGGATTCAGGCCTGGCTACAGCATGGAAACCGCTTTGGTCGCACTGACCGATGATCTCTGGAGAGCCAGGGATGGAGGTTATTCCTCCATCCTAGTGCTCCTTGACCTCTCAGCGGCCTTCGATACCATCAACCATGGTATCCTTCTGCGACGGTTACGAGAGGTGGGAGTGGGCGGCACCGTTTTTCGGTGGTTCTCCTCCTACCTCTCGGACAGGTCGCAGTCGGTGTTAGTTGGGGGAGAGAGGTCGACCCCTAGGCCCCTGAAATATGGGGTCCCTCAGGGTTCGGTCCTATCCCCCCTTCTGTTCAATATCTACATGAAGCCACTGGGTGAGATCATTCGACGGCACGGGATAAAATACCATCAATATGCGGACGATACTCAGTTGTATGTGTCCGCCCTGTTCCAACTCAGTGAAGCAGTTGACATGATGTGCCAGTGCCTGGAGGCTGTCAGGGTCTGGATGGGAGTTAACAAGCTTGTACTCAATCCAGACAAGACCGAGTGGCTGTTGTGTTTCCCTCCCAAGAATTTGGCCAGTATTCCATCACTCAGGCTGGGGGGTGAAAATTTATGCCCCTCAGACAGGGCGTGCAACTTGGGAGTCCTCCTGGACCCACAGCTGACCTTAGAACATCACCTGTCGGCTGTGACCAGGGGGGCATTTGCCCAGGTTCGCCTGGTGCACCAGTTGCGTCCCTACCTGAACCGGGAGGCACTCGCGACAGTCAGTCATGCCCTCGTGACCTCAAGACTGGACTACTGCAATGCACTCTACATGGGGCAGCCTTTGAAGAGTATTCGGAGACTACAACTCATCCAGAATGCAGCCGCGCGAGCGATTGTGGGTGCACCTCGGTACACCCACGTTACACCTATCCTCCGCGAGCTGCACTGGTTACAGATCGGTCTCCGGATACGCTTCAAAGTGCTAGTCGTAACTTATAAAGCCCTTCATGGTATTGGACCTGGGTACTTGAGAGACCGCCTTCTGCCAATTACCTCCCACAGACCCGTTAGATCGCACAGGGTCGGCCTCCTCCGGGTTCCATCTACCAGCCAATGCCATCTGGCTACTACCCGTGGGAGGGCCTTCTCTGTTGCAGCTCCGGCCCTTTGGAATGAACTCCCCACAGAGATTCGGACCCTCACCCCTCTCCAGGCCTTCCGGAAAGCCGTCAAAAACTGGCTGTGCCGGCAAGCCTGGGGTTGATGAGTTCCCCTTCCCTCTCGACTTGTATGGCCGTATGATTCTTGTGTATTTTAATTATATGTATTGTGTTTGTATCCCCTTTCCCCTTTTGAGTTGTTCGCCGCCCTGAGTCCCTCCCTGAGAAGGGCGGCATACAAATAAATTAAATCTAATCTAATCTAATCTAAAAGTGCCACACATGCACCCACTTCCCCTCTCTGCACACATGCATGCGTGACCAGCGCTCCCCCCCCCTGCTTTTTCCGTGTTTTTTTCACCCTTCCCAGGCTCTAGAGGCTTTCTAGGAGCCTGGGGAGGGCGAAAATAGTCTCCCCGCCCCGGAGGCCCTTCGGAGGCTTCAGGAGCTTCCCTGAAGCCTCCAGAGCATGAAAAACTGGCCCTACGGCCAAACCGGAAGTTCAGGAATGGATTTCCGGTTTCCTTGTAGGGCAGATTTTCGCCCTCCAGAGCCTTCAGCAGGCTTCCCTGAAGCTCCAGAGGGCAAAAATGACCCTACAAGCAAAGTGGAAGTCACTTCCGGTTTGTCTGTAGGGCCGTTTTTCACCCTCCAGAGCCTTCAGGAGGCCAAACCAGAAGTCACTTCCTCTTTGCTTTTAGGGTCATTTTTGCCCTCTGGAGCCTTCAAGGAAGCCTGCTGAAGGCTCCTGAAGGTAAAAAAATGGCCCTACAGTCAAAGTGGAAGTGACTTCCTCTTTGGCCATAAGGCCGTTTTTCACCTTCCGGAACCTTCAAGGAAGCCTCCTGAAGGTTCCAGAGGGCCAAAAACGGCCCTACGAGCAAACCAGAAGTCCATTCACAAACTTCCTGTTTGCCCGTAAGGCTAGTTTTTCACTTCAGGGAAGCCTCCAGAGCGTGAAAAAGAACCTCAAAAGAAGGCCAGTCAGCTGGCCAGCATGTGCATGCGCACTGGACCTGACAGGGGAATGCCTCGCCATAGGTTCGCCATCACGGCTACAGAGGACTTTACTGTCTCATCTTACCTTAATTGAAATGAAAGGTTAGGAGTGCAGGCTTAATGGATTGCTAAGCAGTCAATTAAACTCTGCAAGCTCACATAACCACATTTCATAATCGTCACACTTGCAGCCTTTCTACATACAAGGAAAGATGCTCCCTTTTGGATAAGAAGCATAAATCTGTCTTCACTCCAACAGGGAGCTACTATGTTTTTCCCATTCTATTAAACAGTTCTTTATTGGGCTGCAAAGAGCACAGTGGATCTGGAGATGGATCCCTGGAAAAAGTTAAACCTCTTCCCATTAGAGATTTTGACTGAATTCACTAGAGAAGGGAAGTCAAACTTTTCCCACTGGTGTTATTAATGCAGACAAGATGCTGTTTCTACTGTTATTAACAATGGAGAAACAGCAGTTAGTTACATTAAGATTGCTGGCAAGTGTCACAGCACAGGAAATTGCACCAATCAATACCTGTCATACAGAAATATGAAAATAATAAGCATTACAGATTTCTCACTGTTCACTTTTCATATGTCTTGCTTCATCCTGGAAATGGAGTGTATTCTAGTATTTGATGTTGGTTGTATAATTTTTCCTGGAAAAAATATTTCTTTTAAAATTATTTCTTTTATATATAATTTTTTACTAAAATATTTAAAACTAGAAGATAAAAGCTAATACAAAATTATGGAAATAAATAAAAAATATGAAAAACCCCAAAAGGTGCAAGAAAAGGGGGGGAGCTAAAAAAAATAAAGAAAATATATAAAGAAAAAATTATTCACAGCAATTATAAATGCAAATATATTTTAATTGCTCTCTCTAAAGTTATATTGTAATACACTTCTTTCTATCTATCCTATCTAATCATCAAATCCATAAGTCGCAAATTCATTTTTCATGCTTATGCAGAAAGGCATAAGCCAGAATTGAATTGAATTGAAGGGACTCAGGGCGGCTCACAACCCAAGTCAGGGGGAGGGGGGGATAGGGGATACAAATAGGGGGGAAAAAGACATATACAAACAATACCACAATTTTAAAAACAACTCAACAGACACACAATTCGAGTGGGGACAGGAACTCATCAGCCCCAGGCCTGTCGGAACAGCCAGGTTTTAAGGCCTTTGCGGAAAGCCTGGAGGGTGGTGAGGGTCCGAATCTCCATGGGGAGCTCGTTCCAGAGGGCCAGAGCAGCCACAGAGAAGGCCCTCCTCCGGGTGGTCGCCAGTCGGCATTGGCCAGTGGATGGAATTTGGAGGAGGATCTATGGGATCTAATTGGTCTATTGGAGGTAATTGGCAGCAGGCGGTCTCTCAAGTACCCAGGTCCAATACCATGAAGGGCTTTATAAGTGACGACTAGCACCTTGAAGCGTATCCGAAGACCAATAGGCAGCCAGTGCAGCTCGCGGAGGATAGGTGTAACGTGGGTGTACCGAGGTGCACACACAATCGCTCGCGCGGCTGCATTCTGGACAAGCTGAAGTCTCCGAATGCTCTTCAAGGGCTGCCCCATGTAGAGCACATTGCAGTAGTCCAGTCTTGAGGTCACAAGGGCACGAGTGACTGTTGTGAGGGCCTCCCGGTTCAGGTAGGGACGCAACTGGTGCACCAGGCGAACCTGGGCAAATGCCCCCCTGGTCACAGCCAACAAGTGGTGTTCAAAAGTCAGCTGTGGGTCCAGGAGGACACCCAAATTGCGAACCCTGTCTGAGGGGCGTACTGTTTGACCCCCCCCAGCCTGAGAGATGGAAAACTTGGCCAATTAGTGGGAGGGAAACACACCAGCCACTCGGTCTTATCCGGATTGAGTGCAAGCTTGTTAACCCCCATCCAGACCCTAACAGCCTCGAGGCACTGACACATCACGTCAACCGCTTCACTGAGTTGGCACGGGGCGGACAGATACAGCTGTGTATCATCCGTATACTGATGGTATTTTATCCTGTGCCGTCAAATGATCTCACCCAGCGGCTTCATGTAGATATTAAACAGGAGGGGGGACAGGACCGAACCCTGTGGCACCCCATAATTCAGGGGCCTAGGGGTCGATCTCTGTCCTCTGACCAATACCGACCAACACCGACTGCGACCTGTCTGAGAGGTAGGAGGAGAACCACCGTAGAACGGTGCCTCCCACCCCCACCTCCCGCAGTCATCACAGAAGGATACCATGGTCGATGGTATCGAAGGCCGCTGAGAGGTAGGATGGAGGCATGACCCCCATCCCTGGCTCTCCAGAGAACATCGGTCAGTGCGACCAAGGCGGTTTCCATGCTGTAGCCAGGCCTAAATCCCGACTGAAAGGGATCTAGTTAATCGGTTTCCTCCAAGGACCGCCGGAGCTGAGAGGCCACCACTTTCTCAACAACCTTCCACACAAAGGGGAAGTTGGAGACTGGACGATAGTTATTTAAAATGGCTGGATTCAAAGATGGCTTCTTCAGGAGGGTCTCACCACCACTGCCTTTAAAGTGGGGGGAAAGAACCCCTCCCGAAGGGAGGCGATAACAACCGCCATAAGAGGCTTCTAGTCAGGAATAAATATAAAGTATTTTCTCTAATCAAATAGCCATTTCAGCAAAATCTCTCAAATTTGCCAACCATCCTCTATAATGGGTAGTGTTGAACTTTTCCATATCTGTGCATGCAATGCTGCTGTGTTTATATATTGAAATAATCTTCCAAGACTTTTTTCCTTTTGTCTATTAATCCTAAAAGGAAAAGTTCTGGCTTTGAGTGAAAATTGATTTTTAAAATTCTCTGTATCAAAGTATTATGTGGATCCAAACATGTTTAGCTTTTTTATATGTCTACCTAGCATGATAAAATGTCCCTTCAAGTTGTTCACATTTCCGACGTGCATTTGAAGTATCTCGTTACATTCTAGATAATATCTCTGACATCATGTGCAAATAATACATCATTTAATAAAAATTCTCTTTGAGATTATAATACAATGTAAATTTTAACCCTTTTAATAATATATTTTCCATTGATACGTTTGTGTATTATAACCAAAATTCTTAGCTACTTTATTATACGTTATTTAACCTGCTCTTCCTCTATCTCAAATTTCAACAAAGGTTTGTGTGTTTTAGCAATTACATGTCCATCATCAGTACGCAGATGTTATTCTTTCTATAATCCAGTAATCATAGAGTAAGAAAGCATTATACAGGTCATCTAGTCCAATCTATTACTCAGTGCAGGACCATTAAAGTATCTCTGACAGATGACCACCTATCATTCTTCATAAGACCTCTAGTTAAGAAGGTTAAGAAGATGTATGTACAGTATAATGTAGTGTTAATAGATAGAAACAATGCTAAACAGTTCTACCAAGCCCTTAGATCCTTGTACAGACCTTCCCTTTACTGGACTCAGGTGGTGCAAATCTCATTACTGAGAAGACTCTGATTCTACAGCGTTGGGCTGAGCATTTCCAATCCGTGCCGAACTACACATCTTCCATCAATAACGAGGTGATTGACAGAATGCCTCAGGCAGATATTAACCACAGCCTGAACATCCCACCATCAAAGACTGAAACCCTACAGGCCATCAGCTGGCTGTCCAGTGGCAAGGCCCCAGGAGCTGATGCGATCCCAGAGGAGGTATACAAGGATGGTGGTGCAGTACTTGTCAACAAATTCACTCAGCTGTTCCAGTTTTTCTGAAATCAAGGATCCATTCCTCAGGAACTGAAAGATGTATCCATCATATACTTCTATAGGAGGAAAGGGAATCAACAAGTCTGCAATAATCATAGAGGAATATCACTGCCCTCCTTCACAGGCTAGATCCTTGCAAGAGTGTTGCTGAACCACCTGATTGACCACCTGGAACAGAGTTTATTACCCAAGACACAGTGCAGTTTCCGCAACGAGTATGGCACTGTGGACATGATCTTCACAACCTGACAGCTCTAAGAGAAATATGAAGAGCAGAATCACAAATTGTATACCAGCTTTGTGAATCTCATCAAGGCTTTTGACACTGTCAATCACAAATGTCTGTGGCACATCATGTCGAAGTTTGGGTGGCCTGATAGATTCATCCTGATGGTATGTCAGTTCTATGGCAGCATGATGGCCCATGTTCTGGATGATGGAGTATCCTCAGAGGTTTTCCCCATCACAAACAGCATCAAGCAATGGTGCATGTTGGCATGGACCCTGTTCAGTATAATGATTTCAGCCATGCTGTCAGATACCTTCCAGAACAGTTTATTGGGAGTTAGCCTGCGATACAGGGCCAATGGGAAACTCTTTAACCTGCAAAGACTCCAGGCTGTCACCAAGATAAAGGAGACTGTGCTACAAGACCTCCTTTTTGCTGACGACTGTGCCCTGAATGCTGGATCAGAGCAGGAAATGCAAGCCAATGTGGACAAATCCACAGCAGCATGTGACAACTTCAGCCTCCTCATCAACACAAAGAAAACCAAAGTGTTGCGGCAGCCAGCTCCGAAAGCCCAACACCAAGAGCCCACCATCACAGTAAAGGGACAAAAAGTGCAAGCAGTGGACCAATTTACATAACTTGGCAGCACCCTCTCCCACATGGGAACAATTAACATCAAGGTCAACTGCAGAATTACCAAGGCAAGCTCTGCATTCAGTGGACTACTGACCAACATGTGGGACCACCATGGAATAGGTTCCACCACAAAACCGCGCTCCACTAAACTGCGCACGACTAAACCGCATCGCTGATGTCATCAACAGGGTGACAACAGCGCTGAGACAGAAGCACGCTGTAAACCCTAAACCTAAAATTAACTCCTAAACCTAAACTTAACCCCCCTAAACCTAATCCTAAACCTAACCCTAAACCTAACCCTTAACCTAACCCTAAACCTAACCCTAAACCTAACCCTTAACATAACCCTAAACCTAATCCTAACCCTTAACCTAACCCTAAACCTAACCCTAACCCTTAACCTAACCCTAAACCTAACCCTAACCCTTAACCTAACCCTAAACCTAACCCTAAACCTAACCCTAAACCTAACCCTTACCTTAAGTTGAATCGGCTTGCTTTCAAAGCGCTATTTAAAGCACCCTTCTTTCTCCGCGCTGGCTGTTGTCGCCCTGTTGATGACGTCAGCGACGCGGTTTAATCGGGCGCGGCTTAGTCGAGCGCGGTTTTGACGGGTCACGCATGGAATAAGCCTTGCTATAAAGCTCAAAGTCTACCGAGCAATAGTGCTAACTTCCCTGATGTATGCCAGTGAGACAGACTGTATGCTAGGCAACTGAACCACTTCCACATGACCTGCTCCACAGACTTCTGAGGATCCAGTGGCAGGACAAAGTGCCAGACACAGAAGTCCTCTCCAGAGAAGGCCTGCCATCAGTTTACACCCTGCTGATGAAAGCCCAGACATGCTGGGCAGGCCATGTTGTAAGGATGCCATATCATCACATCCCCAAACAGCTCCTCTATGGTGAGCTGTCTCAACGAAAGTGACTGCATGGGGGACAAAGAAAGCAATACAAAGACACAGTGAAAGCCTCTCTCAAGTCCCTGAATATCGAAACCATGACATGGGAAACCCTGGCACAAGATTGATCAACATGGCAAGACTGCCACACATTTGAAGACAGAAGGACAACCATAGCACAAGAGAAGCATGCACTTCACAAAGCCAGAGCTGCAAATGCTGCAATAGTGGTGCCCACACATGTCTGCCCAACATGTGGCAGAACATTTCATGCCCACATTGGCCTTACCAGCCACTTGCGGACACTGTGGACAGTTAACTATTCACTAGATGTCAAGATCCTTTTTGAAAATGATGGACAAACATCATCATCAGTTATATTTCCACAGAGGTTTCCTAATGCCTTTGTGAAATGCCTGTCAGTGCAGAAAATTTACAAAGCTTAATGTTCAATAGTTGACTCTTTTGCCAATTATATTATGGCTGTTAGACTTGATTTGCCAAACTCTGGATATCTGTTTGATGTCAAAAAAGAAGATGTATATATCTTTGTTATTGTGCTAATTTTTGCAGCCCAGATCTGATAGTACAGAAAAGGGGAGGGGAGGGGAGGAGAGGAGAGGAGGAGAGGAGAGGAGAGATTAGATTATTTGGAATAAAGGAGCTAGAGTAAAATGACAGTGTTTTTTGAGCATGGATAAGAGTCCACTCAAGAGAACCCTTCTACATATGATATGCTGAAGTTAGTGTTAGAAACTTGGGGCCTGGATAAACATAGGAGATCCCATTAGCAATAGCAATAGCATTTATATAGACTTATATACTGCTCCACAGTGCTTTACAGCATCCTCTAAGTGGTTTACAAATAACAGCATATTGCCCACAACAATATGTTGTGGGCCAGGATTTCCTGTAATATTACATTCTAAGCACTGCACCACTATGACTCCTTCCAATTACTTTGTCATGGAAGGGAAGTTTTAATAACCACTACCATTGCTGTCATTTCACTGAGAGAGAGAATCCTACTTCTGTTTCTAATATACCTTACAAAATCAAGCTAAAAAGGAAAAATGCAACACCTGATTTAAAATAAGGCCAGTTTTTTCTTTCTGTAGAATAGTTTGGAAATTCCTCTTCCAGAAAAAAAAATTCTTTCTAATCCAAGTGCTACTTCTTTAGAAGTTTTACTTTAAATTGTCAGACTTCTGACTGACATTCTGTGATCTTAGTTTGCTTGTATTTTTCCACATTACAAGTTAGCTTGAAGCAGCTATTCCTTTATGCAAGGCATCAAAATTATATTATTTATGTGTAAGTGGGGGCATGGAACAGTGATATTTGCACAACTACCCTTATTATCCGCCCCGGATAATAAGCCCAATCAGGCTTTTGAGAGCATGTGCTAAAATAAGCTCTCCCCCGAAAATAAGCACTCCCTGAAAATATTGCAACACTGCAGCAGCCATGAGGTGATCACGCTTGCCACCTCCTGTACCTCAAAAACAATAATACCTCCCCAAAAATAAGCCAAGCACTTATTTTGGAGGTCAAAAGAAAATCCAGCCTTATTTTCGAGGAAACACGGTATCAGTAAATTATAGTTTCAAAATATTGAGAGCAATAGAAGAGAAAAGCTACATTAGTACTGCTTCTCTGGTAAATTTATGAACTTGTATTTGTACACAGATAAGTAATTATCCCTATGTTCTCTTTCTTTCCTTCTCTAGCTGGTATTTTGCACTTTAATAAAAATGCCAATCTGAGTAGAGATTGTGAAAAGCTGCACCATTGACTGAAAAGCCAGCTCCATTTCAGGAAATGTTTTCACTGATTAAGGTGTCTGTGGCACTGCCTGATTCCTCCTAAACTGGGTCAAAGGACATATTCTTGTTCTAATTCCATTTTAAGATGACCTGCGTACATAGATTGGAGTTGGCAAGGCAGGGAACACCCTTCTCAGATGTTCTATTATTGAGTTCCATGTTTCTGAGGACTCACTTTAAGTCCAAACCAATTATAGGCAAGATTTACCATGCAGAAAAAGCACTCTGCCAGTTAAGTTAAAGTGCAATCCTAAGGAAGTTCTTTCACTGTGACAAATGCCTCATAATTTGAGATAGAACCAGGAAGAAATGGGAATCTGTCTTAATTTCACATGGTTAGCATCAGCTCCAGTGATATAGTTGTGGAGGGGGTAGAACATTGGTGGGTTTCAAATTTTTTTAGAACCTCTTCTGTAGGTGTGGCCTGCTTTGTGGGAGTGGCTTGCTGGCCATGTGACCGGGTGGGAGTGGCTTGCCAGCCATGTGACTGGGTGGGCGTGGCTGACTTGTAAAATATGGTGAGACTCACTTAACAACGCTCTTGCTTAGCAACCATAATGTTGGCTCAGAAACATTTGAAGCACGCAAGTCTTAAAGCTGTTAAGTTACAAGACTCTTGCACCCCTAACCCTTTAGAAAAAAACCCCCAGGGGTGTTCAAACTTGACAGCTTTAAGACTTGTGGGCTTCAACTTCCAGAATTCCTCTTCTCGTTCTTCATCTTGATGGTGTGCAGACGGGCGGGGGGAGGGAGCTGGAACCGGTTCTAAATGACACAGTAGATTTGTGGAACCTCTTCTATAGAAGAGGTTAGAACTGGCAGGAACCCACCCCTGGGGTAGAATCATATTGCATCATTAATGGTTCTATACCCCTGTTTAAAAAAAATCCTAAATCTATGAACTATTAAGATTATGGATTGTTACCAGTGTAGCATAATCATCAGTAGAAATAGAATATTACTTAATGGTAACCATTAGATGCCTTGAACATACCATCAAAAGACCAGATACAGAGAGTTTGTGAACATGTATTTATAACTCAAAATTTAATGCATGCTTTGTTTTTCTTCATAATTGTCTTAATTAGACTTAGAATTAGAATTCTTTATTGGCCAAGTGTGATTAGACACACAAGGAATTTGTCTCCAGTGCATAAGCTCTCAGTGTACATACAACAATAGTGATAGATCATTATCATAGTCATTGTAAAAAATACATTCATCATAAAACATTAGATACAACACTTGGTGTAGAATATTCTAAAATATTCTAAAAGGGCCAGCAACAGCCTATGCTGCGCCCTGATTGGCTGGGATGCAGCATAGCCTGTTGCTAGCCAGCTAACGCTCCCTGATTGGCTGAGGTACTGCGTCAGCAGTTGCTGGACAGTACTCGGCTCCTGATTGGTTCTATCTGTTACAAAGTTAGTATAAACACCTTGGTGCGATCTCCGTTGGTTTGAATCGCTGTCACCTGTTCTATGTATACAATAAAGCTCTTGTCCTTTTGAATCCTGGCTCCTGCGTCTTCCATCCGCCCTCAATATACAAAACTGGCGACGAAGGTGGGATTCAGCGATTCCCGCAGAGCCTAGGACAACGAGCGAGGGAAGAACATTAGCCAGCCGCACAAGCCGCGATCACTCCGCCGGCACACGAACGCTGGGGAAAATTTTTTTTTCTCTTTTTCTCTCCGCTCCACTGCTACCTTACATCCACTCACTTGGCTACCATGGCATCCGCTTTGCCACCATTTGCGCCTTTCGGATCAGCTGGTGAAACCTGGGAAGGTTTCATGGAGCGATTCGAGTGCTACCTAATCGCTTCAAAGAATTACGACCAGCCAGAGGAGGAAAAGTGCAGTTTTTTCTTAAGCTGTTGTGGCCCCGCGATGTTCGCGTCGGCCAGAGCCTTGGCCGCACCTCGGCCCGCTTACAAGCTTGGTTGGGACAATTTGATGGCCAGACTCAAGGGCCACTACGCACCAGCACCTTCCAGAATCGCCCGCCGTTTTGCTTTCTGCCGCCGCGTGCAAAAGCCGACCGAGACTATCAGCCAGCCAGTTTCTGGAGTTGCTCCGCGTCACAGCGGCTCAGTGCGACTTCCAGAATCTGGACGAAAACCTGGTCGAACAATTTGTATGCGGCGTGAGAGACATTAACCTGCGGAGCCGCATGTTCAGGCACCATGACATTACCTTGCTGCAAGCCGTGGAGACTGCCAGAGCGGCGGAGCTCTCCGAGCAGTCCACGGCTGACATTGAACGCTTGCAGCTGGCTTCACCACTGCCTGCCCAGGTGCCAGGGTGCCCACCTCCAATGTCTCAAGCTTGCCTAGTTGACGAGCTGTTGCCACCTGAGGACCCCTCCAACGAGGTCGTGGGGCAGCTTCGGGTGCAGCCAAGGCGCACTCCACCACCACCACCTCCATCTGCTTCTCCTGCCTCCGAGTGTGTTGGCTGTGGCACCTGCCGCCACTGCAACAAGAAGGGGCACATTGCCCAGGTGTGCCGGGCCTCTCTGCCTGCACCTTCCTTCTTGCAACAAACCTCAGCTTCCCAAGCGCAGCTGCGCCGCCAGCCGCCGCGGCCCGCTCGGCGGGCTGAAGACTGCCACACCGTATACCTGCCAGACGCCACCGGAGACACCGTGAGCCAAGCATCCGCTGGAGCCTGGAAGGTCGCTGCCTCGATTCACCTGGAAGGTCAGCCTTGCCAAATGGAGGTGGACTCCGGCTCCTCCTGCTCCCTGATCTCCTGGGTTGCCTTCTCCCGCCTCTGCCCCCACGTCTCTTGTGCCCAGCTTCTGCCTGCGGACACATCCCTCAGGGACTACCAGGGGACTATCATTCCCACCCTGGGGTCCTTTCCCATCTTTGTAGACTATGGGACTTTCCATGGGCGGCTGCCCATCCTAATCGTAAAAGATTCCCTCCCTGCGCTGCTTGGCCTTGACTGGTTTTCTGCCTTGGGTCTGTCTATCGGGGGGTGTGCATAGGGTGGTTCCCTCCTCCCTTGAAGACGTCCTCTTAGAATTTTCGGACGTTTTCGATGGCCAACTGGGCTCCTATAAGGGCACCCCTATCTCCCTCAACCTCGATCCCCAGGTTGCTCCTATTCGGCTCAAGGCCTTCAGGGTGCCCTTTGCCTTGAGGGCTAAGGTTGACACCGAGCTTGACAAGCTCCTGGCGCAGGGCGTACTCGAACCCGTCGACCATTCACGCTGAGAGACCCCAATCGTCGTCCCAGTCACACCAGACGGGTCGGTGCAGATCTGCGCCGACTACAAGTCGACGATCAACCTTGCCCTTCAGGCAAACCCCTATCCAGTCCCTGTGGTGCAGCACCTGCTCCATTCCCTGGGGCAGGGCTGCACATTTGCTAAACTGGATATTGCGCAGGCCTACCAACAGCTCCCGGTGGATGACGATGCGGCGGCTGCCCAAACCATTGTCACCCATCGTGGGGCTTTTCGTTGCCGCTGCCTTCAATTCGGCGTTTCCGTTGCCCCGGGGATCTTCCAGAGCCTCATGGAGCGACTGCTCCATGGGCTCCCAGGCGTGGTCCCGTATTTCGATGACGTTCTGATCACTGCTGCCAGCCGCTCAGAACTCATCGAGATGCTAAGGAAGGTCCTCCTACGTTTCAGGGGCGCGGGCTTAAAATTAAAATGCAGCAAATGTTCATTTGCTGTCCCCAAGGTGGAATTCTTGGGCTTCTTAATTGACGCCCAAGGCATCCACCCCACGCCTTCTAAGGTGTCTGCCATTAGAAACACCCCTGCACCCACCTCCAAGGCGGAGCTGCAAGTGTTTCTAGGGCTTTTAAACTTCTCCACGCCATTTGTACCGCACAAGGCGTCCCTAGTCGAGCCGCTGCATCGGATGCTCAACCGATCAGTGGCCTGGCGCTGGGGCAGCCACGAAGCGCATGCGTTCGCGGCTGTCAAAGACACGCTGACATCATCGGCTGTCTTGGTTCAGTACAATGACAGGCTACCGTTGACGTTGGCGTGTGACGCCTCCCCCTATGGTCTGGGGGCTGTCCTGAGCCATGTCCTCCCAAATGGCTCGGAAGCCCCTGTGGCTTTTTACTCCCGGACACTCTCTTCCGCGGAGCGCAACTACAGCCAGATTGACAAGGAGGCTCTGGCTGCAGTGTCCGGGGTTAAAAAGTTTAACTATATCTATGGTCGGCACTTTACCCTTGTCACTGACCATAAGCCTCTCCTTGGGCTTTTGGCAGGCGACAAGCCGACCCCCCCCCCCCCATCCTATCTCCCCGGATGACACACTGGACGGAGTTCCTCGCGGCGTATTCATATACACTGCTCTACCGTCCTGGCAAGCAGCTAGGGCACGCAGATGCCCTTAGCCGCTGCCCCCTGCCGGAGACTGACCCCGCCCCGTGCCATCCTTGTCAGTCCTCTCAATTGCGTCTTCCAGCCTACCCATCTCGGCCGCGGATGTCGCGGCCTACACAAAGGCCGATCCAATTCTCGCCCAGGTCTGCTCATGGGTACTGAGGTGATTGCCCACGGACAAGGTGGCCGATTGCTTCCGGCCCTTTAAGGCTCGGCAAGCGGAGCTCTCCCTCCACGGGGGTTGTCTCATTTGGGGGGATCGGGTCGTGATCCCTGCCGCACTTCGGCCCCAGGTCCTGCCTCTGCTCCACAAGGACCACCCAGGCATAGCGTGCATGAAGGCATTAGCCCGCAGCTATGTCTGGTGGCCTTTGCTGGACACAGAGATAGCGGCCTATGTAGGCCGCTGCACCACCTGTCAGCTTTCCCAGCCAAACCCCCCAGCTGGGCCTGCTCGAGAGTGGGAGGCTCCGAGAGGCCCGTGGTCATGCCTCCATGTTGATTTCGCCGGCCCCTTCCACGGCCAAAACTTCCTAATCGTGGTGGATGCCTACTCTCGGTGGGTGGAATTGGTTATCATGACCTCCACCACAGCCGAGAGTACGGTCAGGGCCCTCCGCAGGTTGTTCGCAACCCACAGGTTGCCGAACGTCCTTGTCTCAGACAATGGGCCACAATTTACCTCCACCACGTTCCAGGAGTTCTTGGCCGAACAAGGGATCCGGCATGCGCCCACAGCCCTGTACCACCCGGCCTGCAATGGCCGGGCGGAGCGGGCGGTCCGCTCAGCAAAGGAGGCGCTGGGCCGCATGGACCGGGGCGATTGGCAGTCAAGGGTGGCAGCTTACTTGCTAAGCCAACACTCCACCCCCTGCCCAACAACCAACAAAAGCCCTGCGGAGCTCTTGATGGGTCGGCGCCTGCGGACCCCCCTGGATAGGCTACATCCACTCTATTCAGGGGACCAGCCGTGCAACCTGGGGGTCCTTCCTTCCCACTCTTTCAACCCGGGGGATTTAGTTTGGGCCCAATCCTTTGCAGGGCAACCGAAGTGGGTACCAGCTGTAATAAACTCCCTGACCGGCCCGTGTTCTTACAGGGTCGGACTGGCCGATGGATCTGAGTGGAGGCGCCACTTGGATCAATTAAGGAGGCGCCTCCCTACGGAGACCAGCGGGCCTAGGGAACCGAGACCGGACAACACAGCTGCCTTCCAGCCGGTGCCAACGTCACAGGCCTTCCCAAATCCAGGCCTGGCCTACCCCTCATTATCAGACAGTTACGCTCCAGTTGAGCCTTCTCAAACCGATCCGCAATGAGAATGGGCCTTCCCCAAGTCAGGCCCAGCCTACCCGAGCGCCCCCTGTTGGGAAGCACCCCAGCCGTCTCAACCCGTCACGGAATCCCCGCCAAGATACAACCCTCCCTTTGTTTACACCCCCGGTTACTAAATACTCCTGCAACGGCCGCGCCCCCTCGGCCCGGCCTACCTGGGTTGGGGAGCCCGCCTTCTGGGCAGTCCAAAGATGGCGTCACTCGGAGCTACACTCCCTTTGGGGAGGAGCTTCCACGAGCAGGTCCTACCCCTCCGACGACTGAAGGCGAACTGAGGAGATCTGGGTGGGTCCGACGCCGCCCCGCCTATTTGGACGACTATGCATGCTCCACCTGGGGGCATGCGCAGAACTGGGGGGAAGGGGTGTAGAATATTCTAAAATATTCTAAAAGGGCCAGCAACAGCCTATGCTGCGCCCTGATTGGCTGGGACGCAGCATAGCCTGTTGCTAGCCAGCTAACGCTCCCTGATTGGCTGAGGTACTGCGTCAGCAGTTGCTGGACAGTACTCGGCTCCTGATTGGTTCTATCTGTTACAAAGTTAGTATAAACACCTTGGTGCGATCTCCGTTGGTTTGAATCGCTGTCATCTGTTCTATGTATACAATAAAGCTCTTGTCCTTTTGAATCCTGGCTCCTGCGTCTTCCATCCGCCCTCAATATACAAAACTTAGTGATAGTCATGAATAACTAAATAAGCAATCAACATAAATCATACTATGATATTAAGTAAACAATATAAATCATAATATACAAGTAACAAAGTTATAGTCATTAGAAGATAAGGAGATGGGTAATAGGGAAGATGAGAATAATGATGGTAATACTGCCTTTGTAGATAGTTTGACAGGATTGTGGGAATCAGCTGTTTAGCAGAGTGATGGCATGGGGGTGGGGGGAACCATCCTTGTGTCTAGCTATTCTGACATGCAGTGCCCTTTAGGATCATAAGAGACAAAACAAAGAATGAGTATAAAAAAAAATAACAGCAACAAATAGTCAAAATTGGAAGCGCAATATCAAACCTGTACCAGTGTTCCCCAAGGCAGCGTATTAAGACCCACACTCTTTCTGCTTTACATAAATGACCTCTGTGATCATATTATAAGTGGCTGCATCTTCTTTGCCAATGATGTAAAATTATTTAACACCACAGGCAATACTACCATACTACAAAACAACCATGACTATGTATCTGAATGGTTGAACAATTGGCAACTCCAAATCTCTGCTAACAAATGCTCTGTGCTATAAGTTGACAACAAAATACAGAACACCAAATACAAGCTGGGCAGATATGACCTAATAGATGACCCACACTAACTAGAGCACACAAAACCTTTGCTGACCAATCCTCGAATATTGCTCACCTGCCTGGAATCCACACTGTATATCGGACATTAATACAATAGGAAGAGTCCAGAGGTATTTCACAAGAAGAGTACTCCATTCTTCTGCTCACAATAGAATCCCTTATGCCACCAGGCTTAAAATTTTAGGCCTGGGCAACCTCAAACTACACCACCTATATTATTTGCTATAACATCCTACCTGTAAATGAGGTAGGACACAATAATACATGGACGAACAATAGATACAAACTCAAAAGTAATCTCTCCAAACGCAATTGCAGAAAATACGACTTCAGCAATAGAGTGGTCAATACCTGGAACACTCTACCTGATTCCGTTGTTAGTTCCTCAAACCAGATGTGGGTTGCTCCCAGTTCAGACCAGTTTGAGAAAGCCGGTAATGGTAATTGGGTGTGGGTCGCCGAACCATTAATGATGGCTGGCTGGCCACATCCCCGAACCAGTACCTCAGATGCTCGCCCTGGCTGTCTTTGCCACATACACAAAGGTAAGCAGCATTCACGCTAGCCTAGCCCCCCCGCCCCCTGGCCAGTGTCTCCCAAGCCACTGTCATTGCAGCTGTGATCAGCCCAAGGGCAGCCTGGCAAGCTGTGTGCCCAAAAAGTACCCAGAGTGGCCCATGTGCAGAGAGTGCTTGGCTAGCTCCGGCTGTGCCTGAGCTGGAGGCGGTGGTTGCAAAGCCTTGAGGCTCTCAGGCGGCCCATGTGCACAAGGCATTGGGCTGGCTCCGGCTGCCCCCTAGCTGGAGGAGATGATGGTTGTGAAGCCTCAGGGCTCCCGGGCACCCCATGTGCGCAGTGTGCTGGGCTGGCTCTGGCTGCTGAGCTGGAGGCAGCAGTGGCCTTGGGGCTGTCAGAGTGGTCAATGTGCGCAGAGGGTCTGAGCTGGAGGCCCGTGGGATCGAGCCTCCCTGCTCACATCCACATCTTCACCCGAGGACATTGCTGGCAGCCATTTCGTGCTGAAGTCCGTGCTCTTCCTACTGCTGCTTGGCCTCCTCGATGTATGGAGGCAGGAGGTGGCAGTTTCGTTTGCTGCCTGCGCGAGCAAGCCAGAATCTGCCAGTTGCCTCTAATCTGCAGTTTACTCATGAGCACGTTTACGTGAGCAGGTGCTCATGAGTAAACTGCAGATTAGAAGCAGCTGGCAGATCCTGGCTTGTTCACTCGGCTGCTCGCCCCCCAGAGCTCGCAGGCAGTGAACAAAACCAAGCACCCTTCAGACTCTCCAGCTCTTCTGCATTCAGCTCGGTTGCTGCTTTCTTTAGCCTTTTTAAAAAAGGTTTTCAGCATATTTTATTTCTTATCTCCAATCTGAAACATACATTTTGTAGTCTTTGCTTTGAATATGGTTATATAAAAAGCACATCTTGTCTGAACAGAATATTGCAGCAGAATGTCCATACATAAAATGTAGATTAAATTAGCAAGCACAGTCTTCAACACGTGTTTACATCTCTTTGGCTGTTAATTGCTTTCACCTTTGTGTGCGCACGTGTGAGCTTAAGGAGCAGCTGTGTGCTTTAATTAAATGCTGTCTCTGCCTCTCTGTCCCCCTTTGAAGATTTGGAAGCTGAAGAGTGGAGGAATATTGAGGTGAAACAGGAATGTGGGCCCCTCCTCCTATCACACTTCTCATTCTTATCTCACGCCACTGACAACCCGTTCGCAATGGAGAGAAGTTAGCCCAATGGGATGGCCAACATGTGTTTGGAGGCTTGCGGGAGCTATCAAGCATAAGAGCTATTTAGGGCAGTGTTTTTCAACCACTGTGCCGCGGCACACTAGTGTGCCGTGACATAGTGTAAGGTGTGCCGTGGGAAAATTACTTTATATATAGTCAATATAGGCACAGAGTTAAATTTTTTTAACATTTTCTAATGGTGGTGTGCCTCGTGATTTTTTTCATGAAAAAAGTGTGCCTTTGCACTAAAAAGGTTGAAAAACACTGATTTAGGGAGTGGGGCAGGGGTGGGTTCCTGCCGGTTCTAACTGGTTCACTAGAACCGGTTCCACAAATCTAGCGTGCCGTTTAGAACCGGTTCCAGTGGTGGAACGCCCCCTCACTCACTCACCCCTGGGCCCCGCCCATCTGGTCACCCCTGGTCACTGTTCCCTCTAAGGTGCGCGGCTGCGCGGCCGCGCACATGGCAAGAAAACACCGTGCAGGACTTTTCAACTCCCGCGCAGTGATTTCCACAGGCTCCGGAAGCTGGGGAGGAGGTACTTTGCAGGCCGGACTAACTGCTGCTGCCTCCTCCTCCTCTAACAGCACCGCCGGATTTGCTGCCCGGCGCTGCGGCTTTGAGGAGCCTTTGAGGCTACGGGAGCCAGTAGGAAGGCGGCGGAGGGGCGGGAGCAGGAAAAAAAGCCCCGATAGCCTGTGGGAGATAGAGAAGTAGGCATTAACAGTAAGTTTCTAAAGGATAACTCAGCACAAAGGAAGCCGAGGGAAGGAAGCCGTTTTCTAGCTGATTGACAGGGAGGCTGTTCCCTCCTGGATCAAAGTTACTGAAGAAAGAAGCGGCGGCAGCAGCAACAGCAGCAGCAACTGCAGCAACCAACTCTCAAACAAGTGGAAACCCACGCCGGATATGCACATGTTGTCTGAATCCAGCCTCTGCGCTCGAGGTTTTTTTCGCAGGAAGGGGGAGTCGAGCTGGTGCTCTGCAGATTTTATTTGATTTTATTTTTGTTTTTCTTTTTTTTTTTTTTTTATGTATATTTTATTATGTTTTCATTCTATACAATCACATATTCACTGTGCTTGATCAGGGCATATAACATTGAATAATAAACACGGCCCTCACTTATATAGAAAATGCCCTCTACAATACAAACCCAGTATACCACCTTGGCCTGCCATACACCCTCTTTCAACCCCCTCCAACTTTCATTCTTCCTTCTCACACACCCCTCTACGCCTACTTCCCCTCCCCTTCTTTCTAACCCTATCACTCCCTCTCCATTCCCTCCCTCCCTTCTCCTCCTCCTCTCTCTCACCCTCTCCACCCTCCTTCTTATTTCACTCGACTCTTTCCTTCGGTATCTATTACCTTCCAGTATATTCGGTTTGTACTATTTTCGCACTAACATTGAAAAGCCACAGTATACAAATACAATCATGGAATTTAACACATATTGTATTTCCCCCCTCCCCCCTCCCCCTAAATCCCCACCTCCCTTCCCTCCCCCCGACTTCCCAAAGACCATACGTGGTATAATTTTTGAACAATCACAGTCTGAAATATCTCTACATTGAACTCAGCTTCTTACTG
This sequence comes from Thamnophis sirtalis, assembly GCF_051295495.1. Classification (NCBI taxonomy): domain Eukaryota; kingdom Metazoa; phylum Chordata; class Lepidosauria; order Squamata; family Natricidae; genus Thamnophis; species Thamnophis sirtalis. The sequence goes on from NW_028261388.1 coordinate 61,708,172, forward strand.
TTACCCAAATTTTAAACAATTTAAATTATTATTGATACTAAGCATAAGCTATCTGGAGTTTTTTAGTCCCATATTTACTTTTTATGTAATCAATCCACTTTTTCCAGTCTCTTTTGTATCTCTCGTTTGAATGTTCTTTGAGATATGCTGAGATTTTGGCCATTTCGGCTAAGTTCATAACTTTCAAAGTCCATTCTTGAATTGTGGGTAAATCTTTCTTCTTCCAATACTGCGCCACCAAGAGTCTTGCTGCCGTTATTAAATACAGGATCAAATTAGTCTCTGCTACTGTAAAATCAATGCATATACCCAGTAAAAACAGCTGGGGGGTAAATTTTATCCTTCTTTTAAAGATGTTTTGCAGGATCCACCATATTTTTATCCAAAATGCCTTAACATTACGACATGTCCACCATATATGAAAATATGTAGCATCACAAGAACCACATCTCCAACATTTAGGTTGAACATTTGGATACATAGAGGCAAGCTTTTTAGGATCTAGGTGCCATCTATAAAACATCTTATAAAAATTTTCTCTCAAGTTTTGTGCTTGTGTAAATTTCACATTTCTTACCCAGATTCTTTCCCATGTTTCAAGCATTATTGGTTCCTCAACATTCTGAGCCCATTTTATCATACAATCCTTAATCAGTTCCGTTTCAGAATCCATCTGTACTAATACATTATATATCCTCTTTATATGCATTGAGCTTTGATCTCTTATTTGTTTAAACAAATTATCCTCAACTTTTACAAAGCCAGTTTTTTGATCTGTTTTCCACCTAGCTTGTAGTTGACCATACTGAAACCACGTTTGAACTACCTTCTCTTCTTTAAGTACCTCTAAAGATTTTAGTTCCATCACCCCTCTTTCTGAGATAAGAAGTTGTCTATAGGTGGTTCTATCGTGTTTTTGTTCTACATTCATATTTTCAATTGCATGTCTAGGAATTGCCCACATGGGCACTTTATCATTTAGTTTATGTTGATATTTCTTCCAAACCCGCAATAAAGCATTTCTTAAGATGTGATTTTTAAATTTCTTATCCGTTTTTTTGTTAAATAACAGGTAAGCATGCCAACCATATAACAAATCATATCCCTCGATATTCAAAATTCTGTCATTAGTTAGATGAATCCAATCACTAATTGCAGATAATGCCACTGCGTCATAGTATAATTTTAAGTTAGGTAATTTCAATCCTCCTCTTTCACGTGCATCTTGCATTATTTTCATCTTTACCCTCGGCTTCTTTCCTGCCCACACAAATTTGTTGATACCCTTCTGCCATTCTAAAAGATTCGCATCTCTTTTAAGTATTGGTAACATTTGAAAAAGAAATAAAAATTTTGGTAAAATGTTCATTTTTACTGCCGCTATTCTACCCAGCAAGGACAAATGCAATTTTTCCCACCTTTTCAACTCCAACTGTGTACTATGCCAAAGTGATTCATAATTATACTTGTATAATTTCCCATTTGAGATTGAGATATTAACTCCAAGATATTTAACTTTTTTAACTACCTCACATCTTAGCGTCGCCCCCAGTTCTTCCTTCTGTTTGATAGTCATATTTATAGCTATTATTTTGGTTTTTCCTAGATTTATTTTAAATCCCGAGACTTGACCATATTGATTGATCGTATTCAATAATACCCTACTAGATTCCTGCGGTTGTTCCAATATTATAACCAGATCATCCGCAAATGCACGAACTCTATATTCTTGCTGTCTAATTTTGATCCCTTTTAGACCGCCCAGGCCCCGTATCTTATTCAACAGTATTTCCAAAGTTATAATAAACAATAATGGGGACAGAGGACAGCCCTGTCTTGTACCTTTTTCAATTTGAAAGGAGTCTGTCAGACTTCCATTGACAATGATCTGGGCTGTTTGCTGCTGATATATTGCACCAATTGACCGTAAAAAGCCATCTCCTATCTGCATTTTTTGCAATGTCTTCAGCAGGAATTGCCAATTAACTCGATCAAAGGCTTTCTCCGCATCCAAAAATATGAATGCGGCCGGGATTTGATTGTTCTTTCCCAGGTATTCTAAAGCGTTGATAATTAATCTAACGTTATCCTTCATCTGTCTGCCCTGTATAAAACCAGTTTGATCGGTATGTATCAGTTGCTGAGTTACCCCCATTAGCCTATTTGCTAATATTTTAGTAAAAATATTATAATCTACATTAAGTAATGAAATAGGTCTATAATTTTTTGGTTGGGTAAGGTCTTGATCTTCTTTGGGTATCAACGATATGAACGCAGTCTTCCACGAGGGAGGCACTTTTCCTCCCGATTGAATTTTATTAAATAGTTCTCTGAGGGGTTCTACCATTTCTAACTGTAGATATTTATAATAAACAGCTGTTAAACCATCTGTGCCTGGTGCTTTCCCTAACTTTAATTGTTTAATTGCCTGCAAAATTTCCCCAGAGGTTATAGGTTGGTTCAGCTTATGCCTATGTTCTTCTCTGACTAGGGGGATTTTCTCTTTATCTAGGTATTTGTCTATATCTCCGTCCTTAATTTTATCCCCTTTATACAACTCTGTAAAAAATTCCCGAAATACCTTTTGAATCTCTTCCTGTTGAAACACTTCCTTCCCTCTGTGACACAATTTGGATACATTTCGAGCTTTCCTTTTTTTTCTAATCTGATAAGCCAACCACCTACCGGGTTTATTTGCATTGCAGAAAGTATTATGTTTAGCATATAATAAACTAGTAGCTACCTGGTCAGAGATCAGCATATCAAACTGAGATTTTAATATAGCAATTGTTTCCCTAATCTTTGTATCTCCTGGATTCAATGTTAATTCTGACTCTTTCCCTTTAATTTCCTCTTCCAATTCTTTTCGTTTTTGCCCTTGTTTGTATCTATGTATTTTATTTATATTCATTAATACTCCTCTCATATACGCTTTGCTTGCATCCCATACATATTCCAAAGATGTACCCTTGTTCATATTGAAGACAAAATATTCCGATAGCAATTTTTTACAATCATTAACATACTTTTCATATCTAAATAAGTTTTCATTCAACCTCCAGGACCTTCTTGCCTGGGCTACCCTTCCCAATTCCATCCAGACTGGATTATGGTCTGAAAGAACTCTCGCCATAATCTTTGTCTTCTTCACCCTACAAAGTAAATCATTTGTAATTAGTATAAAATCAATCCTTGAAAGAGATTGATGTCTATTGGAAAAAAAGGTAAAGTCATATTCTTCTGCATGCCTCTCGCGCCAAGCGTCTCGCAATTCAAAGTCGTCCAGCATGTCAGAAAAGGGTTTGGGTAACTTAGCTCGAAATTTGGTGTTCGGGCGAGCTGTCTTCTTATCTCTTTTGGTGTCGATCACGCCATTCCAGTCACCCATTAATATACAAGACTCAAAATCCCACTGTACTAATTTAGCATGGAGATTTCTATAAAATCCATCTTGTTGTTGATTAGGAGCATAAATTCCCAAAAGTAACGTCTTTTTCCCTTCTAAGATTAAATCTAATGCAATATATCTTCCAAAGGGATCTGCTTCAATTAGCTCAGCTTTAATGTCCTTTCTTAAATATACTACTATGCCATTTTTCTTTTCCATGGCTGAGGTCGCAAAATGTTGGCCCAGTTTGGGGTTAAACAAATATTTTTGATCGGTTGATTTGATATGAGTTTCTTGCAAGCAAATTATGTCATTCTTAAACTGTTTAAGATAATGAAATATTTTCTTTCTTTTCTGTGGAGAGTTCAATCCGTTAACATTCCATGTCAAAATCTTAGTTGTCATTTTTGGTTGCCTGAAGCTTTTTTAGAGCCTCCCGCAAGGCCTGTCTCACCTTTGGTTTGGCTCCTCCCACAGCTTCTGAGCTTGTTGCAGTAGCTCCTTGGTCAGTGGCCAATGATTGTTGAGATTGTTGCATAGTAGCTTGTTTATCCGTTTGTCTGGTGGTCTTGCGGTTGGATCTTTTTTCCTTGACTCCTTGCCCTTCCGGAAGAGGGAGATGATACATTTTATCTAATGGTTGTGTGGTTTGCTGTTTATCTTGTTCGTCTCGTGGTTTTTCACCATATCCCGAAGGTTCAGGGTATCCCATCTTCAGAATCTTATGATAGAAATCGCGAGCTTTCCATACAGAGCTGAGACGATATCTTTGTTTGTCCATTGTAACTATAATACCGAATGGGGCATCCCATCTGTACTGTATCTGGCGCCTTCTGAGCTCTTCCACCAGAAAAGCATAATCTCTTCTGGCTCTTAGCATCTGAGGCGGTATTTCTTTCAGAACAATCAGGTCCTGTCCACCAATTTGAAGCTTAGTATTGTAGGACTCTTGTAGTATCATATTTCTAGATTCTCTTGTAACAAAGTATATTACCACGTCTCGGGGAAGTTGCCTTTGTTTTGCCGCCCATGAGTTAACACGAAAAATCCTGTCAATCTGCCAATCAAAATTGGATCCCGGTTTTCCCACCAGACGGTCAAAAGCTTCAGAAAACATTTGCTTTAAGTTCTCCTGCTTTTCTTCACGCAGCCCCCTCACTCTTAATGCAAGCTCCATCTGCTTATACTGTATCATAATAATTTGTTTTTCAGCATTATCAATTTTTTGTTCCACCACTTCAGTTTTGGATATCAGGTTAGTTTTAGCTTCATTGAGAGTTTCTAAATTATCTTCCATTCCAGAAATATATTCTGTTATCACATTTACAATTCCCATCATATTATCATTCATTTTAGTGACCCTGGTATCAAATTTGTCATATAGAACTTCCATCTCATTCCTTATTTCATCTTTGAAATCTTTAATCATTTCTAGATTCTGTTCTCTGAATTCTTTAAACATTTCTAAGTTCTGTTCTCTGGATTCTTTGAACATTTCCAGAAAAAATTCTTTTGTTAGTACATCTCCACTAGGGGGCATAGATGGTGGGGGCTGCAACTTTGTGCCAGGTATGGGAGACGTTTTCGGAGGTAATTTAACAGAGGTTGATTTGGATGCCATTATATTTTGGTTTTAATTATTTATTCTAAATTACTAATCCACTGTGCTATGTGGAGAAAAAGAAATTCCTCCCCCCCCCCTTTTTTCCCTTCTTTTTTTTTTTCTTTTTTTTTTTTTCCAAGGGGTTTTACGGAGGATTTCAAAAGAGAAAGTCCGTTTAGAATGTTTGGAATGTGTCTGAATCAACAAAGAGTCTTGAAAGCTTTAAGGGAGTAGCTCTAATTAAATTATAAGAGATTATTTCTTTACTTCTGTAGCAGGAAGCCGGAGATAACAGATGCAGAAGCTGTAAACGCCATTTTGAAGACAATTAAGCAAAAGAGGTTTTTATAACATTGAAGCTGGTATTTCAGATAGAGAAAGGTTTAAAAGTTCACAAGTTGGTCTTTGCTCGTATTGATTTTTAATAGTCTCTTTTCTAAAGATTGTCCTGAGGGGGAGGGGATCCTGTCTCGTGCTGTGAATAACAGCTGCGAAGTTCAGGTTGGAGTTGAATGACTCAGCTTTGGGTTGAACCTCCCCCTCCGTCCACAGCTCACAAAGAAACAAACTGTGAACTTCAAAGAAGATTCTTACCAGCTGAGGTTCCTCACTGCTTTTTTCTTGTCTGAAAAAAGAGTTATCTTCTTGATATTGAGTAGATAACGATCCTGAATTCTGGGGGCAGCTCTGTTAAGCTGCCGACCGGCGACAGGCCACTCCCCGGAAGCCACCATGGAGATGTCCAGATTTTATTTGATTTTAGAAAAAGAAAATAAAGGCTTCTTGGTCCACCTGGACCGGAAAGTCAAAATCCAGAAAATTAACCTTGTTTAGGAAAGTTTTGCACTGATGGAAAAATAGTGTTTTCCAGTGAAAGTTTTTTCCCTACTTTTCCTTGTTTGCTTTTTTGGCCTCTATTCTTTCTCTTCTCTCCTCTTTTCTTTCTTCCTTTTTTCTTCCTTTTTTCTTTCTTTCTTTCTTCCTTTCCTCTTTCTCTCTCTTTCTTTTTTCTGCCTCTTTTTCTTATCCTCCCACCCTCCTCTCCCCTTTCTTTTTCTCTTTCTCCTCTTTCCTTTTTTGTCTCTCCCTCTGTCTCTGTCTCTGTCTCCCTCTCCCTTCTTTCCTTCCTCCCTTCCTTCCTCTCCCCTCTTTGTCTGCTTCTTTAAGTGCTCCAATTGCTAATCTACATCAGTTGGTAATTTATTCATAACTTGCTAATATCACTGCAGACTATTGGATAATAAGGGGGAAAGTATAGTCCTCAACTTACAACAGTTCACTTAATGACTAAAGCTACACCAGCACTGAAAAAAGTGAATTACAGCTGTTCTTCACACATGATCATTGCAGCATCCCTATGGTCATATTATCAAAATTTGGATCTTTGGCAACTGCCTCATATTTATGATGGTTGCAGTGTCCTGGGGTCACCTTTTGCAACCGTCTGCCAAGGAAAGTCAGTAGGAAAGTCAGACTGACTTAACAACCAGGTTACTGATTTAACCGCAGTGATTCACTTAACTGTAGCAAGAAAGGTTGTAAAATGGGGCAAAACTCACTTAACAAATGTCTCACTTAGCAATAGAAACTTTGGGCTCAATTATGGTCGTAGATTGAGGACTACCTGTATAGGGAGATTTCTTTACTTAATGGATGTTTACATGGTAGAATTGAGTTTCAAATAACACTAATTTCATTGTCTTGGGTGACATCTATGAAAAAAATCCAGGTGCTCAGGTATGAAAATGTGCTGCTCAAACACTATACTTTTCCACTCACACTGAAAAAAAATTAGAGGGAACATTGCCCCTGGTATCTCGCTTCCCCTGCCCATCCGCACCACGCGTCTAAAATCCCTATAGAGAGCCTTGGCTCTCTATTGCTGCCTGCCGAGGAGGTAAGTAAACTCTTTGCTGGCGCAGCGGCTTTTGGAGCTAATGGGGCTTGGGTTTTCAGCCTGACAGCCCCCGACGCTTCTGGACATCTGTTGCAGTCGCGAGGAGCGGAGAAGAGCGCGAAGGTTCTTGGCGCTCCAGGAAGCCGCGAAAGCAGCTGGGAGAGGCACGCGGCTTGGTTTATCCTCCCTGGATATCGCAGCAGCAGCCCCAAGTGCACCGATCTCTGTGTTTTTCGCATCGGGGCATGCTGCAAGAGAGAGTGAGTGAAGACCTTTCTGGATTGCTGGTGGTGGAGGTGCGGGCCCATCGCCCTGTGCTCAGCAAAAAAAGTCCGGGGGAGTCCTTTGCGCTGGCAGGAAAAGGTCTTCACTCACTCCCTCTTGCAGCACACCCCGATGCGAAAAACACTGAGATCGGTGAGTTTGGGGCTGCTACTGCGACATCCAGGGAGGATAAACCAAACCGCACGCCTCTCCCGCTTCCCGGAGTGCCAAAAACCTTCGCGCTCTTCTCCACACTCTCCTCGGCTCCTCACAACTGCAATAGACGTCCAGAAGCGGCAGGGGCTATCGAGCTGGAAATCCAATCCCCATTAGCCCCCAAAGCCGCTTCTGGACATCTATTGCAATCCCGAGGAGAACGTGGAGAAGAGCGCGAAGGTTAGGGTTACTGGGCAACGTGGGGGTGGGGGAGGCTGGAGCAGTTTCGTTCTGAATGGAGGGAGAGGAAAAAAGTTGGGATTCTCCCTGCTGCAGCCTTTAAATGGCAGAGAGAAGCCGAACTCTTTCCCCTCCATTCACAGAGAAGCTGCGGCTCCCTTTATGCCCCTCTGGCTGGCCCCCTCCCTCCCGGGGGGTCAAAGTACCTGAAAGGGGCATGCAGGCTGCTATAGCTCCACTGAGAAGAGATTTCTGAGAAGAGAAAGGGCTCCGGTCAGGCTGCACCCAAGCTGGTGGAGTGCCCGCAACCGCCCGCCTATCGCCAGGGAGACAGCCAGTGCAGGTGAGCCGCGCGATTGCTCTGATCGCAAGGGCGCTTCACCAGCTCGGGTGCAGCCAGACCAGAGAACTTTCGGTGGTGCACCGATTCCAGCAGCTGCATTTTTCCTTGAAATTTGCTGTCCCGGCAACCCGAAGGGGACATTCTCCCAGCGGCGTCTCAGACACTCCCACCCTTAACCAGGACGAAGTGAGGATGGCTGGGCGCAGTTTGGTGCCTCCCGGCTAAGGGTGGGAGCGCCAGAGACGCTGCTGGGAGAATGTCCCCTTTGGGCTGCTGGGACAGCAAATTTCAAGGGAAAACGCAGCTGCTGGAATCAGTGCACCACTGTGCCTGCAACTTAATGCTCTCCAAGAAGCCTGCATTACTGGGAGCAGCAGAAGGAGCAGCAGGGGGCAACACCGCCACCCCCGGTGTCCAGCGTCCTCCTCGGGAACCTTGAGTTGCAGCCGTTTGCATTTCTCTCCTGAACTTCTCTCGGGAGGTGAAATGGCAGGTGTCCTGCTGGCAGAGCCTCCAGGTGAAAGGCAAGTGAGCTGGGTGGAGGAAGGGGGAAACTGCTGGAACTGCATTGCCCCCTGGGTTTGGGGACTTCTTCCCCTCGTACCACATTTTGCAGCCGCCGGAGGCCCACGCGGATCTCTTCAGGGTACTGGGCAACCTGGTTCTGGGGATTTCCTTCCCGCAAAAGACCACCCACTCGTCTCTCCAGATCTTGCGGCTTTTTCGGGGGTTTCTTTTAAAAAACGCCTCTCCAGACGAACTTGAATGATGCTGCCCGTCTGTTCCCCTCCCAAAGCAACCTCGCAAGTTTTCAAGATCATCTGGAGAGGCCCTCCGGATTGCCAGTATGAGCATGGCTCAGCAACAACATGAGTAGCAATGGCGGCTGCCCACACACCCACTTTCGGTTGAGGGCAGGCTTGTTTTACAAAAGCACAGTGCAGCCGAGGGTTGAAGAAATCACCGGAGATGCTTTTTGCAGGGGAGGGGGAATGTCATACCTGCAACTTTTATCCCTTGCCCACCCACCTACCTCCCCCGCCTGTCTGAGCACTACGTTGAGGGAACTTGGGGACTGGTCATGAACACACACATCTCTCGCCCATCTCCACGCTTTTGCAGATTGGCTAGCTGGGGAGAATGGGCCCTTTTTGAAGCCGGGTTAAGTCCTTCCTTGGGATGGATGCCCATACACAAAAGGCACAGGCTAAGACCAGCTGCCCTCATCTGTTTCTGCAGGTGCTTTTTTTCCTCCAAGAGGCAACTGGACTTTCTGGTTTTTCTTTGAAGATGTTTTGCTTCTCTTCCAGTAAGCTTCTTCAGCTCTGAGGAAGCTTCTGGAGGAGCCAAAGAAGCTTCTTGGAGGAGAAGTGAAAGGTCTTCAAAGAAAAAGCAGAAAGTCCAGCTGCCTCTTGGGGAAAAAAGCATTTTTGGGACATCCTGGATGACCAAGAATTCTCATAGACATCTCTCATCCTAGCTTTCTGATGCCTCCTAGCCTTGCTTGCCTTCCATCCCTTGTGGTGGCCACTCTCCCAAAGCCCATGATAGCTGAGCATCAATAAGTCTTCTTGTAGTATCAAGGGTGGCTGAGGGTTCAGAGGTGGCACATACCCATGGTTTCCTGATTGCCAGGGCTATTTGGGAAATCTAAGCTGGAGAGATCTGGTCTGTCCCGAACTTTTGAAGCTGGTGGGCTCTGGATAAAAGTCAAAACCTGAGCTTGATGCTGACCTAGAGGTTTTTGTTGAAATCCTGGTTCAAGTTTTGGAGAAAGACTTATTTCACCCTAAACTTGTGACTGCTTTCATCAAACCTTAGAGTGATTTAGAAAGAAAGAGAGAAAGAAAGAAAGAAAGAGAGAGAGAGAGAGAGAGAGAAAGAGAGAAAGAGAGAAAGAGAGAAAGAGAGAAAGAAAGAGAAAGAAAGAAGGAGGGAGGGAGGGAGGGAAGAGAGAAAGAAAGTGGGAGAGATACACACAAGAAAGGAAAGAATGGAGGGAGAGGGAGAGAAAAAAGAGAGAGACAAAGATAGAAAGAGAAAGAGAGAAAGAAAGAAAGAGAAAGAAAGAAAGAAAGAGAAAGAAAGAAAGAGAACTTATGACCACAACTGAGCCCAAAATTTTGGTTGCTAAGCAAGAGCGTTGTTAAGTGAGTTTTACCACATTTTCCAAGTTGGCCATGCCCACCCGGTCACATGACTGCCAAGCCACTCTGACCCGGTCACATGACCACCGAGCCACTCCCACAAAACAAGCCACACCTAAAGAAGAGGTTCTAAAAATTTTTAAACCCACCACTGGAGTGAGGGTGGGGTTGGGAGGAATAACTTCAATGTCTGAATACTGAATGTTTCCCAAAGCCGGCATTGCATCAAACCTTAGAGTGATTTAGAAAGAAAGAAAGCAAAAAGAAAGAGACAGAGAAAGAAAGAAGAGACAGAAAGAAAGAGAAAGAAAGAGAGAGAGAAAGAGGGGGAGAGAGAGAGAAAGAAAAAGAAAAAAAGAAATTAAGAGAGAGAAAACGCTGGGCTATTATTTTTAATTGCTCCATATTTTACACTGTCCCTAAACCTAGAGTGATTTTACTGCCTTTCTTTTGCCCAGGACTACCACATATTTTTCAGGGATTTACATGCATTCAATGTCTATAGTCCAGAGCATAAATATGTGTGTTATTTTATACATCAGGTTGCATAAGTCCAGCTTAATATGCTATTCCTGGTATGTGATGGTTTGTATACATACAGAGAAAGAAGCACTCTTGTGATCTTTGACTTTTAGGCATGCTGCCATAATATAATTGCTGTTTTAACAATATGCAGGTTTTATTTACACAAATGGCTATTTTATATGTGAAATTACAACTGAAATATTTCTGCACCTATATTGGTTCTCACTGTCAGGAAATTTCTCCTTAGTTTTAGGTTGCTTCTCTCTTTGTTCAGTTTCCATCAATTATTTCTTGTTTTACCTTTTGGTGCTTTGGAAAATAATTTGTCCCCATTTCTTTCTGGCAGTCCCTTAAAAGCCCCTTAAAATAAGGGGAATAGTAATAAGGATATACTAAATAATATTATACTAAATTATGCCTTTGTATACTTGCATTTATAAACATTTGTTTCCTGCAATGTATATATATGATATAGGATGCCCTTTGTAGTTGTATTTGTTTCCTGTAACACCTATATGTTATTCCTTTGTTATGCCTGTTATGCCCTTTGTTGTTGTAACACAAATATGCCACATTAGACCTTTATATTTGTATTTCCTGCAACTAAGGAAAAATGCTGTAATTGGGGTCTGTAAAGTACCTGACATTTGTCAAAACATAATCTCACCTTTGGTGAGAGTCTCCCCCTTCTGCCTAAGAATGTATCTCACCTTTGATCTGTTCCCTTCACAATAGGGGCCCAAATGACCAATCATGAGAACAAAGGAAAGATACAGGCTGATAAGAAGTATTCTATCCTTTTTGCAGGAATACACAAATCTAATTAGGAAGCAAGAGTGTTATTTTATGATGTTTCTGACTGTATAAAAAGGAGTTACACCTTCTCTGAAGTGTAGTTCTCCCCTGCATATCATTGGGTATATTTGGAACAATTGACCATCATGTCTTTTAACTTTGATCAAAGATTAAATGCTGATTGTTATTCAAGCCTCCGTCTAAGTCTCATTTTTGGCTCATTGTGACTTGGATGTATTCTCAAACTTCTATGGGTCTAAACATATTCTCAAACCTTACAGTATGTAGATAATAAAGTTGAAAAAAGGTGATCAACATTTTTACAGAACTATAGATACGTTGAGGCTGGGTGTGACAAGGAATGGCTGAGAGGGGAGGGGCCAGGTGAGGCACCTTTGATGTGAGTGACATTGAGTTGGCCAAGCCCACCCAGTCACATGACTGCCAAGCCACCCCCACCTGCTCACATGACCACCACGCCACGGCCATAAAATAAGCCATGCCCTTATGTAGTAAAAATTTTGAAACCCACCCCTGCCTCAAACCCCTATATCTTTAACCTAAAACTGTCCACCGTGGACCTCACACATTCCTAAGAGGTCCCTATAGGGGTGTGCATAAGTGCACCAATGTGCCTACCATCCCTGTCCTACTGTCCACATTTATATGTACTCATTTTATGTGTTCATGGCCATGTTATACTTATTTATATCCATCTACTTGTACCAATCTCATGCGAAAATGTCCATGTCTATACTAATACCTTGTACATGTTGACAAATAAAAGAAAAGAAAAAATACATTTAGCCATTAATATTTAATATGTATGTATCCACAGGAATCCTGTGAGATTTCGTTGATATACAAGTTGAATGAATAAAATCGATAAACCCATTCTCTTGTTTGGAACAGGAACTAGTAAAGCACATGGATGTCAACCATTTGATAACAGTGGTATACTGTCCCTGAACAGGAAGGTTCTGCTATTAGTATAATGGTTAATAGTCATTTCCCCAAAAATAAAGAATGTGACTTTTAAAAGAGCACTGTGTATATTATAATACTTTGTTCACAGCCTTTTAAGAGTAATCACTAATGGCTGATTTCTTCCAAGATTCTTGTATTGCAGCTCATCACCAAGGTACATATGTGATTTGATTATTTATCAATGGTTTAATAAACTGACATTCCAAGATTAGCTCTCCTTTTCTCATTTAAAAGTGAAATCTAAAATGCAGCACTGATAACTTGCTTCATGGTGCCTAGCTTCAGTGAAATATGCTCACACAAAGAGTAGCATTCTAGCAACATTGTTTTTATATTTGCTTTTTCTGTAGCAACTTGACACTAATATTGCTAAGTTGAATTTGGGAGCAACATGGCATTTGCAGCAGTTTTCTGAATCTTGTAATGGAATGATTTCAGAAGAGATGTATGACATAATCATGAAGAATCTGGTGTGAAATAAGCATAAGCAAACAGAAGAAGTTTATTTGCCAAATAAACAAAGAATATTAATTGTGAGATTGATAATGGGCCTAGTCTCTCTTTCAGGATCCCTTGCTTTGCATACTGCATGGAACAGCACAAATGCATTGATGCTATTATGATAGTAATGCTAGATTATAATTACCATCATGATTAGTTCAAAGTACTTACAATTCCAATTAATATTGTCTCTGCCAATTACTTATCATTTTAAGAAGCAAAACTCAGAAAAGAAATTAAGTGGGAAAATAAATACATGAGAATAATAGTTCATTGTCTCAAAAAGCTGGGGAAAGTAAAGAATCTTAGAAACAATGACATAAGAGCATAAGAGATCTTGGAAGACATTTGCTTGCATGTGGGGAGAAGAAGCTATGTAAGCACTGCTCACTCTTGCATTTCTTGTATAGACCACAAAAGCATATTCTAAGCAAAATTGGACAACTCGCATAACCAATTTGCCACAGCCAACTCACTGCAGGACAATTCGCCATGAGACAATTCAACAATTCAATTTAATTATTTAAAATAATTTAAAAATTATTTTAATTTTTGTCATTTATATTTTATTTTGTCCCTCCTTTGGTATCCTTTCTTTAATGATTCTATTCCACTGTTTCTATGATATTAGTGTAACTTTTGTTCTGCAGTGAGTTGGCCATGACAAGTTAGCAGCAGCAATTTGACTGTGGTGAGTTGGTCATGGTAAGTTGGTTGTGGCAAGTTGATTGTGGCAAGTTGACGGACAGTAGTGGCCAAAATTGTGGAAACCTTTTGGGAAAAGTGTACAGTATTTTGAGGTTTGATGGATAATAACATCACTTTTTTTTGGAGCAGTACCATAATATATATATACCATATATATATATATATATCCTCTGTCCAGGTAATATGCGTCCAGTTTAGTATAGGCTTTTTTTGTGGAATTCTAGCTTTTAGGCCAAATTCCTGCAGTCTGCACTGAACAGTCCTAGCAGTGCGCCATTTCATCTTGTATACACCCAGATGATTTTCTTCTGTCACGTAGGCACAGTCTCTTAATTCTTTTATCATCACTTGCTGTTGTGTACCTTTTCCTGCCTTTACAAGTGTGGTTTTGTAGTGACTGAGTCTCTTTATACCTCTTCAAAAACTTAGAAATGCCAGCTTTGGTTAAGTTTCCATCATTTTTTCTTCTAATTTCTTTATAATTGTACCTTTGTTCACTTAATAATTCTATTTTACTTTGCTTTCTAGGTGACCAGTCAACTCTTTGCACCATTACTTTAATTTTATTATGTTTTACAAGCTCACTAAATGAAAGAACACACACAAAAACCCAACCAACTTGATAGCGATCACATAACACACTGACAAATGTCCTTCTCTCAGCTTCAATACATGACATCAATAACTGAATCCTACTGTGATTTGATTGGCTCATTGCCAAAACAAGATGACACCTGATTGGCTCTCTAAACACTCATGCTTATTGGCCACAATCAGATGAAGGAAAGTTACCTGATATCAACCTAAGCAAGTTGTGCTTCCTTTTTCTGGTTATTTGGCTATAACCTTTCATAGAATACAGATAATTGAACAAATTTTGTTACATAACCTTCTTGATTAAATTATCTTTCCATTGATATATACTTTTATGGTACTACTCAAAAAAAGTGGCGTTATCAGCCATCAAACCTCAAAAATACACTTTTCCCAAAAGGTTCCCACAATTTTGGCCACTATTATAGATCCTATTCTAAATGCGTTTAACTAAGTTCATTTAGCAGAGACCCCACAATTTGGTATTTTTAAAAAAGATGTGATTTATAGTCTCTATGTTCTTCTAGTCCAAGGACTGACAATGTTCTGCCCTCCAGAGATTTTAGATTTCAACTTACACCATCCCCTCATCCTTGGTAATGGTGGCTGGGGCTGATGAGAGTTGAAGTATCAGGTAAATTGAAAGGTTGCCATGTTGCAGAAAATGACAGGCTTTAGACTTCTCAGGATACAGGAAAAGTTTATTTGGCAGCCAGGTTCAGAAAGCTCGCCCATGGCTAGCATTGCAAGTTCTGAACAACCTTTATTATCAAAGCACGCATTCTTATACATTCTCAACCTTTTGACACAGGTTTTGACATAGGTTTTGACATGGGGACATTGGCTTAGAACATCTTGTGGTTAAGCACTGGCTTCCTGTTCTTTTGCAAGCTCCAACTCTTGTCTATGTGTGTCAGGGCTGCTTCACTTAATAACCAAGAAAGAAACCACTCAATTCCATTTTGCAGAATTAAGAGCACATTTACTGGCTATAAGTAAATAGTAGCTAAGCACAGCTGGATCTGAGGCAAAAGTGCGTGCAAGCATAGATATCAATGTATGACCCATTCCCCTCCCCTTGGTAACCCCAGCCCACAATCCAATCTAACTTCTCCACAGATGTCATGTGGGAGACATCTTCAAAGATCATCATCAGGTCAGTATGCCGGACAGTTGGCCTTGGCGGGAAACTCCTCTCCCTGCCACATGCGCAGTCCTCCTGTACAGAATATTTCCCACACCCAAATATCATGCCCCCCCTCCCCGTTTCAATGGCAGCAGAAAAGCAAGCAGCAAAACAGAGGCTGACATCCATCCCTCCTTCAGGAAAAGGACATCATCCCTGCAGAAACAAAAGAAAACAGACAAATAGACAAACAACACAACAAGAGAAAGGAGGAAAAGGGAGGAAAGGACAAAATCAATCAAGGTCAAGGCTTGTCAGGGTAGGTAGAGTAGAATTTACGTAGAAGCCAAGGAGCCTGCACATGGGACTTATCGACCCATTCAGCATGGGAGGGAGGAAAAGGCTTCCATGAAACAAGATACTGAATGCGGTTTCTCTGTTTCCTAGAGTCCAAAATCTCTTTAATCTCAAAATGTTGCTCTCCCTCAATCAGAAGAAGGGCAGGTGGAGCTGCCAAAGGGGCACGCAACGGAGAAGTGTGTTCCGGTTTCAGAAGGTTGACATGAAACATAGGGTAGACACAGTTAAGATACTTAGGCAACTCCAAACGTACGGACACATGATTTATGACCTTTACAATCGGGAATGGGCCGACATACTTGGGACCCAATTTCTTAGACTTCTGGGAGGTTTGGAGAAACTTGGTAGACAAATACACTCGATCACCAACTTTGTAGTCCCTCAGTTTCGTTCTCTTTTTATCAGCCTGTTTCTTTTTTTTTTCTTTTTTTTCTTTATGTTTTTTTAGTTTTTTATTTTTATTTTTCTTTTTTTTAAACATATTTTTTAATTTCCATTTTCACAACATACAATCACATGTATACTATACATACCCAGTATCATATAGTAACAAATAATGATCACATCAGTTCCTCTTGTCATCAACACCAAAAAAAAATAAAAACCCATTATTAGCTCTTCTGCTCTCCATACACCTCCCTCTTCTACCTCTCTCCTACTTCCTATCTTCCCTCCATCATCCCTTCCCACTCTACTTCCCCTCTCCCTCTCCTCTCCCTACATTCCACTCCTCCCTATCCTCATCCTCCTCATCCTCTCCCCCCTCCCCCTCTCTCCTATCCCTCTCTTCCCATCTTTCTCTCTACATTCCACTCCTCCTTATCCTCCTCATCTTCCCCCCTCACCCTCTCCCCTCCCTCTCTTCCCATCTCCCCTCTATTTCCCACTCTTCCTCTCATTGGTATATTTCCGCTTCTGAGCAAACTCCAATCTATGTTGATAGTATTTAACAATATACTTAACATATCGTAGTTATAAAGAAAAAATAAGAGAAACCAGTATACATGTGCAATCATAATACATTAAAGTCTAACACCCCTCGTAAAACCTCCCTCCCTCCTACCCTCCCCCCCAACCCCCCCTCAGCCTTCCCTCCCCCAACTTCCCGGAACCCATACACGGTATAAATCTTTAACAAAAACAGTCTAAAATATATTGGAAAAAAGAGTTTAAAAAAATTGATAACTTCTTTACATTGAGCTTAGCTCCTCCTTGCTAAACTAACTTTAAACAATTTATATCAGTCCTGGTGTTAATCATAAGCTATCTGGAATTTCTTTGTCCCGTATTTATTTTGAATATAATCAATCCGTTTTTCCCCATCTCGTTTATCCATATTTATTTTATATATAATCAATCCATTTTGCCCACTCTCATTTATATCTCTCGTTTAATTGGTGCTTAAGATATGCAGGTATTTTAGCCATCTCGGCTAAATTTGTGACTTTCAGTGTCCTTTCTTGAATTATAGGCAAATCTTCCTTCTTCCATTATTGCGCCACCGAGAGTCTAACTAAAGTTATTAAGTGCAAAGTCAATTTAATCTCTACAGCTGTACATTCAGTCCATAGATGTACCCTTATTCATATTAAAAACAAAGTATTCTAATGAATTTTTACATTCATTAGTATATTTCTCATTCTAAATAAATTTTCCTTCAATCTCCCAACCCCTTCTTGATTGCATCACCCCTCCCAACTCCATCCAAACTGGGTTATGAACTGATGAAACTCTGGCACATATCTTTATCTTCTTCACCCTAGAAAACAAATCATTGGTAATTAGTTGAATGTTGTTTTTTTAATTGTTGACCCATTCGTCTGGTAATCACACGGTTTTGACTTTGTTCCTTGGCGCCTTGTACTTCTGAAGAAGAGAGATGATCCATCCTTGTTGGTAGTTGTGTAGTTTGCTGTCTATCTTGTCCTTCTTGTTCTCTTTCTCGAGGTCCAGGTGGGGCAGGATGTCCGGCCTTCAAGATATTATGGTAAAAGTCTCGAGCTTCTCCTACTGATTTAAGATGGCATCTTTGCCCCTCAAAGATGAATGATAGTCCAACTGGTGCCTCCCATCTGAACTGTAGCTGACAATTTTTAAGCTCTTCAACTAAAAAAACATAGTCTTTCCTAGATCTTAACATTTGAAGTGGTATCTCTTTCAGAACAATCACTTCCTGACCCCCAATTTGAAGTTTAATACATATTGCAATATCATATTCCTCATGTCTCTTGTAGTAAAGTAAATCACAATGTCCCTTGGGAGCTGCTTCTGTTTCGCCAGCCAGAAATTAGGACGATAAACCTTATCAATTTGCCAGTCATAATTTCCCCCTGGCCTTCCCAACAGATTATCAAAGGCTTCTGAGAGAGTCTGTTTCAAATTCTCCTGACTGTTTTCATGCAAACCTCTTATTCTAAAAGCAAACTCCATTTGTCTATACTGTAGCATAATAATTTCTTTTTCAGCATTTCCAACTTTTTATTGCACCACGTCTATTTTCGATACCATATTAGTCTTGGCATCATTAAGATCTTCTAATTTCTCTTCAATTTCCGAGACATATTCTGTTAACAAATTAACAACCCCCAGCATATCATGCCTGATCTTTCAAACCCGAGTCTCAAATTTATCAGACAGATCTTTATGCGCAACCAATATCTTCTCCTTAAGTTTTATTTCCATCGTAGCTGCAAAATTCTTAAATGCCACGGCCAGCTCCTTCTGAAAAAATTCTTTAGTCAGTAGCTCGCCTGCAGGGGCGGGGGAGGAAGTGCAAGTAGATATGTGCAAATATTTGCAGTAGAATGTGTTGGTAGACAAGATCAGACTTTTTTAAAAAAAACAACTTTGTGGAGGAAGATGTTACTGCAATTGATGATAAACACTGAAAATAGAAGGGTAGGCTTAAACCAGCAGTGCCTCTGCCAGCTAAAATAGAGCTCCTTTTTGGCTGCAACAGCTTCCTGCAGCCCTCTGCCAGGAAAAATGGAGCTCAGGAGAGCTGCGTGCGACCCTCCCAAGCTCCATTTTTATTGGCAGAGGCACCATGGGCTGGTCCTTCACTATTTCCAGGGCAATCCCACTGACCAGATCTAAGCATCCCACTCGCCGTATCTGACCAGCGCAAAGCACATGTGAAGTGAACCAGTACCAACCGGTACAGGAACCCATCCATGGTTCCTTGGCATCTTCATAAGATCCTGGATGAAACAGATTATCTGGATCCTTTCCAGTTAGGATTCAGTTATGGAACAGAAATAACACTAGTCAGACCTGTGGATGATCTCTGGCGACAGTGGGATTGTGTAGTGCAACCATCCTTGCTATCCTTGACCTCTTAGCAGCCTTCAATACCATCAACCCTGGTATCTTTTTGAGCCAGCTACAGGGTCTGGGGATGGGTGGAGCAGCTTTGTGCTGATTTGGCTCTTTTGTCTAAGGCTGGTCCCAATTGATGTTGATAGGGAGTGAGAGATTCAGCCCATAGCCACTGCTTTGCATTCTGCAAGGCTTGGTACTCTCTCCACTCCTTTTTAATATCTAGGTGAAGCCTCTAGGCGAGATCATTCACCACAAAGGGGTTGAGGTATCATCAATATGCTGATGATATCCAACTTCGTATCTCCACCTCTGGTGATCCAAGTGATGCTGTCACTGCACTCTCGTGGTGTCTGGAGACAGTGGAGGCCTGGGTGGGGGAACAACAAACTTCAGCTGAATCCTGGCAAGACCAAATGACTTTGAGTATATGGAGCTTCAAGATCTGGGACTTTAATTTAGATCTGTATGGGATTGCACCACCCCAGACAGACCCAATCCGCAACCTGGGGGGTTCTCCTAGATTTGCAACTCTTGCTTGAAAGAGCAGGTGACAGTCACAGCTAGGAGAGCCTTTATACAACTTGCATGTTAATTGTGGCTTTTGCTAGATTAGGAGTCCTGCACTCACTCACCAGCGATGGCGAAACTTTTTTGGCTCACATGCCATAAAGGGGGAGCGCAGGGGGGGTCGCGCATTGCAGTATGGGTTTGGCACGCCCACGCCCGACCCCCCCCTGCAATCCCCCTTTATGGCACATGAGCCAAAAAAGTTTCGCCATTGCTGGGCTAGAGAGTGCTGAGTTTTAGGTTGAATATTAGAAATAGTTTTTAGCAGTCATAGTTTACCATGTGCAGAAAAATAGAGATAGTCCTAATTAGAGTTAGAATTTACTGTAGATGATTGCAAGAGATAATAATAAGAGAATTTTCTGTTTTTCACTTTTCCCCATAGGATGATTCTTTAGTAACCAAATTCTTATCTGCAACTTCTCATACACATCCAAATTCTAATTAAATCATTATCATCTTTTAAGTGTTATAATCTGTTTCTGTTAGTTCTGTGACTTTAAATTCAAGATAATTTGGAGGATGTGGTTGTAGGGCTAGATCTAGAAAAGAGATGTGAAAGTAAGCAAAAATACCTCCTTACTAAAACTAAGAGGAAATACTCCTGTATCTGGTAATAGAAAATAGAATTTATTATCAATTATACACAAGCACAGCATGCATTGCTCCATAATTACTGTTTCCATCTCAAATAACATCTGTAGGAAATTAGCACCCACCTCTCTCCTAGAAAATGAAATATTTTAGGAAATATTAAAGGACATAATATTTCCTCTAAAAGGGGGGCAGAAACTCAGCTCTCCCCCACCTTTGTCAATGGGCCATTAAGGCCTGAGCCAGTCTATTCTACATAACAAAGATCTACCCCCTTCAGGCAGACCCATCCAGCAAACAGAAACTCACCACAAGACATCTGGGAAAATTACATCAGCCAGCAAGACAAACAAGCTTGGGTCTCAGGACAGTCAGCCCTTTTTTTTCCTTCAACATCTTTGAGGCATGTGATTCCCCCTTTTCCCCAGGACCTCAAACTATGTGGTCCTGTTCACCATTAAAATTATCTTTCCAAGCAGCCTCCATGTTTCCAGTGTCCTTTTCCCCACTTGGAACTGAACCCAGAAGGACATTTCTTCCAACACATCAATAGGATATTTATTTTAAAAAACACAGCATTTTTAACAAAAGAATATTTCCATGTAGCTATAGAGCATTAAAATGGATGAAGAAATTATTCCTGTCTTAATATTTACTTTGTACACCCTGTAGAATATCCAACCAAGAATAGAAAATGATAATAATACTAGAAATACCAAAAATGTTTTGATAAAACAGAAATTCTCTCAGGCTCAAAGTTTCAATCTTATACTGATTACCTGAGAGCAAGTACAGCAGAACTCTGTGGGGTTACACCTATGAGTACACTTTAAAGCAGCGGTTCTCAACCTGTGGGTCGAGACCCCTTTTGGGTTCGAACGACCTTTTCACAGGGGTCGCTGAGGAGCCTCTTGCGGAGAGGCTGGCGAAAAGCCGGCCCGAAGGGAAGGAGTGGTTCGGGTTCCCCGTGCAGCAGAAGGAGAGGTGGGGGGGGCAGTAGGAGCCGGAATGGAGGCGAGGAGGGGGAAAAGAGAGACGCATGCAGCACAGAGGATGCTGGGAAAGTTCCGAGTGATGGATGTTGATGCCAAGAGGTACCATTTCTGAGGCGTAAAACAAGGTGGGGAAAATAAAATAAAATAAAGGAACCTGGGATACGCGTACACTGAGATTCCCTATTAACACTGTTACCCATGCTTAGCATGGGTAACAGTCTTAATAGGCTTTGGTCCCTCTCCTGCGGCTCCCTGCTGACCCAATCGTGCAATCTGCTTTCTGCCCCAAGAAGGCACAAGCCTCTCGCCTGCTTTTGCGATTCCGCGTCCTTCGCAGGCAACTCAGTGTCAGGAAGAGGTCCAGCCCTTTTTTTGTGCTCATCTCTTGCACGCGTGCCCACAAGCAAAATACGCTCCTGGGCCAGGATCAAGGTAGAGAGGACAACGACTCTCCTCCCACTGTTGCCACTGCACAATGAGGTGAGTAACTGGGTACGCAGCGCAGGAGACTCCTCAGCACCAGACTCAGGTCACCATGAGCCGCGGTCCCCTTTGTGTTGGCTCAGGAAGGAGGAGAATGGGAGCAGCAGCAGCAGCTGGTTGGGTGCAGGGAAGGAAGAGGTCCAATTCTGCGCTGCACAGGGCTTTCCTTGCGCAGGGCTCTGGAACTCTTCCCTCTCTGCATTCAGCGATGGCTGCTCCAGCTCTTTCCTGAGTCAACACAAAGGGGGCCGACCTGAATCTGGCGCTGAGGAGTCTCCTGTGCATCACAGCCAGCTACTCACTTCTCAGTGGTGGCAGCGGAAGGAGCTGCTGTCCCCGCTGCCATGATCCCGGCCCAGTAGGGTATTTTGCTTGCACGTGCAAGAAAGAGAGGAAAGAGAAATGAAAGAGAGCTGGAAGGAGAGAATGGGAAAGAGGGAAAATAGAGGGAAACAAATTAGAGGTAGAAGGGGGAGAGGGAGAAAGAAATGAAAGAGAGCTGAAGGGAGAGAATGAGAGAGAGAGAAAAGAGAGGGAAACAAATCAGGGAAAGAAAGGAAGAGAAAAGAAAGAAAGAAAGAAAGAAAGAAAGAAACTTACTTTCTCAGACCTATGATGAAAGCAATAGCAAGCTATATCTCTTGCAAGAAAACTGCAGTTTGCCAAATTGAAAGCAAGTCTGATTTTTAAAAAAGAAAATAACAGAGATGGCAAAAAATGCATCTGAAAATAAGATTATTTATAATTTTGGATAACATATTATATTACCAAACTCCAGGGGTGGGTTTCAAAAATTGTTTGAACCTACTCTGTGGGCGTGGCCTCCTTTGTGGGAGTGGCCTGCCACCCATGTGACCTGGTGGGAGTGGCCAAGATGATGTTATTACTAGATATTACTAATTACTAGATATTACTAGATCATTATTAATGCGTAGATAACTGCGGGACATTATACACACACACACACACACACACACAAACTATTTTAGGTATTTTTAGGTATTTATTGAGATTTATATGCCGCCCTTTTCCCTGAGGGGACTCAGGGCGGCTTACAACCACAAGGAAGGGGAAGTGCAAGGTCAAAACAAACAATATGTGAACAACAGAAAAATAGTAAAAAACCCAACTTTCATTCAACAATCAAACACTCGGGCGGGTAATTAGGAACCTATCCCCAGGCCTGCTGGGAGAGCCAGATCTTGAGGGCTGCGCGGAAGGTCTGGATAGTGGTGAGGGTGCGGATCTCCATGGGGAGCTCATTCCACAGGGTCGGGGCAGCAACAGAAAAGGCCCTCCTCCGCGTGGTCGCCAGTCGACATTGACTGGCAGATGGGATTCGGAGGAGGCCCAGTCTGTGCGATCTAATTGGTCGATTTAGGGAGGTAATCGGCAGAAGGCGGTCTCTCAAGTACCCAGATCCACTACCATGGAGTGCTTTAAAGATGGTCATCAATATCCTGAAGCGCACCCGGAGACCAACAGGTAGCCAGTGCAGCTCGCGGAGGATAGGTGTAACGTGGGCGAACCGTGGTGCACCCACTATCACTCGCGCGGCTGCATTTTGGACTAGCTGTAGTCGCCGGATGCACCTCAGGGGCAACCCCATGTAGAGCCCATTGCAGTATTCCAGTCTAGAGATCACAAGGGCTCGAGTGACTGTCGTGAGCGCCCCCCTATCTAAGTAGGGCCGCAACTGGCGGACCAGGCGAACCTGGGCAAATGCCCCCCTGGTCACAGCCGACAGCTGGTGATCAAAAGTCAGCTGTGGATCCAGGAGGACTCCTAAGTTGCGGACCCTATCTGAGGGGTATAAAATTTGACCCCCCAGCCTAAGCGTTGGTATATCAGCCAAATTATTGGGGGGGAAACACAACAGCCACTCGGTCTTATCCGGGTTGAGTACCAGTTTGTTAGCACTCATCCAGTTCTTAACGGCCTCCAGACCCTGGTTCATCACGTCCACCGCTTCATTGAGTTGGCACGGGGCGGACAAATACAATTGTGTATCGTCCGCATATTGATGGTATTTTATCCCGTGCCTCCGAATGATCTCGCCCAGCGGTTTCATGTATATGTTAAATAGTAGGGGTGACAGGACCGAACCCTGGGGTACCCCACATGTTAGGGGCCTCAGGGACGATCTCTGCCCCCCAACCAACACCGACTGCGACCTGTCCGAGAGGTAGGAGGAGAACCACCGCAAAACAGTGCCTCCCACTCCCACCTCCCGGAGACGTCGCAGAAGGATACCATGGTCGATGGTATCGAAAGCCGCTGAGAGGTCCAGGAGAACCAGGATGGACGCATAGCCTCCATCTCTGGCCCTCCAGAGATCATCGGTCAATGCGACCAAAGCGGTTTCTGTGCTGTAACCAGGCCTGAAGCCGGACTGGAAGGGGTCAAGATAACTAGCTTCCTCCAAGGCTCGTTGAAGCTGAAAGGCCACCACCTTCTCAACAACCTTCCCAATAAAGGGAAGGTTGGAGACAGGACGAAAGTTATTTAAAATGGCTGGATCTAACGATGGCTTCTTCAGGAGGGGTCTCACCACCGCCGTTTTAAGTACGGCGGGGAAGTGCCCCTCCCGAAGGGAGGCGGTGACAACCGCCTGGATCCAGCCATGTGTCACCTCCCTGCTGTTAGCCACCAGCCAGGACTATGCCAGGAAAACACCAAAAAATAAGAATCCCCCCCCCCAAAAGACTGCCAATGAAACCAGTTTTTTTTTTCCTAAGCCTAAGGACAGGAAAGACAAAGTCACTGGAATAAAAACCATCAAGGCAATGTGGAAAATTATAAAGGACAGGCGCTCACAGAACCATCAACTACCTCAGAATTACCTAAACAACGAGGGTGAAACACACAACGCACTAAACGCACTAAATCTGGCAAAGCTGCCTTGCAAGAAACCTGGCCTGCCCATAGAAAAGCAGCCACTTTGAGACACATAAACCTGATCTGAACACTTAAAAGCAACATATTGCATCACAAAGAAAACATTTGCAAAAAGGAATAACATTCCTTGTAGTAAATATATTTTAAAAACAATTAAAAAATAAAATTCCCCAAAAAATAATTTAAAACAGATATTCTATAAATAAAAGAAATCCTTAAAAACCATTGTTAAGTATTACACCAGCAATAATTTACACTGTAACAATTTTAAGTTATTGTACCAGCCATAGTATACTGTAACCATTAGTCCAATCCATCACAATAATTTATACTGTAACCATTTCAAACTATTCCACACACAATAATTTAAAATGAAACCCCATAAAAATATTCCATACACAATAAATTACAACAAAACTAAAAAAAAATTTAAAAAATTCTATGCACAATACATTTCAATGGTTTATTTTAATTTATTTTGGATAGAACCTTTTTTTAAATAGTTTAAGACAATTTAAAAAAAGAATCCACACACAATAAATTGAAGTAAACCATTTAAAAATATTTTACACTCAATACTTTTAAGTAAAACTATTTTAAAAAATTCTGTGCATTAAATAAAATATTATTTTAAAATACATTAAAAAATGAAAGAAAAAAACCCGGGTCACTTACCAGCAGGCAGAATCAGCAGCATGCCAATGCGATGGATGGATCCTCGTCGCGATGGATGGAAGCAACATGGAGCAGGCAGGCAGCAGGAACAGGTAAGACACTGGACCCTCAGACAAAGCTAGGGTCAATAAGCAGGTCACCTGGCAGGCTTAGCCAGCCAGGCGAGACTGGAGAGGGGGGGTGGGGGGCTTCCCTTGTGAAAGGTAGGCCTCCTTCACCGCCAGGCCACGGCTTTCTCGAGGGAAGGCCTGGAGGCCTTCCCTTGCGAAAGCTAGGCTGCTGCCCCCCCCCACTCACCTTCGGCCGCATAGCGTACACAAGCCCGCAGCTTTCACGAGGGAAGACCTGGAGGCCTTCCCTTGCAAAAGCTAGCCCCCCCCCCACTCACCTTCGGCCGTGTAGCATACGCGAGCTCGCAGCTTTCGCGAGGAAAGGCCTGAGGCCTTCCCTTGTGATAGCTAGGCCGCCACCCCCCCTTCAGCCGCTACTGCCGTTACCGCCACTACCACCGCTACTGCCCCCACCTGGCTTCGGCCGCATGACGTGGGCAAGCCCACGGCTTTTGTGAGGGAAGGCCTTCCCTTGCGAAAGCTGGGCCGCCGCCACCCACCCGAAGCCTCCCGAGTCCTGCCGCAGGGGCTTAGTTGCTTACCTGAGGGGGAAGCAGCAAGCTCCTGGAACGCGAAGGGCGAAGGGAATTTTCAAATGGAGGTCAGGCGCAACACTTTTTTAAAAATATTTTTTTATTTTTGTTACATAGACAACACATACGCACAATAATAATAAAATAATAATTTAAAAAACCACAAAAAAAACCCCCATCATCAGCATGTTGTTTGGTTACAAGTGTTTTAACATTTATCATTCTTATACATTTATTATTTCATTTAATAGATTATAATATACAGTTTGGGTTGCTTTGTTTACCATCCCTTCCTCCTGTTATAACACCACCTTATTTTCCCTTTCTTTTCTCCCTCCCTCCCTTCTCTACTTTCTTCTTTCCTCCTCTCCTTTCCCTTCCTTCTTCCTGTACCTTTCTCCTACTCCTGCTCTTCCTCTTCCCCTTCCTACCCTCTCTCCTCCTCTTTCTCTCCTTTCCATCCTCCTCTCCTTACCTCTTTCTTTTCACCCTCTCTCCCTTCTCTACTTTCTTCCTTCCTCCTCTCCTTCCCCTTCCTTCTTCCCTTCTTCTTCCTCCTCTTCTTCCTCTTCCCCTTCCTACCCTCTCTCCTCCTCTTTCTCTCCTTTCCATCCTCCTCTCCTTACCTCTTTCTTTTCACCCTCTCTCCCTTCTCTACTTTCTTCCTTCCTCCTCTCCTTCCCCTTCCTTCTTCCCTTCTTCTTCCTCCTCTTCCTTCACCTTTTTTTCTCTGAATCTTGAGTTGAGGTCTTTCCCTCTTGTGCGCATGTGTGAGGAAGATAGCTGCTTGAGCTTTTCGCTCAGGCGTGAAGAACAAAACAACTTGGCTGATAACTCGAGTTCTGTTGCAATTTGATGCCGGAGGAGCTAAGCCTGGTAAGAAGAACTTGAGAGGAGCAGGGGACGGTGATTATTAACGAGAAGCCTTCCCGGACAGCCCCAGACGGAGCAACTGTTTGGAGTGGTAGCGAGTGGCAGCGAGAGACTGTGAACGGCCTTCCCCCCCACAGAGACGATACGGGCGGCTTGCAGCCGAAAGAACTGCTGTGCTTTGTTTTGAGCCCTGTGAGGTGGTGGGGAAGAAGTATACGAATGGCTCTCCCCCTCCTCCAGACAGCCCGGGTGGTGCGAACGGCGAACAGCGACTGTAGTTATATATGAACGGCCTCTCCCCCCCCCCCAGGCAAATGGGGGCGGCACGAGGGCTTTTACTTTATGCCGGCTACAGCAAGCCTAAACCTCCTGGCTGCCGGTTTTTGGAGTGTGGAGTGTGGAGTGAGGAGTGAGGAGCGCTGAAAGGGGGTCACCCACGCGGCCCCTGGACACCTTGCACGCTCCGGAAAGTCCCCCCCCCACGCTGGGTGCAGAAAATGGCGGCGGTGGCACTTTGAATTCCCTTCAGTCCGGCATTTTTCAATGCAACGGTGGTGGCAGGGACGGCGCTAAGACGGCAAGGCCACGATAAGACCCTGGCTCTCTAGCTTGGAGGAGAGGAAGTGAGGAGCCTTCACTGTGGGATTGGGAGAAGTGGTGGCGACGGCAATAAGACGGTGTGTGACCAGGAGGGTGTGCAATATTTAATCTTCACACTGGACTTTAGATCTGGCCACAGACCTGGCTGAGTAACCATGCTGCGCTGGGGCTTGAGGAGGAGCGGTATGTGGTTTGTCACCAACTGGACCATGGCTATCATGGTTGGGTGGGTGATTTGAGTAGAGAGTAGAGTAGAGTAATTTATTTATATGCCGCCCTTTTCCCTGGGGGGACTCAGGGCGGCTTACAACTCGAAAAGGGGGGGGGAAACAAACAATTAACACATAAGACAGTACATCATTAAAAGCACAACATTCATACTATTCGGGTGGGTTACAGTCTTTAACCCCAGGCCTGACGGGATAGCCAGATTTTAAGGGCTGTGCGGAAGGTCTGGAGGGTGGTGAGGGTACGAATCTCCACGGGGAGATCGTTCCATAGGGTCGGAGCTGCCACCGAGAGTCCCACTCCAAGGCCAGATGGCGTGAGTAATCAGGAAGGCTCTCCTCCGCGTAGTTGCCAGTCGACATTGACCGGCAGATGGGACTCGGAGGAGGCCTAATCTATGGGATCTAATTGGTCGGGTGGAGGTAATTGGCAGTAGGCGGTCTCTCAAGTACCCAGATCCACTACTATGAAGGGCTTTGTAGGTGACAAGTAGCACCTTGAAGCGTACCCGGAGATCGACCGGTAGCCAGTGCAGCTCGCGGAGGATAGGTGTTATGTGGGTGAAGCGAGGTGCACCCACAATCGCTCGCGTGGCCGCATTCTGGACTAGCTGAAGTCGCCAAATACTCTTCAAGGGCAGCCCCATGTAGAGCACATTGCAGTACTCCAGCCTAGAGGTCACAAGGGCACGAGTGACTGTTGTGAGAGCCTCCCGGTTCAGGTAGGGGCGCAACTGGTGCACCAGGCGAACCTGGGCAAATGCCCCCCTGGTCACAGCTGACAGATGGTGTTCAAAAGTCAGCTGTGGGTCCAGGGCTGCTGACCTTGCTACCTCAACCTCAGTTGCTTTTACTATCATTATTTGCGTCTGCTTCTGGATTACTATCTTGGACAGCACTTGTTTAATTTCATTCGGACTACTGGTGAGAAACAGAGGGGGGGTGAGGCTTTGGACTGCCTCCTGTTCTAATTTGACATTCCAGGGACATCAGGGACATCATTCCATCTGCCCTCTATTTTACAATCGTCATCCACTCCACCGTCCACCGGACTGGACTTTTTTTGCGAACCCACCTACAACTTTACTCGAATTTGCACATCTTTAATAGCTGCGCAATTTTCTTTTTGTATGGGGAGTGCATGTGGTACGTATGTATTTGATTGAATGATGGCACACTTTTTAACTTTTTAATTTGTGTAATCCCCTTTTTATATTATATTGTTGTATTTTTAAATTTTTGTGGAGGTGTGAGTGAGTGTGTGTTTGAGTGTGTAAGCGAGATTGGGATGGGAACCGAGTTTCCCCCACACTGAGTGCTTGCAGAAGTGTTGGGGGGATCTGGGCCTGTTCCAATCTCAGGATGACTGATTCGAAGGGCCTGTCGGGAAATGCGGGGCCTGTGGGGGTGGGTGGAGGGACTACAAACACGTGAGTGGGCCGGAGCACTACGGTCTTAACAGGGAGGGGCAGATATGGTGGGGACTTTAGGGCTGGCCATTACCAGGGAAGGAGGGCTCGCTACATTACAGAGATCCCTCCTTCCGGCCCTATGAGTCCCACTCCAAGGCCAGATGGCGTGAGTAATCAGGACCCTGGTCTCAGGCTGCTGTCGCTAAATGCCAGGTCTGTATTCACAAGGCTCCCCTCATCTGGGACCTAATTTTAGATGAGAGGGCAGACCTGGCATGTATTACTGAAACCTGGCTGGGCCCGGAGGGAGGAGTCCCCCTCATAGAGATGTGCCCAGAGGGTTTTCAGGTGGTTCATCAGCCGCGACCCCAGGAAAGGGGTGGGGGTGTGGCTATTGTTATCCGAGAGTCTCTAGTACCTCGTAGGATCCCTGCTCCGGAGCTTGTCGGGTGTGAGTCCCTGCTGGTGAAGTTGGACCTCAAGGGTCAAGTGGGCTTGCTGTTAACGTACCTGCCTCCCAACAGCGTTGCAGCAGCCCTCCCCTCGCTCCTCAAGTCAGTAGCTGAGCTGGCAATTGAGTTCCCCAGGCTTATGGTTTTGGGGGATTTCAATTTGCCTTCGCTCGGCGAGCACTCTGACGGAGCGCAGGAGTTCATGGCTTCCATGACAGCCATGGGCTTGACCCAAGTAATTCGGGGCCCGACTCACTCGGCGGGTCACACGCTCGACCTCGTATTCCTCTCGGAGCAGTGGAGTTGTGATCTTGGTTTGAGGGGTAGTGAGATCTTGCCCCTGTCATGGTCGGACCACTACCTACTGAGGCTTGACTTTTGGAGACCAAACCCCCACTGTAGGGAGGAGGAACCGATTAGGTGGTTCCACCCCAGGTGCCTTATGGACCCTTTGGGCTTTCAGATGGAGCTTGGTGTCATTCCTGATACCCTCACCCACAGTCCGGTGGAGACTCTGGTCGCTGCCTGGAATTCAGCAGCGGCAGAGGCTCTTAACCAGATTGCGCCTTTACGGCCGATCCGAGGCAGTGGATCCAGGAGGGCTCCTTGGTTTACTGAGGAACTCCGGGAGATGAAGCGCCGAAAGAGACGCCTAGAGCAACGATGGAGATCCAGTAAGTCTGAGTCAGACCGAGCACTTTTAACATCCAGCATCAGAGCTTACCTTCGGGCAATCAGGACACACATTGCCTCTCTGATAGCTTCCGCTGAGTTGCACCCAGCCGCCTTGTTCAGGATAACCCGTTCCCTCCTAAACAGGAGGGATACGAGCGATCCTTTGCAAAGCAGAGCTGAGGACTACGTCCAATTCCTCGTGGATAAAGTTGCTCAGCTTCGGACCGACCTGGACTCCAATTGCGCAGAGCCAGCCGAGGCACCAGGGGAGAATCTGGATGGACATCACTGGATTGATTTTCAAGCTGTTACCCCTGAGGACGTGGACAAGGCCATGGGAGCCGTAAGTGCCTCCACATGTGTGCTGGACCCATGCCCCTCCTGGCTGGTTGCTAACAGCAGGGAGGTGACACGGGGCTGGATCCAGGCGGTTGTTACTGCCTCCCTTCGGGAGGGGCTCTTTCCCCCTGCTTTAAAGGCGGCGGTGGTGAGACCCCTTCTGAAGAAGCCATCTTTGGATCCAGCCGTTTTAAACAACTATCGTCCTGTCTCCAACCTCTCCTTCGTGGGGAAGGTTGTTGAGAAAGTGGTGGCCTTTCAGCTCCAGCGGTCCTTGGAGGAAACCGATTATCTAGATCCCTTCCAGTCGGGATTTAGGCCTGGCTACAGCATGGAAACCGCTTTGGTCGTGCTGACCGATGATCTCTGGAGAGCCAGGGATGGAGGTTACGCCTCCGTCCTAGTGCTCCTTGACCTCTCAGCGGCCTTCGATACCATCGACCATGGTATCCTTCTGCGACGACTGCGGGAGGTGGGGGTGGGAGGCACTGTTCTACGGTGGTTCTCCTCTTACCTCTGGGACAGTTTGCAGTCGGTGTTGGTCGGAGGGCAGAGATCGACCCCTAGGCCCCTGAATTATGGGATGCCGCAGGGTTCGGTCCTGTCCCCCCTCCTGTTTAATATCTACATGAAGCCGCTGGGTGAGATCATTCGACAGCACGGGATAAAATACCACCAGTATGCGGACGATACACAGTTGTATCTATCTGCCCCGTGCCAACTCAGTGAAGCGGTTGATGTGATGTGCCAGTGCCTCGAGGCTGTTAGGGCCTGGATGGGGGTTAACAAGCTTGTACTCAATCCTGATAAGACCGAGTGGCTGGTGTGTTTCCCTCCTACTAATTGGCCAAGTTTTCCATCTCTCAGGCTGGGGGGTCAAACAGTACGCCCCTCAGACAGGGTTCGCAATTTGGGAGTCCTTCTGGACCCACAGCTGACTTTCGAACACCACCTGTCGGCTGTGACCAGGGGGGCATTTGCCCAGGTTCGCCTGGTGCACCAGTTGCGTCCCTACCTGAACCGGGAGGCCCTCACAACAGTCACTCGTGCCCTTGTGACCTCTAGACTGGACTACTGCAACGTGCTCTACATGGGGCAGCCCTTGAAGAGCATTTGGAGATTTCAGCTTGTCCAGAATACAGCCGCGCGAGCGATCGTGGGTGTACCTCGGTTCACCCACGTAACACCTATCCTCCGCGAGCTGCACTGGCTGCCTATTGGTCTTTGGATATGCTTCAAGGCGCTAGTCGTCACTTATAAAGCCCTTCATGGTATTGGACCTGGGTACTTGAGAGACCGCCTGCTGCCAATTGCCTCCAATAGACCGATTAGATCCCACAGATTAGGCCTCCTCCGAATTCCATCTGCCGGCCAATGCCGACTGGCAACTACCCGGAGGAGAGCCTTCTCTGTGGCTGCTCCGACCCTCTGGAACAAGCTCCCCGTGGAGATTCGAACCCTCACCACCCTCCAGGCCTTCTGCAAAGCCCTTAAAACCTGGCTGTTCCGACAGGCCTGGGGCTAAAGAGCTTTTGCCCCCCTCCTCGAATGGTATGGTTGTTGTGTGTTTTTAAATTGTGTATTTATGTTCATCTTTTTATCCCCTGTCTGTACCCCCTTCCCTGACCGAATTGTGAGCCGCCCTGAGTCCCCTTTGGGGAAAAGGGCGGCATATAAATGAAATAAATCCTAATCCTAATCCCTTACCTCTCCATTGCTCCTACTCTTCCTCTTTCCCTTCCTACCCCCTCTCCTTCCTTTTCTCTCCTTTCCATCTTCCTTTCCTTCCCCTTTCCTTTCTCCCTCCCTCCCTTCTCTACTTTCCTCCTTCCTCCTCTCCTTCCCCTTCCTTCTTCCTGTACCTTTCTCCTACTCCTGCTCTTCCTCTTCCCCTTTCTACCCTCTCTCCTCCTCTTTCTCTCCTTTCCATCCTCCTCTCCTTACCTCTTTCTTCTTTCCCCCGTCTTCCTTTCATTCTCTCCTCCTCTCTCCCTTTCTTTTTCTATTGTTGTTGGTGTGTCTATTTTAAATCTCAGTTTATGTTTCCTTGGGATGGTATTTCTGCCAACCCAGATATAATTTAGTTTCATTTCTTATTCCCTTACCTTTGCTAATCTATCCTAACTATATTTCCCCCCACAGACATAGTTTGTATCTTTCTATTGTATATATACTTATATATTTGATACACACAACAATAAAAAAACACAAAAAAAAACCACAACACACATATGTTATAAAAAAGTATATCAGCTGGTTACAAAAAGCTTTTGTGCATCTCTTCCATTAATTCATATTAATTCAAATGTCTTAACTCAAATATTTACTATATTAACATCATCATACCTCCACTTTTAGTTGACTACAGTTATTTAAACATCCTTCATCCTTAAATATACCAAGGTTCAATCCATAACCACATGCTGGCATTTCATTTACTTATTTATAAAATCCTCCATTAACATTAAGTCCTCATATCCTGTTTTAGCTAACCCTCCATAATATTTAATACCAAAGATTTCTAATCCTCCATGTATATAATTTATTATCATTCTCCTTTCTTTATTTAATTATATCCTATATCATAGCATTTTCCCCCTATTAGTTAAGATTTATCTGTATATAGTTTTATTTTATTTTTTTATAATAATTATTGTTATTAATAATCTTTATATATAGTCCAAAGATATTTCTATCCTTCCCTTCTCATATACAATTATTACTTATCATAACAACTCAACATTGTATACATTACAATCATTATCAATTTTTATTTAACTATACCTATTACAAATGGATTTAACTAAGTTTAGCTAATTTTGAATTATACTCTTCCATCTATCAACCTGTATCTCTCCAATAACAGAACAATCTTATATCTGCTGCCATTTGTGGGTCCAATTTTCCAAACATCTTTATAAACAAGTCCATATGAAGAAATCTTTGCACCTTCTTCTCTGCAGTGCCTTTCATAGGCCCTCTTTTTGTTTCCTTTATCAGCTTGTCTTTAATTCTCAGCAGTGGTATCAAATGATTTGCAAATAGTATTTCATAAACTATAAATTCTTTGATGTTTTTTTCTCCTCCTGTGTCTTGTCTTTTGAAGTAAATTTTCTCTCCATTTAACTCCTCTTCAAACATTCCATTCTTTCCTCCCTCAGAAGTAAACCAATTGTCATGAATATCAACAAGCTCAGATTCTTTATCTCCGTCATTCTTTTATTATATTTGAAAAACATCCTCAGTTTTTTCCTCATATTTTGTTGCCAAAAACACCAAATAATCCAATAATCTCTGAATTCTGTCCTCTGTATCAGACAGCATCTTTAAAGCAGAAAGTATCACTTGAAGAGACGCTTGAATAGACGCCATGTTTATATGCAGTTATATTTTTTCTTAAGAGCTCTGAAGTATTTGCAAGTAAAAGCAAACTGAAAGCTGTACAATCTTATCAGATCTTAAGCCAAAACAACCAAGCAATAAAAGTGTCAAGATGTAAACAGCCAAATTATAGTAAATTGGTTTACAGCCGGCTTGCAGAAAATCAGAAGAGATGTTGGAGTAACCTATCAATTTGAAAAGATTTTACTTAGAGTCAATCCATGTGAATAACATTTAAAAAGTAAGATAACCACCGTCTAAAACCATTAAAAAGATCAAAATCGCCGCTAGATTCTTCTATTCTTTAATTTAAATTAGTTTGAATTTTTAGGCAGTCCGTTTTTCTTTTCTTTAAACAATAAAATGTTCTTACCAGCTGGAAACACTTTCTCTTTCTTTAGGGCTGTCTGCAGCTTCAATAGCCTTATGGCTAATCCGGCAGTCACTGGCAAAGAGGGTTTTTCCTGGGTCCCCAGAGATTTTGCGAACGTCTCTGGGACCACTGGGCCTCTACCTTTCACTGTCTCTTCGGGACAGCTTGGGTCCAAAAAAGAACCGTCCAGATGCTCCGGTTTAGATGGACATTCAGGAACAGCCTGAAAGTCTGTCTTCACACTGCTAAGCCTCGCCTTCTTCAGGCGCAACACTTTTAAATGCTTCGCTTCGCCTCCAGCCCGCTCACTGATTGGCTGGACTCCAGCCAATCAGTGAGTGGCAGGCTGGACTTAGTGCAGGCGGGCGGGGGAGCGAGCAAGTGAGCTGCGGATGGGCGGGGGAGCGAGCGAGCAAGCTGCGACGCGCCGACAAAAGGGCACTTTGCAGCGACAGGGGCCAGGACCGGTACCGGCGTTCCCAGAAGTTAATTACTTCCGGGTTCACCGACCAACTGGTATGCACGAACCAGGACGAACCGGGAGGAACCCACCCCTGCCAAACTCAAAAGAAATCAAAATATATATCCTATTGCTTGCCAGTTTCTATCAACTTAGAGTTCACTATGAAAAGATTACAGAGAAGCAATTTCCTACAATTAATAACTTTATTTTGGATTTGCTATCGTATTCAATGAGAAAGAAAGAAAAAGAAAGAGGGGAAGGGAAGGAAAGAAAGGAAGGAAGGAAGAAGAGAAATGGAGAGGAAAATAGAGAAAAACAGAAATGAGAGGGAGGGGGAGAGAAGAGAGAGAGACCCTATTCCCACAGAAAACACTGAGCCATGAAACCTTGGTGGGCATGTCTGGGAGGGGATGTCATGTGACTGAGTGGGAGTGATGTTCAGTTGGCCACACCCACCCAGGTTTTGTGGCTCCTGGTGTTACATAGTAGCAACAAAAATAATTTTATGGTTGGGAGTCACTACAATATGAGGAACTGTATTAAAGTGTTGCGGCATTAGTAAGGTTGAGAACCATTGCTTTAAAATATGTACTTTAAATCAGTCGCGTAGGTAAGAGAATAGTACTCAGGAAGGAGACTTTTCCCAATACAAACAATTATAAATATATATTATCAGTCTGTCCAAATGACAGTTTGGACAATGTCAGAGAGGCCTATAATAGATATTTGATATGATAATTATACTGATAAAAGGATTAGATGTTATGAAATGGATTAAATATTTTGCTGACTTTGAAATAATGTGTACAAAGCTGCATCTGAATTGGATTTCTTGACTGTGCAGATAGGTAATATATACGTGCTTATGCAGTGGAAATGTTTCGAATCCTTTGAGTTAATTCTGCTAACACATGACTTAGAAGTTACAGGGTTGGGTACAGGAAGTGGATTATACTGCACCACTAGAGTTAACTATTAACCTTAGACCTGTATGACAAATATGAAAGATTTCTCATTCCTTTCAATTGCTTTATCCAAAATTCATTTGAGTATATTGCACAATCAAACCTAAAATCTGGGCTTTAGTTGACTGTCTAGGAATGACAATCTTCTTATCAACTTTCGCATCTAAGAGCAAACAGATTGACCTTTTTTGTTCATCTGTTTTCTTTTTAATATGATCTCATGCAAATTCTCACAGTGTAGTCAGCCAAGCGCAAGACTCAAATCTGAGAAACAGGAAAAGGGGAGAAATTAATTCAAGTTCAGGCTGAAAAAAAATGATGTTTATGCTTATGAAAACTTTTCTCTGTGTTCATGTATCTACTGCATGTCTTATGAAATTACACCAGAAGCATCAACTCAGGCACCATCTGAATGCTGAGCTGCTATCTCTTTGGAAAGAGAAATTGTCCACAGTAATGTATTGTATTCAGGCACACTGACTCAATTGTGCATTGTCTGGTTAAGATCAGTTCTTACTCTAGTCTCTCCCACTCCCTTTAAGGTTGACAACACTCTGTTGCAGGTCTCTGCTAAGATCCCATGGCCAGAGAACTTTAGACAATCTTTTAAATAAGCCAGCTAATTTACCAATAGATATGCATGGCATACAAATTCATTAAACAAAGTTTAATGACATATCAGGAAATTCTAGAATATTTGAAAGCCGGAAATAAATTACCCTTTCTTTACAGTATAAGGAGGATGCTCATGTCTCCATCTTATGATTGGCAATTGTCATGGAGGAGGCACTTGCATCAGACCACATTACACATTCACTAAGCCAAAAGCAATCATATGTACCCAGAGCTCTGAGTAAGGATGAACTCAAACTGAGTAAGCACTCATGGCATGTACCTTTACTAGATTCTGCAATGTTGCATTGCTCAAGCAAATGTCACACATGTGTTTGATACAAAAAGAAATAAATTCTTCAATTTACCCTAACCCTAACCATTGTTATGCATTCTACTTGTCATGACAATATCCTCAAGTCATCTTATCTAGATAAATTCAATTTAACTCTAGGTGTGCTTTACTGCTCTTAAAGCCAACCCTGACTATCCTGATATCTGTGGGAGATAAATTCTATCAAACATGGGCTTCTAGAAAAATCTACAAAGCTGCTGGCAACTTTCTCCTTCAGAAGGTAGAGGAACTCATAAAAAGATCACTTATCCTTGATGTTACGCTCATCCAAAGGGAAGAATTAGTCAAAGGGCAAGTCTCAGTAATACCAGAAGTAAAACCATATATTATAATGATTATGTAATCATTTCCTGACATTTTCAGTCCATCTTCGTGTTTATCTTTAAAAATTGATTTTAATTAATTTAGAGCAAAAAGAATGTATAGTAATTTTATTTAAAATTACAGTTAAAAAGATACAAACTAATACAAACTAAAGAGAAAAGAAAAATAGGACGTGTAGAAAATGAAAATTAGAAAAAGGAACATAGTAAAGAAACAGAACTATATAAAGAAATGACTCCCCCATGATAAATATAATTTCAGTAATTTACCATCTTCTCTTAAAATACAATAATGTATAAACAAATCTTTAAAACCTCACCAGTGAATCCTGATCAGCAAAAGTTCATTAATTGTTATCAGAGAGAACATATCTATTTAAATCTTGATTTAAATAAACCAGTTTTATATTCTTCATTTTACTTTTACAGTCTTGATCTTTAATCTCTTCAAATGATGTCCTAGAACTTGATTTCTTTTCTTTTTTCTTTGTCTTTTCTTACAAACTTCTTCAAAGCTTTAACAAGTCTCTTGTAAATTCAATATAGGAAACTTATCCAGGTCACTATTTATATTTCTATATTCCTTTTATTTATTAAGTTATCAGCTGGTTTCATTTCTATGTCCAGCATAACACCTTTTTCTATATGATTTTTCCAGCCTGACATTTTAAATCCTCTTTCACTGCAGTTTCTCTTTCAGATCAATCTCAGTCTTGACTAATAATATATATTCCTCTATCATAATATCTTTT
This sequence comes from Thamnophis sirtalis, assembly GCF_051295495.1. Taxonomy (NCBI): domain Eukaryota; kingdom Metazoa; phylum Chordata; class Lepidosauria; order Squamata; family Natricidae; genus Thamnophis; species Thamnophis sirtalis. Next base: position 61,745,784 of record NW_028261388.1, read on the forward strand.
AAACATAGTGTATTGATACTGGCAGACATTTTTAAAATTAACTTCCAGGTTCATTTTTCAAAGAATGTCAAAGACATTCTTCAGAATGTCCAATGCTAAAATATTTTGGTCATTCTGAATTAGTAGGTAAAATTACTAACTGTTATTCTCCTTTAATTGTAATCTTCAGTTATTTCTAATTCCCCATGCTGTCCAAAGTCTTATCCTGTCATAGTTTTTTTTAAAGACAATCCAAAACAAAAGCTTTTTGCACAGGAAGGATTCTTATAATTAATTTTATATCTGAAAATTTGAAATTAATTATAGAAATCCTTTCTGTGGGAGTTTTTTTTATTTTGAATTGTTTTTAAGGATTATGTGGTTCCTTAGTCCAGTGGTGGGATTGAAATTTTTTTACTACTGGTTCTGTGGGTGTGGCTTGGTGGGCATGGCTTGTCTTGGTGGGCATGACAGGGGAAGGATACAGTAAAATCTCCATTCCCTTCCCACTCCAAAGAAAGGTTACTGTCAGCCTCTACTTTCCTTGCTTGCTATCGGCTGCCATAGAAATGGGGAGGGAGGGGGCTTGAGATATTTCGGAGGGGGAATTACTGGTGCTGGAGGAGTTATGAAGAAGGGAGTTTTGTTCTCACCATCTTCTGCGCATGCTGGTGGCCTTTGTTTGGACTTGGTCAAGGCCAACCGTCTCGCATACCAACTTGATGAGGCTTTTTGAAGATGCACCCCACATGACACCTTAGGGAGTTGCAGATTGGACATTGGGTTGGGGAATTGGGGGGAGGGTGCTGGGTAACATTTGTAGAACCTTACTCTTTTCACCATTGAATTTCATTTTATTAGATAGTGCCCAATGTTCAAGTTTGTCAAGATCCTTCTGTATCTTAAGCCTGTCTTCTGGAGTGTTGGCTATTCCTGCCAGCTTGGTGTCATCTGCAAATTTGATGAGTTCCCCATTTATTTCCTCATCCAAATCATTGATGAAGATGTTGAAGAGTACTGGGCCTAAAACAGAGCTTTGGGATACTCCACTGCATACTTCCCTCCATGAAGATGCAGTTCCATTGAGGACTACACGTTGAGTGCGGTTGGTCAGCCAGTTACGAATCCATCTGATGGTGATGCTGTCTAACCCACATTCTTCTACTTTATCTAGTAGTAGGTTATGGTCTACCTTATCAAATGCCTTACTGAAGTCCAAGTAAACTATATCGATGGCATTCCTCTGGTCCACTAATTTTGTCACATTATCATTAACTGTTTTATTTCATTTTCATTTTCATTTTATACAATCACTTATATACTGTGCAATTAAAAAAACAATAAACACAATTCATCTTCTATTCCACTATAGAAAACCAACATAACACTTCATCCTCCATACACCCTTTCTTCTCCCCCTCCAACTTTCATTTCTCCCCTCCAGCATTCCCCTCTTCTACTTCCCCTCCCCCTCAGACATTCCTTTCTCCCCTTCCCTCCATCTCACCCTCCTTACATTCCCCTCTCACTCCCTCTCTACTCCTCCCTCTTCTTTCCCTCTACTCCTTGCTTCAGTGTATTTCTACTATTCATTAATCTATTCGATTTGTATTTTATACTAAAATTGAAAGAAAAGAAAAAAAAGGAAAATAAAAGGAAAAGAGAAAAAAAAGAAAAAAGAGCAGCAGTATACAAGTGCAATCTTATTGTTTTGGAAGTTGAAACTATATTTCCCCCCTCCCCCCCTCCCCCAGTAAACCCCCCTCCCAAGCCCCCTTCCGACTTCCCAGATCCCATACCCGGCATCGCTTTTTATCAAACACAGTCTAGAGTATATTAAAAGCAAATAGATTAAAAATTAAAAGATAAGAGATAAAGGGAAAAAAAAAGGAATTAAAAAAACAAAAAAAGGGAAAAATCAATAAACTCTCTACGTTGAGCTCAGCTTCCCATCATTATTAAAACTTAAACAATGTACATCATTCCTAATCTCAATTAATTTATTACTTGCAGGATTTCAAACTATATTGAAACCAAATAGGTTAATCCAATAGAATTCTACTCTAGCTAGGGGCCTTATCTCTTTATCTAAATATCTGTCTATTTCCAAACCTTTAATTTGTCCCTTTTACCTCCTTCTCTAAAAAGCAGTTTAAACACATCTCAAATACTTCTCTCGGTTTCCTTTTCCAACTCTTCTCATCCTACCTCACCCGTGTCCATATATATATTTTATTTTCATCCGTACTCCTCTCATATTTGCTCCGCCTTCCTGCACACTCCCTGGATATATCCTTCCAAACATTATATTCCAATAACAGTTTATATAAAAATCAACTTACTTTCTGGCTCAAAATAAGCTCTAATTGAACCTTCACTACCCTCCCGTCTACACCAGGCGTCCCAACTCTATTCAACCTAAACCACAATCCAGGAACATCCCGATCTCCACCCTCCTCACCCTAGAAAATAAATAAACAATTTATATAAAAGTTCAGAATTATCCATCAAGTCTTTTTTAAGTCCCATACAATATATTTTCTGAGGAAATCAGCGTCACTTCTTTCAGCCTTAATGTCTCTTCATCGGTATACAACTATACCATTTTATACAAGACAGAAGTCACAAAGTATTATTCAAATTAAAATTAAGCAAATGTTTTGGAAGCATAACTAAATCCTTGTTCTCTGCTTTTCTGCCCTTCCGGAGGGGGAAAACGATACCTCCCGCCTTGTAGTTGTGTGTTTTGTTGTTTCTCTTCTACTTCTCCTTGTCTTTGTCCAAGTCCGGGTAATTCAGGAAGTCCCGCCTTTAGGATCTTATAGTAAAAGTCTTGGGCTTCCCAAACAGAGTTGAGGCGGTGTTTTTGGTCATCAAATGTAACTGTAATACCAAATGGCACCTCCCATCTGTACTGTATCTGATTATTTCTGAGTTCTTTAGTTAGAAAAGCATAGTCTCTCCTGGCTCTTAACATTTGGGGTGGTATTTCTTTGAAAACGATGAAGTCCTGTCCATCAATTTGCAGCCTGTTATTGTAAAACTCTTGTAGTATCGCATTTCTGGATTCTCTTGTAGCAAAATATATAATTATATCTCTCGGAAGCTGTCTCTGTTTTGCTGCCCACGAATTATGGCGGTAAATTTTTTGGATCTGCCAATCAAAGTTGAGTCCCGGACTTCCCACCAAACGGCTGAAAGCCTCAAAAAAGGTCTGTTTCAAATTCTCCTGTTCATTTTCATGCATTCCCCTAACTCTTATTGCAAACGCCGTCTTTTTATAATTTGTCATAACAAGTTGTCTTTCTGCGTTTTCAGCTTCCTGTTGCAATATTTCAATTTTAGATGTCAGATTAGAATTAGCTTCCTCCAAAAGCTCCAGTTTATCTTCCATTCCTGCAATATAATCTGTCATTACAGTTATGACCCCGATCATATCCTCCTTTGTTTGAGCAATCTTGGCATCAAGCTTGTCACATAAGTCTGAAATAAGTTGCTTCATTTCCTCTCTAAATTCTTTAAGAGTTTCAAAAAGAAATTCTTTCGTTAACAAATCTCCAGTAGAGGGCATAGAAGGCAAGAGCTGCGGCTTTATAGCAATTGCTTGGGATGTATTGTTAAAAAAATGTTTAGACTGCTTTGATTTGGGAGCCATTATAAAAAGGAAACAAACAAAGTCTCTGCTCACCTTGATTTAAGATAAAATACTTTCAATAAACTTTTGGCAATTAGTAAAGAGAAGTCTTCAAGAAAACAGGGCTGATTAAATATATCATATATCAAATGCGGAAGCTATAAAATCGCCATTTTGAAAAGCAGTTAAACAAAGGAGTTTTTTATAAAATTGAAGCTGGTATTTTGAATAATAATAAAAAAAGGGTTCTCAGGAATGGTCGCTGCTCGGATTGATTTTAAATAGCTTAGTTTTGTCCTGAGGGGGGGGGTTGACCTGCCTTGAGCTGAAAAAAAACAGCTGAGAAGATTTGGCCGGAGTAAAAAAAAAAAAAACCTCAGCTTTTGTTGAACCTCTTCTCCGTTCACAGCTAAAAAAAAAAAAAAGCTGTGAACTACAAAGAGTATTCTAACGACTGAGTTCCTCCCTACTTCTTTCTTGCCTGAAAGAAGAGATATCTATAGATCTTGTAGATATACGAACCAAAACTCTGAGGGCAGCTCCGTTGAGCCACTGGCGACGGCAGGCTCCTCCCCCCGGAAGCCCAATTTTGTCACATTATCAAAGAATGCAATAAGATTAGTCTGGCATGATCTGTTTTTGACAAACCCATGTTGGCTTTTGTCTATTACTTTGTTTGCTTCTAGATGTTCACTAATTCGTTGCTTGATTATCTTTTCCAGAATCTTTCCTGGTGTTGAGGTCAGGCTGATAGGTCTGTAGTTTCTTGGATCTGTTTTTTTCCCTTTTTTGAAGATGGGAACCACATCAGCTCTTTTCCAGTCCTCTGGTAGTTCCCCGATGCTCCAGGATCTCTGAAAGATATAGTTCAGTGGTTCTGAGATCTCGTTTGCCAGTTCCTTCAGAACCCTGGGGTGTAATCCACCCGTTCCTGGTGATTTGAACTCATCTAGGGTAGACAGGTGCTCACTTACCATTTTCTTCCCTATTTCAACTTGGGTTCCTAATCTGATTTTTGTGGTGCTGTTTTTGATAGGTTGGACTATTTTATCCCTTTGTGTAAAGACAGATGCAAAACATGAGTTAAATAGTTCTGCTTTCTCCCTATTGCTTGTCACCTTCTTGCCACTTTCTCCCAGCAATGGACCAATTGTTTCCTTAACCTTTTTCTTGTTTTTAATATGTTGGAAGAAGCTTTTTTTTTGTTATTTTTTACTTTTGTGGCAAGCCTTTCTTCATTGTGAGCCTTAGCTTTCCTCACTTCATCTTTACATGCTCAGGCTATTTGCTGATATTCTGCCTTAGTTTCCACTTTTTATACTTATCTTTTTTGTCTTTCAATTTGTCAGAAAGTTCTTTATGCAGCCATGCTGGTTTCTTTTGGGAGCTGTTATTTTTCTTCTTCATTAGTATTGTGCTAGAATGGGCTTTTATAATCTCATTTTTCAAAATTTCCCAAGCTTCTTGACTTGTTTTCCCCTTGAGGATTCTCATCCATGGAATTTTTTCCCAAGCTCTCTCTAAGTTTATTGAAATTAGTTCTCTTAAAGTCCAAGACTCTAGTTTCACTTTGTTCTACTACTTGTGTTTGCATAATGTTGAATTCCAATATTGCATGGTCACTTGCCCCCAGGGTTCCTGTGGCTTCAATACCTTCTATCATTCCCTCTCTGTTAGTGAGAATTAAGTCCAAAATGACTGATCCCTTTGTTCCCTTCTCTACTTTTTGGGAAACAAAGTTGTCTGCTAGGTTTGTTAGGAACCTGTTGGATCTTCCACTTGGTGCAGAGTTTGTTTCCCAGTTGATGTCAGGGTAGTTAAAATCCCCCACTACTATTGTGGTGTGCTACATACCTTAGTTAGCTGACTAGCAAAATGTTCATCTACTTCCTCTGCTTGGTTGGGCGGCCTGTAGTATAGACCTATGGCAATGTCATTCCCCCCCACAACCTTTATTATTGACCCAAATGCATTCAAGATAGTTCTCATTATTGTTGTGCTCTATTTCTGTAGAGAGGTAATTATATCTTATATATAGTGCAACTCCACCTCCTCTTTTATTTGGTCTATTTCTTTTAAATAATTTAAATCCTTCTAGCTGTATGTTCCATTTGTCGGTTTCATCCCACCAAGTTTCTGTAGTGGCAACAATATAGTATCTGCCCTCTTTTACTTGAATTTCTAATTCGCCCCATTTATTCCTCATACTCTGTGCATTGGTGTATAGACATTTGAGTCCATTTTGACTGACCCTGTGTTTACTGTCTACAAAACCTGTGTTATGCCTGACTGTCCCTATTTTCTTGCCACTTGTATGATTCATGCACATGGTATGGCACTCACTATTAAATGTTTGGTTTTGCTTGACAGCAGGACTGATAATCTTAACCGCACAAACATCTGTGTTACATGCACTGATAACCCTATGAATTTTAGATTGATGGGGACAGAAATGTTCTGTATCAATTAATTCTCTGTCCCTGCTGTTCAGTTTAAATGTTTATCCAGAAAATCTGTCAATTTAATGCCAAGTAGCTCAATCCCTTTCTTGGATGGGTGCAAACCATCTCTTTTGTACAGTTTTTCATTGGACCAGCTGCAGACATCATGACTAATACAACCAAAGCCTTCCCTTTTACACCACTCCTTTAGCCACACATTAAACTCTGCTACACACTGGACCTTCCCTTTTTGTTCCTTATATACTGGTAAAACCTCTGAAAAGACAAGCCTACAGCCTATACTACTAAGTTCATACCCCAAGCTCTAGAAATCATTCTGCACAGAAAGTACATCTTTTTGGGACAGGCTGTATATTTGTGCCAAGCTGTATAATAGCATCAACATCACAGTCCTTACTTGCATTCTTGACTATCTTAAGAATACTCCTCTTGTCTCTGCTGGCAGTAGCACCTGGCAGACACCTGACCTCTTTTAAAACCTCCATATCCTTTCCTAAATTTACATCCCTTATGATTGAATCACCAACCAGAAGGTGACTTCTCTTTTTGCATACCTTGCTCTTCTTGTGTGACTGATGTGTGATATCTGGTTCCCCATTTCACCTCTCTGAAGTAAGTTCTTCATTTTGGACCACGATCCCCTGCTTATTTGTATTCAAATGGAGTTGAGGTTTTTCTTTCTTGGATATTGAAGGAGGCATGCCTGACATTAAGCAAGATTTCACTTCACACCCATCCCGTAGTTAAAAGCTTCCATGTGGGGAGCACCCAAATGTCTAACCCCTGAAGTGAAAGTGCCTTTCGAAGTTATCTCACACCTGACATTTGGGAGAATTATGATTGGACTGTGCACGGGATGCCAAGGGGAGGGGAATGAATTATACAATATATTATTCGCTTTCGCGCCTAATTAAGCAGATTTAGCTTAGCTTTGCAACTGTTCATTTATAATTAGTAAAAGTACATTTGATTTCAACTAATGGAGTCCAGTGGTTTTCTTTCCTGATTACTGAATGAAGAAATGCTGACAGAATGTCAAGCAGCCTTATAGAAGTTGAAACGGCTGTTTGCCGTTGAACCCATTTTAAAACACCCTGACATGGATGCACCTTTTGTGGTCCAAGCAGATGCAAGTGGTGTGGCGGTGGGGGCAGTGCTGCTCCAGGCAAACACAGGTGGAAAGCTGTAACCTTGCACCTACACGTCCCATAAACTAACAGAAACAGAAAGACAATGGGCAATTTGGGAAAAGGAAGCTTTTGCAGTCCGATGGGCTTTGCTAATTTGGCGGCATTTCCTTGAAGGAGCTAAGCACCCATTTGAGGTATGGACTGATCATAAAAACCTTGAAGGGTTGAAAACCCCGCAGAAATTGTCACCTAAACAAATCCGCTGGGCACAACATTTTAACTAGTTTAACTGTACACTAAAATACATCCCTGGGGGAAAGAACTGATGCCTTATCCAGGCTTCCCCAGTACAATGGGGCCAAATTGGTGGTGATTCATACAGTCATTCCAGCCAAACACCTAGCTGCTCCGGTGGTCACCAGGAGCCAGGGAAAAGTGGACTTAGAAGTGCCATCTGATTTGATGAAAAGACTGAGGGAAAGCCTTACAACTGATGAATGGTTCAAGTTACACTCCAATGAGTGCACCATGCAGGGTGGCCTTGCTTGGGTTAGAGCCAAACTATATGTTCCTGCTAGTCTAAAAAGTGTTGTCCTTCAGCAGGCCCATGACTCAAAACTGGTGGGGCATTTTGGGTTTGTAAAGACATTACATTTGGTTAAAAGAAAATTCTGGTGGCCTTCGTTGAAAAAAGACATAGAATCTTATATTGCTAGTTGTCCCTTATGTGAAGCTGCAAAGAGACCACCAGGGAAACCTCAAGGACTGCTTCAAAGTGTCACCCAACCTGATGCCCCATGGAAGGAGATATCGATGGATTTTATTATTGAGTTACCAGAAAGCCAGGGAAATACTGTGATCTGGGTGATCACCGATTTGTTTTCCAAGCAAGTGCATTTTGTGCCCTGTTTCAAGATTCCTTCAGCAAAAGCACTGGCTAAACTATTTATTTTACATGTGTATAGGTTACATGGAGTTCCTGAATACATTATTTCAGATGGGGGGGTCCAATTCACCTCCTTCTTCTGGAAAGAGTTCCTGAAGCTAGTAGGCTCCACCCAGGGCCTAAGCTCTGCCCACCATCTGCAGACTAATGGGGCCTGTGAGAGGGCTAACTCGGTTCTAGAGCAGTATCTTAGGTGCTATGTCAATTATCAACAGGATAATTGGGCCAACCTCTTGCCCCATGCAGAGGTGGCGTACAACAATTTGGCACATAGCAGTACTGGAATGACCCCTTTTAAGATAGTGTTCGGCCAGGAGTTTGTTCCCATTCCTGAACTGCCCCAAGAGAAACCACAAATCTTGTCTCTGTCCAAGTACTTTGCTTAAACAAAGTAATCTTTGCTTAAGCTTTGTCCGAAGCTGGAGTAATCAGCTTCAAAGTCTATGACTCGCAAAACCTTAGACACAGCTCACAAAGCACACAAAAGACAAGCTGAAAAAAAAAGGTCAAAGGCAAAAGGATACTAGGTTGGGGATAGGGTATTCTTGTCCATTAGGTTTCTTCAGACTACCCAGAAATCAAAGAAACTTGGTCCTAAATATGTGGGACCTTTCCCTATTATTAAAATTATAAATCCTGTGTCAGTACAATTGGACTTGTTAAAAATCCTTGGGCAAATCCATCCTGTGTTTCATGTGAATTTATTGAAACTGGAACATAAGTATTTAATGCGGTCACCTCAACCCCCGCCCCCTGTTTCTCTCCTCAATGAAGGAGAACAACATTTTGAGGTTAAAGAAATCCTGGATTCTAGGAAACAAAGGGAACGAATTCAATATTTGGTATCTGGAAACATTTCCCTCCATCCCATGCTGAGTTGGTGAATAAGTCTGATGTTAGAGCTCCCACACTCTTGAGAAAATTCCATTCCAAGTATCCTGATAAACCCTAAGTATGATATATATAATTTGTTATTGCTGTTGATACCTTGTTGACAGGTATACGTGATCTCCCACTCACTATGGAGGCTGGGGGGAAGGGGTGCTTGTCTGCTTGCTTTTGTATGATTTTGCTGCTTTCCGCTAGAGCTCACTTAGTATTCTCCCAGCCCAGCTTCAGCGACTCCATCCATTATCTCAGGGTCATGGATGAGGGTGGCGCTCAGGCATGGGGACAAATTCCATACCACTGGTGATTTAGAAAGGGGTCAACTCAGTGCTACTGTGCACTATGTTGTTCTAAGCCACCTCCACAAAGGGCAGCAAGTCTGCCCAGTTGGACTGTTGATGGTCCACATAGCATCTCAAGTATTGCTCTACCATGACATTCATACGTTTGGATGCCCCATTTGTGATTGGATGCAAAACTGAGATTAGCCCCAGGTCGATTCTATCGACCTCAAGAATTCCCTCCAGAACTTTGCTGTGAATTGGAAACACACCAGTGGTGGGATTCAGCCAGTTCGCACCTATTCGTGAGAACCAGTTCTTAACTTTCTAAGAGGTTCAGAGAACTGGTTGTTGGAAGAAATCTTCTTTTGGTTTTTTTCTGTTTTACAGGGCTAATCCTGTAAGGAAGGCAGGAAGGAAACATTCTGGTGTTTTTTCTACCTTAATCTTTATTGCCCTGCTTAGAGAAACTGCCTCTCCGGTTAACCCTTATTACATTGTAACAGCTATGGCAACCTGAGTAATGTTGAGTTGGCCATGGCCACATGGTCACATGACCACTAAGCTCCACCTACCCACCTGGTCATTAGGACAGAGAACCCATTGTTAAATTATTTGAATCCCACCACTGAAACACACACACACTCCAGTTGGAGATGACTCTGCAGGGCACCCCGTGCAGACAGTACACATGCTTTATGAACATCTTGGCTAGTTTTCTGGCTGAGGGCAATCCTGAGCAGGCAGTGAAGTGAGCTTGCTTCAAGAATAGGTCAATCACAGTCCAAATGATTGTGTTTCCTCTAGTCTCCAGGAGCTTGACTATAAAATCCATAGCACTTTCCTCCCACAGCCAGCAGGAGTCCGCCACTGGTTGGAGGAGTCCAGGGGGCTTCCCCGGTGTCAACTTCATGTGCCGTGTGTCATAAGGAGAGTTGTGGCACACATGGCACAACTCTTAATGTAATCCTCTATGTCTGCCTTCATCTTGGGCCACCAGAACTGTCTCCTGATCAGATGAAGGGTCTTTAAGAATCTGAAATGGCCAGCCAGCCTGGAGTCATGGCTGCATTGCAGGACTTAGAGCCTCAGGCTGGTGGGGACATATAATTTAGATCCCTTCCAGGCTAGTCCATCCCTTAATGTCAAGGCACCCTTGTTGTTGGCAAGTCATTGGTCAGCTGGGAGGACAGACTTCAATGTCGATGTCATTTGATCCCCTCTGGGGCCGTCCTGGCATTAGCTTAGCCTGTGGTAGTGACTTGGGCAGCAAGTTGAGAGGGGGGAATGATAGTGAACAACCTCCTCTCAGTGGCTATTAAACTGTGGCTTTCTTCACAAGGCGTCTGAGCAGCTTCTCTCCCTCCCTCCCGATGTATTTTGGCTCAAAGTTGAAACATTTAAAGTACTGCACCCAGAGGACCTATTTAGGAGAGAGTTTTTAGGGGGTCTTTAGGACCTTGGGGTTTTTGTGATCAGTCCAAACCTCAAATGGCACTTTGCTCCCTTCTAGGAAGTGCCACCTGGAGAGGAGTGGCCATCTAACTGTGTAGGCTTCTTTCTCCCACACTGCCCATCATCTCTCTGTGTCAGATGTGCCTCCTTCAATACCTAAGAAAGGAAACCCCCAACTCCATGGTTTTAGAGAAAAGGTATTTTTTTGCTCGATATAAAGTGATAGCCGCAAAAGTAAAGGAAGGTCTGAGGCTAAAGGCGCGAAAACTACAAATTAAAAGTATTCTCAAATTCCTCCCCCCATGGATGTCATGGGGGGTGCATCTTCAGGTGGCTTCATCCATCTGGCATGTAGGGATCGTTGACCTTGACAGGGCATAAACAAGGTCATTCAGCTGCACAGTAGATGATGACAGCAATCCTCCCTCTGTCAGACCTGCAAGCCATCTTTTCTTTTGGACTTCGGGCCTGCCACACTTTCTACTGTGGGAAAATGGGAGAGGGGATTATACGGAGTTGGGTGATATGTAGCCATAATAACATTCTTTCTTAGAAAGTCAAGGTTGCTTTTGTTCCTGCACCTGGCCAGATATGGATGGGAGGAATCTGTCTTTGTGGCAGTGAAAGATTGAACCATGTGATGGACTTGTGGGTATTGGGGCAGGATATTGAACTTTCAACTGGGTGGGAAAACCTGGAAGCTTTCAGCTTCAGGTTTTCCCAGATGTGCCAACATGACATCTCTAATAAAGTGGAACTTTGAGGAAACCTTAGCCTCGGAGTTTTATTTCATTGGGGGTGTTTTTTGGAACCCTGACATTAACCCAAATCTCCCTTAAAATACTTTACCTTGGGATGCTATCCAGGGTCCTGAGCCTCAGCGTTGACCCGAACCCGGACAGCGCAAAGGCTCAGGGAAGATGGAGGAAGAGAAAAAACCCACAGGGGGAACATAGGTGATGGATCAGCGATTTATAACAAGACCATCTACTCTCCTTCCCAAACCATGGTGGAAGCTGAGGAGGCACTGAAAGGGAATGCCAGTTGGAAGCCAGATGCAAAGAGCCTGCTCCTGGGAGAATCTTGCAACCGGACCTGGCTCTGCAAGACGAAGCCATGGCATTAACCTCCCCTCAGGAGATGCTATTGGAACCACAGATGGATGCAGGATCAGCCTCGACCTACGAGTGGAGAATGCCAAAGCAGATGTGAAAAAGGCACTCCAGACAATGGGGATTCCCTCCACGATCACACAGCCAGTTGCTGGCCAGCCTCCTAGACCAGTTCAGACAGCTAAACGTGAATGGGGTGACCACTGCCCTTAGAACCGAGCCACCTAGGTGGACCTTGGCTTAACCAATGTTCACCTTTCTGGGCTGTGACCCCCCCAGCGCAATGGAGTAAAGCTTCAGTTTCTTTTCATTTGGTGCAAAGCTTCCTAGCAGCTGGAATGGGGCCAATTGCAGCCCCGGTCAACCCTGGGGTGCAAGTGATCCAACACTAGGGTTGGGTGAATCAGTCTGGTCTGGTGATGACAGGCCCACAGCAGAGCTTCTGGGGGATTCCAACCCCAATTCTGCAGCCAGCGTTTGGATTACCGCCAACTAGCCAGATCCCACCAAAGTGGGCTTTCTACCCCGGACAAGGATGGGAGCAGTATCAGTGGATGCCAGCCCCAATTCAACAGATGGTGACGGTGCAGCTGCTTGGGATATTCCACCCACAGATTGTGACTCCCCAAGCGATCCTGCTCCAGGCGCAACTGCAAATGCAGCCCCAAGCTGCAATTCTGCAACAAATCCCAGCCCAACAGCAGCAGCGGGTGATATTGCCACAACAAGTGCCCACCCAACAGCCCACACAAGTCCCTCTGGCTCCAACGCCTCCCTGATTCCAGGAGACATTTAATGGAACACCTGGAAGGCTAGCCTATTTACCTCCACCGAGTCTGGGCACACATTGACAAATATAGCCCATCCCATCCGCTTTAAACAGGTCAACAGGACAAACCCCCACCAAGCTAATCATAGAACTTGTGAGATTGCAGATAGGCCTTTACTGAGAGCTCCTCAGATTCATCGTAGTGCCAAAAATGAATGAATCAATAATCTTGGGGCTTGCATGGCTAGACAAATGGGGACCCACTATAAAATGGGAAGATGGCTACCGAAGGTTAACCATTAGTGTCAGGCTGCTACCTCCATTGAGGCCAGATCACCATCCAGTGACCACAGCCCCCAAAAAGGCAGATGGTCCTGAAACTGCAGCCCCAGTGTCAGATGCTAAACTGCCAGGCAGTCAGCAGATACCAAAAGAATACCAAGACCTAGATGAAGTTTTCAGCAAGGAAAATTGTAACTATCTCCCCCCTCATTGACCAACCAACTGTGTGATAGAATTCATGCCTGGGCAAAGCTACCTAAGCCTAAGATGTACTCATGACCCCTAAGGAAATGGCGGGACTAAGGAAATACATTGATACCAATTTAGAGCAAGCTTTCATCCAACCAGCAAAATCCAAGATAGCTGCCTCCGTCCTCTTTAAAGAGAAGAAAAATGAGGGGTGAGGCTGCACGTTGACTTTCATGGTAGTAACACGTGAAAACACTTACCCCCTCCCCCTCATGAAGGACATATTAAATCACCTGTCCAAGGGCAAGGTGTTCACAAAATTGGACTTAAGAGAAGCCTATTACCGCATATGAATTTGAGAAGGGGTCGAGTGGAAGACCACTTTCAACTGCCCCCTTGGCAGCTTCCAATTCAAAGTCATGCCGTTTGGCTTACAAGGGGCCCCTGCGGTCTTCATGCAATTAATAAATGAGGTGCTGCGTGAGCACCTTTACAAGGGGGTGCTCATTTACCTGGATGATATTCTCAACTTTACCAAGACCCAAGAAGAACACGTACAGTTAGTGTAGCAAGTTCTGAAGAAACTTCTAGCTGCCAAACTCTACGCAAAACTATCTGTGTGAATTCCACAAAACCTTTTTGGATTACCTCAGATATCAGATTTCCAGTGAGGGGATAGAGATGGACCCAGGAAAAGTGAAAGCTGTGTTTGACTGGCAACTTCCACACATCTGCAGGCAGCTACAGAGTTTCCTGGGGTACACTAACTTTTATTGGCAGTTCATTCTGGCTTTTGTGGAAGTCTCCCAGCCCTGACAGAACTGTTGAAAATGGGGTCTCCTCCGACAAAGCAAAAGCCGACCCAACCAATTGGACAATGGACTGGCAAAAAGCCTTTGAGAAATTGAAACAGCTCTTGGACAATGGACTGCCAAAAGTCTTTGAGAAATTGAAATGGCTCTTTGCCCATGAGCCCATTTTGCAACACCCAGATCCAGAGCAGCAATTTATAATACAGGCAGAGGCCAGTGATGTGGCTGTAACAGCAGTGCTATTGCAAAGAATCCCAAAGGGACAACTCTTGCCTTCTGCTTGTGTTTCCAGGAAACTTACTGACACTGAAAGACGGTGGGCTATTTGGGAGAAAGAAGCCTATGCAGTCCACTGGGTGCTGCTCTCATGGAGACACTACCTAGTGCCGTTCAAGATCTGGACTGATCATAAAAACCCCGAAACCCTGAAGACCCCCAGAAAACTGTCTCCAAAACAAGTCCGCTGGGCGCAGTACTTCAGGAGATTTAAATTTGAACTGAAAAACATCCCTGCAGGAAAAGACCTGCTAGGAGATGCCTTGTCAAGAAAGCCGCAGTTTGACAGTTGGAGGGAAGAGGTGGTTCACACCATCATTCCTCCTAAACAAACAGCTGCACAAGTCACCATCAGAAACCAGACTAGACAGCTGACCGATCTCAGCCAGGACAAATTGACAGCCACACTGAAAGCAGTGCTGCCAGCAGACCTCTGGCTCATTGACAACAAAAACGTCTTAACGATGAGAGATGGAGTAGCCTGGAAAAGATCCAAAATTTACATTCCTGCCAGTTTAAGGCTAGATGTGCTACAGCACAGCCATGATGCAAAGTTAGGAGGCCACTTTGGATTCCTAAAGACCATCTCACCAGGTGTCAATTCTGATGGCCTAAGATGAAAGCTGAAGTGGAGGACTATGTAAAAAGTTGTGCCACTTGTGCAGCCATGAAAATAAGACCAGGCAAGCCCCCTGTGCTACTGCAACAGGTGGCCAGTCCCAGCTGATCCTGGGAAGAGATTGCAATGGATTTCATCATAGAGCTCCCATAAAGCAGTGGAAATACAATTAGGTGGACAGTCATTGACTTGTTTTCCAAGCAACCCCACTTTATCGCTTGCTCAGGATTACTGTCAGCAAAGAAGCTAGCAAAGATGTTTGTCAAGCACATTTATCACCTACACGGTGTACCATGGAGGGTCATCTCGGACCGACGGGTCCAATTCACTGCCAAGTTCTGGAGGGAGTTTCTGAGGTCCATTAGGTTCATGCAGAGACTTAGCTCAGCTTTCCATCTGAGCACAAACGGGGCAGTAGAATATGCGAACGCAACGGTCAAACAATACATTTATTGTTATGTGGATTACCAACAGGACAATTGATCAGACTTGTTGCCATTCGCCAAAGTGTCTTACAACAATGCTGTCCATAGAAGCACTGGATTAACTCCTTTTCAAGTTGCCAGCGGCATGGAATTTGTTCCGATGCCTGAGCTGCCCAAAGAGCCCTCCTCCTCGATGTCTTTGACTAAAAGGATGGATGCTCTCAAAAAGGGGTGGGAGAATACCAAAAAAGCCCTGGCAGACATGTTGGAAGAATATTAAAAACAAGCTGACAAGCAGCTCTTGCTTCAACCCCACCTTCCATGTGAGAGATAAAGTCTTTCTCTCAACCAAATACATAGTTAAGGATGCTTAGCAAGAAATTAGGGCCAAAGTTTTTAGGTACCTTCCCAATAGTCAGAATAATTAACCCAGTGACAGTTCAGCTCAGTCTGCCTAGAATTCTAGGGAAAATACATCCAGTTTTTCATTGTAGCTTGCTGAAACCTGTGATTGGGTCTAGCTTAAGACCTCAAACCCAACCACCCTCTCCACCTGTATTAATACAAGGAAAAACACATTACAAAGTGGGGGGAAAATAGATTCTAGGGTGAATAGAGGTCATTTACAATATTTAGTGCATTGAAAGGGGTACCCTTTGATTGAAGCTACTTGAGTAAAACAAGATAGAGGCTGACATTCAGCCCTCCTGCAATAGAAGTGTTAGCCCTGGAGGAAAACATAAGACAACACAGACAAAATAGAAATATCTCAAATCTTACAACAATACCATCAAGGCTTATCAGGGTATTTGGAATGAAACAACTGTAAAAGTTTCAGGGCCCTGACATCCCGTTCATTTACCCATTCAGATTGAGAGGGAGGGAAATGTTTCCAAGCAACTAAGTACTCTATTTTCCCCTATGTTTTCTGGAACTGAGGATCTCTTTGACTGCAAAATGCTGCTCTCCCTCGATGAAGAGGGGAATAGGAGGAGGGGGTTGGGCCAGTCAAAGAGAGGAAGTATGTTCAGGTTTCAGTAAGCTAACATGAAATACAGGGTGGATCCTCTTGAGGGTTTTGGGTAACTGTACTGTGACTGGGCTCACAATTCTCACAATGGGGAAAGGACTCACATACTTTGGTCCCAGTTGTTTCGCCTTCTGGGTAGTCTGTAGATACTTAGTCCCAGTTTTTTCACCTTCTGGGTAGTCTGTAGATACTTAGTGGATAGGAAAACCCTATCTCCAATTTGGTATTCCTTTAGTATAACCCTTTTTTTGTCAGCCTGTCTCTTATGTGCTTGGTGAGCTTTGTCCAGCGCCTTACGAGTAATGAGCCAGATGAACTAAAATTGTTCAATCCAGTCCACCTGGGAAGGGTTTTGAGGCTTCTCCTGGGACAGTTCTGGAATGGGCACAAAGTCCTGACCAGAAACCACTTTGAATGGGATAAAACCTGTGCTTCTATGTATGGAGTTATTATATGTGATCTCTGCAAATGGCAGTAAGTTGGCCCAGTTATCTTGCTGATAGTTTATGGAGCACCTGAGGTACTGGTCTAGAACCGAGTTAGCGCATTCACAGGCCTTGTTAGTCTGTGGGTGATGGGCGGAGCTTAGACCTTGGGCAGAGCCTAATAACTTTAGGAACTCCCTCCAAAAGTGAGTGGTGAACTGGACCCCGGTCCAGAATAATACATTCAGGAACACCGCGTAACCTATACACATGTTCAATAAATAGTTTAACCAATGTTTTTGCTGAAGGGATCTTGGAGCAGGGTACAAAATGTACACGCTTGGAGAACAAATCTGTGACCACCCAAATGACTATGTTTCCACTGCTCTTGGGTAATTCAATGATGTAGTCCATGGATATCTCTTTCCAGGGAGCACCGGTTCTAGCAACGTTCTGGAGTAATCCATGCGGCTTACAAGGTGGTCTCTTTGCAGAAGTACAGACAGACAACGAGTGACGTAGGCCTCGATGTCCTTTTTCAAAGAGGGCCACCAGAACTGCTGTTTAACTAAATGTAATGTCTTCACAAACCCAAAGTATCCAGCAGTTTTCGAATCATGGGCCTGTTGTAACTCAACTCCCCTAAGCTTGGTGGGAACATATAACTTAGCAGCCACCCAGGTGAGGCCATCATAAACAGTACATTCATTTGAGTGTGACATGAACCAGTCATCAGTTTTTAGCGCTTCCCTCAGCCGCTTGGTCAAATCGGTGGATAAGTCTAGGTCTCCCTTTGCCTGGGCTCTGGTTACCACAGGAGCAGCCAATTGCTTGGAGGGGATGACTGGGTGGATCAGTTCCGGCTGGATGCTATTATATTGGGGCAATCTAGATAGGGCATCTGCCATAAAGGTTTTGCCTCCAGGAAGGTAGCACAGAGAAAAATTGAACCAATTAAAGTGCTGTGCCTGGGTGACACTTCCAGGGTGTCTTCAAGGCTTCTAGGTTCTTATGGTCCATCCACACCTCAAAAGGGTGTTTTGGCCCTTCGAGGAAATGCCTCCAGGTTAACAGGGCCCATCAGACTGCAAAAGCTTCCTTCTCCCAAATTGCCCACCTCCCTTCAGTTTCAGTTAATTTCTAGGAGGTGTAGGCACAAGGTTGTAATGTCCCAGCAGCATTAGCTTGAAGTAGTATCATGTTTCCCTGAAAATAAGACAGGGTCTTATTTTTTTTGACCCACAAAATATGGCCTTGGGCTTATTATAGGGGAGGGTTTATTATTTTCTGGGGCAGGCGAGAGGCCTTTTACCTTTCCAGCTCTGTCGCATTACTCGCCATTGTGTCCAGGGAAGCTGCTGGTAAAAAAAAAAAAACCCCTTCTCACGAGTTCTATCAAACTTCTTGAAGTCGCAAGAAGGGTTTCCTTTTTTTTTTACCAGGGGCTTCCCTGGACACAATGGTGAAGAACACGACGGACCTGGAAAGATAAGAGGCATGCTTCACAGCCCAACACCGCCCACATCACCCCAATGGTAAAGGCAGCCTGCTTGGTTCCCTTCCCCGCCACCCCTTTAGCGAGGGGTGGCAGGTGGAAGGAGAGAGAAGCGAGTCACGCATCCTAGCACTACCAGACTGACAGCTCCGCTGCGTTCTTTCGTCCAGTGAAGTCCCTTGTAAAAAAAACCTCGCAAGTTGAACTTACAAGGTTTTTTTTACAAGGACAAAAAGGCAAGGAGCTGTCAGTCTCCCATAGCACTAGGACATGCGTCTCGCTTCTCCCCCCACTGCTAACCCTCACTAAAGGGACGTCGGGGAAGGGAAGCAGTCATGCCTGCCTTATTATTGGGGCTTTGTGGGAGGTGGTTTTTTTTCATGAGAGGGAATGGGGTGTGAGGTGTGTTGCTGGCCTGCCACCTCCCACCCCACCCGCAATGTAACAGCTGTCTGGCTTCTTCCCTTCCTCAACGTCCCTTTAGCAAGGGCAGGGGGAGAAGCAAGACGCGCGTCCTAACGTGGAATGGGACTGTTCTCCTCCTGCCCTTTGCCCGCCTATTTCGCCCCCAGGGCTTCTCCCCTAGTCATCCACCTCTTATCACTTCGGGGGGATTGCAAAGGATTTATTAGCTATTCCCCAGCATTTTGGGGTGAGGGGAATGCAAAGGATTTATTAGATTTTCTAGCTTGTATCCGAGGCAACTGGAAACTCGACACAAAACACTTTCTCCCCCTCATGCCTCTCTCTTTCTCCCTTCCCTTCCTATGATTGGCTGGCGGCTAGCTTTCTCTTGAGCCCAAAAGGTTGGGGTGAAGAGTATCTCTCCCAAAGGCCCATGAGGAAGGGCTGGGGACATAAGAGAAGGACGAACAGCCAGGTGCCTCAGAGCGGAGGCGAAGTGATAAGAGGTGGATAAGGATCATCTGGGGTCTGTGCCTGGGAAACGGGTGCTGGTGCCAGGCACTCTGATGCTCAATGACCCTACTGACTGCACCTGAAGCTCTTAATGGCAGATGCAGAGGTCAGTTGCAGCTCACCAGCTTGCTTCACACTGATTCGGCATCCCAGGGACCGCTTTGGGTTTTTCTCTGGCGTGGGTTTCTGTTGCGAATGGATCTCATGGTCCATGGTCACTGCCATCTGGTGCCACTCCTTAATTGCGATGAGGGACCCCTTGGAAGGTGCAGGCTTGTTGAAGGTCCTGGTCCAGAGCCTCTTTGAAATGGTGGATGAGCGCTAACAAACTGGTACTCAACCCGGACAAGACCGAGTGGCTGTTGTGTTTCCCTCCCAACAATTTGGCCAATGTTCCAACACTTAGGCTGGGGGGTCAAATTTTATACCCCTCAGATAGGGTCCGCAACCTAGGAGTCCTCCTGGATCCACAGCTGACTTTTGACCACCAGTTGTCGGCTGTGACCAGGGGGGCATTTGCCCAGGTTCGCCTGGTCCATCAGTTGCGGCCCTACCTAAACCGGGAGGCTCTCGCAACAGTCACTCGAGCCCTTGTGATCTCTAGGCTGGAATACTGCAATGGGCTCTACATGGGGTTGCCCTTGAAGTGCATCCGGCGACTGCAGTTAGTCCAGAATGCAGCCGCGCGAGTGATAGTGGGCGCACCGCGGTTCGCCCACGTTACACCCATCCTCCGCGAGCTGCACTGGCTACCTGTCGATCTCCGGGTGCGCTTCAGGGTACTGATGACCACCTTTAAAGCACTCCATGGTAGTGGATCTGGGTACTTGAGAGACCGCCTTCTGCCGATCACCTCCCTCCGACCGATTAGATCGCACAGACTGGGCCTCCTCCGAATCCCATCTGCCAGTCAATGTCGACTGGCGACTACACGGAGGAGAGCCTTTTCTGTTGCAGCTCCGACCCTGTGGAACGACCTCCCCGTTGAGATCGTACCCTCACCACCATCCAGACCTTCCGCGCAGCCCTCAAAATCTGGCTCTCCCATCAGGCCTGGGGATAGGTTCCCAATTTACCCGCCCGAGTGTTGACTGTTGAATGAAAGTTGTGTTTTATTATTTCTTTTGTTCACACATTGTTTGTCTTTTGATATTGCACCCCCTTCCCTGTGATTGTAAGCCGCCCTGAGTCCCCTCAGGGAAAAGGGCGGCCTATAAATCCTAATAAAATGTCTAAAAAAAAATATGTCTAAATGAATGAAAAGGCATTCCAGACAGTCTCTTAACTTTCCTGCCACTCTCCAGAATTCCCAGACCAGCTTTTTTGTGAGCATGCCTCTCTGTTTTAGGTCCTTGATTTCGGTCTCTGCCTCTTGCCCCTCAGCAGTGTCTTTGAATCAGGTCCTCAGCAGCTGCAGGAATTCATTGGCATCATCCAGCTCAGGGGCGCCTTCATGTAATTGAACTATGCATTCTGCTGCCTCACCGTCCATGTTATCCGCTATTGCCAAGATCATCTCCTGGTTGGATTGGTACTGAGCACCATAACGGTCGAGGTGGGTCCTGATTCGGTTCAGAAAATATGCCATCTTTCCAGGCGTCCCATTGAAGATGGCTCAGAAGTGCAGGGGAGCGGTTGGAGGTGATGGGGGCGGCGCTGGGGTCAGCTAAGGAGCCAGCATTGGCACCCCTTGGCATTGAACCATGACTGGGGTAGAATGTCCATCCAAGGGGTCTGGTCCACAGGAGGCAGCCAAACATGTGGTTGGTGGGAAGGGCTAGCTTGCCTCTGCATCCCAGGACTGGACTGACCCAGAGGCCCTGGCTGCTGCCTGGCCGCAGCTCCCAGCTGTGCTGTCATCCCAGTAGACTGGGTTTGGCAGGGAAGTTCTAATCACGACCTGCTTTGTGCCAAGTGGAAAGAGGCAGAAGCCCCATTCTGGATTGTCATGTTCCCTTGGCTGGGGAAGTTCAAAGTCACTTTAGCCAAGACCCAGCCTGGCTGGCTGCTAGGAGGGAGCTGGGCCATGCTGCCAACGCTAAGCTGGCCAAATCTTTCCGGGAGACTGGCAAAAGACTGGCTCCTCGAAGGTGGTGGGAGGTCCCACTTCTGGATTCGCTGAGCTCAAGGGGCCTCATGATTCTCCACTCGAAGACTGTAGTACGCTCAGCCTGCGTTCTGGGGTTCTTGGAACACCTGGCCACTTGCCACATCCATCTCAGCTCAATATGGATCCTGAGAGGAATCCGCTTGTGCAAGCGGCCAAGGTATCTACTCCTTGGGTCGGGTGCCTTGCCAGAGCTCAGTCTCTGCTGCCACCACAGCCACCAAGGGGTAGTAGATGCTCCCACAAATGCTCCCTGACCTGCTTTCCACTGCTCCTCCAGTAGTCACAGTCCCACTAACATTGGAAGAATTCTCCTCCGGTCCCTTCTCCATCTTCCCTGAGTCTTCGCGCTACCCAGTAACCTGGGATTGCGGCCAGGACTCCAGACAACTGCCCCGCAAGCACGTGGAGCTGCTTGGTTGTTTTAAACAGAGATTTGGGTTAATGTCAGGGTTCAAAGTACCCCCAACAGAATCAAAATTCCGAGGCAGGCATATTCCTCAAAGTACAGATTTATTAGGCATGTCATATAGGCACATCTGGGGAAACCCGAATCTTAACATCCCACAGGTTTCCTCCCAGTGAAATCTAAACTTTTTCCCCCCCTTCAGACCATCACATTGCCCAAACAGGTCACAGTCCAAAGTTCATTTGGACTTGCATCCCACCTCTTCACATCTGGTAGGAACATCCTTGGTTAAAAAAAAATTGGTTACAAAATCCTCGCTATCTTTACCTCCCCCCCTCCCGGTCCCACAGCTCTCCCAGCCATCACTGTGGCAGCCCTGATGGAAAAAGACCGTTGGCTTACCTGAACGGTCGTTCTCGGGGCACTGCGAAGAGAGCCCAAATGCTGGGTTAACACAGCCTATCTGCCCTTGGACTGAGTGATGTTTTTCTTGACCACGCCTCCCTTTGCCTGCACATGCTCAATTCGAAAACGAAGGAACCGTCCTGTAATCAATTACAGTCAATACAGCCACATCGTTCAAAATACAAACACCCGGGTGGGTTTGGGCTCTCTTCGCAGTGCCCCGAGAACGACCGTTCAGGTAAGCCAACGGTCTTTCTCCAGTGCACTGCTCAGAGAGCCCAAATGCTGGGACATGCCCAAGCTATTGAGTCCCAGGGTGGGGAAGCGCCGAAGCCTCTGGCATTTCAGCCACTCTTTGTAATACTCTTCTGCCAAAGGAGGCTTCGGCTGAGGCAAAGGTGTCAATCTTATAGTTTCTAATAAAGGCCGTGGGGGAAGCCCAGGTGGCCGCTCTACAAATGTCTAGGATAGAGGCCTGGGTTGCCCAGGCTGCAGACGTTGCAGCGCTCCTGGTGGAGTGAGCGGTGATTCGTCTTGGAGCCGTCTTGCCCTGGTGCTCATATGCCAGTTTGATGCAAGCACGTAGCCAACGTCCCACAGTGTGAGAGGAGACCTTGCGGCCCAGGGACGCAGGGAGGAAGGAGACAAAGAAAGCCTCTGACCGGCGGTAGTCCTTTGTTCTCTTTACATACGTGCGCACGGCCCGTCTCACGTCCAGCTTGTGCCACTCACGCTCCTTAGGGTGAGAAGGATGGGGACAGAAGTTGGGCAAAATAAGTTCTTGAGTCCTGTGAAACAGGGAGTTAATTTTCGGAGCAAATGACGGATCAAGTCTCAATATTACTCTGTCCGGGTGAACTACGCACAAATCCTCCCTGACAGAGAGCGCAGCAAGCTCGGCTACCCTGCGAGCGGATGTAATGGCCACCAGGAAAGCGGTTTTGATGGTGAGGTAGCGCAGACTGGTCTTTTTCAAAGGCTCAAATGGGGCTTTGGTCAGGGCCTTAAGCACAAATGGAAGATCCCATGACGGATACCGGTGAACAGTTGGAGGGCTGATGTTCGCTGCTCCCTTGAGAAAGCTCTTGATCTGGGGGAGCTGACTCAGCGAGCGAGAGGAGCCCTTTGCCTGGATGGTAGACAACGCTGCAACCTGGGGTCTGAGGGTGCTGACTGCAAGGCCCTTATCCAGACCCTCTTGCAAAAAGTCTAGGGTCTGGGGGATCGAGGCTGAGGAGGCCTCTATGTTCCTAGTCTTGCACCACCGTGAGAAGGCGGCCCAGGTGGCATCGTAGATTCTAGTCGTAGAGGGCTTCCTGGACACTTGGATTGTTCGAATGACCTGGTCAGAGAATTTTTGCTTTCTCAGGAGCTCCCCTTCAAGTGCCAAACGGCTAGCTGCAGCCACTGGGGCTCCGGATGGGTGATGGCCCCCTGGCTGAGGGCAATCTTGTCCCGGGGGATTCTCCAAGGTCTTTGAACTGAGAGGCTGACCAGGTCTGCGTACCAGGGCCTTCTGGGCCAGAAAGGAGCCACCAGAATGAGGTCTGCCTTTTCGGTCAGGAGCTTGTTCACCACTTGAGGGATGAGCGGAAGTGGAGGGAAGGCATACAGAAGTCCCTGAGGCCACGCTGACCTCAGAGCATTTGTTCCCTCCGCCTGGGGCGAGTGGTAGCGACTGAAGAAGCGTGGGAGCTGTGTGTTGTTGTGTGTGGCAAACAGGTCTACCTGTGGCTTGCCGAACCTCCTCACGATCTGCTGGAACAGGTCCGGGTGCAGGCGCCACTCCGAGTGGTCGATGCGTTGGCGGCTCAGCCAGTCTGCTTCCCGGTTGCTTACGCCGGAGATGTGATCTGCACTGAGAGAAGCCAGATGACGTTCCGCCCACCTGCCCAGCGCTTCTGCCTCGAGCATGAGGGCCTTTGATCGAGTGCCCCCTTGCCGGTTTATGTGCGCTTTTGTCGCCACATTGTCTGTCATCAACAGTACGTGAGCCCCTCTTACTAGAGATGCGAACTTTCTCAGCGCTAGGCGAGCTGCCCTCAGTTCCAGCCAATTGATGCTGTGGGCGGCCTCCCTCTGAGTCCATCGGCCTTGGGCTAGGTGGCCCTGACAGTGGGCGCCCCACCCCAGGAGGCTGGCATCCGTGGTGACAATTAGTCTCTCCGGCTCCTTGAACAGGCAGCCCTTCCTGACTGCCTTGGACCTCCACCATGCCAGAGACCGGATCACCTTTCGTGGGAGCCGAACCCGCCTGAGTGAGTTGCTGTTCCTGGCTCTCTGCACTGGCAGCAGAAACCACTGCAGATCCCTGGCGTGAAGGCGAGCCCAGGGAACCACCCCCAGGCACGAGATCATTATCCCTAGGAGCTGGGACAGCTGAATGATGGGTACCGACCTGGCAAGGCTGCAGTGCTTCACTCTGCGTCTCAGGTTCGACAGCCGGTCTGGCGAAAGAAATACCTGGCAGGAGGTGGAGTTGATGACCGCACCCAGGTGCTGTATACAGGTGGATGGTCGGAACTGGCTCTTCTCCATGTTGACAGAGAAGCCATGGTACTGCAGGGTCTGCACAGTTAGAGAAACATCGCGGTGTGCCTGCTTGGTGGTGAGAGAGTGAATGATTATGTCGTCTAAATAACATTCCAGACGAACCGGATGGTTGCGGAGATGAGCCGCTAGCACTGCCAGAATTTTGGTGAATGTTCTGGGCGCAGATGATAGCCCGAATGCTTCCCTTCCGCGTAGAACCTCAGGAACCGCCTGTGGGCCACATGGATGGGGACATGCAGGTAGGCCTCTTTGAGATCTATTGATGTCAATAGGTCCCCCTCCCTCACACAGCCCAGGATGGAGTGGAGTGACTGCATCTTGAACCTCTTGTAAGCCAGATGCTGATTTAGGCTCTTGAGGTCCAAGATGGCCCTCCACCCCCCTGAACTTTTGGGCACTAGGAAGAGGATCGAATAGAAGCCCCTCCCCTGCTGATCCCTGGGGACTGGCTCTATCGCCTCTATCTCTAGGAGATGGCAGATTTCTGCCCTCATGCGTTCCCTCTTTTCTGGGTTCCTGGGGGTAGGACAGCGGATAAACTTTCTTTGGGGAAAGGATAGGAAGTCCAGGAGAAGGCCCTTGCGAATGGTGTTGAGGACCCACTTGTCCGATGTTATCTCCTCCCACCTGTCGGCATACAGCCGTAGCCGACCCCCGATGGGGGGATCCCTGTGACCGTCACTTTCCCTTACGAAAGGGCCGGGATCCACCACTGTTGTTTCCTCCTCCTCGGAATGGTCTCCGAAGGGAAGACTGGGATTGGTTGGCACGAGCCCCGAAGGATCTGTCTTGGTGCCTATCCCCCCCTGCCTGAAAGGGCCTCTGATAGGAGGAAGGGTGAGAAGATTGCCCTGTTTCCTGGCTCCTGTAGGGTCTCTTACGAAAGGACCCCGCCCCTTTCCGGTCACCCCTTTTAAAGGTTGCCGGAAGGATCTTGCGTTTGTCCTTGGTTTCGGTGACAAACTTGTCCAGGGCCTCTCCAAACAGAAAGCCCCCTTTAAATGGGGCCGATGCTAGCTTCCATTTAGCCTTCATTTCGGCCTGCCAGTGCCTGAGCCATAGGAGGCGGCGGGAGGTGATATTGGAAGCTAGAGCTCTGGAAGAGAATTTTGCTGCTGTCAAGGTGGCATCCGCCGAATACTCGACAGCGGTAATAATCTTGGTTAGCTCATGGCGCCACCTAGATTTCCTGGGCGGGGGTCTGGACCTGAGTTGGCGCAGCCAGAATAGGGTGGCCCTAATAAAAAAGGAGGCAGAGGTGGATGCCTTGATGGCCCAGGCAGACGCCATGTGTGTTTTCTGACATGCCTTTTCTGACCTCTTATCTTCTGCCTTAAGTCCCTCTAGGAGCTCAGCTGGCAGGTTGGAATTGGAAGTCAGAGACACGACTGGGGCATCTACTTCTGGGAATTTGAGGATTTCCTCCATTTTATCTTCTACTGCATATAGAGTTCTATCCCCCCCACTGGGGTTGGTCAGGGTGCCTGGCTGTAGCCACTGGCGCTGTACCGCGTCCATAAATAGGTCTGGCACAGGAATAACCTCGGGAGTTTCTACTGTCTCTTTGAACAACCCATGCTTAAGATCCTTGGAAGTGGAAGCCTGAGAGGCCTCAGGTCTGGAAGTGGGGCCTAACTCTGTGGCCGTCATGGCTTTGTGCAAGATAGACTTGAATAATGACGGTTGAAACAGGCCAGAGAATTTTGGCTTGTCAGGGGTGGGGTTTTCGTCTTCGGAAAGGGCGAAAATCTCCCCTTCTTCCTGCTCAGAACTTGATAACCCAGAGTGAGAGGGGCTTGAAGATGGGGAGGAGGATACAGGCTCCTTAGAGGTGGAGGCCCTAGGTTTGCGTTTCTCCTTTGGGGCCTTGCCCTTGCGAGAGCCCTTGCGCTTAATGCCTTCAGCTATCCCTTGGGAGATGGCTAAGGCAATTACCTCCCTCATTTCATCCGAGAGAGCAGGACTTTTTCCCCTTTTTTTCTTTTGCTTACTGGGCCTGCGCTGGCTAGGCCTGCCTGAGCTGGATCCACCCTTCCCAAAGGGGGAATTCTGGACAGAATCTCGTTCCTCTCCGATGGAGGAGCTAGGGGAGTCGGGGTACCCCCAAGATGCTTCAGGAGATGGATCCCTGGATGCATAGTTATCCCCAGACAAGAATTCACTGTCCCCGGGGGATTGGGCCTCACGATCAGGGGAAGCTGACTCCCTGCTGCGACGGTCTGGGCTAGGTTCTGGCTGAAGGGGCCTTGAAACCTCCCTGGGATCCACTGTGGCTCTTGGAGAAGACCTTTCAAGTGAGCCTTTGTGCCCTTTGCCTTTATTTACAGAGGGATCCAGCTTGCAGCGCTTGCTGGAGGGCCCCACCTGATCCCCTAAGGCCTCCCTGCATTCCTCAGCCATTTCAGGTCCCCACGAGGCCTGGAAGATAGCTGGAGTTGGGATGGGCACGCGCTGGCCTTTGCAGTCCAAAAGCGCTGGCAGAATCTCCAGGAGGGAAGGGCCGCCTTGGGGTCGGATTTCCTTCCTCCCACCGCCCTCGGTTCCCCGAGACTTAGCTTATTTTCCGGAGGGAGAGACTAGCTGGCTTCCCAGACTAGCCCCCAGCCTCCCCGCGGCGTTCTGCAGTCGTTGAGGGCTCGCTGAGGCTCCGTTGGCTGGCTGGGCTCTTCTTGCTGCCTTGTTCCTCGCACTCTCTGAGCTCTGCCGCTCTGCCCAGTGAGTCGGAGCAATCCAAAATGGCGGGGGTGCGCACGCAGCCGCTTCCCGCTCTTTCCAGCCCTGAAGGTGTGCGAAGGCTCCAGCCGTCGCTGCTGTTGCCGGGCAAAATGGAGCAGGCGAGGGAATCCTAGCAATCCGGCTCACCTGCTTTAGAGCCTTCTCAGAGCCTTGCTGGACTTTTCCTCCCCCTGGGACGCCCCTGTTCCAACAGGGAACTTGGTTTATCCCACTAATTGCTCCCTTGCTAGCCAGCCCCCGCTGTGCAAGCCTTTTCAACCCCCTGCAGTGCTTGCAATTAGCAACAGCAGGGAAAACCCGGCAGCCCTTCTCTTAAAGCGACGGAAGCCTCATTGGAGGCAAATAGACAGACCTGATGTAGAAGCGTGATTTCCTCTATCTGAGAATTTAAACGTGGTCCAAATTGGGAAACTTTTTCCAGCCTTTCTGCTCTTAGACTGGAGCTCTCCCAAAACAGCCCTAACTCGGGCGGACTGAGTTTTCGAATTGAGCATGTGCAGGCAAAGGGAGGCGTGGTCAAGAAAAACATCACTCAGTCCAAGGGCAGATAGGCTGTGTTAACCCAGCATTTGGGCTCTCTGAGCAGTGCACTGGAGAACAGCTCCAGGGCTGACACATATTTGACTTTAAATGGTTACAATTTAGTCAATCATGATTGAAAGAAATTGTCTATCACATACTAAAATGATCAGGTCATGGAAAACGTTTTGCTCTTAGATTCTTTTTCCTGTTTATTTAGATAAACTGGTTATCTTGCCCTGACTGGTTCTTAATTAAAATAACTTTAAAAAAATCATCTAACAACCTGCTTGCTTAATTGCCAAAAATATGGAAAGCAAGTTTAATGAATTTTCTCTAATCAAAGGCCCTTTCATGATGGTTTTAGTGAAATAATATGATTTATCTGAAACTGCCCAAAGCCCAGGATATTGCAGTGCAAATCTCAATATTAAACATTTTACAGTGTTTAGAAACAGAGGTAAATAACGAATATTCTCCAGGTTACATGGAAATGCATTTAAGATGTTTTCTTTTAATAAAATTTCATAAATATCATATGCAAATCTATTTGACCACGTACTGTATTTTATTAAATGAATTATTTGTATCCCTCTTCTTATGATGAAACTAACTAAATAATTTGAACAACTTAAATCTAGAAAAGCCAATCTTTTTCACTCATAGCAATTGTACCTTGAACTTTCCAGTGGTTGAACTTTTGAAAGTTTTTGTTAAGAGGTTAAGCCTTGAGGCAAAGACTCCAAGGCGAGAGAAATAGTTTATTTGGCTAACAGCATTGTTATCAGATTATCCACCAGGGAAATAGGTTGAAGTGTGTTACAAATGAAAGTAATTTAGCAGCAGAAACAGGCAAGACTCTTCAGTCAAATCAGAGAACATTCAGGAGGCCGTCTATACATGCCAGATTCAGATTAACGATGCTTATATATGCATGGTTAATTAAAAGTCCAGCTGTACTTACCCTAATGATAGTGATTAGGGATTGGTAGTTTGAAATGGCTACCTGACTTCGATTAATGCTATTATTTTTATATGCAGATTAAAAAAATAATTCCAAGACCTGGAACTGAAATTGTGAAGTTGTCTCAGCCTATACAGCCTATACCTCTTTAATATTTTTCAAGGAGGGTACTTTGAGACAAAGACCATAGCACAGTGATATATCACACACACTATATTTGTTTGTGATATATTATAAGCCATAAACAACCAAAATAGACTTTTGTCATAAGGAGTTTCTTATGTTGATATAGTGTACTACATATATAAGCAATTAAGCACATTCATAATGTGCTTACTTTGGAGCTTCCCCTAGGGAACAGCTTATCTTGGGTAAGGAATGGTTATGAACTACCATTTTACCAGTACTTGGAATATTTAATGTAGTTTTGTCCAACGCAATGTATTATGAAATAATGACTACTAAAAGTTCTTACATAATGGCCAGGGTATCATAGAAAAAATAAAATAGATTACATTTAAGCAGTAGTTTTAAAAGATTACTGTCCTATCAGCACAATTCTTCAAGGATGCCAGTTACTGAAACTAGGCGTTGGTAAAAATATGAAAAAAATACTTGCCCCAATTCCCAGTGATATACCATTTAATCAGATTATTCTTGACATTTCTAGCTTCAAATACAAGGGCAAATATGAATTCCCCCCAATCATTTAAAGTTTAAATTTCAGAATGTATTAATCTATCGCTGATACCATTTATTTTTTAAAGAATGGAATAATGCTGAAGGGGGGGGGGGCGTGTTTAGGGCAAGAAAAGATTTGTAGCATGATCATGCCAACTTAAAAATAATGTACTGCTGGAAACCTGAGTACAAAATTGCAGATTCGAGGATGTTTCATGGAAAGCCATCACATCACTAGTTGTGGTCCTTCTACTTAAAAAGTATGTAAGTTATGTATTTTATACATTTTAGAAATATTGTTGCATGCATGCAACATTATGTATGTTTGTTTGGGATTCTTTTGTGGACTATGAAAAAGGATTAATTTTATAAATATCCCAAACAGATATTACTTAGCATAAAAAAGCTTTGTGTAAAACATTTAAGGATTTGGATTGATGACATAACTGTTTTATTCCACATGCTCCATAAACAGGACAATAGTATTGTGTTGCTAGTGACATAGATTAGAATCCTGAAAACTCTTAATCTGCTTGCTCTAGGATACAATAGTGTCAAAAATAACAAAATAAATGCATACCTTGTTTTAGTTCTATGGAAAAGTAGCCTGTAAATCAGGGCTGTCAAACTCATGGTCCGTGTGCCGGAATTGTCATGCTCTGGCATGCCCACACCCGTTTTAGTGAAGGGGGAAAAGTCCTAATATGTCACATGATGCCAACATGAGTTTGATACCCCTGCTGTAAGTCAAATGGGCTTGATGGCTCATTCAATTTACTTTAGCTGTAGATTTTTAAAAATGTTTACAGTAAATCTAAATTTCATTTTATGCCATTTTATTTTTAAAGTAAACTAGAAAGACTCTTCTAAAAAAAATCCACAAAACCTCTTGCTTAGTTTGACAGATTTTATCCTTCATCTTTTTGCTGCCATTGACAACAAAATCCAGGGCAGTACATATGCAATAGTACCGCATTTTAAACAAGTTAAAGGCTATAACTGCATCTTGAAGGGTCCTTCTCTCTCTACATTTAACATTGCATGGTTTAAAAATCGCAATTTAAAGGTAGCCTTGAAAGGACCAATCAATAAGCCTATTGTATAAAGAAGGTATAAGATGATTATGGATTAGTCAGAATCTTAATATAATTACTCTGGCCTCGTTATAAGTCTAGATAGAAGGAAAAATAACTATGCCTATTGTTTCAGTATTACAATTATTTCAAAGACAATATTCAAAATCTTAATTTAAACTCAAATAACTGTTGGTTGTAAAATAAATTATATCTGATAAACCTACGTTTATAGCAAGCACAATTTTGGCAATGTAAATTTGAGTATGTATTAAGTAAATTGGATACCTTTTTAAATAATCAACTTTAGAATATATACTATATGGAAAACTATGTTATATGGAAAGATAATCTTGTATATCTTGAATAATAAAAGGTAAATAATTTTAATCTTGCTTTGATTTACTACAAAATGGGCATTCATTTACAAATTACAATATCTGACCTACTTTGCCTGTGCTCAGAAACCTAAGCAAGGTTGAATCTAACTAGTATGCAGATAGAAAACCAGAAATACATTTCAAGTGCGTAGGACTGATTAGGTAGTCTGAAAAACATCTTAGAATAAGATGGCAAGCCACTTTCATTCTACATCAAGAAACAGGAGTTGAGTGTTTACCTTAAAAAAAGTCAACAGCACCAATAAACAGATGATTTCTTGGGACATAAATGAGTTCTAAGAAGTGCTGTCTGATACAAAACAGAGGATAGGTGGAAGACACTTTGTGGAAGGTCTGAAAATGTAATGCTTTGATAGAAAAAGCCCTGAGAAACCCTATTTGCATTGCTTTGAATTTAATCAAAGAAAGTCAGCATATACATAAATTAAACAATCTAATTTGGAATATAATGCAATTCCATGGATGAGCTGATCCATGGAATAAGAGCTGTGAACAGAGAATACTGCTCCTACAATAAATTTGAATAAATTGATTAAAACAAAGAGTAATTTCTCTTGTAAAGAATACCTAGAGTCCCTGTACTGTAAACATTAGCATTTAATTCAAGTGGAGCCATAGTATACAAACATACATCAACTTTAGTCAATATATCTTATTTTAGAATATATTCCACATCTGAATAAAAAGTTTAAATAATCTTCAATACATGTACAATAATGGAACCCTATCTTTCCAGTGAAATGAGTGCACATTAAGTAATTGGTTTTACTCTCCACTGAAATATGGGTGGACATTAACTGGCTCTATCCACTGCAAAAATAATTTACGTCGCATACTTGCAGTTTCATCTCAACCAATTCTATGCAATATGGAAAGGTAAGTGTTGAATCTAAAGATGAATAATAACTGTTCACCCTGTATATTTAAAAACATATGTAACTAGTGTTAATATAATTTTTGTGTGTTATTAAAAAGATGTCTACAATTCTGAAAGCATGCAGAGAATTCATAGGTTCTTACATATATCCACACATATATTTGTTACAAAATTAGTGCAAAATCAGGAAAGAAGTGATACAATCATCTTTACAATTGCCACCACCACATGCACTTGTGCAGTTTCCCAAGAATTACAACAAACTCTTTCAGTAATTAGCCATGGCCATTATACATCATTCTGAGTCCTCAGAATCTGGAAACTTTATACTTGGCTGCCTAATTATGCCTGCTAGTTGAGGCAGAAATTTATCACTCCACCTCCCTAAAAGGTTATAGTAGTCAACAGTAAAATTCTAAAATAAAAAGTCCCTTTCACTTTATCTTTGTATTCTTGTCTCCAAGACACAAAATTTTATACTGCACCCTAAGCTTACTACTTGATATACTCCAATTTTTAAATCCCCCTTTCTCTCTCTCTCTCTCTCTCACACACACACACACACACACACTATTCTTGCTTGCATTCCTCCTTAGCCCTTTCCAAATACCTATTTCCCCTATTTCTGTTTTTTTTTCTCACCAGAACAGGCAGGCAGTGCTTTCCCCCTCCCTGATTCAGTGCCCCCAGTTGTTGACTCCAATCTCCTGCTTGTAGCGGTTGGTAAGTACATTGGCCTTGCGGGTAAGTTTGGAGAGCACAGTGTGAAGCCCACTCAGGTGATAATGAAATTGCTTCTCTAAATCCTCCTCCACCTCCTCATCTTCAGGGATTCCTCGGCTTATGTCCATGGCACCAGAGCTCCCATTCAGCTTATCCTTCTTCCTTCCAGTGGTTTCCTCATTTGCCTGTTGTAATACACCCCATTCAATGTCATTGCGAATGGATTTGAGCAACATATAGTGACTATACATATCTCTACAAGAACAATAGGTACTGCCATTGGGGGTCAACTGGGGCTCCGTTTCTCCACAACCACCCCCTGAATCCAGTTCATCCAGCATGAGAGGCACATCCCGAAGAAGACTGGGCACCATCACTGTTTGGTCCATGTTGTTAACAGCTCCAATGAAGCGATTCATTGCATTGAAGAGGGAATGTTTTTGGCTGTAAGAGTCACAGATCTGCATCATCTTGATTGCTGGGTAAGGTGCACTGTGAGCAAGCAAATTGTTCAACTGTGATGGAAGCAGGAGAGAAGTGCCTTAAGAGAGCTCAAGCTGTTAAGATGCAATCAGTGAGAAAAACTGCTGCCAAGCAGATAAGTTTATTTTCCAAAAAGAAAACCCACTACTGTTTTCCTTTTCTGTAAATATTCTCCCAAGGATTCAGTGATATTTCTCCAATTTTCTTTCTCAAATATTAGGTACAGTGCAGGTTCAGCGTAAGAAAGCCTCTGCGGCAAGGAGTGGCTGTAAAAGAGAACAAAAGATGGCGATTGAGACCAGTTTGTGTCTTGCCCCAAACCCATGCCACATCAACTCTGGCTGCCTGCTCACTGGTTTGAGCCCTTGCCTTTCATCAAATGCCTTGCTCTTTTAAAATTCACAGCTTTCTTCATAGTGCTCCTTGTCCAATTTTTATATTATTGTTTCTATGTCTAAAATAAACTATTGGAGTTTTTTTTAAAAAAAAAACCTTTTCATCCCGATCTTCATGTACCATTAATGCAATTCCCTCCCCACAGCTTCCCGAATTAAATTGAGCACATTTCTGTAAATACACCGTTAAAGGAAAGCACTTATAAGCATAACCAAAGCACCGAAATAACCATTGCTGCCATCTCTGTACACGCAGGAACAAGCAGCAGAACCGGGTATTTTTCCCCCGTAGACATTTCGCCATGTCACCTCCTACTCCACACTGCTCCAACGCTAGCCCTGTTGTTAACGAGAAGGCAGCGCATTATCTCGCTCTCCTTCGTTTCATGGGAAAATGCGTATATAGCCACACAGACGCGCATCTTTAACAGCGCCTTTGGACTGCCAGCTCCACCCAAAGAGTAGACTCCCGGTTTGGCTCGCATCTGCTTTCCTCCCGTGCAAATGAAACTTCCTTCAATGCAAAAGGTGTGGGGGGATCGGAAGTAACTCTTCTGCCAATCCCAAATGTATTCCTCACAAGCCGAGAGAAAACCCAGGCTTCTACTTCAAAGAATCGCCTCGCCGCCCTTTCCATTCAAAGCAGCAAACGGAAGGCAGCCGAAGAACCGAAATAAGCGCGCTGCCATTCCTGCAAGCTTCAAGAGCTGCCCTACCTAAGGCGATTAACCGGCTCCGCGTGCGTCCTGGTGCCCTCCGCGGTCTTTCGCTCCGTCTCGATCGTAGAGCAGTATTTATAGCCCGAATGTTAAAATAAGGTGTTTCCAAGGGCCACCCACTTGCAGCGAAGCAAGGCAAGGGAAAAGAGAGAGAGGTTTATCTGGGCTTTCCAAGTGACCACATGTAATACCGGATTCTGCTAGCAGGATCGACACGCAGCTCCGCCTCTTCACCAACATCCACACAGGAGGGCCCTATGCGCACTGGTAGATTGGGGGAGGGGAAGTTGTCAAATAGAGGCTCTCACCCGACTATGTGAACCAAGGAAAATCTTTGCAACATCCCCCAAAGCAGGAGTTCCTTTGCTCGTCCTTAGATTCGCAGACTGCCATGGAGGAGTAAATAGAACAAACATGACTAGGTTTCCTCTCCTTTTACAACCCCGCGCAAGGGAGCACCAAGAACTCAATTTTCTTCTATTCCCCCCCTCCAATCCAGAGTAGCAATTAAAAAAAAACACGTAATTGAAAGCAGCCTCCCAAAAGCTGTGGGGTCGTTGCCAAAAAGCACTCAAAACGACCCAAAATGTTGACAACTGTTAAAGGCGGTTGCCTTAAAATAGAGCAAACAGCAGGACAAATTCCGTAGCAATAGAAGGCGGAACTTTTTCTTTCCCCACTAAAAGCTTCCCCAATCTACCTTTTTCTTGTTCAAAGATTTGAGGAGCGCACCATGTTTGCAGTGGTCTCTTACAGACTTCACACCCAAAGCTTCTGTTAGGGCCAGTCTTAACAGCTTCTCTAACCCCAAAAAATAAAAAATGCTGAGCCTGTAGTGAGTGACCGATTAATCACACCTGGCTCTTATATAGTGCTAAAGAGCATTGCTGCCTTGAAATTCTGTTTACGTGAAAGGAGCCCATGAATTCCCCCACGAACAATTTCTAGTCTGTAAAAAAAATGTTCTCTAGGCGTGAGGTCATTCCTCTTTCTTCAGGTTCATCTTCAAATAAAACAGGCAGATGTCTGCGGGACTACAATATTTTAAATAAAATGCAACTCTTCTAGGGGATGGCGTAGCCTTACCTGGTAGTAGTTTCCCAAAGCAATTGGCTTCCCGGCGTTTTTTTATCCCGCAGGGGGGGGGGAGATTAGAATCTGAGTACGAAAAACTCGGGACCAAACTCCCAAGATACGGCCTTAAATGTTTTGAGTGTATTAAATTGCTTTTAGGCAGATTATCTACGGTCAAAAATATCGAGTGGAGCTAGCTTCCGTAGATGAAAAACACGTGTATAATTATTCCCTTCGCGAGGGGCATATTATATTCAAGTTCGAATAATAGACATCGGATGGGAGAAGAGTGCATATTTTAAGTATGCATTGCTTTACTGGAGAATAAATCTTGTGTCCGTTGGACGTTTTACTCCAATTAAATGTGCCTTAAAAATTAGAATTATTTTTCAAGTTTATAGATATTCTAGAGACAAGGATTCCGATTGTTTTTTTTCCTTTACAATTCTTTCACCTTATTACACCCGAACTGCCTAGGTTTTAGTAACGCATTTAAAAAATATTCCACATCAATTTAACCAGATGAATGAGATATGCGTTATCGGTAATAGCAAGTGGTGGCTAGGTTGTTTGTGTCGAGGACTATTTCGAAGGTCAAAACTATTTGCTCGATTCCTATCACTAGCAGGTTGCTGGCAATAAAAGCATTCAATTGCTTTTCACGCCTCGGATGCGTGAACCACGACTCTTACCGTTGCAGACGTTTTATTTCCGCGAGCAGACCAAAACGGAGCTGTCTGCAAGTGAACGTCTACAACTTTTCCCCCTTCCGCCACCCAGAATGGAAAAATAAAAGATTATAAAGCCGCGAGAAGACCGGGTTGACGCGCGATACTTTTCCAGGCAAAAGAGGTCACGCGCACGCATAAAACCTCCGCGTGCTGCCTCCCGGAGCTGAGCCTCGTCAATGACCGACAGTTAAGGCCTGCCGGGATCACCCCACAGCCTCACCTCCAGCTTCAGCCAATCACCGTGCGTGCTGCTAGTCAGACTTGTCCGGATATGCTAATAAATTTCGGCAATGCCCGATCACAAATAGCACTTCCTGTCTCTTTCTGCTCCAGCGCCCGTGGCAACAAAGGAGTGGCAGCTGAAAAGAGCAGCGTGAAGATCTCGTGGCAGGGAGGGAGAACGGGAGCGAGTGTGTTGCCATGACAACCTATCAACGACAATAAGCCAAGGCCTTGGGGACATAATGACCCTGTTTTTTGCATAGTTTATGCCGTTTTCTCTGAAAAAAAGGCTCTTGAAGCCTTGCATCATGTTGCACCATGTTGCAATCAGGAAAAAAAATGACTAGTAGGTTTCTAGAAAAACTCCTCTGACACATTTTTTTAAAAAAAATATTACTGCGAATTAAAGTGTACTGTAGGAAAGTGCAAGCTGTCGAATTTACTAGTTGCTTTAGACCCAAGTAGTTAATTGGGAAGTATCCCTGCACAAATCAAATTGAAATGAAAATAAGTGAAAGCTGGCTGTAATTCATTGTTTTATATTTCATTTTTTATCTTGTGAGTATTTTGACTAAATGTATAACTTATTATTTCAATGAGAACTGCCAAAGCTTATTTTAAAAATGAATCCTGTGTTCCTTTCTGTTTGTTGGATTTGGATTTGTTAAAGTCTGCTACTAGTTCATTTTTTTGAAAGTGCCAAGAACATAAAAAAGGTTTAAGGAAAGCTTAATCAATTATACTATTTCCTGAATAATATAAATTTTTAATTTAAATTATACATTAATAAAAGCTTGAGTACATCTTTACAATGAACTAATGGAATTTTAAGAAATCTTTCAAAATGTAAAATATACTGGCAAGGAAAAGATTGTCATCTTAGGGTAATATTTTCTATATTGTCTTTTAAAAAAAAGATTACTGTACTAGTGGAACAATTAGAAGCAAAAGCATTCCAATTTGGTAACCTTACCAAGAAGATTGTATGAAAGCAATTACCAGGAGCAAAGACATCTTTACCTTTAATCCAGACAAAAAATAAATTCTTTCTCCTGTCTAAAAATATTTACTATATGTCCACATACTTTTTTTAATCACAGTCTGTATTTCTTCATATAGCTGGGAGAAATAAATGATTTCATTAGCTGCGATCTCATATGAGTATATATAAACTCAAAATGTAGTGACTGAAAAAGATAACCAAGAGCTATTTTGTTTGATTCAATTCCTTATATCCTGTTTTTTTCTCCAAAGGAGCGCAATGCTGAAATGGCATTATATTAAAGGGGTTTGAATAGTTATATACTTCAAAATAAGGAAAAATAGTAAACATAATTTTCTGATCTGAAAAATGGGAACTATTATAATTATGTAGAGATGTTGATGGCCACTTCCTTCTAAAGTTGTCCTACAGAATAGATGAGCTGTGGAAACAGATGCCATACATTTTTGTTAAATTCTTTGACAGAAGAATAACTATGACAATCTTTAATACTTCAAAATAGGAGGTAGTTAGGAAGCTTATATATTAATCGATGAGGAATGCCATTCCTGGAGGCTGAGGGAAGGCAAACACTTTTTCTTACTTACATCTTCGAAATCTTGGTACATCTTATACACCGGTGCCTCTTATAGTCCAAAAAATATGGGATATGAAAGGGTAGAATGACGTTACATTTGTACAGGAGCACATAGCAGTTCCATAACAATGCACAGGAAGCAATCAGAAATAAAAAAGCGATATGAGGATGTAATTGCTATTATGGCGTGCACTCACCAGATTCTCTGCATATTGGGTCAAATCTAGTGTGGTGGACCCCTGCATCTATACATCTGGTTCTTGGTGCCTGTTCTTGTGCTGCTATGATCAGTGTATCAATGTTGTCTTTAGCTCAGCCCTTCCCAGCCACTGATTTCCCAGTGTCTGCCACCTCACCTGTCTGTCAATGGTACATACCATGCAGGGTCTTATCTTGCTATGGCACTTCCTCTGCTTGATCTTCCTTCCACATCTGCTGCTGCCTCAGGCATTCTCTCAGCAGCTCATTTTTCGATGCCATCTTGCTAATGTACTCCCAGATGGTCTGGTTTACATCCAGGCCAGTAACTTTGATAGTCACCAGACAAAAATCTAACAATAATAAATAATAACTGCATTGGAAGATCTACAATAAATACCATTTGTCTGCAAGCAAATACTGGTGGAGTCATAAAATAGACAAAGAAATAGAAAATGAAGAAGCTAAAGTACTCTGGGACTGTAGAATTCAAACAGACAAGCTCCTGCCATAGAACACCCCAGGTTTTATAATTGTTGATATGAAAGAAAGAAAAATCTCTATAATGGATGTGGCAATACTTGGAGACAGCAGAACAGAAGAGAAAGAACTGGAGAAAATAACACAATACAAAGGCCTTCAAATAGAAATAGAATGACACTGAAAAATGAAAGCAAAGGTAATACCAATAGTAGTAGGCACCTTGGGTGCAATCCCCAAACAACCGGAGTACCATTTTATTACAATTCAGTTACAAAAGACACCTTTACTCGTAACAGCTTACATCTTGCAATGATACCTTTAATGCCATCAAACATCAATATCTGCCTATCCCAGAGGAAGTTCTTGGTAATTGGATAAAAATGCCAAATACAGTCTATACCAGCGATGGTGAACCTTTTTTGGCTCACGTGCCATAAGTGGAAAGAGCGCAGGGGGGTTGTGCATGGGTGTGCCATACTCATAAGGCAATACGCGACACCCCCCCCCCAGTGCGCATGAGCGCACTACAGGTGCAACCCTCCATTTTTTGCATCCTTTTTTCACCCTCCCCAGGCTCCAGAGGCTTTTTAGGAGCATGGGGAGGGTGAAAAAAGCCCTCCCCGCCCCCCGGAGGCCCTCCGGAGGCTTCAGGGGCCTTCAGGAGGCTTCCTGAAGCCTCCAGAGCACTTAAAATGATCCTTCAAGCAAACCGGAAGTCCGTTCCCAAACTTCCAGTTTGCCCATAGGGCCAGGTTTTTGTGCTCCGGGGCTTCAGGGAAGCTCATGAAGCCTCCGGAGAGACTCCGGGAGGGCAGGGGGGGGGGCTGTTTTCACCCTCCCCACGCCTCTGGAGCCTGGGGTGGGCAAAAAATGACTTTAAAAAAGGGTGAACTCAGCTGGCCAGCACACTCGTTCGTGCTGGCCAGCTGACAGAAACTTAGAAGTTTAGAAGTTTAATAACATTTATATGCCGCCCAATCCCATAGGACTCCGGGCGGCTGACAATACAATAAATCAAAAAGAAGAAAAGAAAAGATAGCTTTAAAAAACATACCATGCACTCCATTTCTGAGTGGGGCTGGACCATATTTTGGGGTCAACATCCCCAGGCCTGCCGGAACAGCCAGGTTTTAGTGGCTTTACGGAAGACCGAGAGAGTGGGAAGGGTCCGGATATCTGCGGGAAGATCATTCCACAGGGCCGGGGCAGCTATATAGAAAGACCTCCCCCGAGTAGTCGCCAACCGGCATTGCCCGGTCGACAGTACCCGAAGGAGGCCCAATCTGTGCGATCTTATAGATTGTTGGGAGGTATGTGGCAGGAGGCAGTCCCGTAGGTATCCAGATCCCAAGCCATGTAGGGCTTTAAAGGTAACGACCAGCACCTTGAAGCGTGTTCGGAGACCGATGGGAAGCCAGTGCAGCTCGCGGAGGATAGGTGTGACATGGGTGTACCTAGGTACACCCGATATCACTCGCGCGGCTGCATTCTGGACCAATTGTCCGAACACTCTTCAGGGGCAGCCCCAAGTAAAGCGCATTACAGTAATCAAGCCTAGAGGTGATGAGAGCATGAGTGACCATTTGAAGTGCCTCCCGGTCCAGGTAGAGCCGCAACTTGTGCACCAGGCGAACCTGGGCAAAAGCCCCCCTGGTCACAGCCGACAGGTGGTATTCTAATGTCAGCTGAGGATCCAGGGGGACACCCAAGTTGGGGACCCTCTCTGAGGGGCGAAGGGTTTCGCCCCCCAGGCTAAGAGATGGAATATCTGGTCCATTCTTGGGGGGCAACATCAATAGCCACTCGGTCTTGTCTGGATTGAGTGCCAGCTTATTTACTCCCATCCAGACCCTAACAGCCTCCAGGCACTGGCACATCACTTCTACTGCTTCGCTAAGTTGGCACGGGGCGGACAGATACAACTGGGTATCATCCGCGTATTGATGATATTTGATCCCGTGCCGACGAATGATCTCACCCAGCGGCTTCATGTAGATGTTAAATAGGAGCGGGGACAGGACCGAGCCCTGAGGCACCCCATATGTTAGGGGCCTAGGAGTCGACCTCTGTCCTCCAACCAACACCGACTGCAACCTATCCAAGAGGTAAGAGGAGAACCACCGTAACACGGTGCCTCCCACTCCCACCTCTCCCAATCGTCGCAGAAGGATACCATGGTCGATGGTATCGAAGGCCGCTGAGAGGTCAAGAAGCACCAGGATAGAGGAATGTCCTCTATCCCTGGCCTGCCAGAGATCATCAGTCAGCGCGACCAAAGCAGTTTCAGTGGAGTAACCAGGCCTGAAACCAGACTGAAAGGGATCTAGATAATCTGCTTCATCCAAGGTCCGTCGGAGCTGAAAGGCCCCCACCTTCTCAACAACCTTCCCTACAAAAGGGAGGTCAGAGACTGGACGGTAGTTTTTAAGAATAGCTGGATCCAGAGAAGGCTTCTTAAGTAGGGGTCTTACCACCGCGTCCTTTAGGGGCAACGGGAAAGATCCCTCCTGAAGAGAGGTGTTAACAATCCTCTGGAGCCAGCCTCGTGTAACCTCCCTGCTGGTCGAAACCAGCCAGAAGGGACATGGGTCCAGTAAACAGGTGGAGGTACTTACAGCTCCCATGGCCTTGTCCACTTCCTCAGGAGTAACAAGCTGGAACTCGCTCCAAGAAATCCGATCAAGGCCCACTCTCGGCATCTCTGCAGGTACTGTCCAAGTGGAGTCCAGGTCCGTCCGAATCTGAGCAACTTTGTCCAACAGAAACTGAACAAATTCCTCGGCTGTTCCCTGCAAGGGTTCACCTGCATCCCTCCCTTTCAGGAGGGAGCGGGTTATCCTAAACAGTGCGGCCGGGCGTGATTCTGAGGACGCAATGAGAGCGGAGAAATGCGTACATTTAGCCGCCCGAATCGCCACTAGATAAGTCCTAATAAAGGCTCTTAATTGTGTTCGGTCAGATTCGGATTTACTGGCCCTCCAACGTCACTCTAGGCGTCTCTTTTGGTGCTTCATCTCCAGGAATTCCTCGGTAAACCAAGGGGCCCTCCTGGATCCACTGCCGCGGAGAGGCTGCAAAGGCGCAATCCGATCAAGAGCCCCAGCCGCCGCTCTGTTCCAAGCAGCGTCCAAGTTCTCCGTCAGACTGTGGGCAAGGGAGTCAGGTATCTCCCCAAGCTCCATCTGAAATCTCAAGGGATCCATCAGGCACCTGGGACGGAACCATTTAATCGGCTCCACCTACCTGCACTGGGGGAGTAGTTTCAGAAAATCAAGCCTCAGTAGGAAGTGATCTGACCATGACAAGTCTTTATGCCCTTCAATTCCAGATCACATCTCCACTGCCCCGAGAGAAA
Organism: Thamnophis sirtalis; assembly: GCF_051295495.1. NCBI lineage: Eukaryota > Metazoa > Chordata > Lepidosauria > Squamata > Natricidae > Thamnophis > Thamnophis sirtalis. The sequence goes on from NW_028261388.1 coordinate 61,787,599, forward strand.
CACAAGGTCAAACGTGTGTCCCACTGTATGAGTCGGACCTTGAATTACCTGGGTCAAGTCCATGGCTGTCATGGAAGCCATGAACTCCTGCGCTCCATTGAAGCGTTCGCCGAGAGATGGCAGGTTAAAGTCCCCCAGTACTAGGGGTGGGTTTCAAAAATTGTTCGAACCTACTCTGTGGGCGTGGCCTCCTTTGTGGGAGTGGCTTGCTGCCCATGTGACCGGATGGGAGTGGCTTGCCACCCATGTGACCGGATGGGAGTGACCTGCCACCCATGTGACCTGGTGGGAGTGGCCAAGACGATGTTATTACTAGATATTACTAATTACTAGATATTATTAATATTACTAGATCATTATTAATGCATAGATAACTGTGGGACATTACACACCCACCCACACCCACAAACTATGACAGTGCTAGGAAAACACCAAAAAAATAACCCCACCCCACCCCCCAAAAAAGACTGCCAATGAAACCAGTTTTTTTTTCCTAAACCTAAGAACAGGAAAGACAAAGTCACTGGAATAAAAACCATCAAGGCAATGTGGAAAATTATAAAGGACAGGAACTCACAGAACCATCAACCACCTCAGAATTACCTAAACAAGGAGGGTGAAACACACTGCCTTGCAACAAACCTGGCCTGCCCATAGAAAAGCAGCCACTTTGAGACACATAAACCTGGTCTAAACACTTAAAAGCAACATATTGCAACACAAATAAAACAATTGCAGAAAGGGATTAACATTTCTTGTAATAAACATTCTATAAACAATAAATAAATAAAAATTCCCTAAACTAATTAAAAACTACCACGTTCAGAGAACACCAAAGGACCCCACAGTCCTCTCCCTCCTTATCTTTTTCTTTTTTGTCCTAACTTTCTCCTCCTCCCCCCCCAACCCCACTCCCTTCTAGCACTGATGATGTTACCAAACTAGGAGTGCTGGAGAGGAGCTCTCACAGGGCGAAGAGCTTCCCGCTACAGGCACAATCTATCTGCAGCCGTAAATGACTGCAAGCAGCAGCTTCAGTCACCTGCTCACAGCTGACAGTTGCGTTTGGGAGCGGAGGTGGTGGCAGCAGAAGTGGGCACAGACGGGATGTCCCCGCTTGCTGAGTAGAACGAGGCGGCGGGGATGCGTTGTTTCAGGGTGCCCCAAGCGCCGGCTCCTCTGAGTGTAGCCCATTCCCCCTCCCAAGAAGACCGTTTTCTTTTTAAAAACGCCTCTGCAGACGATCTTGAAAACCTGCGAGGCATTCCCCCACCACATTCCTGGTTGCCTGTAGCCTTGGAAGCTTCCGAAACTTCACAGTAAAAGCAATTAAGAACTTCTCTCACTCGTGAGATTTTCTTTACTGTGCAAATGCTTGCTTTAAGGCTGCAGGCACCCAGGGAGGGGGGCAGGGGGAAATGCTGCCCATCTGTCCCCTTCCAAAGCAACCTTGCAGGTTTTCAAGATCATCCGGAGAGGCGTTTTTTAAAAAGAAAATCCTGAAAAGGATTTGGAGAGATGGGAAGCTGGTCTTTTTTTGGGGGGGGGAATCCCCAGAACCAGGAGCGCAGCCCATTCCCCCTCCCAAGAAGACTGTTTTCTTTTTAAAAATGCCTCTGCAGACGATCTTAAAAACCTGCGAGACATTCCCCCACCACATTCCTGGTTGCCTGTAGCCTTGGAAGCTTCCGAAACTTCACAGTAAAAGCAATTAAGAACTTCTCTCACTTGTGAGATTTTCTTTACTGTGCAAATACTTGCTTTAAGGCTGCAGGCACCCAGGGAGGGGGGCAGGGGGAAATGCTGCCCATCTGTCCCCTTCCAAAGCAACCTTGCAGGTTTTTAAGATCATCCGGAGAGGCGTTTTTTAAAAAGAAAATCCTGAAAAGCCACAAGCTTTGGAGAGATGGGAAGCTGGTCTTTTTTTGGGGGGGGGGGAATCCCCAGAAGCAGGAGCGCAGCCCATTCCCCCTCCCAAGAAGACCGTTTTCTTTTTAAAAACGCCTCTGCAGACGATCTTGAAAACCTGCAAGGCATTCCCCCACCCCATTCCTTGTTGCCTGTAGCCTTGGAAGCTTCCACAGAGAAGCTTCTGCAGAGGTGTTTTTAAAAAGAAAACGGTCTTCTTGGGAGGGGGAATGGGCTGCGCTCCTGGTTCTGGGGATTCCCCCCCCCCCAAAAGACCAGCTGCCCATCTCTCCAAATCCTTTTCAGGATTTTCTTTTTAAAAAACGCCTCTCTGCAGAGGCGTTTTTAAAAAGAAAACGGTCTTCTTGGGAGCGGGAATGGGCTGCACTCAGAGGAGCCGGCAGGTTGTGCTTCTGGTTCTGGGGATTCCCCCCCCCCATCTCTCTAAATCCTTTTCAGGATTTTCTTTTTAAAAAACGCCTCTCCGGATGATCTTGAAAACCTGCAAGGTTGCTTTGGAAGAGGTTGCTTTGGGAGGGGGAAGATAGGCAGCATTCCCCCACCCCATCTCTGGTTGCCTGCAGCCTCGGAAGCTTCTGCAACTTCACAGTAAAAGCAATTAAGAACTTCTCTCGCTCGTGAGATTTTCTTTACTGTGCAAAGGCTTGCTTTAAAACTGCAGGCTCCCGGGGAGGGGGGCAGGGGGAAATGCTGCCCATCTGTCCCCTTCCAAAGCAACCTTGCAGGTTTTCAAGATCATCCGGAGAGGCGTTTTTTAAAAAGAAAAACCCTGCAGGCACCCAGCGACAGGGGCTAGGAGCTAGGAACCCGGAAGTTAATTACTTCCGGGTTCACTGATGAACTGGTTCGCAAGAACCGGTGCGAACCGGGAGGAACCCACCCCTGCCCAATACTATAAGTCTGGGGAACTCAACCGCCAGTCCGGCTACTGACTCCAGGAGCGAAGGCAGGGCTGTTGTAACGCAGCTAGGAGGTAGGTACTTTAACAACAGGGCCACTTGACCCCCAAGGTCCAGCTTCACCAGCAGGGACTCACACCCAACAATCTCTGGAGCAGGGATCCCACGAGGTGCTAATGATTTCCGGATGACAACCGCCACAACCAACACTCCTTTCTCTGGTGTCGTGGTTGGTGCAGCACCTGAAACCCTTCTGGGCACATTTCTGAGAGGGGGACTCCTCCCTCATGGCCCAGCCAAGTCTCAGTAATACATGCCAGATCTGCCCCCTTGTCTAATATTAAGTCCCGGATGAGGGGAGCTTTCTGAATCACAGACCTGGCATTTAGCAGCAGCAACCTGAGACCAGGGCCCTGGCATCTCTTGCCACTTGGTCCTAGGGTTGAGTTTTCAGGGCCGGAACGAGGGATCGCTGTAACATAGCGAGCCCTCCTTCCCTGGTAATGGCTAGCCCTGAAACTCCCATCGTACCTGCCTCTCCCAACCATGACCGGAATGCTCCAGCCCGTCCCCATCGCCATAGACCCCCCTCCCCTCCCACGGCCTCCGTTCTCCCCAGCAGGCCATTCGCATCATACACTCTGGGACGAGAGGCGGGCCCGGGCCCCCATCCACTTCTGCTTCTGCACTCAGTGTAGGGGGCTCGCGTGCCCTGACAAATGGCTCCGCATGCCACCTGTGGTACGCGTGCCATAGGTTTGCCATCCCGGGTCTATACATCTGGCTGATTCAGTGACAGCCATAATAATAATAAAGATTCCAAGGATTTCCTATGTAGTTTTTCCCCTGTATGATATTCTAAACAAGGACTGAAAGAAAAAGGAGATGGGGAGGGAAGGGAAGGGAAGGAAAAGCAAACTGCCCAACATAATAAAATCTTTTCTAATAGGAAGGAGAAAAAGTACATTATTCCTTTATAAGTCAAGAATATTTCTCAGGAAGAAATACAAAAGGGGCTTCATGAGACAAATACTGTAAGGGAAACTGCAATGATGGTAGACTTAAATTAGGCTTGTGCCTTCAGATGTGTTGGACTCTAATATGCCATAATGACTATGCTTCATTAAACCAGTAGTCAGCTAGATTGATTAGAAATCATGAGTGCATACTAGTCTGGTTTAAGGCAAACAGGCAAACAATAACAGTAGCATCTCACCAATATTTACTAGAATTGTAAGAAATAAAGCTACAAATTCACATCGAGACTAAGGGTAGGTCTTAGGTCAAAAAATGTTGGATATTGTTCTTATGGTTAGAAAAGGGAACTCTGAAGAACATAATAATCCCACTCTTCCAGCTGTTGAATGGATGGTTTCTAAACTTTCCAGAAGCTGAATTCAAATATTTTATAACTGTTTAATACAGGTGAGATTAAATAATTTCTTCTAAGTTTGAAATATTATAATATTGTTAATCCCTTTCTCTTTATACCAATCATAAATCCTATAGAGTTTTTTCCATGTTCCACTATCTTTTATTTTTAGAAGAGCAATGTGTAATCTTTTTGGCCAAAAATTATTGTTCATCTTAGGTTTGTGTCCTAGGAGCAACATATGGAAAATGAAAAGATGTGGATATGGATGGACACACGCACAGACACACACACGCACAGACACACACACACACACACACACACACACACACGGGGCGGGGATGGTGGGGCTATGATAAAAACTAAATTTGATTTTATTTTTACATTTAATTGAAAAATATTTTAATATCCTCTTCCATGCACTCCTTCCCCCATCACATTTAATCTCACAGTTCAGAAGCAATTTTTAGGCTATTTCTAGAGGATACTCTAAAAACTTTAAAGCTGCAAGTTGAGCAACACATGTCAGAAAGAAAATACTTTTTTTCTATTTCTATCCCTATATATTTCTTAGACATCTTTGAAGATGAGTTTGTAAGAGATGCTGGTAAAAGAATATTTATTTTTTAAAAGTTTTTGAACTTACTTTGATCGCTGTAGTGATGTATATAATGCAACTGACAAATTCCTTTTAGTCTTGATAACAGAAGCTGCTGGGCACTGGGATGGGAATGAAAGATGGGAATAACTGAAACTGACAAAGAAAAAGTAAGTGGCAAATTTTCAGCACAAGCCCAATTCAGTATCTTTTGTTATTTTGAAAAAGTGGGGCTGCATCTTCAAGTAAAGATTTTTTTTTTAAAAAAAAAAGCCAATTATAAAATATGTCCTCTTTTTTTCAGGAGAAAATCACATAGGTCTGTTGTCTCAAAGATGCTTTTCCAAAAGGTAAAGTGGAGAGGGGAGTCCAGTTACCTTTTGGACACGCACCTTTGGGACATTCATGACCTGGATGATTGAGAATCTCCATACAAGTCTGTTTTTTAATTTTTTGGATACGTAGAGCAAAGTTGGTTGTTGGGGACATTTTTGCCTCCCCAGCCTCCAGACGCTTTCCTAAGCCTGGGGAGGCAAAAAAACGGCCACAACGAGCCAACAGGAAGTTTGGAAATGATCCATTTCTGGTTTCCAGGGGCCAGGGGAGGCCGTTTATGCCCTCCCCAGGCTTCAGGAAAGCCTCCAGAGCCTGAGGAGGAGTCATACGTGCATGCAGAGGGGGGGGAGGGTTGCGCATGCATATGCAGCTGGGCAGGGAATTGAGTGGGCACACGTGCAATTTTGTCACGCCGTAAGAAAAAGGCCTTCAGAAAAAGGCCTTCGGAAATGTGAAAAATCAGCTGGCTGGCACAGCAGAGCTGATGGCTGGCATGCCACCTGTGGCACGCATGCCATAGGTTTGCCATCGCGGTCCTAAGGAAACATTGCTAACGGAGAGGGCACGTGCTAGGACAGAAGTGACTGGAAAGGAGATTGGCTTATGAGCAAACACTCTCAAAACACACCCTTGAACATATTCAGCACCAGTCAAACTACTTTAATCCTAAGGTTTTGGGTGAAAAGGTATAACAGATTTTAAAGCTGTCCAGGTCATCTTCAGATGGAATTGAAATAAATGGGAATACTGTTATGCTTACACAGCTAATGAAGACTTAAGGCTGCCTCACTCATGCCTGGGTGTGAAATAAAGACAACATTGTAGGCTCAAGAGGGAAAATAGGACATGATTATGCATGGAAAATTACAGCTAAAGAAATGGCCCCAAGTACACCTCATTAAGAAGGGAGTTCCTTGGGGGTAGCTGTCTGGAGGAGTGTTCTGCCTTGCCAAGTCAAGCTGTATCAACTTATCTTTGAAGAAGCAAAAAAACCTGAAACTTCATGAAATATACTACCACCATTGCCAATTCCTCTCCTGGTTCTGTTGCCTCTTTTCCCAGTTATTGCATGTTATGTAACCTCTTTGGGATAACGAAGAAAAAAAACCCTTTCATGTAATTTATGACATCCCATAATGATTAGTGGTAGAATAAATGAGGTAATATTATTTTAATACTAGCATAGCTAGGGATAATTTTAAGTCTGTTTTATTCAGTGGCTGTGGATGAAGGTAACATCATGGAAACCCAGAGCAAAAAAGATGTTGTAGCACTGTGGAAAAGCTCTTACACAGTGTTGCATGGACAATAACACACATTTAATATGAAGACACAACTGCATATTCTGTGAGAGGTTGTTGTCTAACACAAAATGGATAAGGCAGTAATTGAATTTGTCACATTATAGGAAAGATTGACCTCTTTGATCTTTTATAGATGGAAGTTAAGGAAATAACATGAATGTGATAGATTTAATGCTTCTAGAGAAAATATAAGAAAGGACCTATGGGCTTATCTGCTTTAGCTTTTTTCTCATTGCAATTATTGATATTTTATTTATGAAAAATAAGCTTTGACTACAAAGAAATTTGAAGAAACTGCAGAACAATACAATATTGTGTATTGTATCAGATGAAGTACTGTAGACTGTTATCTGCAAAATCTTAAACAACAATGTGTTAGTCTTTAAGGTTTCCCAAACCCTTTGCTATTTTAATTACCCTGTTTCCCCAAAAATAAGACCTCCCCAGATAATAAGCCCAATCGGGCTTTTGAGCACATGCGCTAAAATAAGCCCTCCCCAAAAATATTGCAACACAGCAGCAGCCATGAAGTGACCATGCTTTCCGCCTCCTGCCCCTCAAAAATAATATTTCCCTGATTTTGAGGGTCAAAATAAAATAAGACCCTGTCTTATTTTCAGGGAAACACAGGTATTAATAATCATTCACTTTGATCTTAAGATGTTGGATTGCATTTCCTCCTTTTTTTAAAAAAATCCCTGCATTTTTATTTAAGTGAGTAATATTATGCATGATGTGTGAACATTCCTACAATGAAAATATTTTTATTTGTGGGAAAGGGACTAAGGAATCCACACATCTCCTACTTCCTGATTAGAATAAAGCTCCATAGTACAGTGCAATAAAATGTTTCCTGAGGAATACTCAGAGTGCCCCCTGCTGGAAAACTCTAGTTCCACTGACTTACTTGGTTACTTTAGTTCAGTTATGATTGTTTTTCAACTATTTTTTTATGAATCTGAAATTTTTATATATTTATATAATTATTTTAAACTTGTAGGAATTTTTGTTTAACTGGTATGAGAACATTGGGAATTTCTTTAATAAGATAAAACTGAATCATTACTTTATTTCTCTTTGGTTTTAAAGACTCGGCCTATTTTTCTTTTTTGGATTAAGTTAAATTGCTACCTCCATAATCTGTAATGAATGATATAGTAATTCATGTAGAACATTTTTATTCAAGTATAGAGAGGCTTGTAATACACAGTTGTGCATGTGTAGAAATTGCTAATTAAAGGGCTGTTGTTTCTGAACAATGGAGCGCATCTGGAAACAAGACATACATTTATTTACCAGTCCTACAAGCAGCATCCTGTATTAGCCACCCCGCAGGGGTGCTAGACTTGATTTTTTCATTCTGTGTATTGTAATGTACCACTTATGATTCAGACCTGAATATTCCAGGTTATGAAGGAAATCAGCGCTACAGAAAATAAAGTTAGCAATAATGTTATTGGGATAAAGTTAGATTGGGACTAACTTGGAATTAACTTGGTATAAAGTTAGATTCAATAATTAGAATAGGAAAATGGGCCAATTAATTAGGTCCTTTGCTAGAAAAATGTAATCATACAACAGCCCTTTAGTTAGTAATGTCTATATTTGCCTTCATTCATAGTCCTCCATATGTCCTATTTTATACACAGAGTTTTCCTTTGGAGGTGTTTGGCAAGTCAAGATACAATAAAGAAAAAAGCAAAGCACAATTAGCCCTTGACGTAGCCCAGGAATAAGCAGTAAGCAAACACACTGACTTGTGTATGTTTTCTGTTATGTGAAATCTGTTATGTTACTGTTGGAAGAAATGTCCACCTGGGTTCAGTTCCAAGTGGGAAGAAAGACACTGGAAACACAGAGACTGCTTGGAAAGATGGTTTAATGGTAGACAGGATCACATGGTTTAAGGTCCTGGGCAAAAAAAAGCACATGAGTGAGAGGAGGAAAGAGATTTATACCCTCTGTTGAGCTTTGAACTTGCTTCCTGTTCCTGTGGCAAGAAATGTATCCCGATTGGTTGTCGGACTCCCATGGGGCCATGCAGGGGTAACTTTGTAGGTTGTCTTGAGTCCCAGGCTTGGTTGAATCTTGCTGAGTGGTATAATCTTCTCAGGTGTCATGTGGTGAGATGGGTATTATGTCCTGAGAGTGAAGATCTTTTTGTTGTAGATAAGCTGACACAGCCTTTCGGTGCTTATTAGCAAAGGTGGGGGCTGCTTTCCAAGAACATGTTTCTCCTTTTCTCATCCAGGGAGGTATAATATTCTGCCTTTTTAATATTTCTTAGAATATTTCATTCTTGTAGGAGAGGGGTGGGTGCTAACTTCCTACATTACTATAAAGGAAATGACAATTCTTTCCAAATTTGCATCCATAATATGAATGTATATATATATATGCCTCTTTGGTAATAGACCAAAGTATACTTGGGATAAGGTTTGACGAGTGGCATAAATGATCCATTCGCCCATTCAATCTGAAATTTCCTTGGATTTGATGTTTTCAAAGCACTTGCTTCTTTTACGGTTTTACATTTTCAGTGTGTTGTCCTTGCAAGACAAATCAGTAAAGAGATGATAGTAATAGTAAAGTAATAGTTCTCTTACCATTACTCTTTATTTAGATATCAAAAATCATCACACTTAAAGCTTCACTTGAACTTGACGTGAACTTCACTTGAACTTGACGTGCACTTAAACCACATTTCCCTAATGTCTGGTTGTGGTTTACACTATTCCTGGTGCCAGAGGAATCAATAACCTGGGCATTGGCTACATATAGGGGGTTGCCTCTAATCATCTTATCAGCTCAACTGTTTTATCTGAATCTCCCTTGTGAGCAGATATGTCTAAATTGCACATTTTCTAAACTACTTAGCTTAAGGGCAAATCTCACCAATATCCTCAAATGACTGTCTTGAATCTTTTGCAACTTTTTAGCACCATCTACTGTAGCTTTTTATATTGTCTTCAATTTTTGTGGCAACATTAAGATCTCTCCACGTTGTTCAGTTTGTGCCTGGGTGTTTTATCCTTGGAGTGGACAAGCTTCTACCTTACTGTATTCTTGGGTTTGAAGTGTGCACATATGTTGTTTTGGCTGAAGATCCTCCTGAGCTTTTCCAATATTCCTGCATTGTATGGAATAACAATGTTGCTTCATTTATTCTTCTCTTCATTGTCCGTTATGGAGGAGTTCCTGTAGGCCTTTGTTGAGATTTGATGAAGGCCCACTTGGGATAGCCACAAGTTGAGGGCTTCCTTGATGTATTTTAGTTCTTTTTCTTTTTCATCTTTGCTGGTAGGCAGGCCTTCAGCTTGGAGGTGCAGGGTTCTGATGACTCCCACTTTGTGCTCCAGTGGGTGGTGGGAATCAAAATGTGTTGTGTTTTGCTCTTGACCCAAGTATCGTCCACATACTTATACCAATGAGTGGGTGGAATTCCCGTGAAGGAGTCTAGGGCTTTGGTTTCAACCTCTTCCATGTAGAGATTGGCCACAATGGAAGATTCTGGGTTCAAGATCAAAACACAGGAATTGGAAGTGTACACAAAATATATCAATTCTGTGGACAGATACCTCAAATTCACACAGGAAAATGTTAAGGAAAATAGTCTAGCCTTCCTGGACTGTGCAGTATACATTAAGGAAGTCAGAAGCCTTAACATTGAAGCTTACAGAAAATCCACACACGTAGATCAATATTTACGTTTTGATTTCCACCACCCACTAGAGAATAAAGTGGGAGTCATCAGAACTACCAGCAAAGATGGGAAAGAAAAAGAACAAAAACACATCAAGTCCTCAACCTGTGGCTATCCCAAATGGGCCTTCATCAAATCTCAAAAATGACCCTACCAGAGCTCCTCCATAACAGACAACAAAGAGGAAATAAATGAAACAACATCATCATTCATATATTGCAGGAATATCAGAAAAGCTCAGAAGGATCTTCAGCCAACACAACATATGTGCACATTTCAAACCCAAGAATACAGAAGCTTGTCCACCCAAAGGATAAAACACCCAGACACAAACTGAGCAATGTGGTATATGCAGTACAATGCAGTGAGCCATGGGCAGATCTGTACATTGGAGAAACCAAAACAACCATTTCATAAACTCATGGCACAACATAGGAGAACAAACTCATCAGGATAAGATTCAGCAGTCCAGTTGCATTTAAAAGACAAATGCCACTCTTTTGAAGATAGCAAAGTCCACATTTTGGACAGAGAGGACTGCTGGTTTGAAAGGGTCAAGGAGGCCATCTATGTCAAAATTGACACTGAGCTTGTTGATCAGAAAGGTCAGCAGTTCAGTGGTTCAAATCCCTATACTGCGTAACAGACTGAGCTCCTGTTACTTGTCCCAGCTTCTGCCAACCTAGCAGTTTGAAAGCATGTAAAAAAATGCAAGTAGAAAAATAGGAACCACATTTGGTGGGAAGGTAACAGCTTTCTGTGTGCCTTCTGCATTTAGTCATACTGGCCACATGACCGCAGAGATGTCTTTGGACAGTGCTAGCTCTTCAGCTTTGAAACAGAGATGAGTAAACTCATGTCTTTCTTCCAATGTTTGTTTCTGCAATTTTTTAGGCAATTTTTTATATTGTGAAAGGACTTATTCTGAATTCCTAATATTTGGAAGGATCAGAGGTGGGCTGCTCCCGGTTTGGCCTGGTTCAGCTGAACCGGTAGTAGTTATTTGGCCTGGGTCGCAGAACCGGCAGCAACCCAGGCTGGCCATGCCCCCAAATGGTTCCCCGGTCTCTGTTGCATTATTAGCAACCCAGGCTGGCCATGCCCCCCAAATGGTTCCCCGGTCTCTGTTGCATTATTAGCTTTTAGTGGTTTTCGCACATGCGCAGAACAATTAACAGTGAACTGTGCATGCGTGAGCAACGCGCAGCTGGCACACAAGCGAACCAGTACCGGTTTGCATAGGAACCATGTGCAAAGAGAACTGGTACCGGTTCATGTAGGAACCCACCCCTGGGAAGGATCATTACTTTGCATCTGCTAATTTACCAATATAACAAAAGCTTCAATTTTGTAATTCAGTGTAAACTAATATATACCATGTGGAAGAAACCAATCCAAAATATTGCCAAATGCAATAAGCTATTTATTAAGTTGGGCTCAGGATCAGAGATCAGTTGGGATTGTTGCTATTGTACCAACCTCCCTGCTTCATAGCAATCTCCCTGCCTGAGCATCTTAATGCTATGGCTAGATTGGCATCGGACTGTAGACTTGGAACGGGAAGACAGCTGAGGCTTTGGATCAGATCTCTGTGCCCATGGATACCAGATCTCTTCGTGGTTTATAGATGAATTGAGGGAGATGAAGTGAGTGAAAAGACACCTAGAGAACAGCTGGTGGATGACGAGAAGCAAACCTGACTGAACATGGACTACAGTCTCTGTAGACTGTGCCTCATTGCAGTAAAGGCAGCAAAACATAATTATTTCTCCCCTTATTGCATCTGTAGAGAGCCACTCAGTGCCCCCTTTCAAGTAACCCAGACTCTTCTTGGAGGGAGTAATTCCAGGGTTTGCCTACAAAGATGTGTGAGGAATATACTAGGCATCTGACAGATAAGATCTCTCAGATTCAGTCCACATCAGATACCAGCCTTGAAGGAGGGCCAGGGAAGGCTATGGGGGCTAAATCTCACAAGTTTATGGGAAGAGTTTGATATTTTTGAACATGGAGAAATGGACAGGCTTATTGTAGCTGTTACTTCAGCTATCTCTATATTAGATCGATACCCCTCCTGTTGGTCAAGGCTGCCTGGGAGGAGACCTATAATTGAGTTCAGGCATTGTTAATTCTTTCTTGAATGAGGGAGTAGTTTCCCCTAGCTCTTAAGGAGGTGGTGGTTAACCCTGTTCTTAAGGCGCCATCACTAGGCCCAGCCAGTCTAGACAGTTTTTATCCAGTTTCTACTCTTTTTTTCCCTATGGAAGGCTGTGGTAGTTACACTGTAGCTTCAAAGAACTCTGGATGAAGTGGGTTTTCTGGACCCCTTTCAGTCAGGATTGAAGTCAGGGTATGGGACAGAGACAGTATCCTTCTAGACCAGGCCTGGGAGTTGGGGATGGGTGGCACACTAATATGTTGGTTCTCCTTCTTCCAGGGACAGTTCTAATCAGTGTTAATAGGAGGAAAGATGTCCAATCTGCAGCCCCTGTTCTGTGATGAGCCTCACAGCTCGGTTCTTCCCCCCTCTTGTTTAACATCTATATGAGGCTGCTGGGTGAGTTATCTGATAGTTTGGAGCAGGGGTGGGCTGTTGCTGGTTTGCACGGGTTTTGGCAATCCTCAAGCTAAGGATCTGCCCAGTTCAGCGAACCCACAAATCCCACCATTGGCTGGCCCCGCCCACACTGCCCCACCACACCCAGGAGTTTCCAAGTGGCTCATTTTGGATTGCAGGTAAGTGCATGACCTGCACAGAGGCCCAGAGAGGGCAAAAAGCAGGCCTTCCAGAAGTTCTGGAAGTCCAGAAATGGGTCCATTTCCTACTTCCGGAGGCCCTCCAGAGCCCAGGGGAGGCTGTTTTTGCCCTCCTGGAGGCTCAAGGAAAGCCTCCAGAGCCTGGCGAAGTGCAAGAGGCTGACTAAGCCATGCCTACGATGGCAACGCCCACTCACCAACCAAGCAGAAAACCCGTTGCTAAAATTTTTGAAGCCCACCTCTATTTTGGAGTTAGAGTGAGGTATCAGCAGTATGCTAATGATACCCAGCTTTATAACTACATCCCAGGCTACATGCATGATGCAATGGGTTCTGTCTCAGGGTCTGGATGCTGTGGGGGACCTAGATGGGATGCAATAGACTTCAGATGAACCCAAGCAAGACTTGAGTGCTTTTAGTATTTGGACCTTCTGGTGGATGGGATTTTCCATCGTTGATCTTGAGTGAAGTGACTGTGTTTCAAACAGATCTAGTGCACAATCTGGGGGTCTTCCTGGACTTCTAACATAGATTGATTCTTTTACCCCTCTTTCAAACCAATGGTCCAAAGACACCACTTATCTCCTGTCTACAGCCCTTGCAGCCATTCCACAACCAATTGCACCTAGATTCAGATGACTCTGTGCACACCGATAAACCTCCAAGTGGCCCAGACAGCTCTTAGCTAATGACTAGATGACTGCAAAGAAATGCAATCCTTCCACCACTACCCCACACCATCATATCAGAACCTATCTTAGCATCCCTCCACCATCCAGTCTCAACTGTCAATACCTATCCTTCCATCCCTCCCACTATCAGATGATGAAGCTTCTTGGATGAGAAGCAAAATATTTTCTTCTTCAAGAAAAAAAAACAGCCAGTTTGCCTTTTGAAGAAGGAAAAACCACCTTTCAGGCACCTGCCTGAATCATTGACATGTAACTTTTAGTAAATCTAACTTATGAATCACATTGCATAATCACATAGGCATGGTAAGGCAAATGGGTCACTGATCATCCATACATAGGAAAATCTATCAATGATCCTATAAAAAAGGTACCAAGCTTACATTTACCAAGCCAGCAAAAGATACTCCTGAGTAGGATTTGCATCTACCATGACTCACTGTATAAATGCCCCTCAGTTTGACTGCGGGGTCCACATCAAATTGTAGATCACATAGTGGCTGGATGCTGAGGGCATATACCAGTCTAGCATCTGATTTTTTATATATATAAACAATGCTGTGCTTTAATGATTGGGTGGCCTAGACATTGGTATTTGAATATAGATATTTTTAACATTTATATTTTATTGTGCTTTATTAATCTAGGTGAAATGCTAATGTATATTGCAAATCCATGTATGATATGTCATATGCTAAATAAAATCACATAGGCAAATCACAATATTTAAAGGCTTGTGGGTATAAAAATTATTTCTATTCTCCTTGTAAAAATAGGATAGAGATTATTTGAAATGTGGAAATTAATTGAAGAAAATAGAAAGGTTGCTTAAATAATGCTTGCAAATATTTAATTCTAATTCATTTTTTTATTACTAAGCATAGTATTGTATGTTTCTATCATATATGTTTAGGTTTGTGACTTGTTTTCTTCTGTTCAGTCATGTCTAATTCTCAGAGATCTCTGGACAAGTCCCTGCAATTTTCCTGATGGGCTTTTTCAGAAGTGGTTTGTCATTGCTGCTGCCAGGTTTATGTTATGAATACCTAAACTTACTTAATGGTCAGGCACATAAATCTATGTGGATTTTAACTTATTTATCTAAATGGAAGATGGTTTTAAATTTGATATTTTTTAGAAAAGGAAGATCAACTCACAATCATAATCATCAGGAAAAAGAAAAAGTGTATTTGTGTGCATTGCAGTATTTCCAGCTAAAAGCATGGCCTTGGGATGTATTTGCAACACATGTAATATTATGGCAATTCTTTAAAAAGCAACATGATTAAAATAGTTAGAGCCCTGCCTCAGCAGCTGGCTGGATGAGGATTAGTCAGATCAAAGTAAAGTGGTTTAACAACAAAAACTGACAAAAGATGGAAGAGAATCAAGAAAGAAAATTTAAGCAAAGGAAGAGAATCAAGCAGTTAAGCAACAAGAGTGACTATCAGAAGTGAGAGACATAAAAAGTAGAACTTTGCTAATCTTTCAGTTCAAATTGTAGGCTTCAATGTTGAAGGAAGGCATGATTTGATTCAAATCTGTGCTTCCAGATTTGAGGCCAATCTGGTTCTATTTGAGGTCATATTATAGTTAAGATCTGATGTAGGGAAAAAGTCAGTAGATTATGATAGGCAAAAAAGAGAGACAGATATAATGGTTAAGATTCTGGACTAGATACTGGGAGACCATAAGTTCTGGTTCCATCTCAGATATAACACCAACTAGATAAACCTGGGCTAGTCATTCTCAATCTTGGAAAAAAGGCAACACAAACCACTTCAGACAGTACCCAGGAATTAACACAGAAGGTACCTGCCAAGCTTTAGCTGGATATTTTCAAGGCTAATACAATGCTGAATTAATTTCTGTTATCCTGCTATACCTTGTCCAGCATAATGATAGCTGGAATTAGGAGAAAAGAACCCAACAGCCTTTAAATTATCCAGACAAGAGTTTATCAAAAGAGGCTCTATAGAGAAATTAGAGGAATCAATGCATAAAGTGTATTACTATAATTTGTGATATGATATTTCAACACTTTTTTTAAAAAAAAAGTAAGCAATCTTCCTCTTTTTTCTAGGATTCAAGCTTAGTAAGTCAGTGAAGAATATCCACTGACTTTTCTTTCTTGGTAGAATTCATTGCTGTTTCTGATTACTGAGCTTTCTGAGGTGCCTGGAAGATTGGCATAGCTGATCTACAGTATATATCTTCTGATAAGGACCCCCCTATCACTAATCTTAAACCAGGTACCTTATGCTGGCAAAATATGGTCTCTTCTAAGCAGGATTTGGAAGAATGATTACTGCCCAGCCCTTGTGAGGTGGCATAGCTGTGTTGCTTTACCTGGCAATTTTGGCCCTCTAAAAGAGACACTCATAATTGGCAGGATTTTGTAGTATCATTGTTTGGGCTTCCTGAGATTATTCTACATTAGTTAGCAAACTAACTAACTCTAGCTGACCAGATTATGAAGGCTGAAGTTAAATACCCAGACTCTCTTCCAATTATTTTTGGAGATCTAAACAAAGCAGACTTAAGAAAAGAGCTATCAAAATATTTTCAGCATGTCAATTGTCTCACATGAGGCAACAATATTGTAGACCATTGCTACCCAACATTAAAAGATGCTTATCGGTCATTACCACAAGCAGCAGTGGGACTCTCTGATCATTGCATGATTCACCTTGTACCTGCTTACAAACAAACACTTAAAACCATGAAACCAACCATTAAATCAGTAAAGACTTGGACTGATGAGGCAATGCTAAAACTACAGGCTTGCCTTGACTGCACTGACGGGAATGTTTTTTTAAGATTCCTCTGCAAACCTGGATGAACTCACAGATACTGTTATATCATATGTCAGTTTTTGTGAAGACCTATGTGTGCTGAACAGAAACCTGTGAATATACAGTAACAATAAGCCATGGTTCACAGCTAAACTTAAGCAGCTATGTCATTCCAAAGAGGAAGCTTACAGAAAAGGTGATAGAATGCTGTACAATTAGACCAGAAACTTATTAACAAGGGAACTCAGAGAAGCAAAAAGAAGCTACTCTGAAAAGCTAAGAAATTGAATTGAATTTATTGCACTTATATGCCGCCCTTTTCCCCGGAGGGGACTCAGGGCGGCTCACAATCCAAGTCAGGGAAGGGGATACAGATAAGGGATAAGAAATCACTTCACAACAAATGAACCAGCAAATATGTGGAAAACTCTTTAAAATATCACCGGTTACAACAAATCTTCTTCCCAAGCTGAAGGAAGTCAACAACTGGCAGATGACCTGAATGTGTTTTACTACAGGTTTGAGAGAAAACTATTGCCACTCATCTCCACAATCCCCATCTCAGCCACACCAACAACAGCTAAGCCTTCTACAACAACAGCTCTGCCTCCTAAAACCTACCCTATTCTATTGGGCCCATTATCTCTGCAGTGGTGGGATTCAATTTTTTTTACTACCGGTTCTGTGGGCGTGGCTTTGTGGATGTGGCAGGGGAAGGAAACTGCAAAATCCCCATTCCTTCCCCACTCCTGGGGGAAGGTTACTGCAAAATCTACATTCCCTCCCAGCCCACCCCACTAACCTGCTTTCCAGCTCCGTTCTCCTGTTCAGGGCAACAAAAGAAGATCAGCTTGGGGCAGCAGGGGCGGAGAGAGCCTAATTGAAGTTTCTCCAAACTACTCAAAATTTCCACTACTGGTTCTCCAGAATATGTCAGAACTGGCTGAATACCACCTCTGCACCTCTGGTGATTACAGAGAATGAGGTGCAAAGCTTATTTCAGAGACAAAAGCCAGGAAAAACACCAGGTTCAGACAAGATAACTCCTTCCTGCTTAAAAACTTGTGCTGACCAACTGACCCTCATCTTCCCCAGCATCTTTAATAAATCACTAGAGATGTGCTATGTTCCTTCTTGCTTCAAATGCTCTACTATCATCCCAGTGCCAAAGAAATCCTCCATCAAGGAACTGAATGACTTCAGACCGGTTGCTTTAACATCTATAGTTATGAAGACCTTTGAAAGACTAGTGCTCGGCCACCTGAAAGCCAATACGGATCCTCTGTTAGACCCCTTGCAATTTGCCTACTGAGCAAATAGATCAACAGATGGTGCTGTTAATATGACACTACACTACATCCTACAACATCTTGAATCTCCAAAGACCTATGCAAGGGTCCTCTTTGTAGACTTCAACTCAGCATTCAATACCATTATTCCAGATAGTCTTCTAAATCAGCTAGCTGTACCTGACCACACTTGTAAATGGATTCCTGTTAGCTTCCTAACAGACAGAAAGCAGCAGGTGAATCTAGGCAAAATCACATCAGATACCTGCACAATTAGCACAGGAGCCTCCCAGGGCAGTGTGCTCTCTCCACTTCTCTCTATACACCAATGACTGCATTTCAAGAGATCCTTTTGTTGAAATACTGAAGTTTGAAGATCATACAAGAGTGATTGGTCTCATTTGAGACAATGATGACTCTGCATACAGACAGGAGGTTGAACAACTAGCCTTGTGGTGCAACCAGAACAATCTTGAACTATCATACATTCAAAACTGTAGAAAAGGTGATGGATTTCAGAAGAAAACCACCTATACTACCACCTCTTACAATACTAGATAACACAGTATCAACAGTAGAGTCCTTCATGTTTCTAGGTTCTATCATATCTCAAGACTTAAAATGGACACCTAACATCAAAAACGTCATCAAAAAAACACAAGAATGTTCTTTCTGTGCCAACTCAGAAAGCTTAAACTGCCCAAAGAGCTGCTGATTCAGTTCTACAGAGGAATTATCGAGTCTGTCATCTGCACCTCCATAACTGTCAGGTTTGGCTCTGCAATTAAACAAGACAAAAACAGACTTCAACGGATAATTAGAACTGCAGAAAAAACAATTGGGAGAGGGAGGAGCCAACGTCGCGACGACACATCGCACGGACCCGACAGTCCGGGTCCGTCAATGAAACTTTTGTCTTTGGACGGTCCAGTAGTACCTAAACCGTCCCGAAGAGATGGTGACAGGGAAGCCAAAGCCTTGCTGGTCACAGGGACATCGCAAAGTCCCTGTTTGACCCAAGGGTAGTGCTTCCAACTGAGGACAAAGAGGCAGCCTTCAGGCTGGCATAGTCGGAGACTGCTCCTGAAGGAAGAGACGAAGCGAAAGCATTCCATCTGGTGAGGGTTTTTTTCTTTTTTTTACTTTTAGAAGATCCATGTTAAGAAACTTTTTTTCTTAAAAAAAATAATAACAACTAGTCCCCAAAGTAAGAATAAAGCAGTGATTTTGACACTTATTGGACTGCTACTAGATTTCCTGCTCTAGTTAGTAATGATGTTTTGTGGATTGAAGTAATTGCAACATTTCCTGTCTCCCTGCTTGTAGTCTATGGACATCTTTTTTTTTCTATTTTTTACTACCCTAATTTTTTTTTGTTGGCTAAATTAAATTTCTTCTCCTACTTCAACAAATTTTTCTTTCTGTTAGTTAAAACTATATGAAAGATATTTAAGGGAAAGCAAAAAAAAAAAAACAATTGACTAATTATTGAATCTGCCACCTGGAAGCCAAAGTCTGAACTTTGTTTCTGTTTTGGATACAATGTATCCTTTGTTCTGCTTCACTTGGTTTCACTGACCTTGCAATGGAAGGGTTTGGAATTTGCTTATAATACTTGATAAGACTCAAAGCACGAAACCTGTTTTTGTTAGTGCTTCTAATAAATATTTTGGCAAGAGAAGGAAAAGACAAGCAAGAATAAAAACCCTCCTATTTTAAAAACTTTGAAAGAACTGGTGTTTAAGATTCAAAATAAATACAGACACATTTCTTAAAATTTTGACAGGCTAGAATGGCAGATTCCTTTTCCTATTTTTTTTCCTTTATATTTCTTTGCATTTTGAAAAATGAATCAATATTCAGAGGAAGAAAATCTAATAATCCAAAACATCCTGGCTGGACTTCAAAATATTGCAGAAGGACTTGAGAGATTTGATAAGAAATGGGACAATTTATGGGGTGCTACAGTTAAAGAGGAGAGGGTTGGAGCCCCAGAGATCAAAGAAGAGAATGGAAACATAGAAAATAAAGATAAGATGTCAGATGAATCCATTAATGGACTAAATACGAGCAAAAGTGAAAAGAAGGGAAGCTGGAAAAGTGTTTTTGACAACTTGGAGCCTTTCTTTCAACTTCAAGATGCAGGAGGGAAAAAAAGAGTGAAAAAGGAACTAAGGAGACAAATATATCCAGAAACAAGTTTGATAACCAAAGCTAAGCCTACGTTAATAACAATTAAAGAGCAACGAAACTACATGAGAGATCCTTTAAGCTACAGAGTGCGGAGAGAAATGTTACACTCTGAAAAGATTCTAATAACTGAAATGACACAACTGCTGGTGAGAGAGAAAGGATTATTTTGCTACTGGAAAGACACTGGCTGATAATGCCAATTGATGATAAAAAATAGCTAATTTTTGATGGTTAATAAGTAGGGATTTTAGTATTTTGTAGACTCTTATAGATTATCATTGAATGTTTAGTTGCTAACATATAATATATCATGATATTAACAATGAAAGGATAACCTTAATTAGGATAAATAACCAGGCCACAAATTGCAACTGAGTTTTGGTGTTATGATAAAGCCTATTAATTTGTGTTTCAGACCTTGTTATGAAGCTATAAATAATTTGGATTAGAATAAGAGGTGATGTGACGTAAATAGCAAACAATTGTTTTCTTTTCTTTTCTTCTCTGTCTTTCTCTAATAAAAGGGAATGTTAATGCATATCTTGGAGATTATCAACTAGACACTTTAATTTGGATTAGAAATGGCAAACAATTGTTCTTCTTTTCTGTCTTTCAACTATAAAAATAAAAGGGAAGGTTAACATATACTTTGGTGATTATTAACTAGAAATGTCAACATTTCCCCTTTTCCTCTTAGATTGTCTTAGACTTTAAATGGTCATTTTGTTAACACATATTAATAGATTGTTATTTAGACATTGTTGCTTTTCGCATTTGTGGAGAGAAGAGGAGAGAAAAATGTAAATAACCCCTAGTTAACTATAATAATAATAAAGATATGTTAGAGAGAGGAAATATTAGATGTCCTACTAATTGACTCTTTTTTTTCTTAGAATATGTTATAAAGATATGGCAGATTGACTGGAACTGGGGCAAGGGGGAAAAATGCCAGCAGGTGGCTGTGTTTTTGAATCTTAACTAAATAATGATTGTGGTATGGTGATAGTAAAATATATAAATTTTTAACATATACAATTTAAACTGAATGGAATATATGTGATTGTGGACAGAAGCACAAAATGTACTTGTGACCAATGGATACGCTTTCTACAAGATGTAATGAAAGATGATGCTTTTCTTTTTGTGTTTTTTCTGTAATAAAACTAATAAAAAAATTATTTAAAAAAAAAAACAATTGCTACCAACCTGCCTTCCATTGACAATCTGTATACTGCACAAGTCAAAAGGAGGGCTGTGAAAACAGTTACAGATCCCCCACATCTTGAACATAATTTGTTTCAACTTCTACCCTCAAAATGATGCTACAGGGCACTGCACACCAGAACAACTAGACACAAGGACAGTTTTTCCCCAAATGCCATCACTATGCTTAACAACTGATTCCCACAACACTGTCAAATAATTTACTAAGATTGTATTTCTATTATTCTTCTCTTCCTTACTAGTATCTATTTCTTCCGACATTACTATGGCCATGTTGCTTGTATCTTTCAATTATATTGTTTTTATTGTTTCCTAATATGATTTGATAGCTTATTAGTAACCTTGACTATTACTGTGTTGTATCTTTTTATTCTTGATGAATGTATTTTATTCTCCTTATGTACACTTAGAGCATATACACCAAAAACAAATTCCTTGTGTGGCCAATCACACTTGGCCAATAAATAATTCTATTCTGTTCTATTCCATTCTATCATTGTTGGGGTTTCCTGAGGCTACTCTACATTAGTTAGCAAACCCAGTGAGGAGAAACAGGAAGGCATGGTGAGATGAAATTTCATTGTAACAGGCAAGTCACAGGAAAAGAAGCTGACATAGAAAATAGAACTTGCATGCACGCACGACCCCTCCCCAGCCTCAGGAAGTTTTCCTAAAGCCTGGGGAGGGTGAAAACGGCCTCCCCTGGCCCTCCGGAAATGTGAAAAATCAGTGGCCGGTACGTGTCACAAAATATGGACCATTTTTTGGTCATTTTTGCCCCCCCGCCCCTCCGCCAGTCCCCAGGAGCACTCTACAAGCCTCCTAAAGGCTATGCATGCCCTTTATTTGGCAAAAAATGGGCCACTTTTGCCAAAAACAGGCTAATTTTTGCTTGTTTTTGCAGAGGGTTTGGGAGGTCTGCAGAGTGCAAAAAGTTTTTAAAAAAATTTACCTCTTCAAAATCTTGGTGCGTCTTATACTCCGAAAAATGTGGTACATAAGATTGAATAATATATTTTTGATGTTCAGTAGTAAATAAATAGACAGAGAAATTGTATCTCAATGAGGCCTTTGAGGCATGGAGAAGCCAGGGAAGGCTCCTGTTGACGTGAGTGACATCAAGTTCGCCATGCCCACCCAGTCACATAACCAACCAGTCACATGATCAACCAGTCACATGACCATGAAGCCATGCCCACCATCACATTGCCAACAAGCCATGCCCAGTAAACAAGCCACGCCCACAGAACCAGTAGTAAAATTTTTGAAACCTACCCCTGCTTGTATGTCTGTATATTTGTATATAAACCACTATTAATTGTATAAAGGCGCTGTATGCTGTGTTTTGCTCCTGGGGTTTATCTCATAAATAATAGTCACGCTGCTAGTTTTAAAGGAAACTACAGCTCCTATCCAGTTTGTGTTGTCCAAATTCCCCCTTTAACATTTTCAGAAACCAGAGGTGGGTTTCAACCGGTACAGATTAGTACGGCCAAATAGGTAGTAGAAATCGGCCGTACCATAGTGTACCGTTGAGACTGATGGCCTGGCCATGCCCATTTACCTGTACAGTCCCCTGGTGTGGGCCCGCTTTCTCCCCATGCCCGCCCAGTTGCCATTCTCTCTCTCTCTCCCTGCCCATCCACACCATGCTTGCCCCACCCATCCACTTCCTTTGCCCGCCCAGCCAATGGAAACCACAGCAGTGCCGGTCATGGCTGAGAGCTTTCTTTGGCCAGCCGGCCGCTGAAAACTTCTCCCTTTTAAAAGCCTCAAGTGATGGAACTAGAAGAAGAAAGAAGTGGTGAGTGTTGCGCCCAGGCGGGAGGGATGTTCAGGGGCTGAGTGAGTAGGAGCTAGGAGCGAGTGGCTGCATCCAGCCAGGGGATTGGAGCGGGAGGCTGAGCGGGCACTGGGCAAGCAGACAGGAGGGCCTTGGGGTGGGGGCGTGAGCAAAGTTGCACTCACTGCGAGCATCTCTCAGCTGTTGGGTGCAGGGAAAAATCTTGCACAGTAAAGAAAAATCTCTCGTGATTTTGTAGGCAATTAACAGCTTCTTGCATTCTTGGGAAGTTTTTCTTTTCTGTGCAAGAGTATTCCTTGCACACAATAGCTGAGAGATGCTCACAGTGGGGTGCAATTTGGGGGTGGCAGGTGTGGAAGGGGATGGGGTGAGCCGGGCTGCAAGATGTGCATCTTACCAGAGACTGGCGGCTCTGGATCTTGCGGCTTGAAAACCTGCAAGATTGCTTTGGGAGGGGGCAGATGGGCAGCATTTCCCCCCCCCCCCACTCCCTGGGCACCTGAAGCCTCAGAGCCTGTAGCCATTGAACAAGCGTTTGCACAGTAAAGAAAATCTCACGTGTGTGAGAAGTTCTTAGTTGCCTTTACTGTACAAGTTGCTGCAGGCCCCTGTGGAGGGGGGCAGAATGCTGCCCGTCTGCCTTCCCCCTCCAGAAGCAACCGGGTGGGCCCTGGGATGGCCAGCAGTCCATGTGTCGCCACCATGTGACCACTCTGGAGTCGCAGCACATGCCCAGACAAGGCTACAGCCGGCAACAGGATGTGAAGGAGCGGCCGTCCAGCAGAGCCGGGAGTGTCCCAAGCTTGGTGGGGTGGTGGGGAGGTTGTGCGGGGCTGAAGGTGGCATGGAGGTGGGTGCTGAGTCGCCTCTGGGCACCTGCAATTGGATGTGGCAGCTGCTTGGTGGCCACTCCTTTGCGTCCTGTTGCTCCTTTGCCTCCCATTGCAGTTGGCTTTCTTCTGGCAATCCTTCCTCTCCAGGGCAGAAGGTCTCTCCAAGTCATGATGGATCGCCAGGAGAAAACCAACTACAACAGGACGCGAAGGAGCAGCCACCTGGCAGAGCCAGGAGTTTCCCGAGGTCGCACTGCGGAGAGGTTGTGCGGGGCTGGAGGCGGCAGGGAGGCAGGTGCTGAGGCCCCCCTGGGCACCTGCAATGGGATGCGGCAGCTGGTGGGCGGCCACTCCTTCGCATCCTGTTGCTCATTTGCATCCCATTGCAGTTGGCTTTCTTCTGGTGATCCTTCCTCTCTGGGGCAGAAGGTCTCTCCAAGCCAGGAAGGATCTCCAGGAAAAAGCCAACTGCAGCTAGCAATGAGAAACAGCAGCTCCTTCGTCCCTAACTGCGGCAGTTGGTGTGGGCAACTGTCCCTATGTGGCCACTGTAGCTTCGTTGGAACTTGCTCCACTCGGCTGCTGTAGCAAGCTCGCGTGAAATCACGAATCGCTGCCTGGTGTTGCCATGGCAGTGGTGGAGGGTCGTGGAGGGGAAGAGGCACTGTGGGGCTCTTGGGGCCCCAGTCGCCGTGCCATGGAGGACGAGTCATGAGCATGGGGAGGAGAATCGGGGGGGGGGGGGGTTTCATGGTCACTAAAAAACTTTATTATTATTATAAACAAATAAAATAAATAAATACAAGTTTAATGGTTGAAATGCATTTAGTTGCTTTCCTGCGGCCCATTTAGGCCCCCAACTTGAATCCTGCATCGGTCCCCCAACGTGCTTTACTCCAACTCCCATCATCTGCAGCGGGTAAATAGGGATTGTGGTAGGACGAGGGTCTCTTGTGGGGGGGGTGACCAAGCAAAAGGGTTTTGAAGGGGCGACTTCTGAGACTCATGAGGTGGAGCCTTGTCTTCTGTTCTGCAAAGGACTGCAAGCATTCCCATAATATCTTTGGCCTTTGAGCCTTCATCTCCCACTCCAAGGATCAAAAGAGGGAGGTCCTCTTTGGCATTTTAGGGAGGTAGGGGCTGAGTTTTCGAATGGCAATTCTGATTATGGATCACTTTATTTGGGAGGGAGCTTATGCACCCTGCCTAATCCACAGCAACCCTGAACTCTGGAGTCCCCTCTTGCAGTAAGGAAAATAATGATAAGTGATAATAAATGTATTTCTCTGTGTCTATGTGTGTGTAGTAAATGACACAAAGAATGGGATGACTTCTCAGAAAAGAAATATGTCAGCACTCCTCCATTGAATAATTAGGAAAGAAAACCATGAGACTCCATTGATAGAAATCAAGTGTACTTTTACTAATTATAAATGATTAGAAGCGTAGCAAAGCGAAGACTGATTATTTAGGCGTGAAAGCAAATGATATATAGAATAACCCATTCCCCACCCGTTGGCATCCCAGTTACAGTCCAATCATAATTTTCCCAAGTGTCAGGTGTGAGATAACTTCGAAAGGCATCACCAAGATGGAATGTCGGTGCCGTTGGCCTTGGCGGGAAACCTCCTCCACATGCACAGTAAGATAGGCAGCAGAAACTCCAAAATCTTCCTCCAGCACAATTAGTATTCCCCTCCCAAATACCATGCCCCCCTCCCCGTTTCAATGGCAGCCGAAGCAGCAGCAAAGCAGAGGCTGACATCCGGCCCTCCTCCGGAAAAAGGCGATCAGGCCTGGAAAACGACAAAACACAAACAGACGAACAACAAAAAACAGAAAAAGAAAAATAGGGGGGGAGAGAGAAAGTCAGGAAGGAGAGTCAACTAGGGCTTGTCCGGATAAGCAGAATAGAAGTGGCGGAGTAGGTGGGGGGCCCAGAGATGGGATTTGTCCACCCACTCGGCATGAGACTGAGGAAAATGCTTCCAAGCCACCAGGTACTGAAGCCGATTCCGCCGTCTTCGAGAGTCCAATATTTTCCGAACCTCAAAATGCTGCTCACCATCAATCAATAGGGGGGGCAGGTGGCGGATCCACTGGCGGACGTAAAGATGAACAACGAACAGGTTTAATGAGATTAATGTGGAAAACAGGATATACACGGTTGAGGTGCTTGGGTAGCTGTAAACGAACCGAAACAGGATTGATGACCTTGATTATGGGAAACGGGCCTACATACTTAGGCCCCAACTTTTTTGATTTCTGCGTAGTTTGAAGGAACTTTGTGGATAGATAAACTTGGTCACCCACTTTGTACTGATAAGGTTGAGCATGTTTCTTATCAGCCTGTTTCTTATGCGCGCGATGCGCAGCATCCAAAGTGCGAAGTGCCAAAGGCCAAATATTCCGCAACCACTCACTCCACTCGGAGATGGATGAGACCTGTGGTTGCTCAAGAGGAACCTCAGGAATAGGAACAAGGTCCTGGCCAAACAGAACACGAAAAGGGGTGAATCCAGTGCTGCTGTGTACAGAATTATTATAAGCCACTTCCGCGTGCTGCAACAAGTCCACCCAATCATCTTGCTGGTAATTGATGAAACAACGTAAATATTGTTCTAGAACAGAATTAGTCCTCTCGCAAGCCCCATTAGTCTGAGGGTGGTGGGTGGAGCTTAGACCCTGATAAAGTTCAATGTCCTTCTTCAAAGAGGGCCACCAAAACTGCCGTTTCATCAGGTGCAGTGTTTTAAGAAATCCAAAGTGCCCCGCCAACTTGGAATCATGAGCCCGTTGGAGAACAATGAGACGAAGAGACGCAGGGACGTAAAGTTTCGCTCCAATCCACGGCAAATCGTCTCTCATTGTGCATTCACCTTGATGCTGCTGGAACCAATCATCCTGAGGAAGGGCCTTTTTGAGGTCGGAAAGAAAATCTTGAGACACGTCCACCTTAGTGCGTGTCTGTTGCCTAGTAACAACAGGAGCAGCGAGGCTGGACGCGGGAACCATGGGCTGAACAATACTAAGCTTAGAGCAGTTGTATTGAGGGAGTCTGGACAATGAAATTCATCAGCCATGAAATTCTTTCCCCCCGGGATGTACTTAAGTGTGAAATTAAAACGATTGAAATGCTGAGCCCAGCACATCTGCTTAGGGGAGAGTCGCCTGGGAGTCCTCAAAGCTTCCAAGTTCTTATGGTCAGTCCACACCTCAAACGGGTGCTTAGTGCCCTCCAGGAAGTGGCGCCATGTGGCCAAAGCCCAACGTACAGCAAATGCTTCTTTCTCCCAGATCGCCCAACGTCTGTCTCTGTGAATTTACGAGAGCTGTAGGCACAAGGTTGTAAATTACCTTGGTCGTTAGTCTGAAGCAAAACGGCTCCCACCGCCACGTCGCTGGCATGAGCTTGGACGACAAAGGGCTTGTCTATCTCCGGATGCTTCAGAACCAGCTCCTCGGCAAAAAGCCGTTTCAACTTTTCAAAAGCAGCTTGACACTCCATGGTCCAATTCAACAGCTTACAAGGCTTGGGTTTCGGCCCACCTTTGGACTTCAACAAATTAGTGATTGGAAGTGCAATTTTGGCAAAAGAAGGGATGAACTGACGGTAGAAATTAGCAAAACCCAAAAATTTCTGTAATTGCCTCCGTGTACGGGGCGCCTCCCACTCAGTGACCGCCTTGATCTTAGCAGGGTCCATTTCCACCCCTGCGGGTGAGATACGATACCCAAGGTAGTCTATCTTCTCCTGGTGAAATTCACATTTGGATAACTTGGCATAAAGTTCCGTGGCTTGGAGTTTCTTCAGGACAGTGCGGACCAACTTGACGTGTTCTTCATATATTTGTGTGTAAACAAGGATATCATCTAAATATACGATAATGCCTTTGTAAAGGGGGTCATGCAAAATCTCATTTATTATTGGCATGAAAACTGCAGGTGCCCCCTGGAGGCCAAAGGGCATTACACGGAACTGGAAGCAACCCAGGGGGGCAGTTGAAAGCAGTCTTCCACTCATCTCCTTCCTTTATTTGGACTCTATAGTATGCCTCCCTTAAGTCCAGTTTAGTAAAAATGCGGCCTTTTCCCAGTTGGGCCAGCATGTCCTTCATCAGAGGCAAAGGGTAGAGATTATGAGAAGAGATTGAATTAAGGTTCTTAAAGTTAACACATAAACGAAGAGAGCCATCTTTCTTCTCCCTGAATAGTACAGGGGCTGCCACCTTGGGCCTGGCTGGTTCAATGAAACCCCTTTGTAAGTTTTTGTCAATAAACTTCCTCATTTCCTCCATCTCTCTGGGCGACATAGAATATATTTGGGGTTTTGGAAGCGGCACTCCAGGCAAAATTTCGATGGAGCAGTCAGTGGGTCTGTGGGGTGGAAGTTTATCCGAAGATTTTTCACTAAAACCCCCCTTAAGGTCCCAATATTCTTTCGGAATCATTTTCCCCCCTCAATTTTCTCCTGGCCCCTAGTGGCCAATGCGAGGCTGGAGCCATCAGGCTCAGGGGCGTTGGCATCCCCGTCTGGGGCTGTGCTGGTCCAGATGCGCAGCCACCCCTCCCTCCAGTTAATGTGAGGGTTCCATTTACGAAGCCAGGGGAGTCCCAAAATAAGGGGTCTGTCCATCCCAGGTGCCACAATAAAAGAGATCAATTCTACATGGGTGCCCATTTTCATCTCTAGAGGTTCAGTGTAGAAATGGGCTGTCCCCCCCACCTGCAATGGATCCATCGATTTGGCAAAAAACAATAGGGGTTTTCAAAGTCCTCAATTTCAAGCCCAGTTTCTCAACCATTGCAGGATTAATCATACATCTAGAACAGCCTGAATCAAGGAGGGCGGAAAGCCGTTCCGTCTCCCCAGCCGGTGGCACCCTTAACTCAATCGGGATCAACATGGGGCCTTTAAAAAAACTCACCCAACGTGGAGAGGCAAGGTGGCGCAGTGGTTAAATGCAGCACTGCAGGCTACTGCTAGATCAGCAGGTCAGCGGTTCAAATCTCACTGGCTCAGGGTTGACTCAGCCTTCCATCCTTCCGAGGTGGGTAAAATGAGGACCCAGATTGTTGGGGGCAATATGCTGACTCTCTGTAAACCGCTTAGAGAGGCCTGAAAGGCCTATGAAGCGGTATATAAGTCTACTGCTATTGCTATTGCTATCATCATCGGAGTCATCAGAGGAGCTGGTAGTCACGTCCGCTTCCTCCTCCGCCTCCCACCGGAAATGCTGGGGGGTATTTTCAGCAGCGAAGGCAGCCTCCTTCTTCCTCCCCGGGGCCTTGCTGGTCTTCCCTTCCCTCTTGGTAGGGGGTGGGGCAGTTGGAGGAAGTTTAACGCGGCAATCCATGGCTCAATGGCCTCCCTTGCCACAACGGAAGCATGTGAAAGGCTTGGCCTTACCGGCGGAGCTTCCCTTCCCTTCACCCCTGACGCGGAATGGGGGCCTTTGAGCTAGGGGGGTGATTTATCTGCTTTTTCCTCTTTTGCACGTTGAAGTCTAATTAAGTCAAGTTCAATGTCTGCTGCATTTTCGTACCAAGCCACCACTCGCTTGGGAAGGTGTCTGTTAACGCATTGTTGATAAATGTCCTCATTTAATCCCAATGCAAACTGATCCAGGAGCGCTTCTTCAGACCAACTCCTCATATATGATGAAAGCTGTTGAAACTCCTGAATATATTCAGTCACTGGTCTATCTCCCTGCTTTAGGGTCATAAATTTCACCTTCCCTCGTTTCTCAATCAGCGAATCATCAAACCTCCTCTTTAGAGCAGTCATAAAGCCATCAAAATTCCTCAGGAGAGGGGAGTTGGATTGGTGTAAGCTGACCATCCAATCGGCCACTTTTCCTTCCAAAGAAAGTAAAACTATTCGCACTTTCATTGCATCTGTTTCTAAATCGGGCCCATAAAGTTCCATAAAATTCCAAATCTGAATCACAAAAAGACCCAGGTCTCTGGCATTACCGTTATATTTTACTGGTAAGGGAGGGAATTTTGCCATTCTGCATCTTCTGCCCCCCCCCTACTCTGGCAGCAGCCCTGGCTGGGGAGGGAGGCTGTTTCTGGGTTTGTTTGCTCCCATCCCCTCTCGGCCTCTTCACCCTCCCTAAATTTATGCATGGAGTACCTTTGTTCAAATTCTTCCGTTTGCTCTCTTTCCATCGCTCACTCTCGGGACCTCCGCTCGGTCATAGCTTCTTCCCAGTCCGCTGTTTTTTCCCTTTGTTTCTGTCTGGTAACTCCTGCATCCAAATTCTCCGAATCCTCTTTTTGCCCCACACCCAAAGTCCATCGGGGCCGAACCGCAGGCTCCTCTACCCTTAGGCCAGCTAGCCTTTCAGGTAAAGTTGGTTCTGCAGTTTCTCTTTCAATCTCATCATCGCTCGCTTGCAATGACATTCTCTCCATTCCTTCTTTTGAATACACCCCCCACGGTAGGTTGAAAACTCCTGGTGGGGTGTGAGTGAGTCTTCGCTTACTGTCAGCACTCCTCCATTGAATAATTAGGAAAGAAAACCACGAGACTCCATTGATAGAAATCAAGTGTACTTTTACTAATTATAAATGATTAGAAGCGTAGCAAAACGAAGACTGATTATTTAGGTGCGAAAGCAAATGATATATAGAATAACCCATTCCCCACCCCTTGGCATCCCAGTTACAGTCCAATCATAATTCTCCCAAGTGTCAGGTGTGAGATAACTTCGAAAGGCATCACCAAGATGGAATGTCGGTGCCGTTGGCCTTGGCGGAAAACCTCCTCCGCATGCGCAATAAGACAGGCAGCAGAAACTCCAGAATCTTCCTCCAGCACAATTAGTATTCCCCTCCCAAATACCATGCCCCCCCTCCCCATTTCAATGGCAGCCGAAGCAGCAGCAAAGCAGAGGCTGACAAAATATATAAACTATACAATTGTACATGTGTATGCATAAAAAATACTATATGTATTAATATTAGTATTAGTATTGTATGGTGTATTGTATGGTATGGTAACAGTAATAGTATAGTAATAGTATAGTATCGGGATGGCAAATCTATGCCACAGGTGGTACTCAGAGCCATTTGTCAGGGCACACAAGGATAAACCAGAAGTGACTTCCGGTTTGCTCGTAGGGTCGTTTTTTTGCCCTCCAGAGCCTTCAGGGAAGCCTCCAGAAGGCCCCTGAAGGCTCCGGAGGGCTAAAACCAGCTTCCGGTTTGCCCATATGTCTGGTTTTTTTGCGCTCTGGAGGCTTCAGGGAAGCTCCTGAAGCCTCCGGAGGGCCTCAGGGAGGCTGGGGGGGCTCTTTTCATCCTCCCCAGACTCCTATAAAGCCTTTGGAGCCTGGGGAGGGTGAAAAAAGCATGCAAAAAATGGGGGAGAGTACTGGTCATGCTCTCATGTGCGCTGGGGTCATGTATTACATTATGGGTGTGGCATGTCCACATGTGACCCCTCTGTGCCCCCCCCTTTAGGCACACGAGCCAAAAAAGGTTCACTATCACTGGTATAGTATATAGTATAGTATAATATATAGTATACTTTTGTATATAGTTATAGCATAGTATGGTTCCAGATGTACGTACACAGGGTTGATGACCTTGATAATTGGGAACGGGCCAACATGCTTTGGGCCTAATTTCCTAGACTTTTGAGAGGTTCGGAGAAATTGGTGGATAAATATACACGATCACCAACTTTATACTCCCTTGCCTTCGCCCTCTTTTTATCCACCTGCTTCTTATGTGCTTGATGTGCCGCATCCAGCGCTCAGTACGCCAAAGGCCATATTTCTCAGAGCTGGTCACTCCACTCAGAAAGGGACAGCACTTGTGGTTTTTCTCGAGGTATTTCGGGGATAGGCATAAAATCATGTCCGTACACCACTTTGAAGGGCGTAAATCCCATGCTGCTGTGTACCGAGTTGTTATATGCCACCTCAGCATGAGGCAACAATTCCACCCAATTATCCTGTTGGTAATTGATGAAACATCGTAGATATTGTTCCAGTACTGAATTAGTCCTCTCACAGGCCCCATTAGTTTGAGAGTGGTGGGTGGAGCTTAATCCCTGGGCGGAGCCTATCAACTTCAAAAACTCTTTCCAAAACAGGGAGGTAAATTGGACCCCCCTATCTGAGATGATGCGATCCGGTACCCCATATAGACGATAGACATGTGTAATGAACAACTTAGCTAGGGATTTAGCAGAAGGAATTTTGGAACAAGGAACAAAATGAACCTGCTTGGAGAACAAGTCGGTAACCACCCAAATCACTGTATTCCCTTGACTTTCTGGTAATTCAACAATGAAATCCATAGAGATCTCCTTCCATGGTGCCTCAGAACGGGCCACTGCCTGGAGCAATCCTTGATGCTTTCCTGGTGGTTGTTTTGCCGCAGCACAAGTGGGGCAACTAGCTACATAAAATTCAATGTCTTTTTTTAAAATTGTCTCTTGATGAGATGCAGGGTTTTCACAAAACCAAAATGTCCAGCCATGCGTGAGTCGTGAGCATGTTGAAGAACCATGGCTCTAATAGTTGCGGGAACATACAATTTAGCTCCAATCCAAGCCAGGCCATCCTTCATGGTGCATTCATCCGTATGTTGGCGAAACAACTCATCAATCTCAAAGGCTTCCTTGAGTTTTGCAACAAGGTCCTGTGTGACTTCCAAATTGGAAGTGGTTTGGCTTCTGGTGACAACTGGAGCGGCGAGGCTTCTTGTTGGCATGACAGGTTGGACAACACTAAGCTTTGAACTGTTATATTTAGGAAGTCTGGACAAAGCATCAGCCATAAAAAATTTCCCTCCTGGGATATATTTCAAAGTGAAATTGAATCTATTGAAATGTTGTGCCCATCTCATTTGTTTGGGGGATAGTTTTCGGGTTTTTTTTAATGCCTCTAAGTTTTTGTGATCAGTCCATACCTCAAAAGGGTGTTTTACCCCCTCCAAAAAATGACGCCAGGTGATCAAGGCCCACCTGACAGCAAAAGCTTCCTTTTCCCAAATAGCCCATTGTCTCTCAGTCTCTGTTAGCTTTCGAGAGATATAAGCGCATGGTTGCAACTTCCCATGCGCATTCATCTGAAGTAGCACCACCCCTACTGCAACATCACTAGCATTTGCCTGGACCACAAAAGGTGAATCCATGTCTGGGTGTTTCATGACTGGTTCAGCTGCAAACAGACGTTTTAGTTTCTCGAACGCAGCTTGGCATTCCATAGTCCAGTTCAAGGGTTTACCCGGTTTGGGTTTTGCCTCCCCCTTTGATTTCAGGAGGTTTGTAATTGGCAAGGCAATCTTGGCAAAAGAAGGAATAAATTGACAATATAAATTAGCAAAACCTAAGAAACTTTGCAACTGTTTGCACATGCGGGGGGCCGCCCATTCGGTGACTGCTTGGACCTTTGCTAGGTCCATTTCTATCCCCTTGTGGGAGATGCGATACCCCAGATAATCCATCTTCTCCTGATGAAATTCGCACTTAGATAATTTAGTATACAGTTCCACTGCATGAAGCTTTTTGAGCATTGTGCGAACAAGCTTCACATGTTTTTCACGTGTTTCTGTGTAAATAAGGATATCATCCAAATAGACCATCATGCCTTTGTAAAGGTGATTATGTAAAACCTCATTAATTAATTGCATGAAAACAGCTGGCGCCCCCTGCAGTCCAAATGGCATAACTCAAAATTGAAAACAACCAAGAGGGCAATTAAACACAGTTTTCCACTCATCCCTCTCCTTAATTCTGACCCGGTAGTAGGCTTCTCGTAGATCTAACTTTGTGAAAATCCTCCCTTTACCCAGCTGGGCCAGCATGTCCTTCATCAATGGTAAAGGGTAGAGATTTTGGACACAAGCCCCATTCTGGTTTTTAAAATTCACACATAGACGAGAGGAACCATCTTTCTTTTCTCTGAATAAGACCGGAGCAGCCACTCGGGGTCTAGCTGGTTCAATGAAACCCGTTTCCAAATTTTTGTCAATGAATTTTCTCAATTCGTCCATTTCCCTAGGGGTCATTGAGTAAATTTGAGGCTTAGGGAGTTTTATTCCAGGGAGAATGTCAGTGCTGCAATCGGTGGGTCTGTGTGAGGGTAACTTATCTGAAGATTTTTCACTGAAAACATCTTTCAGGTCCCAGTATTCTTTTGGGATTTTTTCCTCTCCTTCAATCTTTTCCTGCCCTCTGGCTGCTAGGTTGGGGTCTGACTTATTCAGTTCTGGAACCCCTTCTTCCCTTTCAGGGGGCGTAGCAGACCGGATGCATAACCAACCTTTCCTCCAATTTATGTGTGGGTTCCACTTATGCAGCCAGGGCAATCCCGATATAAGGGGTCAGTCCATTCCTGGAGCTACAATAAAACTTATTGTCTCTTGGTGGGTTCCTGTCCACATCTCAATAGACTCAGTAACAAAGTGAGCAGGGCTCCCTCCCACAATAGAGCCATCAAATGGGCAAAATGCAATTGGGATTTTCAAAGTTTTTAGCTTCAATCCCAATTGCTCTACTATTTTCATCATGTACAACCGGAATCTAAAAGAGCTAGAATTTTCTCTTGTGCGCCAGAAGAGGGCACTCTAAGCTCAACTGGAATAGTCATGGGACCCGAACGGGAACTTACCCAGCGTTCATCATCATCAGAGTCACTTCCTTCCGAAGAGCTGGGGGTTTTCTTTCATCCTTCCACAGGGTTGAAACGCTGAGAGGGTTCCTCCCCTTTCAAGGCACATTCTTTCCTCCTGCTGGGAGGTTTTTCCAGCCTCTTCTCTTTCCGAGGGGGTAGGGGTTTTCAGTTCATCTTGACCCGGCAATTCACGGCACGATGCCCCTCCTTCCCACAGTGGAAACACACGAAGGGTTTGGGCTTGCTTGCAAATTCACCTTTCCCTCCTTTCAGGACTTTTGGGAGGGTTGGCAGGGGGGGATTCTTTGCCCTCACCTTCCTCTTTGTAATTCAGCCTGGCCAGGTCAATTTCTACATTAGCGGCTGCTTCATACCAAGGTTGCAATCTACAGGGAGGTCTCCTGTTCACACAATGCTGGTAAATCTCTTTGTTTAAACCATCAGCAAAATGGTCTAACAATGCTTCTTCAGACCACCCCCTCATAAAAGCTGACAGCTCCCGAAATTCTTGTACATAATCAGCTACTGGCCGTTTCCCCTGGGTAAGAGTTGTAAACTTAATTCTGGCTCTTTGGTCTGTGAGGGGATCATCAAAGCGTTTGCTCAAAGCGACCATAAACCCATTAAAGTCTCTCAAAAGCAGGGAATCGGCATTGTGCAACCCCACCATCCAATCTGCCGCTTTTTATCCCCAAAGCCATCAATATAACCCTTACCTTGGCTTCATCAGAACCCAGTTCATCACCTGGCACAAAAAATTAGAGGTGCTAAACCGAATTACTTTGAAAATGCGAATAAACCAGGCAGGTGGTTGGCATTTAAGCTGAAAAAAGAGAGAGAAACAAAGAAAATATTCCAATTAAGAGATAAGCAAGGACAAATTCAGTATGGAAATATTGAGAAAAAAAGTATTATATAAGACTACTATGCTAAGCTCTATGAACAAGAGAAGGTGGAGGAGGGATGAGTCAAAAAGTACTTACAAGATGCTAATCGCCCCCAGATATCAGATGAAATTAGAACAATGTTAGAAAGTAAAATAACAATGATGGAGCTAACAGATGCACTTAAAAAACAAAACAATGGGAAAGCCCCAGGACCAGATGGACTACCTGTGGAATTTTACAGAACATTTGAAGAAACATTGACCCTTCCACTCCTACAAGTCATGAATGAACTGATGTTTGAGAGCAAAATACCGAAGTCATGGTCAGAAGCGTATATTACATTACTACCTAAGGAAGAGACCGATCTAACACAAATTAAGAATTATTTACCAATTTCCTTATTAAATTCAGATTACAAGCTATTTGCATCTATACTAGCTGAGAGACTTAAAAAATATCTAAATGCCTTCATCCACTCAGATCAAAATGGCTTCCTACCTAAAAGACAAATTAAAGACAACATGAGAATGATTTTGAATACTTTGGAATATTATGAGGCCCACCCCAAAAACAAATGGCATTGATGTTTCTCGATGCGCAGAAGGCTTTTGACAATGTGAATTGGCAATTTATGTTTTTACAACTGAAGCAGATGAATTTTGGTAAGAAATTGGCTCAAACCATACGAATGATATATCAGAAACAAGCAGCAAAGATAATGGTAAATGGAGAATTAACAGATCCTATTGAAATAAAGAGAGGTACGAGACAAGGTTGCCCATTATCACCACTACTTTTTGTCTTAACATTAGAGATCAGAGAAGAAGAAGAAATAAGAGGAATGAAAATTAAGAGAGAAGAGTATAAGCTACAAGCGTTTGCAGATGATTTAGTTTTTATTCTTGAAGATCCACTAGAAACAGCACCCAAACTGCTAGAAAGAATAGAGGAATATGGAAAAGTAGCAGGCTTGAAAATAAAAAAAAGACAAAACAAAGATTATGACAAAGAATATGCCAGCAACACAAAAGGAAGAGTTGTCAGAAACTTTGCAGATTCAAATTACAAGTAAGGTTAAATATTTGGGGATATACTTATCACCTAGATGTAGCACTCTTAAGGAGGACAACTATACTAGACTAAAACAACAAATAGCGACTGATCTGATGAAATGGGAAAATCTGCACTTATCAATGATGGGGAGAATTTCTACAATTAAAATGAACATTTTACCTAGAATTCTATACCTGTTTCAGACAATCCCAATCAGATTGGGTAATGATTTTTTTCAAGATTTAAATAAAATAGTTTTGAAATTTATTTGGCAAGGGAAAAAAGCTAGAATAAAACTTAAATTGCTACAAGATGCTAGATCTAGAGGAGGATTTGGCCTACCTGATTGGGAGCTATATTATCAAGCAACAAACTTGATGTGGATTAAGGAGTGGATATCATTAAAAAAAACTCTAGATTATTGAATGTAGAAGGTCATGATTTATTGTTGGGATGGCATGCTTTCTTATGGTATAAGGGAACTAAAGCACATGGTTATTTTAGAAGACATTATATAAGGGAGGCATTGTTATTAAACTGGGAAAAGGTAAAAAGATTGCACTACTTAAAAATTCCAGTCTGGATATCAACAATTGAAGCATTTTCATATTCAATAATATATAAAAAGGAACAAACAGTTAGATATGTTGAATTATTGAATGCAGAGGGTGAACTCAAATCTATTCAAGAGTTGAAACAAGAAGGGATAGAAATGAACTGGTATTCATATGTACAGATACAATCTAGATATAATGAAAATAGAAAAATCAAAGGTTTTTACAATAAAATGACTGAGTTAGACAAAATTTTAACAGGTACTGATGAAAAAGTAATTAAAAAACTATATGGATATTTATTGGAGGTTAAATTGCAAGAAGAACAAGTTAAAGAAACTATGATAGCTTGGGGAAAATTTTTTAGGTATGGGATTGACTTAGAGAATTGGCAGAAATTGTGGTCTCAAAATTATAAAATGACAATGTCTACTGCATATAGAGAAAACTTGTATAAGATGTTTTATAGGTGGCATCTACCCACAACTAGAATTGCAAGAATGTTCAAGAATAAATCAGAAAAGTGTTAGAAATGTCATCAGATACCGGGTTCATATTACCACATGTGGTGGACTTGCATTGAAGCTAAAAGATACTGGACTAAAATCCACATGTGGTTGAAGAAAATGACACACAAACAAATAGACTTTAAACCAGAGGTCTTTTTATTGGGGATCATACCAGAAATCTACAACAAAGACTTAAAATATTTGATTGTAAATGTGTTAACAGCAGCCAGAATCGTATTTGCAAAAAACTGGAAAAATGAAACAATACCAAAACAGGAAGAAGTTATCCGAAAAATAATGGACTGTGCTGAAATGAGTAAATTGACACTTGAAATTAGAGAACAAGAGGACGAGCAATTTTATAAGATGTGGGACTTGTTTTATCGGTGGCTAGGGGGAAAAAACTTGGAAATGAAAAATGATATACTTATGCTTTAATTGAAGAAGTTAAATGATGATACAACTATGCTGTGAAATAAACTAACAATGATACAATGAAAAATTAATATATCTATGAATTGAATATTTTAGAATTTTTTGCTTTAAAAAGGATAAGGACAATAATGATTTTATGTACCGTATATACTCGAGTATAGGCCGACCCGAATATAAGCCGAGGCACCTAATTTTACCACAAAAAACTGGAAAAGTTATTGACTCGAGTATAAGTCTAGGGTGGGAAATGCAGCAGCTACCGGTAATGATGACCCGTGCAGCCGCGGGAGCGATGTCCCGCCTCCTATGACACACAGCACAGTGATTCCTATCATTGGATCACTGTACCAGAGGAGGCGGGACATCGCTATGTGGCTGCTTGCCATAACAAGGAGGAGGTGGGACATCGTTGCAGAGCGGCAGGAGGGGGAGGAGGGGGAATCGTAAGACAGTCCTGCATTACATTAGAACGTGAGGAGGGGGGATGGTGCGGTGCGCGCTGCGCGGCAAACTGACACAGAGGGAGGGGAAACTCACAGGGGCGCCGGGCCATTCACAAGTGTCACCCAGCGGCATGGCCCCGCCCCTTTTTCTCCCCCATTTCGGGCAAATTTTTCACTGACTAGAGTATAAGCCGAGGCGGCTTTTTTCAGCCCAAAAAGTGGGCTGAAAAACTCGGCTTATACTTGAGTATATACGGTATATTTAATAGAGGTCTGGTGATATAATGTATAATGTTAAGAACGTATTATAATGATATCCTGTTGCTGATAAATAATTTTAATAAGGGAATAATTGAACATTGGTATATATATATATGTAGTGACTATTTAGGACGTTTTATTGAAAAATGAAGGAATAAGACCTCTGTTTGAAAGTATGAAGTACAAGGATAATAACGAACATAAGTATATTTTCTGGGGAAAAATAATACTAATGGTAACTGAATATATATTGTAGAATGAAAGTGAGGTATTTAGTTATACTAGATGAAAAGTCTGAGATGGTAAATATTATTCGAGAATATGGATGTTAAAACACCTGTAACCAAACGACATGCTGTATGTGATGATGGTTTTTTTCTTTTTGTGTTTTTTTCTTTTGTGTGTGTGTTTTTTCCCCCATTATTGTTGTGTGTATTAAATATATATATATATAACAGAGAGATACAAAGTGTGTGTGGGGGGGGAAATATAGTTAGGATAGATTAGCACAAGTAAGGGAATAAGAAATGATACTAAATTATAAACTATTAAATGAAATAATAAATGTATAAGAATGATAAATGTTAAAACAGCTGTAACCAAACGACATGCTGTATGTGATGATGTTTTTTTTCTTTTTTGTGTTTTTTCTTTCTTTTTTGTTTTTGTTTTTCCATTGTTGTGTGTATGTGTTGTCTATGTAACAAAAATAAAAAAAATTATATAAAAAAAGAACCCAGTTCATTGCCATACATTTGCATGTAGTTCCACACTTGAACAAGAAAGAGACCTAGCTCTTTTGGTTCTCTTCCGTATTTTATACTTAAAGGAGGAACCTTAGCCTTCCGGCGTCTGCGCCCCCCCCCCCTTGGAATGTTTCTAGCCGCAGTGATTGGGGTCGGCGCTGGGTCATCTTGTTCAACTCCCCCTTTGGCCCCTCCAGTCTCTCTCAGGTCAGGCAAGATATATCTTTTCTCTGTCTCTGTCACAATTTCTTTCTCCATTTCACTCTCACAAGTCCGGCATCTCTCCCATGCACCTTCAAAAAGTTTCATGGCTTGGGACATCATAAGATTTTCCTCCTCAGGATCCCGCCAGTCAGCCGCTGGTTTTCTGGGTCTCCTCATAGTAATCCCAGTGAAAGGTTCTTCAGAATCCTCTTTCCGTCCCACTCCTCAAGTCCACCTGGGTCGAACAGATCATTCTTCCAACTGCAAGCCAGCCATCCGCTCCGTCTCCGAAGGGCCTGCAGCTGCTCCCATATCTTCTTCTTGATCACTGCCTTGGTGGGACATTCTTCAGGGTTTGGGTGCACCCCCCTCGGAAGGTGTCAGTTCTGGGATGGGTGCGAGGTGAGATCCAGCTTAATGTCACGGCTCCTTCACTTAATAACCAAGAAAGAAACCACTCAACTCCATTTTGCAGAATTAAGAGTACTTTTACTGATTATAAGTAATGAGAAGTTAAGCAAAGCTGAATCTGAGCAAAAGAGCATGAAAGCATGAGATATCAATACATGATTCATTCCCCTCACCTTGGTACCCCAGTCCATAGTCCAATCATATATCTCCACAACTGTCAGGTGGGAGACATCTTCAAAAACCATAATCAGGTTGGTATGCCGGACAGTTGGTCTTGGCGGGAAACTCCCCTTCTTCCACATGCACAAATGAACAGTGAGAGCAACTCCCAATTTACAGTCCTTCGGTACAGACTATTTCCCTCACCCAAATACCATGCCCTCCCCCCACCCCCATTTCAATGGCAGCCGAAAAGCAAGCAGCAAAACAGAGGCTGACACTTAGCCTTTATTGTCATTGTACAAAATAAATACAACGAAATTGGTTTTAGCCTCATTGGTGCAATCCATGACAACAAATACAAGCAACATAAATAGTATAAGAAATAATCCCAATGCAAGTAATTAGTGGAAATCCTTTTTTACTCTCTACTCTCTTTGTGCCTCTATAAATCTCACTAGTATTGCCCCATTGAGGTTTTTTTTTCCATTTCTTTTTCTGCCTTGTTAACTTCTTGTTCGTTTATATTACTTGTCTGTTCCCCTCGTTTCTCCGGTTTCAACAATTTTTTCTGGTTCCTTTTCTACCTCTTCATTACCTTTTAATTTGCTCATGCATTTTTAACTTTCCAACAATTCCTGAAATATCCCACCCTCCACGATCAATTTTAATATACTTTTAATATTTTTATATTTTACCACAATTGATTTAGTCCCTCTTATTTCCACTCTTTAATATTTGGTCCCAAAATAGTTCAGTCCTTTTCAAAAGTTCTTTATTTTCTTCCAGTGTAGACGAAATTAAGCCAAATAAAAAAGACGGACCACACCCTCCTTCGACTTCTTTGTTTCAAAATGGTATTGTGCTTCTTCTCTCCAGTAGGTGGCTTTTGTTGTTCCTCTTTACTATCAGGTCACTAATTTGTCAAAACTTGTCAAAAGTCAAACCAAAAGCTCAGAATCCATATTCAAATTGTCCTAATCTTCCCTTTGATAGTTTTGATTTTTTCCTCTTCCAGTTTTATTAACCAAATTCTCCTTGGGCTTGGTATTTTATCACCAATAGATTTTCCCTCCTTTCTTTCCAGCTTCCTCATTCTGAGTGACATTTAGCCACTAGCTTAGCTCTGGAAATTTTTTAAGCACCAAAATTAGTTTCTCTTAATTTTACATCGGCCAATTTTCATGTGGATCTAACACTCCATCCATTCCTCTGCTCCTGCGCCAGTCTTGTTCCAGATGCCCCATCTCCAGAGCGGTTATTCGAAGATGGCCACCACCCCACTGTTGATCTTTAGAGAGATTTGAACTGGACCTGCTAGGGAGCTTGCCTCACTCCCCACAGTCATCCAAAATGCCTCTCCTTGTGTCCCATTCCTTCAGGACGGTTCTGGTCTGCAAAGGACCTCTCAACGGCAGTTTGCCGGCTGAGTTTTCACATAGCTCAGTGGAACTCACTATTTCCCCAGCCGTTCTTGCCGCAATGCTTCCGGATTCTCCTCTTCTCTTTCTGTGGATGGAGCAGGCTGTGCTCGAGTCACTGGTCTCCTTATCGGGGAGAGTTCAGTTTCCTGCAGATCAGAAGCTCCGAGATGCTCATATTGTCTCATTCAGAGGCAATAGATTATTTTGGTGCCACACTTTCAGAGGCCCTAAACTCCCTTCTGTTCAAATCCTGTGATGGATTACTTATCTTTGAGGGGTCCCAGAGGACGAAAGGGGCACCTTGGGGTTTATTCCAGATGGAGGTAAGTATGTTGGCTGTTGCTCCCCTGGAGGGTGTCCCACTTTGGGCGCCAGATGATGGATTCAGAGTCCAGACATCACAGGGTTCATTCCAAAATGCCTCCTTCTCTTCAGAGGGTTTATTCTTTTTATACAGTTTTTTCAAGCAAAGCAATGAGCATATAGCAACAGCATTGTAATTGGTATATTCTCCTTGTCAATCTCTAAGAACATCCCACCCAGGGTAGAATCTCACATAACTCAATAGTTCCTGGTAGTGCCTGTTGTTATAAATTAGGTGAGCTCATAGGTTAAGAGATAACCAGCCACTGAGATCATGGCAGTTTGCTGTGCATGTCTTTACGTAACCTTTCCTCTATTCCTACATCTCACTCTTTTTTATTTTGTTAGACAAGGTATCGTAAGAGGGGTTAATAAAAGGGTCATAATCAGGAGAGGAACATCCTTCCAGTTTCGTATACAGGGCATATACTTGACCCTGAGGCAGTGTGATAGGGGGTTTAGGACAAAAAGCTGTAATACATATATTGCAAAGGGAAGGAAACACGGACCAAGTATATAGAAAGCAAATTTTCCATATCATACAATTCAAATAAGCAGAAAACATCATTTTGTGTGATATTAGCTAGCTGCACCCATAAGTTTTGCTTCATTCGCTGCTCAAGCGAGTGTTTGGGTGAGATGACAGCTACTGTCACTAAAGGGCAGCAATTAATAGTCAAACATAAACAAATGATGACTAAGGAATTGGCAGTTAAAATCGCAAAGATGGCAGCGCATAAGTTCTCTGGCATCTGCTTCACTTGTTGTTGTTACAACACTGCCTGCTTTTTAGTGGTTAGGGTTTTCACATCTCCCCACGTCACTGGACGGCTGGTCTGACGAGATTGTATTGGCCGCTGTGCCATCATGAGAGTCATCTTGGCCATTTCTGGAACCGGATTTGGGGACTGGTACCATGACATCCTTAGCTGGACAAACACAACATGATGAAATCCACAAAAGCCCTGTGGGAGCAAGAACAGCAACATATCCCCCTCCCCAAGTAATCAAAGGGACCGGCCCTAACCATGTTTTGTCTAGTAAAGCCCAATAATATACTACAGGGGTCAAATTTTGAATAGAGACATTCAATTAATTTAAGGTAAATAATACATTTTAACCTGTTGTATTACCCATGACAAATTCAACAAATTCAACAAATTGATTGGGTACCCGAGAGCCCAAGAGCCTTCCTTTTTTATTTGTTTGTGAAGACAGTCCTTAAAGGACTGATTAGCACATTCCACGATGGCTTGACC
Organism: Thamnophis sirtalis; assembly: GCF_051295495.1. Lineage (NCBI taxonomy): Eukaryota > Metazoa > Chordata > Lepidosauria > Squamata > Natricidae > Thamnophis > Thamnophis sirtalis. Next base: position 61,830,666 of record NW_028261388.1, read on the forward strand.
TGTGGAATTGTAGGGTACCCCATGAGTTACAAAATTTCAAAAAGACCAATGAAGAATACGCCATTATCAGTTTTTAAAGAGAAGGGTTTGCCCAAGGCAGTAATAGCTGAAAAAAGAAAAAGAGAAATAACACAATTAGCTGTTTCTCCTCGCTCCTCCCATTCACCCTCCATCTGAAAAAACAGTAGAAGTTTGTGAAAGTGGAGAAAATGAAAGCAATGGACGAACAGGAAAAGAAGTCATTAAACATGCAAGCCGAGTATCTTTAGGCAAATTATATGCAATACAGCCCATATAGTCAATTAAAGCACGCTGAAGAGATAAATTATTCTGAAAATAAAATTTTAAAATCAGATTTTGGAATAGGAAGAATAACATTAATTAAGTCAGTCCAATTTCTGTGACAAGCTTGGGTGTGTCCCAAGGTTATTCAGCCGTAGGCAGCTTACTAGTAGGAAACATCAAAAGAGTTAACTGACAGTCTCTATAAGAAATACGATCCACAAACTGAATGTTCAAAACATCATTAACTTTCTCAACTACCGCAAGGGCTGCAAAAGAAATCACAATGAGATCACCGGGTTATTTTCCTTTGGTTAATAAATCAAATAATGGGCTAAGTAAATGTGTTGGCAAAGAAAAATACAGATGACACCAATTAAGGGTCCCCAGCAACTGCTGTAAATTAATTAGCAAAATACCTTCATCTACATTTAAATAAAGAAAAAATAGAGCAGGGAAAAATTGCAACATTTCATGCAATTGTATTTTTGGGGGGCAATTTGTAATCCATAGACACTTAAATCATTTTGTATTTTTGGAAGCCAATTAGGTTGTATCTTTGGGGCTACTGTTCCCTGTGGCAAAACATTCCAGTGATAACGTTTATTAGGTTCTGAATGATTTACTAATGCAGTAAAAACAAACTTTTCCTGGTTAGGGGGGCAGAGAGGGATAGAGGAAAAACAATCCTTTAAGCCAATTACTTCATGATCTTGTGGAATCAAATTAGGTGAACAAACAGACAACATATATCTATATCCCCCTTTTTTTCCTAATTGTTCCTATAAAATTTGCCTCATGGGGGTATACAATGACCTTGGAGAAGCAGAAGTGTTAACCTCTCCATGAGGAGCTGAAAGTCCAATTGAAGATGATTTCAGGGGAATAATTTTTACTTGATCATAATCAGACAGAGGTTTTGTGGTCAATTGTTGTCCTGCCAAAACAATAGAGCCAAATTTTTCCACTGCGTGATGGCACTGAGACCATAGATGTAATATCTTTACTGGAGCCCAGGGTTCAAGATGTAAAGTTTTCCGTATCTCTCCAACCAGCTTCCTTATGCCTGCCTCAGGTGCTGTAACACCTGACTTCTGTAACAGGAATCTAAGTTCCTGTACATGTTGTTGCTGCTGGTGAGACAGATTGCAACCCATACTTACCTTTGGGGGGTCCCGGAGGACAAAAAGTGCACCTTGGGGTCTATTCCAGATGGAGGTATGTTAGCTGTTGCTCCCCTGGAGGGTGTCCCACTTTGGGCATCAGATGATGGATTCAGAGTTCGGACATCACAGGGTTCATTCCAAAATGCCTCCTTCTCTTCAGAGGGTTTATTCTTTTTATACAGTTTTTGCAAGCAAAGCAATGAGCATATAGCAACAGCATTGTAATTGGTATATTCTCCTTGTCAATCTCTAAGAACATCCTACCCAGGATAGAATCTCACATAACTCAATAGTTCCTGGTAGTGCCTGTTGTTATAAATTAGGTGAGCTCATAGGTTAAGAGGTAACCAGCCACTGAGATCATGACAGTTTGCTGTGCATTTCTTTATGTAACCTTTCCTCTATTCCTACAATCCGGAACACAGGCAATCCAGGTAACTTCTCACTTGATAATGTATGGCTGGGAGCTCCATTGCTCTGCCAGTTTAAGCTTTCCAGATATGCCCAGATTTTGCAATAATACCCAATCAGCAGTTTGCAAATCTTGAATTTTCACCTTCAGGTCATAGTTCCTCTTGTTTCTCTGTCTTCGGGCCTCTAAAACAGCTTGAGCCTTCTCATATGCCATCTTCAGATTCCTCCTCAACTGGTCCATGTAGTTGCTGTGTGAAGTGAGTGAGGTTTCATTCATGGAGATGCCAAACACTATATCTTCATGGTAGTGGATCTGTGTACTTGGGAGACCGCCTCCTGCCAATTACCTCCTCTCGACCCATAAGATCGCATAGATTAGGCCTCCTCCGAGTGCCATCTGCCAGCCAGTGCCGGCTGGCAACTACGCGGAGGAGAGCCTTTTCAGTAGCAGCTCCGACCCTCTGGAACGATCTCCCCGTGGAGATTCGTACCCTCACCACCCTTCAGACCTTCCGCACAGCCCTCAAGATCTGGCTATCCCGTCAGGCCTGGGGGTAAGACCATAGTCCGCCCCCACCCGAATGTTGTATGAATGTTGCTTGGTTTTAATTATACATTGTGTTTTTTGTTATTGTATGTCTTCCCCTTCCATACAAGTTGTTAGCCGCCCTGAGTCCCCTCAGGGAAAAGGGCGGCCTATAAATAAACTCAACTCAACTGAACTGAACTGATCTACTGACAGTCAAGCCTCCCTGCCAAACATCATTTGTTATGGAGAGTACCCAGTAGCATCATTTTATGTGCTGTTATATGCATATACAACAGTAGAAATGTATTGTGTCCAGTGTTACTTCTTTTCTGCAGTCAGTGTCCCTAACATGTCAAGAAGAGTATGATTGAACCTCTCAGGCTGAGGGTCTCCTTGTGGGTCGTAGGGAATGGTGTGTGACTTCTGAATGCCCAGTATCTCCAGCAGTTGTTTGACAAGCTTGCTCTTAAAATCTCTGCCTTGATCAGAATGTATGTGCTGAGGTAGCCTATAGTGTACAAAAAAAAATCCCACTTCCTGCAGTGATTTCATCGTGCTAGGATTGAGGAACGGGGGCTCTTGTAACTTCTAACTCAAACTTCTTCATTTGGGCTCATTTTTGAGTGCTGCAGATCCTGAAGAGACTGGCAGATTCAGAGGGAAACTCTGAAGACACTGGGGTGGTAAGGTAACCCCCCACCCACACCCCAGTGGGTAGGAGAAACCCACTAAACAGACGAAGATCTATCCTGCCATTTGGACAGGACCGGAACGATGGCGACCGCATAAGAGGAAAGCAGATAGAGAAAGCAGTTGAAATTGAGACATCTGTTATCATTGACAACCCAAAGAAAAGGAGGACAAGAACAAAATTGACAGAGAGTGTGAGCTGGAAAGAAAAAAGTTATGTGACGAAGACTGTTTTTGCAGTCCAGATTTTTGCTGAAAAAGTAGGGAGAGCTGAGATGGTGAATTGAAAGTGACAGCGTGAATAATAGAACGGAAATTGCCGCAGTGCGAAACTTAATAGGAGAAGGAGGAGAAAGAACCAAAAGTCAGCATTAACAACAAGAGCGGGATATATTGGCTGCTGAGAAAACCTGGAAAGCACACAAAGGATTGTATAACAGTCGGGCTGGTTGTTGATTTTTTTCCTGCTCTTCTTTCTACTCTTTTGTCTTTCCAAAGAATAGCTGAACTTTGAATAGAGTTTCAATCATGAACAATAAATTCAGATAATGAAGGGAGCAAGTATTCTTTTTTTTTGGGGGGGACACTTTACAAATATGCAGTATTTACTCTCCTCGGGAGCTAGAACTGGATCCAAGACACTAGAGAGAGAATTGTTTTGGAATGGTTGGAGGGCTCTTTAACCCCACCCTCTTCTGTTTTGTCTTTGCCCCTGGGCCTGCTATGATTACTGACTGTGATTGGCCAAATGGACAGTGATACTGAAGAGAGGGTGACACCTAGTGGATTATAAATTTGAACAGTGAAGACTGATGCAAGACAATCAACTGTGACACAAGCTGGACTAAATATATATATATATAGAGAGAAACTAAATATTAGAATTGAATACCTATATAACTGACATAACTTGCAGGAACAACAGGACCAGCACAAAAAATGCAGAGTATGCAATTGATGCTCCAGATGATACAAGAGACATTGACGAAAAAACAAGAGATGGCTACAAATCACGAAGAGACAAGGAGGAACCATGAAGAAATTGAAAACGAAATGGGAGAATTGAAAGGAAATATCAAAAACGTGGATGACAAAATTGAAAGAATACAGAATGCTTTAGCAATCAATGAACAGAAAATCTGGAACATCAAAACAAAAATAGAACAAACAGATCACAAGATGGAAAAAATGGAGTTGAAATATATACAAGTCAATAAAGAATTAGAGTTATCAATAATCCGACTTGAAAACAAAAGAGCTTCATTTTATCTAAGATTCCAAAACATAGTGGAAGAAAAAGAGGAAGACCTGAAAAGAAAAATGATTGAAATATTCACTGAAATTTTACAGAGAAAGGAACAAGAGTTGAGAGGAGACATTGATGAGGCTGACCATGTGCATACTAATTATGCCAGAAGACATAGGCTACTGAGAGAAGTGCATGTAAAATTTGCCCCCCCCCCCAAAAAAAATAGAGACGAAGTGTACAAAAAAAACCCAGAGAAGGGACAATAATATTAAAGAGAAAAGAGTTGATTACTCTTAAACAGATACCACAGAGAGTCTAGTCTGGGAACAATGTAGAAAGTACCAATTTTTAACTAATCAGTTAAACGAAAACAGAATAATGTACAGATGGTTGGTACCAGAAGGGATATTGGTCTCTTGGCAAGGAAAAAGATATAAAATAGAGAATATAGAAGAAGCACAGGAATTCTATGAAAAATGCTGCACATGGGAAGAAGAACAAGGAAGTAAAGAGGACCTAGAAAGTAGAAGCCAAGAAGAAGAAACATCAGAAGACAAAGAAAGAAACAAGAAAGAAGAACAGGGATAAGAAAGAGAGAGAGCAGAAAGGGAAGGGACGAGAGGGAAAAGTCAGATACAAACCAGAAGCAATAAAAAACACCCCATCTAAAGATGGACCAGGAAATAACAATTATCTTAATAAATTTGAATGGACTGAATGCACCAAAAAAAGAGCGCAGATGTTTAACAAACATCAAACATCAAACTGATGGCAGATGTAACCTGTATACAGAAAGTGCACATTAAAAGAGAACATATTAATTTAACGGAAAACAAAAAATTAGGGAAATTATATATAGCACTGGCAGATAAAAAAAGAGGGATAGCAACTTATATAAAGGAAAAAATAAACTCCAAAGCAGTCTACTCTGATGAAGAAGGCAGGATTCTAATGATTGAATTAGAGACAACAGAAAAACCGATATTATTAATAGTGATATATACACCAAATCAGAAGCAAGAGGAATTCTATAGAAAACTACACAACAAAATAAATAAATTAGAATATGAAAATATTTGCTTAATTGGGGATTATAATACAATAGTGGATAAAAATGGACTATGAAACCAAAATAAAACAAAAAACAAAAAATATGTTACCTAAATCCTTTTTTGAGATGGCAATGGAATATACACTACATGATATTTGGAGAGAAAGACATAAAACAAGAAAGCAATCTACCTTTCACTCAAACCGCCACCAGTCCTATCAAGAATTGACATGGCCTGGATATCATCTGGTCTATGTAATCAATTAGAGGAAATTGAAATTGAAGCAAATGAATGGGCAGATCATACCCCAATAAAATTAAGATGGAAAGGCCAAAAAAGAAGAAAAAGATGGATGAAGAACTCAAATATAAAATAGAATACACTCAAATGGAGAGAGAATTAAAACTATTTTTAGAATAAATAAAAAAAGACACCTCAATTCAAAATCTCTGGGACACTATGAAAGCGTACACAAGAGGCCTCATGATCGCCTAAATTGCAAGAAAAATTAGAAAACAAAAAGAGCAACAAGAAGGTATGCAAAAAGAACTTAAGGAAGCCGAAGCTGAATTACAGAAAGACCCAAAGAATAAAATTAAAAAAGAAAAAAGAGAGATGATAAAACATGAGATCAACTTAATAACTCAAAAAGAATTAGCACAGAAAATTAAAGCGGCCAAACAAAATTACTTTGAACAAGCCAACAAACCTGGATGATGGTTGGCATACAGATTGAAGAATGAAAGAGAAAAAAGGATGATATACCAATTAAAAGATGATGAGGGGAAAATTCAATATAAAGCGGAAGAAAAGAAGCATACTATTCATAAATACTTCGCAAAACTATATGTGCAAGATAGTATGGAGGAAACTAAGATAAAACAATATTTAAACACAGAAAAGATAACCCCAATCTCAAAATAACAAAGAGAGATGATAAACAGACCAATAATGTTAGCCGAAGTGGAATTAGTCCTGAAAAGCCAGAAAAATAATAAAACCCTGGGACCAGATGGAATACTGGTAGAATTATACAAATATAATAAAATAATATTGGAAGAACTAGGAGTGGAAATGTTTAACGAAGTTTTAGGGAAAGCCAAGATGCCTGAATCATGGACGGAAGCAATAATATCTCTAATCCTGAAAGAAGAAGCCAACCTACAAGAAATCCAAAATTGCAGGCCAATTTCATTACTGAATTCCGATTATAAAATATTTGCAGCAATTATGGCAGGAAGAATTAAACAGGTTTTAAATGAACGAATACCTCTCTCTCCTTTCTCAGTTTATATGCCAACCATCTACCTGGTTTATTTGCATTTTCAAAATAGTTCTGTTTAGCGCCTCTAATTTTTTGTGCCAAATCCTCCTTTTCCAGTAAGTCCGTTTTATGTTTAATTATATCCATTTTTATTTTAATCTCTTTCTTTTCTGCAGAGTTCTGTAGTTCTTTTTCCAAAACACTATAATCTTTTTCAAGATTTTTGGATACTTGTCTTTTCTTTGAGTTTCTCATTCTTGTGTAGTCTATTATCAGACCTCTAGAAAAGGCCTTCATTGTATCCCAAAGATTCTGCAAGGATATGCTTCTTTTTTATTTTCTTTAAAAAAGAAAGTCAATTCTTTTTCAATTTTCTTTACAAAGTCTTTCTCTTTCAGTATCATGTTGTTTAGAGTCCATCTAGATCTTGTTCTTTGTGTTCCCCATTTTATTGTCATTGGGTTGTGGTCGGCCCAAATATTTGGTTCAATTTCAACTTCTTGTATACTGCCAAATAGATCTGTTCAGGCCCAGATCTTATCAATTCTAGAGAATGATAAGTGTCTATTTGAGTAGAAAGTGTATTGTTTTTGGTGGGGTTTCTTTCTCTCCAGATATCTTTTAGATTGATTTCATCCATCATCTTTTTTTCTGGTTCAAAAGTTTTATTTTCTTTTAAAACAAACATTTCATCATTCCTCAATCAGTAAGACATCGGAGTACAATTTTTTTGTGTGTCAAAATAGTTCTAGATTACCACCAAATTCTTGTCTAGCCTAATGTATACCCCTCCCTCCCTCCACCCTCCCCCAACCCCCCTCCTCCTCCCCCCCCCCGACTTCCCAGAACCCGTACACGGTATGGATTTTTAACAAACACAGTCTAAAATCTATTGAGAAAAAAGAAATAAAGAAATTAATGACATCTCTACATTGATCTTAGCTTCTTCTTGTTGAGCTAACTTTAAACAATTTAAATCATTTCTGATCTTAAGCATAGGCTAACTGGAATTTCTTGGTCCCGTATTTATTTTGTATATAGTCAATCCATTTTTTCCAGTCTCATTTATATCTCTCATTTGAGTGAACTTTAAGATATGCCGATATTTTAGCCATCTCGGCTAAGTTTGTAACTTTCAATGTCCATTCTTGAATTGTAGGCAAGTCTTCCTTCTTCCAGTATTGCGCCAACAGTCTTGCTGCCATTATTAGGTGCAGAATCAAGTTAGTCTCTACCACTGTAAAGTCAGTACATATACCTAGTAAGAATAGCTGAGGAGTAAACTTTATCCTTCTTTTAAAGATATTTTGCATAATCCACCATATTTTTATCCAAAATGCCTTAACCTTTTGGCAGGTCCACCATATATGAAAATATGTAGCATCGAGAGAACCACACCTCCAACATTTAGGCTGTACATTCGGATTCATAGAAGCCAGCTTTTTAGGATCTAAATGCCATCTATAGAACATCATATAAAAATTTTCTCTCAGGTTTTGAGCTTGTGTAAATTTCACATTTCTTAGCCAGATTCTTTCCCATGTATCCAACATTATTGGTTCTTCAATATTTTGAGCCCACTTTATCATACAATCTTTAACTAATTCTGTTTCGGAATCCATCTGTATTAATACATTATATATCCTCTTTATATGCATTAAGCTTTGATCTCTTATTTGTTTAAACAGGAGCCAAGGTGGCGCAGTGGTTAAATGCAGCACTGCAGGCTACTGCTAGATCAGCAGGTCAGCGGTTCAAATCTCACCGGCTCAGGGTTGACTCAGCCTTCCATCCTTCCGAGGTGGGTAAAATGAGGACCCAGATTGTTGGGGGCAATATGCTGACTCTCTGTAAACTGCTTAGAGAGGCCTGAAAGGCCTATGAAGCGGTATATAAGTCTACTGCTATTGCTATTGCTATTGCTATTGCTATTGCTAAACAAATTATCTTCAACTTGGATAAAACCAATTTTTTGATCTATTTTCCATCTGGCCTGTAATTGCCCATACTGGAACCATGTTTGAACTACCTTTTCCTCTTTTAATACCTCTAAAAATTTTAGTTGTAGTACCCCCCTTTCCAAAATGAGAAGCTCTCTATAGGTAGTTCTATCCTGTTTTTGTGCTATGTTCATATTTTCAATTGCATGTCTAGGAATTGCCCACATGGGTATCTTGTCATTTAATTTATATTGGTATTTTTTCCAGACCCGCAGTAAAGCATTTCTTAAAATATGACTTTTAAACTTCTTATCCAATTTTTTGTTGAATAACAGGTAAGCATGCCAACCATATACCAGGTTGTGTCCCTCGATATTCAGTATTCTATCATTAGTTAAATGAGTCCAATCACTAATTACAGATAGCGTCACTGCATCATAATATAGTTTTACGCTAGGTAATTTCAAGCCTCCTCTCTCACGTACATCTTGCATTATTTTCATCTTTACCCTCAGCTTCTTTCCTGCCCATACAAATTTGTTGATACCCTTCTGCCATTCTAAAAGATTCGCATCTTTTTTAAGTATAGGTAACATTTGGAAGAGAAATAAAAATTTTGGTAAGATGTTCATTTTCACTGCCGCTATCCTACCCAGCAAAGATAAGTGCAATTTCTCCCATTTTTCCATCTCTATCTGTATACTATGCCAAAGTGGTTCATAATTATGCTTATATAATTTCCCGTTTGAGGTTAAAATATTGACTCCAAGATATTTGACTTTTTTGACTACCTCACATCCTAGCATCCCTCCTAGTTCTTCCTTTTGTTTAGTATTCATATTTATAGCTAATATTTTGGTTTTTCCTAAATTTATTTTAAAACCAGACACTTGACCATATTGATTAATCGTATTCATTAAAAACATACTGGATTCCTGCGGTTGTTCCAATATTATGACCAAATCATCCGCAAAAGCACGCACTCTGTATTCTTGCTGCCTAATCTTGATCCCTTTTAGACCATCCAAGCCCCGTATTTTATTCAACAATACTTCCAAAGTTATAATAAACAATAGCGGGGACAAAGGACAGCCCTGTCTTGTACCTTTTCCAATTTGAAAAGAGTCTGTTAAACTTCCATTGACTATAATTTGTGCTGTTTGCTGTTGGTATATTGCTTTAATTGACTGTAAAAAATTATCTCCTATCTGCATTTTTTGCAATATCTTCAACAGAAATTGCCAGTTAACTCGATCAAAGGCCTTCTCAGCATCCAAAAATATAAACGCAGCAGGGATCTGGTTGTTCTTTCCCAAATATTCTAATGCATTAATAATTAATCTGACATTACTTTTCATCTGTCTCCCCTGTATAAAACCTGTTTGGTCAGTGTATCAATTGTTGAATAACCAGCATTAACCTATTTGCTAGTATTTTAGTAAAAAAAAATTCCTGGGCGGAGCTTACTGATGGTGGCAGCTTAAAATAGCTGCCCCCGAATTCCTGGTCATGTATCTGTTTAGATGATCATCTATCTGACGTCTAACAGGTTTCTTATCCTTCAGGCAAGAAGGGAAGAAGATATAGTTTTGCTGGCAAATGCCCTTCGATTTTTGCAGCTTTTGTGTCTGCAGAGAGAGGGGGGCCAGCCCAAGGCAGAACGGCGTCCGTGCTGGGAACTTCAAACTGCCTTGAGCAGTACAAAGTAAGATCTTTCCCACTCAGTTCACAGCTTTGATTTATTTGATTTTAATGCGAGCTGAATCCGTTTACGAGGACATTAATTGTTTACCAAGATCCTAGCTTCTTTTTTTTTTTACAAGATCTTCTTCTGAAAATCTATTTACTTAGAGGCTTTTAAAATGGCGCCGAGTCGGCTGGATTCTCCTGTAACAATGATGATTTTCTTAATCTCCTTGTTAAACGCTACAGAATTTTAAAACTTCAAAGGAGTGATTTATCACCCTGCCTTACAATCGGCCAGCAGAAACTTTTTAATTAGTTTCATTTTTACAAGACTTCCTTTCTCTCATTAATATTGCTTATTTGGAATTTAAATGGTGATGAATCTGCTGAACTGTCTTGTTACAATGCTTATTTTCTGAAATCCTTGGTAAAGCTTTGCCAAGCCTCAAATTTCAAAACAAAGGGAGAAATTCAGCATCTCTTCCTATAGCTGCACAGTCAGCCAGTAGAGTTTTATTAACTGCTTGAAGATAAAATTTGGAATGGCCTCAAAACCAAATCCTAATCTGAAACCGTCGCCCTCTATTCCCAGGGGCACATCCCCAGTGCCTGGCACAAGGTTGCAGCCTCTGCTCCCTATGCCCCCTGCTGGAGATTTGTTAATGAAAGAATTCTTCTTGAGTGAATTAAGTGTGGCTCTCAACGCTCAGACAATTAAAATGGAAGATAAACTTAGAGATCTTAAAGAGGAGATAAAACAGGAGATAAAACAGGAGGAAAAAGAAGAAATAAAAGAAATAAAAGGGGAAATAAAAGAACTTAAACAGGAGTTGTATGATAAAATCGATGCCAGGGTTGTTAAAATTAAAGATGAAATGCTGGGACTTGTAACTGTATTGACAGAACATGTTTCCGGAATTGAAGATAGTCTAGAGGATCTTAATGAGGCTAATACCAACTTGACATTGAAAACAGAGGTGGTGCAACAAAAAGTTGAAAATGCTGAAAAAGAAATTATTATGATACAGTATAGACAAATGGAACTGGCATTAAGAGTAAGGGGGCTGCGTGAGGAGAAACAGGAGAACCTGAAACAGATCCTATCAGAAGCCTTTGACCGTCTGGTGGGAAGACCAGGGACTAACCTTGACTGGCAGATCGACAAAGTTTATCGCGTTAACTCCTGGGTGTCAAAGCAGAAACAGCTTCCTCGAGACATCGTTATATACTTCACTACAAGAGAGCTCAGAAACATGATACTACAAGAGTCTTATAACACTAAGCTCCAAATTGGCGGTCAAGACCTGATTGTTTTGAAAGAGATACCACCTCAAATGTTAAGAGCCAGGAGAGACTACGCTTTTTTAGTCGAAGAACTCAGAAACCGTCAGATACAGTATAGATGGGACGCACCATTTGGTATTATACTTACATTTGATAGGCAAAGATACCGCCTCAACTCTGTATGGAAAGCCTGAGATTTTTACCATAATATTTTGAAGGTTGGATATCCTGCATCATCTGGACCTGGAGAAAGACCACAAGAAGTACAGGACAGACAGCAAACTACACAACTATCAGATAAGATGGAGCATCTCTCTCTTCTAGAAGCACAAGGTGTTATAGAACAAAGACCTAGCCGTATGATTACTAGACGAATGGAGAAACAAGCTAAAAGGCAACAACCTCAACAATCACCGGCCATTGATCAAGGAGCTACAGTAACAAATCTGGAAGCAGTGGGAGGAGCTAGGCCTAAGGTTAAACAGGCCATGCAGGAAGCTCTAAAAAAGCTTCAGCCAACCAAAGATGACAACTAAGATTTTAACATGGAATGTCAATGGATTGAATTCTCCACAGAAGAGAAAAAAAATACTTCACTATCTTAAACAGTTTAAGAATGACATAATTTGTTTGCAAGAAACTCATATCAAATCAACTGATCAAAAATATCTGATTAACTCAAAGCTTGGTCAACATTTTGTAGCTTCTGCTATGGAAAAGAAAAATGGTATAGTTGTATACTTAAGAAAAGACATGAAAGCTGAATTAATTGAAGCAGATCCCTTTGGAAGATATATCGCGTTAGATCTAATCCTAGAAGGGAAAAAGACATTACTTTTGGGAATTTATGCTCCTAATCAACAGCAAGACAGATTCTATAGAAATCTTCATGCCAAATTAGTACAGTGGGACTATAGGTCCTGTATACTATTGGGTGACTGGAATGGTGTGATAGACACTAAAAGAGATGAGAAGACTTCTCGCCCAAATACTAAGATGCGAGCAAAGCTACCCAAACCTTTTTTTGACATGATGAATGACTTTGAATTGAGAGATATTTGGCAAGAAAGAAACGCAGAGGAATATGATTTCACTTTCTTCTCTGATAGACATCAATCCCTTTCAAGGATTGATTTTATACTAATCAGTAATGATTTGCTTTCTAGGGTCAAGAAGACAAAGATTGCGGCTAGGGTCCTTTCGGATCATAACCCAGTTTGGGTGGAATTGGGAAGGGTAGTGCAGGCAAGAAGGTCTTGGAGATTGAATGAAAACTTATTTAGATATGAAAAGTATATTAATGATTGTAAAAAATTGTTATCTGAATATTTTGTTTTGAATATGAATAAGGGTACATCTATGGAATTCGTATGGGATGCAAGCAAAGCGTATATGAGAGGAGTGCTGATGAATATAAATAAAACACATAGATATAAACATGGGCTAAAACGAACAGAATTGGAAGAGGAAATTAAGAGGAAAGAGTTGGAGTTAACAATGAATCCAGGTAATACAAAGGTTAAGGAAGCAATTACCATAATAAAATCTCAATTTGACATGTTGATCTCTGACCAGGTAGTCACTAGTTTATTATAGGCAAAACACAACACTTTTTGTAATGCAAACAAACCTGGCAGATGGTTAGCTTATCAGACTAGGAAAAAAAGGAAAACTCGAAATATCTAAACTGATTTACAGAGGGAAGGAGGTGTTTCAACAAGAAGAGATTCAAAAGGCATTTCGGGAATTTTTTACAGAATTGTATAAAGGGGATAAAATTAATGGTCTAGATATAGACAAATATTTAGATAAAGAGAAAATACCCTCAGTTAGGGAAGAGCACAGGCAAAAATTGAATCAACCAATAACCTCGGGGAAAATTTTGCAGGTAATTAAGCAATTAAAGTTAGGGAAAGCACCAGGTACAGACGGTTTGACAGCGGTTTACTATAAAAATTTACAGTTAGAAATGGTAGAACCTCTTAGAGAATTATTTAATAAGATTCAAACGGAAGGTAAAGTGCCTCCATCTTGGAAGACAGCGTTTATATCTTTGATACCCAAAGAAGATCAAGATACTACCCAACTAAAAAATTATAGACCTATCTCATTACTTAATGTAGATCATCCATCATCTTGAAGAAGGATTTCGGGAGTGTTTTTCTATTTGATTTTATTGTTTTATGCATTTTATGATCCATGTTCTGGTTTATAATGCCATTAAACTCTCCCATCATACAAATATCAGCATAATCTAAGTCAATTATTTTCTTGTGTGAATTGTGAACATGAATTTTTTTATAAAATTCATGTTGTTTTTCATTAGGTGCGTAAATTGCCATTAAGAGTATTTTCCTTACATTGTCCATGATTTCCACCATCAAAATTCTTCCATCTTCATCTGTATAAATTTGTTTTGCTGGAATTTTATCTTTAATATAAAAAGTCACACCTCTTTTCTTACAGTCCGCCAAAGAGGTGAAAGTTTTGCCAAGTTTTGGTTGTACTAATAAATGATCACATCTTTGTTGAATGTGTACTTCTTGTAAGCAAATTATATCTATTTTTAGCTTTTCTAATTTATGGAATATTTTCCTTCTTTTGATTACCGAATTAAGTCCATTTACATTAATTGAAAGCAATTTTGTTCCGTCCATCTTTATGTTTTTATGCCTCCAGTTGCTCTTGGTTCCCATTGTTCTCTAATCTCTACACCCCCTACGGCACCTTCTTCCCACCTACAGCACTCTCCACCTTCTCAGATTCAGTTATAGGTATTTTGATTTCACTCAATCTACTGTCGAGTTCTTCATCTCTCTTCTCTCTTTGTTCCTCTTTTTCGGCAATGTCTAACAATTGCACCAGAATTTCTTCTTTCTGAGACTTCTCGGCCTTTCCTCTGAGATGTTCTGTATAAAAGGCTTCTGCTTTCTCAATTGTATCGATTCTGTACCTTTGTCCTTTCCATATAAATATTAAACCTTGCAGTATCAGCCATCTATAGTTAACTCTTAATTTGAGTAGAATTGTAGTCAAAAATTGGTATTTTCTTCTTTTTTCTCTCACTTTTCTTGGAATTTGCTTTAAAATTATGATCTCCTTACCTTTGTATTCCAATTTTCTATCTCTTATTTTTTGCAATATTTGTAGTTTTAGTGCTTTTTTAGTAAATCTTACATGGACTTCCCTTGGAAGAGAGTTTCTTGTTGCATATCTTGTATTTACTCAAAACGTCTCATCTATACAATCCAACATCTCCTGAGATATCTCTAACACGTCCATCAGAATTTCAGATATTATTTGTGGCAGATTCTCTCTCCCTTTTCTTCTATTATATTTTGAAATCTTAAAAAAAATACTCAGAATGCTCCATCTCCCATCCTATTATTGCGCTACTTTCTATTTTGATTTCACTCAATCTACTGTCGAGTTCTTCATCTCTCTTCTCTCTTTGTTCCTCTTTTTCAGCAATTTTTTGCATTCTATCTTCTTGTTTCACAATCCAGTTTTGTATAGTTGCAATCTTTTCCTCTGTTTGATCTACTTTCTGATCTATGTTTCCAATTTGTTGATCCATTGTCTCCATCTTTTTTTCCATGTTTTCAGACTTCTTCACTGGCGTATCTAGTTTTTCATCTGTGCTTGTTTGTAATTTTTGTAGTTTTTCATCGGTGCTTGTTTGTAATTCATTGGTGCTTATTTGTAATTTTTGTATTGCTTGCATGTCTCTAGTGTTGTAGCCTTCTCTTTTTCTTGCTGAATCATTGTTTGTATTGATCTTTGCCCTCTTGCTGGAGAAGAGGCAGGAGTTGTGGTAGTAGAGCCCACTGGCGTTACCTTCTGGCTCATCTTCCTGGTTTAAAAAAGGAAGGGGGAAAAAGAAAAAGAAAAGAGAAAGGAGGGAAGTAAAAATTAGGTAGAGAAGCAAACAGATAGATCAGGATTAAAATTAGAATAAAAGGAATATAGAAAGTATAATAGAAAATAAAAGAGGGATGGACAAAGAGGAAAAAAAATAGTGAAAATCTTGGCCACCTTGTCCAATCAGTTCCAGATTTTAGAGCCCAGTTTTTTTGAAGACAGGAAAGAGGTAAGGAAAAGATAAGCAGGGTGGTTGAGATCTTATAAAAAATAAGGGTGAGTGAAAAAAGAGGAGAAGATATATATATATATATTTACTCCTGGAAACACCATATATATATATATATATACACACACACACACACACACACATATACATATACATACACACTCCTGGAAACACCAAACCTGAAGTAGTCTGAAGCCGCCTGAAGATGACGAATGAGACTTCGTCGAAACGTCGCCAAGACATCTCCAATTCTACGCGGGAAAAAACCCGAACAACTAGAGACCTACATACTAACACCCGCGAAAACCTCAGAAAACACACATATATATATATATATATATATATATATATATATATATGTATGTATGTATGTATGTATGTATGTATGTATGTATGTATGTATGTATGTATGTATATATATATATATATATATATATATATATATATATATATATATATATATATATGTGTGTGTGTGTGTGTGTGTGTGTGTATATATATATATATATATATATATATATATATATATATATATATATATATATATATATATATATATATATATATATATATATATATATATATATATATATATATATATAAATGTCAGTACCTCTCCATTAGGTAATTAGGAAAGAAGACCACGAGACTCTGTAGTTAGAAATCAAGTGTACTTTTACTAATTATAAATCATTAAAGGCATAGTGAAGTGAAGACTGATTATTTAGGCGCGAAAGCGATTGATATATAGAATAACCCATTCCCCACCCCTTGGCATCACAGTTACAGTCCAATCATAATTCTCCCAAGTGTAACGGGTATAGGTTTTGAGCTGAGATACAGTTCAGGTTTTTGAAATTAACACATAATCTCAGGGAGCCATCTTTCTTCTCTCTGAACAACACGGGTGCAGCTACCTTGGGTCGTGCTGGCTCAATGAAACCTCTTTCCAAGTTTTTATCAATGAATTTTCTCATTTCCTCCATTTCCCTAGGAGACATTGAATATATTTGGGGCTTTGGAAGCTTCACCCCCGGCAAAATATCGATGGAGCAATCAGTAGGTCTGTGGGGTGGAAGCTTATCTGAAGATTTTTCACTAAAAACCCCTTTCAGGTCCCAATACTCTTTTGGAATCTTTTCTTCCCCTTCAATTCTCTCCTGGCCCCTGGCGGCCAATGCGGGGCTGGAGCCAGCAGGCTCTGGGGCATCGCCCTCCCCGTTTGGAGCTGTGCTGGTCCGAATGCGCAGCCACCCCTCCCTCCAATTAATGCGAGGGTTCCATTTACGAAGCCAGGGGAGTCCCAAAATAAGGGGTCTGTCCATTCCAGGAGCCACAATAAAAGAGATCAATTCTACATGGGTGCCCATTTTCATCTCTAGAGGTTCAGTGTAGAAATGGGCTGGGCCACCCCCTGCAATGGATCCATCGATTTGGCAAAACACAATAGGGGTTTTCAAAGTCCTTAATTTCAGGCCCAGTTTTTCAACCATTGCAGGGTTAATCATACATCTCAAACAGCCCGAATCAAGGAGGGCAGGAAGCTGTTCTGTCTCCCCATCGGGTGGTACTCTTAATTCTATTGGGATCAGCATGGGGCCTTTATTTGAACTCACCCAACGAGGTGAGGCGTCATCATCGGAGTCATCAGAGCAGCTGATGTCTGCTTCTTCCTCCGCCTCCTGCCTGGAGCGCTGGGGGGTGTTTTCAGCAGCGAAAGCAGCGTCTTTCTTCCTCCCCGGGGTCTTGCTCGTCTTCCCTTCCCTCTTGGCAGGGGGCGGTTGCAGGAAGTTTAACGCGACAATCCATGGCGCGGTGGGGCCCCCTTCCACAACGGAAGCACGTGAACGGCTTGGCCTTGCCGGTGGAACTTCCCTTTCCTTCACCCCTGAAGCGGAATGGGGCCTTTTGAGCTGGGGGGGGGGGTGATCTCTCTGCTTTCTCCTCTTTTGCACGTTGAAGTCTAATCAAGTCGAGCTCAACGTCTGCTGCATTTTCATACCAAGCTGTAACTCTCTTGGGAAGGTGTCTGTTAACGCATTGTTGGTAAATGTCCTCATTTAATCCTAACGCAAACTGATCAAGAAGGGCATCTTCAGACCAGCCTCTCATATAACAAGAAAGCTGTTGAAACTCCTGAATATATTCAGCCACCGGTCTATTTCCCTGTTTGAGGGCCATAAATTTCACTTTCCCCCGTTTCTCAATCAGTGGGTCATCAAATCTCCTTTTGAACGCAGTCATAAAGGCATCAAAATTCCTCAGGAGTGGGGAATTGCTTTGGTGTAAGCTGACCATCCATTCGGCTGCTTCTTCCTCCAAAGAAAGCAAAACCATTCGCACCTTCATCTCATCTGTTTCTAAATCGGGCCCATAAATTTCCATATAGTTCCAAATTTGTATAACAAAGAGACCCAGTTTCTTGGAATTCCCGTTATATTTTACTGGCAAGGGAGGGACTTTAGCCATTCTGCATCTTCTGGGGGGGGGGCCCTACTCTGGCAGCAGCCCTGGCTGGGGGGGAGCTGTTTCTGGGTTTGTTTGCTCCCATTCCCCCTCGGCCTCTTCACCCTCCCTAAATTTTTGCATAGAGTACCTTTGATCAAACTCTTCCATTTGTTCTCTTTCCCTGGGCCTCCGTTTGGTCAAGGTTTCTTCCCAGTCGGCTGGTTTTCTCCTTTGTTTTCTCCTGGTAACTCAGGCATCCAAACTCTCACTATCCTCTTTTTGCCCCACACCTTGGGTCCATCGAGGGCGAACTGCAGGGTCCTCTATTCCTAGGCCAGCCATCCTTCCAGGTAAAGATGGGTCTGCAGTTTCCCTTTCAGTCTCCTCTTCATCACTCGCTCGCAATGACATTTTTCTCTTTCCTTCTTGTAAGTACACCCCCCACGGTAGGTTGAAACCTCCTGGTGGGGTGTGAGTGAGTCTTTGCTTACTGCCAGTACCTCTCCATTAGGTAATTAGGAAAGAAGACCACGAGACTCTGTAGGTAGAAATCAAGTGTACTTTTACTAATTATAAATGATTAAAGGCATAGCGAAGCAAAGACTGATTATTTAGGCGCGAAAGCGATTGATATATAGAATAACCCATTCCCGACCCCTTGGCATCACAGTTACAGTCCAATCATAATTCTCCCAAGTGTCAGGTGTGAGATAACTTCAAAAGTCATCACTAAGATGGAATGTCGGTGCCGTTAGTCCTGGCGGGAACCTCCTACGCATGCGTAGTCCGACAGGCAGCTGAACTCCAGAATCTTCCTCCAGCACAATTAGTAACCTCTCCCAAATACCATGCCCTCCCTCCCAGTTTCATGGCGGCCGAAGCAGCAGCAAAGCAATATAAATATAAATAATATAAATATAAATATAAATTAAATAAATATAAATTAAATAAATATAAATAATAATATAAATATAAATATAAATATAAATATAAATATAAATATAAATATAAATATAAATATAAATATAAATATAAATATAAATATAAATATAAATATAAATATAAATATAAATATAAATATAAATATAAATATAAATATAAATATAAATATAAATAATATAAATATAAATATAAATATAAATATAAATATAAATATAAATATAAATATAAATATAAATATAAATATAAATATAAATATAAATATAAATATAAATATAAATATAAATATAAATATAAATATAAATAATATAAATATAAATAATATAAATATAAATAATATAAATATAAATATAAATATAAATATAAATATAAATATAAATATAAATATAAATATAAATATAAATATAAATATAAATATAAATATAAATATAAATATAAATATAAATAATATAAATAATAAATATAAATATAAATATAAATATAAATATAAATATAAATATAAATATAAATATAAATATAAATATAAATATAAATATAAATATAAATATAAATATAAATATAAATATAAATATAAATATAAATATAAATATAAATATAAATATAAATATAAATAATATAAATATAAATATAAATATAAATATAAATATAAATATAAATATAAATATAAATATAAATATAAATATAAATATAAATATAAATATAAATATAAATATAAATATAAATATAAATATAAATATAAATATAAATATAAATATAAATATAAATATAAATATAAATATAAATATAAATAATATAAATATAAATATAAATATAAATATAAATATAAATATAAATATAAATATAAATATAAATATAAATATAAATATAACTAACTATAACTATAACTATAACTATAACTATAACTATAACTATAACTATAACTATAACTATAAATATATATAAATATAAATATAAATATAAATATAAATATAAATATAAATATAAATATAAATATAAATATAAATATAAATATAAATATAAATATAAATATAAATATAAATATAAATATAAATATAAATATAAATATAAATATAAATAATATAAATATAAATATAAATAATATAAATATAAATATAAATATAAATATAAATATAAATATAAATATAAATATAAATATAAATATAAATATAAATATAAATATAAATATAAATATAAATATAAATATAAATATAAATATAAATATAAATATAAATATAAATATAAATATAAATAATATAAATATAAATATAAATATAAATATAAATATAAATATAAATATAAATAATATAAATATAAATATAAATATAAATATAAATATAAATATAAATATAAATATAAATATAAATATAAATATAAATATAAATATAAATATAAATATAAATATAAATATAAATATAAATATAACTAACTATAACTATAACTATAACTATAACTATAACTATAACTATAACTATAACTATAACTATAACTATAACTATAACTATAACTATAACTATAACTATAACTATAACTATAACTATAACTATAAATAAATATAAATATAAATATAAATATAAATATAAATATAAATATAAATATAAATATAAATATAAATATAAATATAAATATAAATATAAATATAAATATAAATATAAATATAAATATAAATATAAATATAAATATAAATATAAATATAAATATAAATATAAATATAAATATAAATATAAATAA
This sequence comes from Thamnophis sirtalis, assembly GCF_051295495.1. Lineage (NCBI taxonomy): Eukaryota > Metazoa > Chordata > Lepidosauria > Squamata > Natricidae > Thamnophis > Thamnophis sirtalis. The sequence goes on from NW_028261388.1 coordinate 61,851,427, forward strand.
TATAAATATAAATATGGCTAGCTGATAAGAGCTAAATAGCTTGAAATAGATCTATACTAGTCTCCCTTTATTTATTTATCAGCACAAATGCAACGTGTGTGTTTGTGTGTGTGTGTGTGTGTGTGTGTGTGTGTCTTTGGTTATTCGGGTTTTCTCCCACGTAAAATTGGAAGTGTCTTGGAGACGTTTCGACGAAGTCTCATTCATCATCTTCAGGCTTGTTTACTTGGCTTCGTGCTTCCAGGAGCAATGTGAGATCTCAGCTGTTCCTTCCTTTCAACTGCCAGTGGGGGTTTGAGCTGATTGGGTGGGAGCTTGGCTGTGTTCTGATTGGGTGGTGGTGTGTTCTGATTGGTTGGTGGTTTGTGCTTGGCTTAGTCCAAGTTGCCGGGGAATTTGAGCTGGTAAGCTGCGTTGCTGTTGTTGGGCTTTGTGTTTGTGGTCGTGCCAGCTCTTCATGGTGGGTGTCAATCTGCTTCATGTATAGATTGGAGGGGTTTAAAGTGGCTAATGGTGCAGTTGCGGTCTGGCTTCTGGTCCTTGGTCGTGCCTCATCATCAGTGTGGGTTTGAGTCTGCTTTCTTCGTGGATGTGTGGTGGTGACATCCTGTGTGGCTCTCGTGAGTGTGGGTCTGGTATCATTCCTCATGTTAGGGACTCGTTTGTCAATAAGGGCAGGTTTCCAAATGGCTGGTAGGCTGGAGGTATCATCTCATTTGTTCATGCTGTGTGGGCATTTTTCTATCTCAATGGCTTCTCTGATTATTCTGTTGTTAAAGTGTTCAGCTTTGGCAATAGTTCTGGTCTTTTTAAAGTCAATTTTATGTCCTGTGGCTTTAAGGTGTTGGACCAGGGAAGAAGTTGGTTCCTCTTTTCTGATTGCGTTCTTGTGTTCTTCAATGCGTGCACTTATTCTTCTGTTGGTTTGTCCGATGTATGTGGTGGGGCAGGTGGTGCATGGACAGATGTCAAAAACGCAGCAGATGATGAATTGCGAGGTGGTAAAGTGGCCAGTAATGGCGGAGATGAGGACAGCAGTGGCAGTAGCAGCTACTCCAACTTCAACAACTCCAGCAGCTAGGCTCCGTCCACGTCAGCTGCACTCATATCCATCGCCAGGGCCGCACTCCGTTAACCCACTCCATATTGTCACAGGAGTAGGGGCCAAATGGCCAAATGACACAGTGCGGTGGCCCAGGCAACGATGGTGATACCGGAGGGAGCCAGAACAAAGGACCCCCCCTCCAACCGTGCCCATGCCAACTACCAAAGTCATCTTCTGCTGGCATCAATATCCATGCCAGCTGCCTCAGCCACTCCCCTCTGATCCAATTTATCATGTCCATAAGCAAGGAGGAGGGGGGAGCAATCAGGATAACATCATGGTGCGGGGGGCGGCAGCCACAGAGATCCCGCCACCGCTGTTGCTGACCACACCCATGCCGGCTGCAGAGATCCCAAGCCGGGCGTCCCACCGCCGCTGCCGCTGCCGCTGCCGCTACCGCTGCCCAACCCACGCCAGCTTCAGAGACCCCAGGCCGGGCGTCCCGCCAACGATGACCACACCCACACCCATGCCAGCTGCAGAGACCCCAGGCCAGGCGTCCCACAGCCGTCACTGACCACACCCATGCCAGCAGCCACCGACGCTCTTCATTCCCATCTCACCGCCAACTGCCCCATTTCACTCACGATGTTCCAGTTAAAAAGCAGTAAATCGCAGTTCAAGGGTATCCCCGCAGTCCCAGGAAGTTCTCATAGCTAGACCTGGAACCAACGATGAGATAGGGTACCCCCTGCAAGCCCCAAGAAGGACAATCATCTCCCCGAAGCTCTCCTCAAACGCGACAGGACACCATCTTGGGCATGTGCTTTCTTTCTTTTTATATTCGAATTTAGTCCATTTATGTTTAATGAGATTATTTTTATTTCTTCTTCCATGTTAGTTATTTGTAGTTTTAGTTGATCTAGTCACACTCATCTCTATTTGTTCTTTCATCTCTTTTGCTCTTGCTCCTTCTCTTAACACCCTTTCTTCTTGTTCTTTAGCTAGTTCTCTCAGTTCTTTCTCATTCTCATCTCATAGTTTTGTTCCTCTTTCCTCTCTCCATCTCTCTTCTTCTTGTTGTCCAAAATAGTGTTCGTAAAATAACTCTTCCTTCTCTACTGTATCCAGCCTATGTCTTTGTTCCTGCCAAGTTACTAGTATCCCTTCTGGTATTAACCATCTGAAATTGACTCCTTTTTTATTAGGCATTTGGTCAGGAATTGATATTATCTTCTTAGATCTCCCACCCTTCTTGGCAATAGTTTAAGAACTATTATTTCTTTAGATTTGTATTTTATTGTAGTATTCCTTGCAGCTTGCAAGATCTCTGTTCTCAGTGTTTTCTTAGTAAATCTTACATGTACCTCTCTGGGTAATTTATTTCTTATACCGTATCTTGTATGGATCTTATAAGTTTCATCAATCTCACTTAACATTTTTTCCTTGGATTCTTCCAGTCCATCCACCAAAATGTCTGTGACTTTTTCCGCTAGGTTCTCTTCCTTTTCCTCTTCAATATTTTGGAATCTTAAATAATAATCAGCCTTGTCCATCTCCCAAGAGATATTTATCTTTTCTTGATTTTTATGTTATTGTCAATCCATCTCCTCCATTTTCTTCTCTGTTGTTTCCACCTTTTCCTCCACTTTCTGCAATCTTTGCTCATTTTTTCCTATTATCTCATTTACCTCTTTCAAATCTTCATCCACTTTGTTTATTCTTTGTTTGAGGTCTTCATGTATTGCCTGTAACATACTCTTTAGCTCCATACTGGCTTTATCTTGTTGCATTGTCATATTTGATAATTTTTGTACTCTATGGGTAGAGATTGTTTGTGTCAATGAAGAATATGCTGTTATCTTCTTCATCTTGTTGATTTATTTTTGTAATCCAAATATCAAAAAAAGAAGAGAAAAGGTAAAGAAAATCCAAATTTTGAATGTTGACCGTCCAAGTCTGGTGGACCAAGATTCAGATTCTTGTTATCCTAATCCAATTATAGTAAAGAGTAGAAAGAAAAAACCAAATTCCCACAAAAAGAGCAAAGAAAAAAATAGTAAAAAATTGACCACAATTGTAAAATAAAAATATGTCTTTAATCCACCTTATTACCTCTAGCTCTGACATGAGGAGAAAAAAGGGAGAGAGAGAAAATAAAAATAAAAAGGAAAAACACAATAAGTAGAAAATATCAAGGGAAAAAAAAATGAATTGATTTTAAAAACGAACCTGGTACAGATCCACCTAAGGAAAATAACTTCCAGGCTTAATGCAAGCAATAGCTCCACAATTCCAAAACAGTTCCAAAATTCCAAAGTTGTAATCAGGACAGTGGAAAACAAAAGCACAAAAATAAATCCACACCTGGTGTTTTGTCTTATGAGGCAGTTTTTATGACCATTCTGTTTATCAAGTCACTATGCATTGTCCAAGGTCATTATTTCTAACTTCACTTTGTTCTTTCTAATATATTCTCTCTTCTGCCACTAGATGGCACTGTTGTCACTGGAAAAAAATAGGCAAGAAGAAAAGAAATCCAGATTTTTTAAAAACTTTTTTTAACTTTTAAAAGATTTAAAAGTTTCACTAGCAATCAACTCTGTCCAGTCTGCTCTCTATTTCTCCAAACCATCCTCCCAAAACTATTTGATGAGTCATTTATCTCTATTGGCATTCACTTCTCTGCCACTGCTTCTGGGGATGAAGGGATAATCACGAATCCATTCCCCCCCCCCCCATTTGGCCCTCTCTCTTTTTGTTCTCAGTCAAAAAGTTTTTGAATACAGTGTGTCCCAGGATAGTATCATGATCTTATCCAGACACTCCAAGATGCTTTCTTCTCTCTCTTTGTATGCCTGCCCCATCTCTGGCAGCTTACAATGGCTGTTTTCCTTGCTGCTGGGTCGGGAGCTATTGCAGATGTTCCAGGGGGTTTGTGCTGCTCCCGTTCACGTCTGCTGTGCCCCTGTTCCTCACTGTCCCCATGAGACAGTTCTGACCTCCGAAGAGGTCTTCAAAGCAGTAGGATATCCCCCTCCTCTGGAGACTGAAGTTCTGCGTGCGTACTGTTGTGACACTGGCCCCTCCCTCCCCAGTTGCAGGTTTTGAATGCTCTTCAAGGACAACCACAGATAAAGCCCATTGTAATACTCCAATTATCAGCCCTTCCTGGATAAGGAAATAAGCACAATATTTCATTATTAAGCATATAACTGAAATAGGTTATAACGACAGAATGTTGAAAGTCTGACAGATTTTCTCTTTTTTACACCAAAAAGTCAAGGTGGAATAATTTTCAGACTTTTTTCTCATAATTTCCTGCTAAGCCCATATTTTAGTAATGATTATTACATATTTTCTTCAAGGTCATCATCCCTGTATCCCTCTATGCCAATTGAGAGGTGACTATGAAATGTGTGACAATGAATAATATCTCGTAAGAAAAGTCACAAATGGCAGAGGAAGGAATTATACACAAGCTCTCTTGGCCACAGCTGCCAACAGTTTCTTGAGCAGAAGCTGTGAGTCCAAGAGGATTTCTAGACTGTGAACCAGTTCTGTTCTGGAATCTCATGGGAAATGATAGCCTTTGAACCACATGCCACTCCACCTTGCTGGGAATAAATGTTAACCTGTTCATCTCCACTCATACTTAGACAGCTTCAGGTGTCAGGACAGTCCTTTAACAACATCACTTACTTGAGGGTCAAGAGCATGGGTCCTCAAACTATGACCCGCAGGCCACATAAAGCCTGCCAAAGCCATTAATCTGGCCCACACAGGATCCCTGAGGCTGACCCGCCCTCATTGACCTGCCCACCCTTAGGCCAAGCTCAGGTCTTACCTTTGCAAGCCCCATGGGCTGGAACTGAAAGGTAAGGCTAACAATTTTGGCTTGCAGAGATGTTCTGGAGGCAGTGGGGAGGGTGAGTGAAAAACAGACACCCCAGGAGGGCCACAAAATAAGCAGTTTTGCCTGTTTTTGGCCTGCAGAATGCTTCTGGAGACGTGTGGGTGTGTGGGTGTGAAAAATAGGGTGCACAGACACCCCAGAAGGCCAAAAAAAACTGGTGAAAATGGCCTGTTTTTCATCTCCCCCACCTCCAGAAGATAGACAAAGATAAATATATATATAGAGAGAGGGAGATATAGAGAGGGAGATATATATTAAGCTCCTTGGGGCTGAGAAGAATTGCTGCAAAACTAAGTTTTCTGAAGTGGACCAGTAAGACTCCTAAACAACTGAAAAAACAATCTAGTAAAAAGAAAAGGCAACAAAAAGAGCAACATGCAAACAAAAGTCCCTCACAGTTTGAGGGACCGTGAACTGAGTGTGAGTTCCTTTTTTTGAAATGGGGCCTTGGAGTTCAGGTGGGCCTTTTTGTTACGTACCTGTCTCCCTGCTACGTTTCATCAGCCCTGCCAGAGCTGCTGGATGTGTTAGCTGGATTGGCGGTTGATTTCCCCAGGCTTATGATCCTGGGGGATTTCAATCTGCCTTCCATTGGCGAGACATCCGAGTCAGCTCAGGAGTTCCATGGCAGCTATGGACTTAACTCAGTTAATTTAAGACTCCACCCATAATGGGAAACACACACTCGACCTGATTTTTGTCTCTGGGCAGTGGATGAATGATCTAGATTTAGGGGATATTTCTATCCAACCCTTGTCATGGTCGGATCATTTCCACATCAGGCTTGACTTCCATACTGCTACCCCTTGCCGCAGGGAGGCGGAACCGACTAGATGGTTCCACCCCAGGCGCCTGATGGACCCTGAAAGGTTTCTGATGGAGCTTGGGACTTTTCCTGAATCCCTTGCTCACAACTCGACCGAAGCCCTAGTGGAAGCTTGGGATAGGGCGGCCACTGGGACTTTGGATCGTGTTGTGCCTTTGCGGCCTCTGACCCGGTGTTGATCCCGGGTAGCTCCCTGGTTTACCGAGGAGCTCTGGGAGATGAAATGCAGGAACAGACGCCTAGAGAGTGGTTGGAGGGCCAGCCAGTCCGAATCTGATCGAACACTAGTAAGAATTCATATTAAATCCTACTTAGTGGCGATAAAAGCGGCAAAACGGCAACATTTTTCTGCTCTTATTGCATCTGCAGATAACTGCCCAGCCTCCCTGTTTAGGGTGACCCACTCCTTACTTAACCAAGGAACTGGGAAAGACCCCTTGCAGGGTAGGGCTGAAGAATTTGTTCAGTATCTGCAGGATAAAATCACTCAGATCCAGACAGCCTTGCACTCTGACTGGGTAGATTCGGGCGAGTCGACGGGGATGAATCTTGTGGAGACCCTGTGACCCCCGAGGGCATGGACAGGATTATGGGGAGACTCAGTGCTGCCACTTGTGTGCTGGACCCTTGTCCCTCCACTTCCTGGGAGGTGACACGAGGCTGGCTCCAGGCGATTACCAATGCTTCGTTGAGAGAGGGGTTCTTTCCCACTGCCTTGAAGGAGGCGGTGGTGAGGCCCCTCCTTAAGAAGCCTTCCCTGGACCCAGCTTCTTTAGCCAACTATCGTCCGGTCTCCAACCTTCACTTTGTAGCGAAGGTTGTTGAGAGTGCGGTAGCACGTCAGCTTCCCCAGTACCTGGATGAAGCTGTCTACCTGGATCCGTTTCAGTCGGGTTTCAGGCCCGGGTACAGCATGGAGACGGCATTGGTCACGTTGGTCGATGATCTCTGGCGGGCCCGGGACAGGGGCTGCTCCTCTGTCCTGGTCCTATTAGACCTTCAATACCATCGACCATGTCTCCTACTGTGATGACTCGGGGGGGTGGGTGGGAGCAGGGGCCACTGTTTTATGGTGGTTTTCCTCCTACCTGTCGGATCGGTCACAGTTTGTGTTGACTGGAGGGTAGGGATCGACCCCGAGGCGTGTCATTTGTGGGGTGCCCCAGGGGTTGGTTCTCTCACCCCTCCTGTTCAACATATATATAAAACCACTTGGTGAGATCATCCATGGTTTTGGGATACGGTATCATCAATATGCTGATGATACCCAACTTTTCATCTCTACCCCAAACTACCCAAACGATGCCCTCAACGTGATGTCCCAATGCCTGGAGGCTGTGCGGATCTGGATGGGGAGGAACAGGCTCAAGCTCAATCCCTCCAAGACTGAGTGGCTGTGGTTTCCGTCATCCCAATTAGTGCATCTTGTTCCATCTTTGATGATAGGGGGAGAAATTTTAGCCCCCTCTGAGAGGGCCCGCAATCTGGGCATCCTGCGGCTTAGTTTAGAAGAACACTTGATGGCCGTGACTAGGGGGGGGCTTTTACCAGGTTTACCTGGTACGTCAGTTGCGCCCCTTCCTGGATTGGAATGCTCTGTGCACAGTCACTCATGCCCTCGTCCTTTCTCCCCTGGACTACTATAACACTCTCTACATGGGGCTGACCTTGAAGAGCACCCGGAGGCTTCAACTGGTCCAGAATGTGGCTGCGCAGGTTACCATGGGGCACCTAGGTGCTCCCATGTTACACCCCTTTTAGGCGGCCTGCACTGGTTGCCAGTTGTCTTCAGGGTGCGATTCAAGGTACTAATTGTGACCTTTAAAGTGCTCCATGGCTTAGGCCCAGGATACCTGTGAGACCACCTACTGCCATCGGTAGCCTCCCACCGTCCAGTGCGATTCCACAGAGTTGGCCTCCTCAGGGTGTCGTCAGACAGACAGTGTCAGCTAGCGACCCCCAGGGGGAGACCCTTCTCTGTGGGAGCGCCTTCCCTCTGGAATGATCTGCCCCTGGAGCGTCGTATAATCCCCGACCTCCGGTCCTTTCAACATGCCCTAAAAAGTTGGCTTTTCCAGCAAGCCAACCTGGCCTGAACAAAACAAAATAAATTATTGATTATTGTTAATTTTAATCGAATTTTAAAAAAAATGTTATTGTTAATCCTAATTGGGTTTGTTTTGGATATTCTATTTAATTTTTTTAAACTTTTGTAATATGTGTTTTTTTTAATGTTGTACGCCGCCCTGAGTCCTTGGGAGAAGGACAGCATATAAATCCAATAAACCAAACCAAACCAAACCAAACCAAACCAAGAGGACATTTATTAAATTACAAAAAATGAAATTAGATATAATATGCCTGCAAGAAGTACATATTAAAAAACAACACAAAAATATTTGGATTATCCAAAATTGGGGAAGCTGTACATGACATTTGCTGATCAAAGCAAAAATGGTATGGCACTATATATCAAAAAGTCAATACAATCAAAGCAAATATTTGAAGAAGGAAGAATATTGATAGTGGAAACAATGATGAATAATAAAAAAATATTGATAGTGGCGATATATGCGCCAAATGAGAATGAAGAAGAATTTTATGGAAAACTCCACAAAAAGATAATAGAATATGAATATGAAGAAATATACATATGAGGGAACTTTAATGCAATGCTAAATAATGAGTTGGATTATAAAACTGCAAAGTTTAATAAGAAGTTAAAGAGAACACTGCCTAAAACATTCTTTACAATGATGGATGAACTAAGCCTACAAGATGTATGGAGAAGACACTTGAGAGAATGGCAGTTGGTCTTACCTGAACTACATGTTTAAAAGAAGGTGTGGGAGGAGTAACACATGGGTATTAACCCAGCCCTTTTGTCCTGGAGACTGAGGTAATCTTTGAGGCCACGCCTACATTCCTCCTTCTGACCTCCCAGATTAACCGACGGTCGTAGCAGATCACCTGGAGGGAAGGAACAAAAAACAATTCCATCCCACATCCTTCCTGTCTGGCCCTGACTGGCCACTGAGCTAACTCAGGCTCCTGGCACGGGGGGGGGGAAGTGACTCCTCCCACACCTTCTTTTAAACATGCAGTTCAGGTAAGACCAACTGCCAGTTTCCAAAGTGGCAGCCAAGGCCCACGTGAACAGCTTGGCTGCCACGTTGCCGTCAGGACCAAGACATGATGGTCTTGAAGTGTCGTAGGGCCAGGTGGATGGCCCTGAGCTCCAACCAGTTTATGTTGTTGCGCAGATCTGTTGGAGTCCAGCGGCCCTGGGCTATCTGAGCCTCCAGGTGTGCTCCCCAGCCGAACAGGCTCACGTCCGTCGTGAGAACCTTCCTTGCTGGTTCCTTGAAGAGGGATCCTTTGTCCAATGGTGGGGTCAGCCACCAACGGAGCGAGAGCAACACCTGGGGCAACACTCGAACCTTGAATCTGGTGTCGCTCGTCTCTGCCTCATGGTATAGAAGCAGGAACCACTGAAGCTCCCCTGGCATGTAGGTGAGCCCAAGGCACGATCCCTATACAAGAGATGAATTTCCCAAGGAGCCTGGAAAGAAGAACTACAAGGACAGAGCGTAATTTGAGAACCTCATGAATCAGCTGAACAATGCTGTCCTTTCGCTCCTGGGGAAGGAAAACCTCCCCCGACACCGAATCTATAATAGATCTGAGGTGCTGGAGCCTGGTAGATGGGACCAGCTGGCTCTTCTCTAAGTTGATAGAGAACCCCAGGGACCTGAGATTGTCGATGGTGGTCCCCAGGTCCTGCCTGGCAGTGTCTGGGGACCTGGCTAGGACGAGGATGTCATCTAGGTAACAAAACAGATGGACTGGGAAGGAGCGCAGGTGACCTGTGGCTGCAGCCAGCACCTTGGTAAAGGTCCTGGGGGCTGAGGCCAGCCCGAAGGGTAGGGCCCTATTTTGAAAGTGATTGCCCTCATGGGAAAACCTAAGGAACTGGGATGTTCTGGGGCGATTCTGATGTGAAGGTAGGCCTCTGTGAGATCGATGGAGGCCAGGAAGTCACCCTGTCGGATGCCCTCTAAGATGGATTTCAGAGAAGCCATCTTGAACCTACGGTAGACCACCCTGGAATTAAGTAGTTTAAGATCCAGGATGGCTCTCCACCCCTCTGAACTCTTGGGGACCAGAAACAGGTTTGAATAGAATCTGGAACCTCTCTCCCCCTCTGAGACCCTCTCTATGGCCCTGATAGATAGTAGGTGTTTGATGGCCTTAGCCTTAAGGGCCCATTTGGCCGGATCAGCAGAGGAGGCGAAGGTGTGGAACCTGTTAGGGGGTTGCAAGCGGAACTCCAGCTGTAACCCGAGCTTAACAGTCTGGAGGATCCACTTGTCTGAGGTGACGCGCTCCCAAGCATCCACGAAAAGGGAGAGGCGGCCGCCAATGGGGTGATCCGTGGACGGGTCACTTGAACCTGTGGAATGGGCGACCGCCCCCTCCTCGAAAAGGCCACTTGCTCTGCTGCTGGCCCCTGAATCTGTCCCTAGAAAACTGTCTATCCCCTTGTCTGTGGAACCTGGGGGTCTGGTACCTGTGACTCTGAATGTCCAATTCAGGCTGGTGGTAAGATGCTCTCCTGGGGTAAGGAGCATGTCAGTGATCTGACCGTCTGGTCATGGTTGGGAGAACCTTCTTTTTGTTTTTGTCCTCCACCAGAAGAGGATCCAGAGAGGCACTGAAGAGCTTGTCCCCGGCGTAGTCTGCTCCTGCTAGGTGCCATTTGGCTCAGGACTCCGCTTGCCAGTGGTGCAGCCACAGCAGGCACCTGGACGCTACAGAGGAAGATAAGGCTCGGGACGCATACTTAACTGCATCCAGGGTGGCATCAGCTGAGAATTGCGTGGCTGCCAGCACCTTCAAGATGTCCTGCAGCAGTCGTACCTCCGTGGCTGGGGTTCTGTCTCTCAGCTGTTCCAGCCACAGCACAGTAGATCTGTTGAAAAAGGATGCAGAAGCGGCTGCCCTAATCGCCCAGGTTATTGCATGGAATGTTTTACGCAAAATAGTCTCCGCCTTCTTATCCTCTGCTTTAAGGCAGTTGGCAATGTCTCCCATTACCACGGATGAGGCTGAGGCTAGGGTTGTCCACCTCCGGGAGCTAGAGTGCTTGGGCAAAGGTAGGGTTGAGGTTATAGAACCTCCGCTCATTGCCCCCCGGATTGGGAAAGGATTCTGGTTTAACCCACTGGGATTTTAGAACCTTCAGCAGCATCTCTGAAGTGGGAATCTTCTCCTTCTCTACCAGGGGTCTATGGAAGGGACCCTTCCTGCTACTCCTGCTGGTGCTAGGCATGGCAGTAGCCGGCCTGGGGTCTGGGGGGGATCCAGGTCTGCTGTGGCCCTGGCCTTCTGGATTAGGGAACTAAATAAGGAGGGGGCAGGGAAGGCCAGTGATGTTGGGGGCCTCTGGAGACTGGGCATCCTCATCCTCAGAAAACCCCACCTCCTTCAGCTCCCCTTCTTCTAAATCTGAAGCTTCACTGGCAGTGGAAGGGGACCTGGGCTCTCTGGCAATAGAGGCTCTGGAAAGGGTCTGATGATCCCTGGACCACTGTTGGGGCCACTGGGGCTGATGCTTCATCCCAGAAGCTATCCCTTGAGCTATGGCCCTGGCTAAAACCTCCTGAAAGCTCTCAGGCAGCTCTGGAAGGGAAGGGTGGAGCTCTGGAGGTTGCAAGTGGTCACTTGCCTCTGGCGATTCTGGTGCCAGCCTGTGCCTTGCTGGGCTGGGGACCCTGTGACCAAAGAGATCCCCCCTCGTCTCAGATGAGTGAGCAGGCAAAGGGGGGGGGGGCGAAATAGAGCTGTGCCTTCTGCCTGAGCTCCTGGGGGAGCCAGGGTAGGTTGCCTGGGTCTCTACCAACGTGGGCAGCCTGCAGGGGGGGACGTGATCTGGAAGGCGATGGGCTAATAGTGGCCCTGAACCTTCTTGAGGAGGCCCTGGTGACTTGACCTCCCTGGGTATGGGGCTCCTTCCTGGATGCCCTTGAGGTGCCTCTTTTGCCAGGGGATCTCCCTCTGGGGCCCTGGGAAGCTCCCCTAGAAGACCCTTCGCCTGGTGTTTTGTCTTATGAGGCAGTTTTTATGACCATTCTGTTTATCAAGTCACTATGCATTGTCCAAGGTCATTATTTCTAACTTCACTCTTTGTTCTTTCTAATATATTCTCTCTTCTGCCACTAGATGGCACTGTTGTCACTGGAAAAAAATAGGCAAGAAGAAAAGAAATCCAGATTTTTTAAAAACTTTTTTTAACTTTTAAAAGATTTAAAAGTTTCACTAGCAATCAACTCTGTCCAGTCTGCTCTCTATTTCTCCAAACCATCCTCCCAAAACTATTTGATGAGTCATTTATCTCTATTGGCATTCACTTCTCTGCCCCTGCTTCTGGGGATGAAGGGATAATCACGAATCCATTCCCCCCCCCCTTTGGCCCTCTCTCTTTTTGTTCTCAGTCAATTGGGGGAAAAAAGTTCTTGAATACAGTGTGTCCCAGGATAGTATCATGATCTTATCCAGACACTCCAAGATGCTTTCTTCTCTCTCTTTGTATGCCTGCCCCATCTCTGGCAGCTTACAATGGCTGTTTTCCTTGCTGCTGGGTCGGGAGCTATTGCAGATGTTCCAGGGGGTTTGTGCTGCTCCCGTTCACGTCTGCTGTGCCCCTGTTCCTCACTGTCCCCATGAGACAGTTCTGACCTCCAAAGAGGTCTTCAAAGCAGTAGGATATCCCCCTCCTCTGGAGACTGAAGTTTTACGTGCGTACTGTTGTGACACTGGCCCCTCCCTCCCCAGTTGCAGGTTTTGAATGCTCTTCAAGGACAACCACAGATAAAGCCCATTGTAATACTCCAAGTCCCCTGGTCTCGGGCCCACACCCAAGCTCTTCGCCGCCTCCACCATATCACTCACAGTTCTGTTGCTCACCCCCTCCTTGCTCTCTGCCAGCTGATCTGCTTTGTATGATGCTCGCGCCTCCTTTCCCAGCCGCCGATCCGCGGCTCGAGTGCCGGCCTGCACCAAGGTTCCTAGACCTTCTGCAGATCCACCTGCAGAATTGGGCCACTCTAGGCCTCTTCTGGCCTCCTCGATGCCTTCTGAGCGCTTCCGGCGTCCGTAGGAGGAATGCCGATCACGCGCTCAACCACGTGCTCTTTTCAAGATGGCGGAGGACCAAGATGGCGGCCGCCGATCTGCAGTCCGATTCTCTGCTGCTTGGGAACATTGGGGAAGGATCCGTCAGCTCCCCGGTCCTCAGCTGGGCTCCTGAGTGCGAGGAGCCTCCAAACAGCCCGCACAGCTCCTTTTGCCCTCTTACGCGACCGTCCGGTCGCTGGGGATCATGCTAGCCAGGGGTGCAGTTGGCTAGCAGCTCAGAGCACAGCAGGAGGGGTGTGTGATCTTTAGAAGCCTTCTTTTAAAAAAAACGCTGTAAAAGGGAAGGTTTAAAAAGGTCTAAAAATCCTAAGGAAAGGTCCTGAAGCCTATAGAATCCTGCAGGATTCGTAGAGGCTGCAAATCCTTACCAAAACCTGAAAGGAAAAAAAACCTAAGTCTTTAAAGTGAGGGAGAGTCAGGAAAACACTCCTTCTGGTCAGTAGACTGAGGTTAATCTCAGAGGTCAGAAGGAGGAAGGTAGTTGTGGCCTCAAAGATTACCTCAGTCTACAGGGCAAAAGGGCTGGGTTGGGCCCTACCACACCTCACAGACAATATACATTTTACTCAAATAGACAATGTTGTGGTCAAGAATAGACATGATTTGAACAACAATAGACTTAATTGCTAAAACACAGAAGATTGATATAGAAATGAGCATATGGGCAGACCACAACCCAATAATAATGACATGGAAAAGTCAAAGTCGAAGAAAAAGAATGAGATGGACATTAAATCAAAATCTATTAAATGAAAAAGAATTTCAGCAATATATGGATAAAGAATTGAACTTTTTTTTCAAAAGGAACAGGAAGGAGGAAACATCCCTACAGAATGTGTGGGATACCAGAAAAGCATATACTAGAGGACTAGTAATGACTTATATAGGAAAAAGAAATAAACAGAACAGACAAACATGAAAGAAAATAGAGGAGGAACACAGGAGACTGGAAATAGAACTACAAAGAAACCCACAAAATACTAAAATTTAAAATTTGATGGACCTACAAAAACATAAATTGAATTTAATGGAAAATGAAGAAGTGGCAAATGAAGCAAAAGCTACAAGACAAAATTTCTTTGAAAATGTAAATAAACCAGGACGATGGTTGGCGTATAAAATGAAAAAAGAGAAAGAATTTTTTAAATAAACCAATTATCAGACCAAGAAGGCAATATTTGCTACCAAAAGGAAGAAAAGTAAAAAATAGTGGAAAATTATTATAAGAAACTATATCAACAAGACACAGTGGTAGAGGAAAAGATAAAACAGTATTTAGAGAAGGTGGAAACACCTACGATTCCAGAAAAATTTAAAAAGGCATTGGAAGAGAGACTAGCAATGATGGAAGCAATGGAAGCAATAAAAAGACCAAAAAAAAAAAGGGAAAACACCAGGCCCGGACAGGCCAAAAACTTTGGATATACAATACAACTAGAAAAATGGCAATAACTATGGGAAAGGAACTATAAATTGACAATGTCGACAGCCTACTAAGAGAATTTATATAAAATGTTTTATAGATGGCACATGCCACCTGAAATATTAGCAAAAATGTTTAAGAATAAATCAGCTAAATGTTGGAAATGTCATCAATTGCCAGAATCATATATGTGGTGGACGTGCAGGGATGTAAAAAGCTATTGGGTTAGGCTTCCGGTTTGGGCAGGGGGCTGAGGGGGTTGTTGTTTTTAACAGCTCCGGATCCCTGGCTGCGTTAAGCTGTCTAAACAGTATCTATCAACTGTTTGCCAGTTTGATTACCTCTTCTCCGGGCAAAGGAGAAGAAGGCGAGCAAGCTATGTGTGAGCATTGCTCCATTTAACCCCCCCAGAACATAAATCTGGGGTGGGAAGAGGGAGCCGCCCAGTAACATAGTGAATTCTCCGCATCAAGGACCTCTTCTCCCTTTTTTGCAGAACGAAGGCACACGTCCACCCTCAGCTCAAAGATTGATTTATTACTGATTTCAAAACGGGCAGAACTGATACTGGTGAACTTCTAATTGTATGTATAGGTCTTTAACTCCATTTTTTAAAAAATTCCTTTTGACAATTTACTTGCTAGAAATACACAGAAAATGGTGCCGAACAGCTTTGTAGGAGGGGTCAGGCTTTGAAGACATAGATTTCTGGTTATGTCAGTGGAATTGAAGATAGATTGGAAGATCTTAATGATTCTAATATTAATTTGGTAACAAAAATGGATGTGGTTCAACAAAAGGTTGGTGATGCAGAAAATGAAATTATAATGTTGCTATATAGACAGATGTAATTTGCCTTAAGGATAAGAGGCCTCAATGAGAAAAATCAAGATAATTTGAAGCAGATTTTCTCAGAAGCCTTTGATCAATTGATGGGAAGATCAGGAGGGAATTTTGACTGGCAAATTGACAAGATATATCGTGTTAATTCCTGGCTCGCTAGACAAAAGCAATTCCCAAGAGATATTGTGGTGTATTTTGCTACGAGAGATATGAGGAATTTGATATTGCAAGAGCTTCAAATTGGGGGTCAGGAGGTGACTGTTTTGAAGGAAATACCACCTAAAATGTTGAGATCGAGGAAAGACTATGCCTTCTTAGTCGATGAGCTCAAAAATCGTCAGCTATAGTTCAGATGGGAGGCCCCAGCCGGACTTGCAGTTACCTACCAGGGATAAAGATATCGTCTCAACTCAGTATGGAAGGCTCAAGATTTTTACAATAATATACTGAAGGCTGGACATCCCCCCCCTCCTGGACCTAGAGAAAGAGAACAAGAAGGACAGGATAGACAGCAAGTTACTCAAGGACCACCAAGGCTGGACCAACTTCTTCTCTCAGAGCTACAAGGAGCGAAGGAGCAAAGACAAACCCGCATGATTACCAGGCGAATGGAACAAGAGTTAAAAAAGCAACAAGCTTCACAACAAACACATGTTATAGTACAAGAAGCAACAGATCTTAGTTTAGAAGCAGTGGGTGGAGCCAAGCCAAAAACCAAACTTCAGGATTTCCAGAGGGCTCTTAAACAGCTTCAGGGAGCTAAAGATGACAACTAAGTTCTTAACCTGGAACGTTAATGGTTTAAATTCCCCACAGAAAAGGAAGAAAATAAATCACTATTTGAAACTTTGAATTTGAATTTGAATTTTAATAAATTTATATGCCACCCTATCCCGTAGGACTCCGGGCGGCTTACAAAAGAAGATAAAAGATAAAGGTTAAAATAGAAAAGAGAAACAAGTTTAAAATAACACAACATACATTCAGTCTAGGTGGGGCTGGACCTCGTTCATGAAGTCAACAGCCCCAGGCCTGCCGGAATAGCCAGGTTTTAGTGGCTTTTCGGAAGGCCGAGAGAGTAGGAAGGGTCCGGATCTCTACAGGTAGGTCGTTCCACAGGGCCGGAGCAGCTACAGAGAAGGCCCTCCCCCGGGGGGCCACCAGCCGGCATTGTCCAGTCGATGGTACCTCACGATGAGATCTCACGATGAAGTCACTGGGTGACTACCATGTGAGATCTTATCGGCCGTTGGGAGGTATGTGGCAGGAGGCAGTCTCTCAGATATCCAGGTCCTAGGCCATGTAGGGTTTTAAAGGTAATGACCAGCACCTTGAAATGCATTCAGAGACCAATAGGAAGCCAGTGCAGCTCGCAGAGGATGGGTGTAACATGGGTGTATCTAGGTACACTCGATATCGCTTGCGCGGCTGCATTCTGGACCAACTGTAGTCTCCGAACACTTTTCAAGGGTAGCCCCATGTAGAGCGCATTACAGTAATCGAGCCTTGAGGTGACGAGGGCATGAGTGACCATTCGAAGTGACTCCCGGTCCAGATAGGGCCGCAACTGGTGCACCAGGCGAACCTGGGCAAAAGCCCCCCTGGTCACAGCCGACAGATGGTGTTCTAACGTCAGCTGCGAATCCAGGAGGACACCCAAGTTGCGGACCCTCTCTGAAGGATGTAAGATTTCACCCCCCCAGGCTAAGGGATGGAATATCTGGGCTATCCTTGGGAGGCAACATCAATAGCCACTCGGTCTTGTCTGGATTGAGTGCAAGCTTGTTCACTCCCACCCAGACCCTGACAGCCTCCAGGCACTGGCACATCACTTCCACCACTTCACTGAGTTGGCACGGGGCGGACAGATACAATTGGGTATCATCTCCATATTGATGGTATTTGATCCCGTGCCGGCGTATGATCTCACCCAGTGACTTCATATAGATATTGAATAGGAAGGGGGACAGGACCGAGCCCTGCAGCACCCCATATTTGAGGGGCCTAGGGGTCAACCTCTGTCCTCCAACCAACACCGACTGTGACCTGTCCGAGAGGTAGGAGCCTCCCACTCCCACCTCCCGCAACCATCGCAGAAGGATACCATGGTCGATGGTATCGAAGGCCGCTGAGAGGTCAAGAAGCACCAGGATAGGAAGAAGGCGGGGCTTAGCAGTGAGAAGACAGAGTTTCAGGCCATTCCTGAAATTCCCCTATTCCAGAGGGAATGGACGGGTTGTTTTCGATCCTAGCTGTCCTGAAGAGACAGTGAAGGTTTGGGGAGATCCAGTGACCTCAGAGACGTTCGCAGGTCTTCTGGGGGCTCGGAATTCAACCCCTTTTGCCAACCCTTTTTGGATTAGCTGTATGCTAACCGAAACTGCAAGTAGCCCCTAAGAATGGTAGAAGTGATTTCATCTGGTAAGCTGATTTTATTACTCAAAGAGAGACGGTCCGCACTAAAATCTAAGCTAATTGAAACCAAAGAACAGAAGAATCTAGCGGCGAATTGGTTTTTTTTAATGGATTTATGGCCGGTGGTTAGCCTATTTCTTAGATGTTTCAAAGATCTGCTTTAATACTTTCTCTGACTCTCTTTAAGTGGGCTGTAAATTAACTTACTATAAATTTTATGATCTGACACTTTTATTGCTTAACTGTGTTGGTCTAAGATCAGATAAGATCGCACAGCTCCCAGCGTGTTTTTACTTGCAAATGTTTTAGACTGCGTCACAACATGGCGCTGATACATACTCTGAAAAGTTCATTTCAGATGTTTTTTTCTGCATTTAAAGAGCTGTTTGACTCATATGAAAGATTTGGGGAAAAATTGGACCATTTGATATTAAAATTTGAAGGAAAAAGTGAGAATGCTGAATGTTTTAATGTTCCTGAAATACAAACGAAGAAGGTGAGAAATGAAGCCTCTCAACTTGCTGACATGCAGGGCGTCTGGGTTATTTCGGAGGGACAAAGAGATGCAGCCTTACAGAAGATTTATTTTAAAAGAGAGAGCGCAGAAGGAATGACAAGCATTAAAGAATCTGCACTTTATGAAACATCATTGGCAGAATTTTTAATTCCACCCTTGAGAATTAAAAACAAATTGAAAAGTTTAACAAGCCTGGGACAACGTTATTATTTCATCAGAGGCATCCTGAGTAAAAAGGTGCAAAGATATCCCTGTCTGGACTTGCTTATAAAAACATTTGGTAAATCTGTTCTACGAATGCCATTAGGACTGAGAAGGTTTTGTTATTGGAGAGACATAGGCTGATAGATGGAAGAATACAATTTGAAACTAGCTAAATCTAATTACTCTTATTTGTAATAGATATAGCTGAATAATAATTGATATTGATAGTAATGTATATAATGTGGAGTTGATATGATAAATAATAATTGGATATGAGAAGGGAAGGTTGGAAATACTTTTAGACCATATACAAAGGTTATTAATCACAATAATTGTTACTATTAAAAAATAAAATAAAATATATACAGTTAAATGTCAACTAATATGGGGAAAATGTTACGATACACGATATAATTACATAAAAAAGGGAGAATGATAATAAACTACATTGCATGAAAGATGGAATTTTTGGTATTAAATATTATGGATGTTCAGCTAAAACAGGATATGAGGATTTGATGTTAATAGAGGATTTTACAAACAAGTAAATGAAATGCTAGCATGTGGTTATGGACTAAACCTTTGGCATAGTTAAGAATGAAGGATGTTTAAATAACTGTAGTCAACTAAAAGTGGAGGCATAATGATGTCAATATGGTAAACATTTGAGTTAATATATTTGAATTAATATGAATTAATGGAAGAGATGCACCAAAACATGTTGTAACCAGCTGATATACTTTTTTTTTTTGATATATACCTGTGTTACCTCTTCTTTTTTTTTTGTCTTTTCTTTTTTTTTTTTTGTCTTTTTCGTTTCTTTTTTTTTTTTTCCTTTTTCTTCGATTTTTTCTTTCCCCACTGGTGTGGGCATGTATTGTAGAAACAAAAATTATTATTACCATTATCTTTCTTTTTTTTAAATAATAATTATAGTCAAATGAAAATGGATATATGATGATGGTGACATGTATGAATAGTTGAGTTAAAATGCTTGAGCTAACATGAACTATGTTTCTTGACTGTGGAAGAGATGCGTAAAAGTCTATTTGTAACCAACTGATACACTTTCTATAGCATGTAAAGAAGAATGTTGTATTTGTTTTAAATAAAAAATAAAAAAAACTTTATTTAAAAAAAAAAGAAGCACCAGGATAGAGGAATGTCCTCTATCCCTGGCCCTCCAGAGATCATCGGTCAGCGCGACCAAAGCAGTTTCAGTACAGTAACCAGGCCTGAAACCCGACTGAAAGGGATCTAGATAATCTGCTTCATCCAAGGACCATCGGAGTTGAAAGGCCACCACCTTCTCAACAACCTTCCCTACAAAAGGGAGGTTGGAGACTGGACGGTAGTTATTAAGGATAGCTGGGTCCAGAGAAGGCTTCTTAAGGAGGGGTCTCACCACCGCATCCTTCAGAGGGTGCGGGAAAGATTCCTCCTGTGGAGAGGTGTTAACAATCTTCTGGAGCCAGCCTCGTGTTACCTCCCTGCTGGCCAAGACCAGCCAGGAGGGACACAGGTCCAGTAAGCAGGTGGAGGCACTCACTGCTTCCATGGCCTTGTCCACTTCCTCAGGAGCGACAAGCTGGAACTCGCTCCACAAAATCCGATCAAGGCCCTCCCCCGGCATCTCAGCTGGAACTGTCCAAGTGGAGTCCAGGTCCGTCCGAATCCAAGCGACTTTGTCCAACAGAAACTGAATGAATTCCTCAACTCTTCCCTGTAAGGGCTCCCAGGCATCCCTCCCTTTTAGGTGGGAGCGGGTTATCCTAAACAGGGCGGCCGGGTGAGATTCTGCGGATGCAATAAGAGCGGAAAAATGAGCACATTTTGCCACCCGTATCACCACTAAATAAGTCCTAATAAAGGCTCTTAGTTGTGTTCGGTCATTTAAGAATGACATAATTTGTCTGCAAGAGACTCATATTAGATGAACTGACCAGAAATACCTGATTAATACAAGACTTGGACAACACTTTGTATCTTCTGCTCCTGAGAAGAAAAATGGTATAGTTATTTACTTAAGAAAGGACATGAAAGCCAAATTAATTGAAGCTGACTCTCAAGGAGGATATATTGCAATAGAACTGATATTAGAAGGGAAGAAGATACTTCTAATGGGAATATATGCTCCCAATCAACAACAAGATAAATTTTAAAAAACGCTCCATACTAAGTTAGTACATTGGGACTATAGATCTTGCATATTATTGGGCGATTGGAACGGTGTTATGGATACCAAGAAAGACAAGAAAGGTCTCCGGCAAAATATCCAAATGCGAGCGAAATTACCCAAGTCCTTTTTCGATATGATGGATGGTTTTGAACTGAGAGACATCTGGCGAGAAAGGAATGCAGAAGAATATGACTTTACATTTTTTTCCGATAGACATCAATCCTTTTCTAGGATTGACTTTATACTAACAACCAATGATTTGCTTTCTAGGGTAAAGAAGATGAAGATATGTTCCAGAACTTTATCAGATCATAATCCGGTTTGGATGGAGTTGGAATTTGGGATGCAAGCAAGAAGTTCTTGGAGATTGAATGAAAACTTATTTAGATATGAGAAAAATATTAATGAATGTAAAAAATTGTTAAGAGAATATTTTGTTTTTAATATGAATAAGGGTACATCTATGGAAATGGTTTGGGATGCAAGTAAGGCGTATATGCGAGGAGTTCTAATAAACTTAAATAGGTTACATAGACATAAACAGGGGGAAAAGAGAATCGAAGTAGAAGAAAAAATCAGGAAGAGAGAACAGGAATTAATACTAAAACCAGGAGACAAGAAGATTAAAGAAGCAATTACTTTATTAAGAGAGCAATTTAATATGCTGATGTCAGACCAGGTGGCTACTAATTACATAACACTTTTTGTAATGCCAATAAATCTGGTAGATGGCTAGCATGTCTGATTAGGAAGAAGCAGAAATCTCGCAATATATTGAAATTACATTATAAAAGGAAGGAAGTGTATCAACAGGATGGGATTCAAAAGGTTTTTGGTGAATTTTTCACAGGATTGTACATGGTTTAGATATAGATAGATACCTGGATAAAGAAAAAATACCCATAGTTAAAGATGAGCAGAGGGGGAGATTGAATCAACCAATAACTTCGGGGAAAATTATCCAGGTAATTAAACAGCTAAAGGTAAGGAAAGCACCAGGTACAGATGGGCTGACATCGGCTTATTACAAAAATTTACAATTAGAAACGGTAGAACCTCTTAAGGAACTATTTAATAAGATCCAAATGGAAGGGAAGGTACCCCCATCTTGGAAGACAGCATTTATATCCCTGATACCAAAAGAGGATCAAGATCTTACTCAACCAAAAAATTACAGACTATATCATTACTCAATATAGATTATAAATTTTTTACTAAAATACTAGCGAATAGGTTAATGTTGGTTATTCAGCAATTGATTCATAATGATCAAACATGTTTTATACAAGGGAGACAAATGAGAAGTAATGTAAGACAAATTGTTAATATACTGGAATATTTGGGAAAGAATAACCAAATCCCTGCTGCGCTTATGTTTCTAGATGCCGAGAAAGCCTTTGATCGAGTGAATTGGCAATTTTTATTGAAAATAATGCAAAAAATGCAAATAGGAGAGCATTTTTTTACAATCAATTAAAGCAATATATCAGGAACAAACAGCTCAAATCATAGTCAATGGAAGCTTAACAGATCCATTTAAAATTGAGAAAGGTTGTCCTCTATCCCCATTACTGTTTATTATAACTCTGGAATTATTGTTGAACAAAATACGGGGATCAGATGATTTACAGGGAATCAAGATTAGACATCAAGAATATAGAGTAAGTGCTTTCACGGATGATTTGGTTATAACATTAACCCAACCACAGGAATCTAGTAAGGTTTTAATGAATATGATTAATCAATATGGCCAAGTGTTCAGATTTAAAATAAATTTAGGGAAAACAAAGATGCAAGTTAAAAATATGAACACTAAACAAAGGGAAGAATTAGAAAAAAATGACAGGATGTGAAATAGTTAAAAAGGTTAAATATTTAGGAGTCCATATTTCAACCTTAAATGGGAAACTATATAAGTATAATTATGAGCCACTATGGCGCAGCATACAGACAGAGATGAAAAATTGGGGAAAATTACAATTATCTTTGATGGGAAGAATAGCAGCAGTGAAAATGAATGTTTTACCTAAATTTTTATTTCTTTTTCAAATGATTCCAATACTTTAAAAAGATGCAAATTTGCTAGAATGGCAGAAGGGTATTAATAAATTTGTATGGGCAGGAAAGAAGCCGAGAATTAAACTAAAAATAATGCAAGATGTGCATGAGAGAGGAGGTTTGAAATTACCAAATTTAAAATTATATTATGAGGCAGTAGTTTTATCGCTAATTAGTGATTGGATTAACAGATGATAGAATACTTAATATCGAAGGGCATGATTTTGTATATGGTTGGCATGCTTTTGCTATATGACAAAAAGATAGATAAGAACTTTAAAAGTCATATTTTAAGGAATGCTCTACTGCGGGTCTGGAAAAAATATCAATATAAACTAAATGATAAGATACCTATGTGGGCAATTCCTAGACACGCAATAGGAAATATAAATATAGTACAAAAACAAGATGTAATTACATACAGACAGCTTCTTACCTTAGAAAGAGGTGTATTACAACTAAAACCCTTGAATGTACTAAAAGAGGAAAAGGCAATTCAAACATGGTTTCAGTGTGGGCAGTTACAGGCCAGATGGAAAAAAGATAAAAAAATCGGTATTATGCAAGACGAGGATAATTTATTAAAAGAAATTAGAGATCAAAGTCCAATGCATATAAAGAGACTATATAATGTATTAATAGAAATGGATTCGGAAACAGAATTAGTTAAAGACTGTATGATAAAATGGGCACAAAATTTTGAAGAACCAATAATGTTGGATACATGGGAAAAGATTTGGGTAAGAAATGTAAAATTTATACAAGCCCAAAATTTGAGAGAAAACTTTTATAAGATGTTTTATAGATGGCATTTAGATCCTAAAAAAACTGGCCTCTATGTATCCGAATTTACCACCTAAATGCTGGAGATGTGATTGTGCTGATGCTACATATTATTATATATGGTGGACTTGTAAAAAGGTTAAAGCATTTTGGATAAAAATATGGTGGATTATGCAAAATGTTCTTTAAAAAAGGATAAAGTTTACCCCTCAGTTATTTTTGTTAGGTATTATTACTGATTGTACAGTTTTAGAGACTAACTTGATTTTGCATTTAATAACCGCAGCAAGATTGTTGGTGGCGCAATACTGGAAGAAGGAAGATTTGCCTACTATTCAAGAATGGACATTAAAAGTAACAAATTTAGCAGAGATGGCTAAAATATCAGCATATCTCAAGGACCATTCAAATGAGAGATATAAATTGGAGTGGAGAAGATGGATTGACTATACTCAAAATAAATATGGGACTAAGAAATTCCAGATAGCTTATGACTGAGGCAACAAGGAATGACATAATCTGTTTAGAGTTAGCCTAGCAAAGAGGAGTTAAAGCTCAAATGATAGAGGATATTAATTTTTTACTTTTAAGTTTATTTTAGAATATTTTTGTTAAAGATTTATACCCTTTATTGGTTCTGGAAAGTTGGGGAGGGGAGGTTGGGAGGGGTGGGGTTTGGGTGGGGAGGGTAGGGGGAGGGAACTAAACATTTGTAAAAGGTTTTTTTTTAAAAAAATTCAATTAAAAAAAAAAGATTGGCTGCCAAAAAAAAAGCTATTGGGTTAAAATACAAACATGGTTAGAGAAAATGATACATCAACCCATAGAGTTTATTGGGTATTCTACCAGAGAAATATAGTAAAGAAGATTTATATTTGTTTCTACAGATAATAACAGCAGCTAGAATTGTATTTGCACAAAATTGGAAAGCAAATAAAATCCCATCAGAATGGGAGGTAATAAAAAAGATACTAGATCGTGCAGAAATGAACAGGTTGAAATTGGGAATAAAGGACAAAGAGTAATCAGTGTACTACAGGACATGGGTGCGATTTTATGATTGGCTTGAAAAAACTTTCAAACTTTCAAACTTTAATGGAATTTGTATGCCACCCACTCCCTAGGGACTCTGGGCGGCTCACAACAAGTAAAAACATTTTAAAACATCTAAAATTACAGAATTAAAATCAACACAACATCCATTTCGTCAAATGGGGCTGGAATAATTAACAGCCCTAGGCCTGCCGGAACAGCCAAGTCTTGGTTGCTTTACAGAAGGCTGGGAGAGTGGTGAGGGTCCGGATCTCAGCAGGTAGCTTGTTCCACAAGGCCGGTGCAGTTACAGATAAGGCCCTCCCCTGGGGAGCCGCCAACCGGCATTGTCCGGTCGATGGGACCCGGAGGAGGCCCAACCTGTGTGATCATATTGGTCGTTGGGAGGTAAATGGCAGGAGGCGGTCTATCAGGTAGCCAGGTCCAGTACCATGTAGGGCTTTAAAAGTAACGACTAGCACCTTGAAGCGGGTCCGGAGACCAATAGGAAGCCAGTGCAGCTCGCGGAGGATAGGTGTAAGAGATAAAAAAGCGATAAATAGAAAGAGAAAGGAACAAAATATGAAATAAATAACTCAATTGTTAAATTAGGGGGAGGGGTGATAAGAAAATATTAAAATGCAAATATACAAGCAGAAAAATGACATAAGTGGAACTAATATTAGAAATAAAATGTAAACAGAAAATTATTTGTATGAAAATATAAAATTGGGATTGCTGAAACGCCACCCCAAGAACCCATCAGAGAAAATAAATAAGGAAGGGCAACAATGGAAAGGAGGGGGGATGAGAAGGGAAAAGAAGAAAGGGTAAAGCAGAGAAATTAAGGGTGGGGAATTAAGAGTAGGAGAGAAGGTAAGAAAGAGGATAAAAGAGGAGACGGGAAAGAGAGAGGTAGAAGAAAGGAAGGAGAAGGGGAAAGAAGAGGGCAGAGAAGGGAGGTTGAGAAGATGGAAGGACTAAGGTTGTTGCAAAATAAGATGGAGGCATGGGGTGGAAAGTGACCCAAACTATATCATATATGTGTATGTAAAAATGATTATAGAGACTAATGATGAACAGACAAATGTTAAATAGCAATTATAAGAATGTATGTCTGTGAATGAATTTGAAAGAAGAAAATAAAACTTTATTTAAAAAAAGAAGCTGTAGCTGGTCCAGAATATATCAATTTCCATAGTTATATTTAGTACGTAAGTAACACCTCTATTCCGGTTTTAAAATATTTTTTTATTTCCATTTTCATTTTCATAACACACACTCACATGTATACTATACATAGCCCGTTTCATATAGTATTAAATAATAATTACATCAGTTCCTCTTGTCAACAATGCCCAGAAAAATAGAAACCCATTATAGCTCTTCTGCTCTCCATACACCTCTTTCTTCTACCACCCTCCAACTTTCTATCTTCCCTCCATCATCCTTTCCTACTCTACTTCCCCTTCCTTTCTACTGCTCCTCTCTCTACAATCCGCTCCTCCTTATCCTTCTCATCTTCCCCCCTTACCCTCTCTCCTATCCTTCTCTTCCCATCTTTCTTCTCCCTTCTGTTTCCCACTCCTCCTCTCATTGGTGTATTTCCGCTACATGTCAATATGCTTAACATATCCTAGTTTTTTTAAAAAAATAGTAATAATAATAGTAATGAAAATATAAGAAAAAACAGTATACATGTGGGGTCAAATTACATTAAAATCTAACACGTCTCATCAAACCTGAGATATATCCCTCCCCCCGCCCTCCCCCCAACCCCCCCCAACCTTCCCCCCCCAACTTCCCAGAACCCATACACGGTATATGTTTTAACAAAAACAGTCTAAAATATATTGGAAAAAAGAATAAGAAATTGATTACATCTTTACATTGAACTTAGCTCCTCCTTGCTAAGCTAACTTTAAACAATTTAAATCATTCCTGATCTTAAGCATAAGCTATATGGAATTTCTTAGTCCCGTATTTATTTTGTATATAATCAATCCATTTTTCCAGTCTCGTTTATATCTCTCATTTGAGTGGTCCTTAAGATATGCAGATATTTTAGCCATCTCGGCTAAATTTGTGACTTTCAATGTCCATTCTTGAATTGTAGGCAAATCTTCCTTCTTCCAGTATTGCGCCACCAACAATCTTGCTGCAGTTATTAAGTGCAAAATCAAGTTAATATCTACCGCTGTACAGTCAGTAATTATACCTAACAAAAATAACTGAGGAGTAAACTTTATCCTTTTTTTAAAGAACATTTTGCATAATCCACCATATTTTTATCCAAAATGCCTTAACCTTTTGGCAAGTCCACCATATATGGAAATATGTAGCATCGAGAGAACCACATCTCCAGCATTTGGGTTGTAAATTCGGATACATAGAAGCCAACATTTTAGGATCTAAATGCCATCTATAGAACATCTTGTAAAAATTTTCTCTCAGGTTTTGCCTTGTGTAAATTTTACATTTCTTATTCAGATTCTTTCACATGTATCCGACATTATTGGTTCTTCAATATTTTGAGCCCACTTTATCATACAATCTTTAACTAGTTCTGTTTCGGAATCCATCTGTACTAATAGATTGTATATCCTCTTTATATGCTTTAAACTTTGATCTCTTATTTGTTTAAACAAATTATCCTCGACTTGCATGAAACCAATTTTTTGATCTGTTTTCCACCTGGCCTGTAGCTGTCCATACTGGAACCATGTTTGAATTACCTTTTCCTTTTTTAATACATCTTAAGGGTTTTAGTTGTAATACACCCCTTTCTAGGGTAAGAAGCTGTCTGTAAGTAATTCTATTCTGTTTTTGTGCTATGTTCATGTTTTCTACTGCATGTCTAGGAATTGCCCACATGGGTGTCTTGTCATTTAATTTGTATTGATATTTTTTCCAAACCCGCAGTAAAGCATTCCTTAAAATATGACTTTTAAAGTTTTTGTCCACTTTTTTTTTAATAATTTTATTTTTTATTACATAGACAACATTACATAACAATAGAAAAAAAAACAAAGGGAAAAGGAGAGGAAAAAAAAGGAAAAAGAAAAAAAAAGACAAAAAACCCCCCCATCATCACATACAATATGTCATTTGATAGACACCACAATAACCTAGGGTTAAAAAAAAAACATCATCACATACAGCACGTCGTTTGGTTACAAGTGTTTTAACATCTGCATCTTCAAATAATATTTACCGTCTCTAATATAACTAAAGGCCAATATATATATATATTCAGAATATTCAATATATGTGTGTGTGTGTGTGTGTGTGTGTGTGTGTGTGTGTTTATTTGTGCTGATAAATAAATAAAGGGAGACTAGTATAGATCTATTTCAAGCTATTTAGCTCTCATCAGCTAGCCATACCCTTACTGGGATTCGAACCTGTGCTGTATTGCATCTTAGGCAAACGTCTTAGCCATCAAGCCACAGGTCTCCTCCTTATCAGCTGAAGCCAGGGAAGAAGGTATATATTAGTGTCACAACCCCTGGTAAGCCCCAATTATGGGAGGAAGCTAACTGCTTCCAACATCTGTCAATCGGCTCGTCACAAGAGTCCATCACGACAATATTTTTACTGTTGCCTTTGTTATATTTGTGTTTTTATTTGTGCTGATAATTTGTGCTCCCTTTATTTATTTTTCAGCACAAATAAAAACACAAATATAACAAAGGCAACAGTAAAAATATTGGGTTTCTGTAATATATATATATATATATATATATATATATATATATATATATATATATATATATATATATATATATATATATATATATATATATATATATATATATATATATATATATATATATATATATATATATATATATATATATATATATATATATATATATATATATAGTTTTTTGGGTTTTCTCCCGCGTAGAATTGGAGGTGTCTTGGCGACGTTTCGACGAAGTCTCATTCGTCATCTTCAGGCTGCTTCAGACTACTTCAGGTTTGGTGTTTCCAGGAGTTCCACTACTTCTACGCGGGAGAAAACCCGAACAACTAGAGACCTACATACTAACACCCGCGAAAACCTCAGAAAACATATATATATATATATATATATATATATATATATATATATATATATATATATATATATATATATATATATATATATATATATATATATATATATATATATATATACACAATATATATTCAGTTAACATTAGCATTATATTTCCCCAGAAAGTATACTTCTATTTATTGTTAACCTTGCATTTCATACCTTCAAACAGAGATCTTATTCCTTCATTTTTCAACAAAGCATCGCTGCCTATATATACCAGTTTTCATTTGTTCCCCTATTAGAATTGCTTTATCAGCAGCGAAATATCATTATAATAAGTTCTTAACCTTATACATTATATCCCCAGACCTTATATTAATACTTCATTGTGTCATTATTAGATTATTTCACAGCATAATTATATCATCATTTACTTTCTTCAATTAAGGCATAAGTATATCATTTTTCATTTCCAAAGTTTTTTTTCCCCTAGCCACCGATAAAACAAATCCCATATCTTATAAAATTGTTCATCCTCTTGCTCTCTAATTTCAAATGTCAATTTGAATGTCATTTCAGCACAGTCCATTATTTTTCGGATAACTTCTTCCTGTTTTGGTATTGTTTCGTTTTTCCAGTTTTTTGCAAATACAATTCTGGCTGTTGTTAACACATTTACAACCAGATATTTTAAGTCTTTGTTGTAGGTTTCTAGTATGATCCCCAATAAAAAGACCTCTGGTTTAAAGTCTATTTGTTTGTGTGTCATTTTCTCCAACCACATGTGGATTTTAGTCCAGTATCTTTTAGCTTCAGTGCAAGTCCACCACATGTGGTAGTATGAACCAGGTATCTGGTGACATTTCCAACATTTTTCTGATTTATTCTTGAACATTCTTGCGATTCTGGTTGGGGGTAGGTTCCACCTATAAAACATCTTATACAAGTTTTCTCTATATGCAGTAGACATTGTCATTTTGTAATTTTGAGACCACAATTTCTGCCAATTCTCTTTTTTGTTGTATAACAGGTAAGCATGCCAGCCATATACCAAATCATACCCCTCGATATTAAGTATCCTATCATTAGTTAAGTCAATCCAATCACTAATTACAGATAATCTACTGCATCATAATATAATTTTAGGTTGGGTAATTTCAAACCTCCCCTCTCACGCACACCTTGCATTATTTTTAGCTTTACTCTCGGTTTCTTTCCTGCCCATACAAATTTATTAATACCCTTCTGCCATTCTAGCAGGTTCACATCTTTTTTAAGTATAGGTAGCATTTGGAAAAGAAATAAAAATTTAGGTAAAATATTCATTTTCACTGCTGCTATTCTTCCCAACAAAGATAACTGCAACTTGCCCCATTTTTTCATCTCTGTCTGTATACTATGCCAAAGTGGTTCATAATTATACTTATATAATTTCCCATTTGAGGTTGAAATCTTAACTCCCAAGTATTTGACCTTTTTAACTGTTTCACATCCTATCATTCCTCCTAGTTCTTCCTTTTGTTTAGTATTCATATTTATAGCTAGTATTTTTGTTTTCCCTAGATTTATTTTACAGCCTGACACTTGACCATATTGGTTAATCGTATTCATTAGAATCATACTAGATTCCTGCGGTTGATCTAATATTATAACCAAGTCATCCGCAAAAGCACGCACTCTATATTCTTGCTGCCTAATCTTAATTCCCTTTAGACCCTCCAAGCCCCATATTTTGTTCAGCAGTATTTCCAAAGTTATAATAAACAGTAATGGAGACAAGGGACAACCCTGTCTTGTACCATTTCCAATTTGAAAAGAGTCTGTTAAGCTTCCATTGACTATAATTTGAGCCATTTGCTGTTGATATATTGCTTTGATTGATTGTAAGAAACTTTCTCCTATTTGCATTTTTTGCAGTGTTTTCAACAGGAATTGCCAATTAACTCGATCAAAGGCTTACTCAGCATCCAGAAATATGAACACGGCAGGAATTTGATTGTTCTTTCCCAAGTATTCTAGTGCATTAACAATTAATCTTATGTTACTTCTCATTTGTCTCCCTTGAATAAAACCTGTTTGGTCACTGTGAATCAATTGTTGAATAACCAACATTAACCTATTTGCTAGTATTTTAGTAAAGATTTTATAATCTACATTAAGTAATGAGATAGGTCTATAGTTTTTTGGTTGAGTAATATCTTGGTCTTCTTTAGGTATCAAAGATATAAAAGCTGTCTTCCAAGATGGGGGTACCTTACCTTCCGTTTGAATCTTATTAAATAATTCCTTAAGAGGTTCTACCATTTCTAATTGTAGATTTTTATAGTAAGCCGCTGTCAAGCCATCTGTGCCTGGTGCCTTCCCTGCCTTTAACTGCTTAATTACCTGCAGAATTTCCCCCGAGGTTATTGGTTGATTCAATTTTTGCCTCTGCTCTTCTTTAACTATGGGTATTTTTTCTTTGTCCAAGTATCTCTCTATATCTAGGCCGTTAATTTTGTCACCCTTATACAGCTCTGTAAAAAATTCCCGGAAGGCCTTTTGAATCTCACCCTGTTGGAACACTTCCTTCCCTCTATAGAGCAATTTAGTTATGTTTCAAGAATTTTGTTTTTTCCTAATCTGATATGCTAACCATCTGCCAGATTTATTTGCATTACAAAAAGTATTATGTTTTGCGTATAACAGACTAGTGGCTACCTGGTCTGAGATCAACATGTTAAATTGGTCCTTTAATATGGTAATTGCTTCTTTAATCTTTATATCTCCTGGTTTTAAAGTTAACTCTTGCTCTTTCTTCCTGATTTCATCTTCCAGTTCTGTTCATTTTACCCCTTGTTTATGTCTATGTAATCTATTTATATTTATCAAAATTCCTCTCAAATACGCTTTACTTGCATCCCATACAATTTCCATAGGTGTGCCCTTATTCATATAAAAAACAAAGTATTCTGTTAGCAATTTTTTACATTCATTAATGTATTTTTCATATCTGTCACCTCTCCCAACTCCATCCAAACTGGATTGTGATCTGATAAAACTCTAGCTGATATCTTTGTCTTCTTCACCCTGGAAAGCAAGTCATTAGTGATTAATATAAAATCGATCCTAGAAAAGGATTGATGTCTATCAGAGAAAAAGGTAAAGTCATGTTCCTCTGTGTTTCTTTTTCGCCAAATATCTCTCAATTCAAAGTCGTCCTTCATTGCAAAAAAAGGTTTGGATAGCTTAGCTCGCATTTTGGTTTTTGGGCGAGAGGTCTTCTTATCTCTTTTAGTATCTATCACACCGTTCCAATCACCCAGTAGTATACAAGACTTATAGTCCCACTGTACTAATTTAGCATGAAGATTTCTATAGAATCCATCTTGCTGTTGATTAGGAGCATATATTCCCAGTATCAATGTCCTTTTCCCTTCTAATACCAGATCTATTGCAATATATCTTCCGTGGGGATCTGCTTCGATTAATTCAGCTTTCATATCTTTTCTTAAGTATATAACTATACCATTTTTCTTCTCCGTAGCAGAAGCTATAAAGTGTTGACCAAATCTTGTATTAATCAAATATTTTTGATCAGTTGATCTAATATGAGTTTCTTGCAAGCAAATTATATCATTCTTGAACTGTTTAAGATAGTGGAATATTTTCTTTCTCTTTTGTGGAGAATTCAATCCATTGACGTTCCATGTTAGAAGCTTAGTTGTCATCTTTGGTTTCCTGAAGCTTTTTTAGAGCCACCTGGATATCCTGGAGATTAACCTTTGGCCTGGCTCCTCCCACTGCTTCTAAGCTGGTAACTGTAGCATCTTGACTGATGGCAGGTGATTGTTGGGATTGTTGCTTTTTTAATTGTTGATCTATTCATCTGGTAATCACACGGTTTGGTCTTTGTTCCATGGCTCCTTGTGCTTCTAAGAGAGAAAGATGATCCATCCTTGTTGATAATTGTGTAGTTTGCTGTCTATCTTGTCCTTCTTGTTCTCTTTCTCTAGATCCAGATGGTGCGGGATGTCCAGCCTTCAAAATATTATGGTAAAAATCTCGAGCTTTCAATACAGAATTAAGACGATATCTTTGCCCCTCGAAAGTGAGTGCTAGGCCAAATGGTGCGTCCCATCTGAAATGTAGCTGACGATTTCTAAGCTCTTCAACTAAAAAGGCCTAGTCTTTTCTGGATCTTAGCATTTGAGGTGGTATCTCTTTCAGAACAGTCAATTCCTGACCCCCAATTTGAAGCTTGGTTTTATAAGACTCTTGCAATATCATATTCCTCATGTCTCTTGTGGTAAAATATATCACAATGTCCCATGGAAGCTGCTTCTGCTTCACCAGCCAAGAATTAGTGCGGTAAACTTTATCAATTTGCCAATCAAATTTACCCCCTGGTCTTCCCATCAGGCTATCAAAAGCTTCTGAAAGAATCTGTTTCAAGTTTTCCTGCTTGTTTTCACGCAAACCCCTTACTCTTAGTGCAAGTTCCATTTATCTATACTGTATCATAATAATTTCTTTTTCAGCATTTTCAACTTTTTTGTTGCACCACCTCTGTTTTCAAGAGTAAAATGTTTTTATTTTCCATTTTTCATTTTCATACAGTCACATATATACTGTGCATAGCCGGGGCCATACAACATTAAACAATAATCACAGCAATTCCTCTTGTCAACAATACCCCCCAAAATAGAAACCCAATATACCTCTTCCACTCTCCATACACCTCTTTCTTCCGTCCCCCTCCAACTTTCTATCTTCCCTCCATCATTCCCCTCTACCCTACTTCCCCTCCCCCTCTACCACTCCTCTCTCCCAGTTCACTCCCTCCCTCCATTCCTTCTCACCCCCTCCCATCCTCTCTCCCGCCCTCTCTACCCCTCTTTCTTCTATCCCACCCCTTGGTGTATTTCTACTATATGTCAATGTATTCAGCTTGTCCTATTTTTACAGAGAAATTAAAGAGAAACAGTATACATGTGAAATCGCATTACATTGAAATCTAACACATAGTATATATCTCCCCTCCCCCCACCCTCCCCCCTAACACCCCACCTCCCTCCCCCCCCGACTTCCCAGAGCCCGTACACGGTATAGATTTTTAACAAACACAGTCTAAAATATATTGAGACAAAAGAAATAAAAAGAAGTTAATAACATCTCTACATTGAACTCAGCTTCTTCCTGTTACACTAACTTTGAACAGTTTAAATTATTCCTGATTTTAAGCATAGGCTATCTGGAATTCCTTAGTCCCATATTTGTTTTGTATATAGTCAATCCATTTTTTCCAGTCTCGTTTATATCTCTCATTTGAATGATCTTTAAGATATGCCGATATTTTAGCCATCTCGGCTAAGTTTGTAACTTTCAATGTCCATTCTTGAGTTGTAGGCAAGTCTTCCTTCTTCCAGTATTGCGCCACCAACAGTCTTGCCGCCGTTATTAGGTGCAGAACCAAGTTAGTCTCTACCACTGTAAAGTCAGTACATATACCTAGTAAAAATAACTGAGGAGTAAACTTTATCCTTCTTTTAAAGATATTTTGCATAATCCACCATATTTTTATCCAAAATGCCTTAACCTTTTGACAGGTTTTTCCTTTTAACTGCTGGAAGCTTGACTGGACTTTCAACATAGTTTATTTCTTAAACGGATATGGCTTATGTCTTTCTTTTTTCTTTCTTTTTATTTGGACTCTTTGGACAATTAAAATAGAGCCTAATTAATTTACGAGCCTTGAGACAAAGTTTAAAAAACCCATTCATTTATTAGGACTGACATCTTGTCACGGACTTCTGTGGAGCTGAAACTAAATCCCACTTAATGGCATCTGAACTTTACCCCCGTGTCCCCTCCATTTTGCCTGAAGTCATCAATCACATTCTCCAAAAGGATGTTAAGGTAGGGTTCTGGACATGCACATTCACATCCCAGTTACAGAAATATGAGACATTTTACTCTGGCCAAAAGTATGCATGGCGTTTTCCCCCCTTCTGAAGTTGATAGTAGTTATAGAAACGCTTTAGATGTTGACAATGACTTTTATAGAAAACTACATAGAAAAATAATTGATTTGGACTATGCAAATATCTGCATGATGGGAGATTTTAATGGAATTGTTGATCAGAATAAAAATTATAAAACACAAAGAATAACAAAAATAAATAGAAAAACACTTCCAAAATCCTTTTTTAAAATGATGAAGTAGATCTAAAAGATGTTTGGAGAGAAAGAAACCCCACTAAAAAAAAATATACTTTTTATTCAAATAGACATTTATCCTGCTCCAGAATTGATATGATATGGGTTACAACAGAATTGGCCTGTGACATACAGGAAATTAAGATTGAAGCAAGTACTTGGGCAGACCACAATCCATTGATAATGAAATGGAAAGGACAAAGAAAAAGATCTAGATGGAGGTTAAACAACACCATATTAAAAGAGAAAGAATTTACACAGAAAATGGAAAAGGAATTGGACTTCTTTTTAAATAAATTTTATTTTATTTTTAATTTTCAAAACAAACACAACATCCTTCTTTACATGCTGTAGAAAGTGTATCAGTTGGTTACAAAAAGACTTTCGTGCATCTCTTCCACAGTCAACAAACATAATTCATATTAACTCAATTATTTTAACTCAAATATTTATACATGTTACCATCATCATATCTCCATTTTTATTTGACTATAATTGTTTAAACGTCCATCATAAAATATACCAAGATTTAATACATAACCACATACTGGCCTTTCAATTACTATTTCTAAAATCCTCCACTAACACTGAATCCTTATGTCCTAATCTAGCTAAACTTTATTCATATCTGAATAAATTTTCATTCAATCTCCAAGACCTTCTTGCCTGCACTGCCCTTCCCAATTCCATCCAAACTGGGTTATGATCTGAAAGGACCCTAGCTGCAATCTTTGTCCTCTTCACCCTAGAAAGCAAATCATTAGTGATTAGTATAAAATCAATTCTTGAAAGGGATTGATGTCTATCAGAGAAGAAGGTGAAGTCATATTCCTCTGCGTTTCTTTTTCGCCAAATATCTCTCAATTCAAAGTCGTCCTTCATTGCAAAAAAAGGTTTGGATAGCTTAGCTCGCATTTTGGTTTTTGGGCGAGAGGTCTTCTTATCTCTTTTAGTATCTATCACACCGTTCCAATCACCCAGTAGTATACAAGACTTATAGTCCCACTGTACTAATTTAGCATGAAGATTTCTATAGAATCCATCTTGCTGTTGATTAGGAGCATATATTCCCAGTATCAATGTCCTTTTCCCTTCTAATACCAGATCTATTGCAATATATCTTCCGTGGGGATCTGCTTCGATTAATTCAGCTTTCATATCTTTTCTTAAGTATATAACTATACCATTTTTCTTCTCCGTAGCAGAAGCTATAAAGTGTTGACCAAATCTTGTATTAATCAAATATTTTTGATCAGTTGATCTAATATGAGTTTCTTGCAAGCAAATTATATCATTCTT
This sequence comes from Thamnophis sirtalis, assembly GCF_051295495.1. NCBI lineage: Eukaryota > Metazoa > Chordata > Lepidosauria > Squamata > Natricidae > Thamnophis > Thamnophis sirtalis. The sequence goes on from NW_028261388.1 coordinate 61,887,407, forward strand.
GAACTGTTTAAGATAGTGGAATATTTTCTTTCTCTTTTGTGGAGAATTCAATCCGTTGACGTTCCATGTTAGAAGCTTAGTTGTCATCTTTGGTTTCCTGAAGCTTTTTTAGAGCCTCCTGCATGGCCTGTTTAACCTTTGGCCTAGCTCCTCCCACGGCTTCTGAGCTTGTTGCTGTAACTCCTTGATCGATGGCCGGTGATTGTTGAGGTTGTTGCCTTTTAGCTTGTTTTTCCATTCGTCTGGTAATCATACGGCTGGGTCTTTGTTCCATAACACCTTGCCCTTCTGGGGAGGGGAGATGATCCATCTTCTCGGGAAGTTGTGTGTTTTGCTGTCTGTCTTGTCCTTCTTGTGGTCTTTCTCCAGATCCAGAAGGGGCAGGGTGTCCCGCCTTCAAAATATTGTGATAAAAATCTCGGGCTTTCCATACGGAGTTGAGACAATATCTTTGCCTGTCAAATGTAAGTATAATACCAAATAGCGTGTTCCATCTGTACTGTATCTGATGGTTTCTGAGTTCTTCTACTAAAAAAGCATAGTCTCTCCTGGCTCTTAGCATTTGAGGTGGTATTTCTTTCAAAACAGTCAAATCCTGGCCCCCAATTTGGAGCCAATGTTATAAGACTCTTGTAGTATCATGTTTCTGAGCTCTCTTGTAGTGAAATATATAACTATATCTCGGGGGAATTGCTTCTGTTTTGCCACCCAGGAATTAGCGCGATAAATTTTATTGATCTAACAGTCAAAGTTAGACCCCGGTCTTCCCGCCAGACAATCAAAAGCTTCTGAAAAAATCTGTTTCAAGTTCTCCTGTTTATCCTCACGCAACCCCCTTACTCTTAATGCCAGCTCCATCTGCCTGTACTGTATCATAATAATTTCTTTTTCAGCATTTTCCACTTTTTGTTGCACCACCTCAGTTTTGGATGTCAAATTGGTATTAGCTTCATTAAGATCCTCTAGACTATCTTTGATTCCAGAAACCTGTTCTGTCAGTACAGTTACAAGTCCCAACATATCATCTTTCATTTTAGCAACCCTGGTAACAATTTTTTCATACAAGTCAGCCTTAAGTTCTTTTATCTCGTCTTTTATCTCCCCTTTTATTTCCTCTTTGAACTCTTTCAGTTTGTTTTCCACTTTGTTTGTCAGTTTGTTAGTCAGCTTGTTATGAGCTTCTCTCAGGGCGGTGGCTGTGACTTTGTACCAAGTATTGGCGATGTGCTTCTGGAGGCTGAGGAAGACGGCGGTTTCAGATTAGGATGTGGTTTTGATGCCATTCTAAACTTTATCTTCAAGCAATTAGGAAAACTCTACTGGCCCGCTATACAGTTGTGGAATGAGGTACTTTTTTTTTTATAAACTTCATAGGACTTTGCAGAAGGTTTGCAGAAGGTTTCAAAAAATAAGCATTGTAACGAAACAGTTCAGCATATTCACTTCTGTTTTGAATGTCTCTATATTAGCAAAGAGTCTTTTAAAACTTTAAAAGTGAAACTAATTAGTAAAGATCTGTTGGCCGGCTGTGAGGCAAAATTCACTCCCTTTCTTTGAAGTTTTGAAACTCCGTATAATTAGATAAACAATATTACTCAGCAATTCAGCCATTTTAGACGCCTCTTTAAATAGATAAAATAACGGAAGAGGATCTTGTAGGAAAGAAGCTAGATTTAAATAAACAATTAATGCTCTCGCATACGAATTCTGCTCGTTTTGAAATCAAGTAATTCAATCTTTGAACTGAGTGGGAGGGAAGCTTACTTGGGGCTGCAAGGCAGCGGGAGAATTCCAGCACGGAGCAGCACAGAAGCTGCAAAGATCAGAAAGGCATTTGCTTGACAAAACTTCTCTCCTTTCCCTTCTTTTCCCGAAGAGGAAGGTGTCTGTCAGATGTCTGATAGATGATCATCTTAACAGATAACGCCACTGGTAATACGGGAGCAGCTGTGTTTAGCTGCTACCATCAGTAAGTCCCGCCCAGGAAGTCAAAACATAATTCATATTAACTCAATTATTTTAACTCAAATATTTATACATGTTACCATCATCATATCTCCATTTTCATTTGACTATAATTGTTTAAACGTCCTTCATCATAAAATATACCAAGATTTAATACATAACCACATACTGGCCTTTCAATTACTATTTCTAAAATCCTCCACTAACACTGAATCCTTATGTCCTATTCTAGCTAAACATCCATAATCTTTAATAACAAAATCCTCCTTTCCAAATTACTGTTTAGAATTTACATCCAGTTTCCTTATGTTATACCCATATCTATATATACGTTGTTATCCTTATCCCTCCTTTATTTAACTATATCCAGTATCATAACATTTTCCCCCTAATAATCAAAACTTTAACTGTATCTAACTTAGTTCTTTTTTAATTAACCTTTATATATAATCCAAAGGGATTTCTAGTCTTCCTTTCACGGGTACCATTCAATGTTCATATCCAATTATACTCATCATAACATTACACATTGTATACATTAGTAACATTATCAATTATTTATTTAAACTATATCTATTGTCAATAAATTTCACTAAGTTTAACTAGTTTTAAATTATACTCTTCCATCTATCAACTTTCCGGGTTCAAAAGTTTTATTTCTTTTAAAACAAACATTTCATCATTCCTCAATCAGTAAGACATCGAAGTACAATTTTTTGTATGTCAAAATAGTTCTAGTTCACCACCAAATTCTTGTCTAGCCTAATGTGTACCCCTCCCTCCACCCTCCCTCCCAACCCCCCCTCCTCCTTCCCCCCCAACTTCCCAGAACCCATACACGGTATGGATTTTTAACAAACACAGTCTAAAATCTATTGAGAAAAAAGAAATAAAGAAATTAATGACATTCTACATTGACCTTAGCTTCTTCTTGCTGAACTAACTTTAAACAATTTAAATCATTTCTGATCTTAAGCATAGGCTAACTGGAATTTCTTGGTCCCGTATTTATTTTGTATATAGTCAATCCATTTTTTCCAGTCTTGTTTATATCTCTCATTTGAGTGATCTTTAAGGTATGCCGATATTTTAGCCATCTCGGCTAAGTTTGTAACTTTCAATGTCCATTCTTGAGTTGTAGGCAAGTCTTCCTTCTTCCAGTATTGCGCCACCAACAGTCTTGCTGCCGTTATTAGGTGCAGAATCAAGTTAGTCTCTACCACTGTAAAGTCAGTACATATACCTAGTAAAAATAACTGAGGAGTAAACTTTATCCTTCTTTTAAAGATATTTTGCATAATCCACCATATTTTTATCCAAAATGCCTTAACCTTTTGGCAGGTCCACCATATATGAAAATATGTAGCATCGAGAGAGCCACATCTCCAACATTTAGGCTGTAAGTTCGGATACATAGAAGCCAGCTTTTTAGGATCTAAATGCCATCTATAGAACATCTTATAAAATTTTTCTCTCAGGTTTTGAGCTTGTGTAAATTTCACATTTCTTACCCAGATTCTTTGCCATGTATCCAGCATTATTGGTTCTTCAATGTTTTGAGCCCACTTTATCATACAATCTTTAACTAATTCTGTTTCCGAATCCATCTGTATTAATACATTATATATCCTCTTTATATGCATTAAGCTTTGATCTCTTATTTGTTTAAACAGATTATCCTCAACTTGAATAAAACCAATTTTTTGATCTATTTTCCACCTAGCCTGTAGTTGCCCATACTGGAACCATGTTTGAACTACCTTCTCCTCTTTTAATACCTCTAAGGATTTTAATTGTAGTACCCCCCTTTCCAAGATAAGAAGCTGTCTGTAGGTAATTCTATCCTGTTTTTGTGCTATATTCATATTTTCAATTGCGTGTCTAGGAATTGCCCACATGGGTATCTTGTCATTTAATTTATATTGGTATTTTTTCCAGACCCGCAGTAAAGCATTTCTTAAAATATGACTTTTAAAATTCTTATCCAATTTTTTGTTGAATAACAGGTAAGCATGCCAACCATATACCAGGTTGTGTCCCTCGATATTCAGTATTCTATCATTAGTTAAATGAGTCCAATCACTAATTACAAATAGTGCCACTGCATCATAATATAGTTTTAAGTTAGGTAGTTTCAAGCCTCCTCTCTCACGTACATCTTGCATTATTTTCATCTTTACCCTCGGCTTCTTTCCTGCCCATACAAATTTGTTGATACCCTTCTGCCATTCTAAAAGATTCGCATCTTTTTTAAGTATAGGTAACATTTGGAAGAGAAATAAAATTTTTGGTAAGATGTTCATTTTCACTGCTGCTATCCTACCCAACATAGATAAGTGCAATTTCTCCCATTTTTTCATCTCTGTCTGTATACTATGCCAAAGTGATTCATAATTATGCTTATATAGTTTCCCATTTGAAGTTAAGATGTTAACTCCAAGATATTTGACTTTTTTAACTACCTCACATCCTAGCATCACTCCTAGTTCTTCCTTTTGTTTAGTATTCATATTCATAGCTAATATTTTTGTTTTTCCTAAATTTATTTTAAAACCAGACACTTGACCATATTGATTAATCGTATTCATTAAAACCATACTGGATTCCTGCAGTTGTTCCAATATTATGACCAAATCATCCGCAAAAGCGTGCACTCTATATTCTTGCTGCCTAATCTTGATCCCTTTTAGACCATCCAAGCCCCGTATTTTATTCAACAATACTTCCAAAGTTATAATAAACAATAATGGGGACAAAGGACAGCCCTGTCTTGTACCTTTTCCAATTTGAGTCTGTTAAACTTCCATTGACTATGATTTGTGCTGTTTGCTGTTGGTATATTGCTTTAATTGACTGTAAAAAATTATCTCCTATCTGCATTTTTTGCAATATCTTCAAAAGAAATTGCCAATTAACTCGATCAAAGGCCTTCTCAGCATCCAAGAATATAAACGCAGCAGGGATCTGGTTGTTCTTTCCCAAATATTCTAATGCATTAATAATTAATCTGACATTACTTTTCATCTGTCTCCCCTGTATAAAACCTGTTTGGTCCGTGTGTATCAATTGTTGAATAACCAACATTAACCTATTTGCTAATATTTTAGTAAAAATTTTATAATCAACATTAAGTAATGAGATAGGTCTATAATTTTTTGGTTGGGTAGTATCTTGATCTTCTTTGGGTATCAAAGATATAAACGCTGTTTTCCAAGATGGAGGCACTTTACCTTCTGTTTGAATCATATTAAATAATTCTCTAAGAGGTTCTACCATTTCTAACTGTAAATGTTTATAGTAAACTGCTGTCAAACCGTCTGTACCTGGTGCTTTCCCTAACTTTAATTGCTTAATTACCTGCAAGATTTCCCCCGAGTTTATTGGTTGATTCAATTTTTGCCTGTGCTCTTCTCTAACTGAAGGTATTTCTCTTTATCTAAATATTTGTCTATATCTATACCATTAATTTTATCCCCTTTATACAATTCCCAAAATGCCTTTTGAATCTCTTCCTGCTGAAACACCTCCTTCCCTCTGTAAATCAGTTTAGATATATTTCGAGTTTTCCTTTTTTTTCCTAATCTGATAAGCTAACCATCTGCCAGGTTTGTTTGCATTACAAAAGGTATTGTGTTTTGCATATAATAAATTAGTGACTACCTGGTCAGAGATCAATATGTCAAATTGAGATTTTAATATGGTGATAGCTTCCTTAACCTTTGTATCGCCTGGATTCATTGTTAACTCCAACTCTTTTCTCTTAATTTCCTCTTCTAATTCTGTTCCTTTTAACCCTTGTTTATATCTATGTGTTTTATTTATATTCATCAGCACTCCTCTCATATACGCTTTGCTTGAATCCCATACGAATTCCATAGATGTACCCTTATTCATATTCAAAATGAAATATTCAGATAACAATTTTTTACAATCATTAATATACTTTTCATATCTAAATAAGTTTTTATTCAATCTCCAAGACCTTCTTGCCTGCACTACCCTTCCCAACTCCATCCAAACTGGGTTATGGTCCGAAAGGACCCTAGCCACAATCTTTGTCTTCTTGACCCTAGAAAGCAAATCATTAGTGATTAGTATAAAATCAATCCTTGAAAGGGATTAATGTCTATCAGAGAAGAAAGTGAAATCATATTCCTCTGCATTTCTTTCTCGCCAAATATCTCTCAATTCAAAGTCGTCCATCATGTCAAAAAAAGGTTTGGGTAGCTTTGCTTGCATCTTAGTATTTGGGCGAGAAGTTTTCTTATCTCTCTTAGTGTCTATCACACCATTCCAATCACCCAATAGTATACAGGACCTATAGTCCCACTGTACTAATTTGGCATGAAGATTTCTATAGAATCCATCTTGCTTTTGATTAGGAGCATAAGTTCCCAAAAGTAGTGTCTTTTTCCCTTCTAGGATTAGGTCTAAAGCGATATATCTTCCGAAGGGATCTGCTTCAATTAATTCAGCTTTCATGTCTTTTCTTAAGTATACAACTATACCATTCTTCTTTTCCATAGCAGAAGCTACAAAATGTTGACCAAGTTTTGAGTTAATCAGATATTTTTGATCAGTTGATTTGATATGAGTTTCTTGCAAACAAATTATATCATTCTTAAACTGTTTAAGATAGTGAAGTATTTTCTTTCTCTTCTGTGGGGAATTCAATCCATTGACGTTCCATGTTAAAATCTTAGTTGTCATCTTTGGTTGGCTGAAGCATTTTTAGAGCTTCCTGCATGGCCTGTTTAACCTTAGGCCTAGCTCCTCCCACTGCTTCCAGACTTGTTATTGTAGCTCCTTGATCGATGGCCGGTGATTGTTGATGTTGTTGCTTTTTAGCTTGTTTCTCAATCCGTCTAGTAATCATACGGCTAGGTCTTTGTTCCATAACACCTTGCGCTTCTAGAAGAGAGTGATGCTCCATCTTATCTGATAGTTGTGTAGTTTGCTGTCTGTCCTGTCCTTCTTGTGGTCTTTCTCCAGGTCCAGATGATGCAGGATATCCAGCCTTCAAAATATTATGATAAAAATCTCTGGCTTTCCATACTGAGTTGAGGCGATATCTTTGCCTATCAAATGTAAATATAATGCCAAATGGTGCGTCCCATCTATACTGTATCTGACAGTTTCTCAGTTCTTCGACTAAAAAAGCGTAGTCTCTCCTGGCTCTTAACATTTGAGGTGGTATCTCTTTCAAAACAATCAGGTCTTGACCGCCAATTTGGAGCTTAGTGTTATAAGACTCTTGTAGTACCATATTTCTGAGCTCTCTTGTAGTGAAGTATATAACGATGTCTCAAGGAAGCTGTTTCTGCTTTGCCACCCAAGAGTTAACGCAATAAACTTTGTCGATCTGCCAGTGGAGGTTAGTCCCTGGTCTTCCCACCAGGCGGTCAAAGGCTTCTGATAGGATCTGTTTCAGGTTCTCCTGTTTCTCCTCACGCAGCCCCCTTACTCTTAATGCCAGCTCCATTTGTCTATACTGTATCATAATAATTTCTTTTTCAGCATTTTCCACTTTTTGTTCCACCGCCTCTGTTTTCAATGTCAAGTTGGTATTAGCCTCATTAAGATCCTCTAGACTATCTTCAATTCTGGAAACATGTTCTGTCAATACAGTTACAGGTCCCAGCATTTCATCTTTAATTTTAACAACCCTGGCATCGATTTTCTCATACAACTCCTGTTTAAGTCCTTTTATTTCCCTTTTTATTTCCCCTTTTATTTCTTTTATTTCCTCTTTTCCCTCCTGTTTTATCTCCTGTTTTATCTCCTCTTTAAGATCTCTAAGTTTATCTTCCATTTTAATTGTCTGTGCGTTAAGAGGCACACTTAATTCACTCAAGAAGAATTCTTTCATTAACAAATCTCCAGCAGGGGGCGTAGGGAGCGGAGGCTGCAACCTTGTGCCAGGCACTGGGGATGTGCCCCTGGTAATAGAGGGCGACGGTTTCAAATTAGAATTTGGTTTTGAGGCCATTCCAAATTTTATCTTCCAGCAATTAATAAAACTCTGCTGCCTGACTGTGCGGCTATAAGTAAAGACGCTGAATTTCTCCCTTTACTTTGAAATTTGAGGCTTGGCAAAACTTTCAGAAAATAAGCATTGTAACAAGACAGTTCAGCAGATTCATCACCATTTAAATTCCAGATAAGCAAGATTAATGAGAGAAAGGAAGTCTTGTGAAAATGAAACTAATTAAAAGGTTTCTGCTGGCCGATTGTGAAACAGGTGATAAGAAGGATAAGAAACCTGTTAAGACGTCAGATGGATGATCATCTAAACAGATACGTGACTAGGAATTCAGGGGCAGCTAATTTTAAGCTGCCACCATCAGCAAGCTCCTCCCAGGAAGTCCAACTTTCCAATAGCAAAACGTCTCATATCTTCTGCCATTTGTGGTGTCAGTCCTCTAATCATCTCCTTGATCAACTTTGTATGGACTCCTCTTAGCAACTCCTTTCTTATAAGATCTCTCATGTAATCTTGATGCCCTTCTTCTGTTTCCTTAGTCAGCTTATCTTTGATTGTCAGTAGTATTATCAATGATATTGCTAATAAAATGTCTCTCTTTAAATCCATAAATTCTTTTGTTTCTTCTTCTTCTGTATCTTGCCATCTGGAATAAATTTCCCCTCCATTTAATTCCTCTTTCAGTATTCCACTCTTTCCATTTTCAGAGACAAACCAATCACCATAAATATCAACACATTTAATTACTTTATATTCATTTTCCACTTCAATTTTTTGGGTTTTAACCACCACGTTTTCCATTTGATAAACATCCTCAACTTCTTCATCATATTTTGCTGTTAGATGCTCTACGTCTTCCAGCTTCTTCTCTATCCTCTCATATGTATTTGATAATTTCTGTATTTCTGAGAAGATCTTTTGCAAGCTTAAGGTTTCTTTCTGTTGTTGACATTGTGCAATTATCTCCAGCTAACAGCTGCTCTAGCTTGGAAGGTTAATAAGATTAAGCATAAATTCACAATAATGTTTTGTTTTCACTTTTCTCTGGTTAAAGATATACTTCAAAGGGACATTTGTATGCTTTCCTTCTTATCACTCTCTATAACCAAGCAGTGAGACCTTGTAGTGTCAAGCCAAAATAATCAGTGAGAAAAACAAGAGTGTTTCGTTTCCAATACATAAACCTTCCAGCCTCCGAGTAGCAGTGTTATTGTTTTCTTGTTTCTTTTTGTATCTTTTTTGTATTACAAGTTAAAAAGAGTCCAATTTTTGAATGAGTTAGGAGAACACCAACAGTAATGAAAGAGGAAAATTTTAGTCCATAGGTTACAGAGAATAATAAAAGAAAAAAAGTAGAAGAAAACTTAATCCATTTGTTTTAAAAGACTTCCATACATTCCATCTATGAAGATAGCAAAAAGTAAGATAACCCACTGTCCAAAACCATTCCAAATTTAATTCTGCCGCTTAATTCTTCTGTTCTCCAATTTAAATTAATTTTAAGTTTTTATAGGCAGTCTCTTTTTAAAATGGTAAAAGTTCCTCACCAGCTGGAAACACTTTCTCTTTCCATATCCTTCCATTTTGGAACTGCCCCGACTTCATCAGCCTTGGCTGGATTTTTTTGTTGCCGGCTTGAAGAACCTATCTTGCATCGATCAGGGACTTTGTGATGTCCCTGAGGTCAGCAAGATGTATTCTTCCTGTTCACCATCTCTGTGGGACGGTTTAGGTCCAATTGGACCACCCAGTGGCAAAAAAATCAGCTGCGGTCTCGGAGCATTGAGACCGCACATCCGTATAGTCGCAATGTTGGCGCCTCTCAATCAGGAATTGGCCTTCTTTTTTAAAGTCAACAGAAAGGAAGATACTTCAATGCAGAACCTCTGGGATACAATGAAGGCTTATGTCAGAGGTTTGATAATAGACTATACAAGGAAGAGAAACATAAAAAAGAGATAAATGTTTAAAGAGCTAGACAATGATTATAAGGGTCTTGAAAAAGAATTACAGAAAGCCCCACAAAAAAAGGATATTAAAGCAAAAATGGACATGATTAAGCACAGAATGGGGTTAATGGCAAAAGAAGGAACTAGCTTAAAAAATTAGGGGCACAAAACAGAACTATTTTGAAAATGCAAACAAACCAGGCAGATAGTTGGTGTATAAATTGAGAAAGGAGAGAGAATCTAAGAAAATACTACAATTAATAGATGACCAAGGTCAAATCTGCTATGAAAATGAAGAGAAGAAGAAAATTATACAAGAGTATTATGGTAAACTATATGAACAAGAGAATATAGAAGAGGCAGGAGTAAGAAACTGTAACAATGTTAGACGATAAAATAACTATGATGGAGCTAACGGAAGCACTCAAAAAACACAAGAATAGAAAGGGTCCTGGGCCAGATGGATTACCAGTTGAATTTTATAAGACTTTGCAGGAATCTTTGTCGCTTCCACTGCTAGAGGTCATGAATGAGGTGATGTTAGAGAGGAAGATACCTAAATCCTGAAACATATATAACACTTTTACCAAAAGAGGAGGATGATCTACTACAAATTAAGAACTATAGACCTATTTCTTTGCTAAACTCAGATTACAAATTGTTTGCTTCAATACTGGCAGAATGTCTTAAAAATACTTAAACAGTTTTATTCATCCTGATCAAAATGGATTTCTACCAAAGAGACAAATTAAAGACAATATGAGAATAATTCTAGACACTTTGGAATACTATGAGGCACAGCACGAAAAGCAAATGGCTCTGATGTTCTTAGATGCACAGCAAGCATTCAACAATGTGTATTGGCATTTTATGCTGTTGCAACTGGAACAAATGGGTTTTGCCAAGAACTTTACCCAAACTATACAAACTATATACCACAAGCAATCAGCAGAGATAATGCTAAATGGAGAGCTGACAGATCCTATTGAAATAAAGAAAGGGACGAGACAAGGTTGTCCATTATCAACCCTACTTTTTGTCTTAACATTAGAAGTCTTAAACAGAAATATTAGAGAGAAAAGGAAATAAAAGGAATGAAAATTAAAAAGGAAGAATATAAATTACAAGCATTTGCAGATGACTTGGTTTTCATTCTAGAAGATCCATTGGAAACACCTCCCAAACTAATAGAAAAAATAGAGAAATATGGGAAAATAGCTGGATTGAAAATAAACAAAGATAAAATGAAGATCTTGACAAAGAATATATCAACAAGACTAAAGGAAGAATTAGTGGAAATCTTGGAGATGCAAGTCACAAACAAGGTTAAATACTTGTGAATATATTTAACAGCAAGATGTAGCGCACTTAAAGAGAACAACTATTATAAACTTAAACAAGAAATCGCGAATGATTTGAAGAAATGGGAAAATTTACAACTATCAATGATAGGGAGAATATCTACAATCAAAATGAACATTTTACCAGAATCCTATATTTGTTCCAGATAATACCAATCAGATTAGGGAAAGAATACTTTGATGATTTAAACAAAATAGTGTTGAAGTACATTTGGCAGGGGGAAAAAGCAAGAATAAAATTAAAATCGCTACAAGATGCCAGAACAAGAGGAGGAATGGGCTTGCCCAATTGGGAACAGGCAGCAAGTTTGATGTGGCTTAAAGAATGGCTAACACTAGGGAATTCTAGACTATTGACTGTAGAAGGTCATGACTTATTTTTGGGTCGGCATGCTTTTTTATGGTATAAGGGAAATAAAACACAGAGGTATTTCAGAAGACATTACTTAAGGAGGCATTGCTATTAAATTGGGAAAATTTCAAAAAGCAATATTATTTAAAAATTCCAGTCTGGCTATCAACTATTGAAGCCTTTTCATACAGAATAATATACAAAAAGAAACAAACAGTTAGATATGGTGAAATATTGAATGCAGAGGGTGAACTTAAATCTAAGCAAGAGTTGCAACAAGAAGGAATAAGGATGAATTGGTTTTCATATGTGCAAATACAATCTAGATATGCCAAAGATCGTAAAGAGGAAGGTTTTTATGACAAAATGACTGAATTAGATAAAATTTTAACCGGTACTGATGAAAAAGTAATTAAAAAATTATATGGACATTTACTAGACATTAAGCTAGAAGAACAACAAGTTAAAGAATCTATGATAGCATGGGGGAAAAACTTTAGGCACAGGATTGAATTAGAAAAGTGGCAGAAAAACTCGTGCTCCCCAGCCTGCTCCTTACCCAGCAGTGGCTCTCCCTCTGCTTGAGGAGAGGATGAGGTGGGATGCACTGCAGTCTCTAGGGAGCCCCGAGTCTGTGGCTGAAGGGCCTTCCGCTGCTGGGCACAGAGCAGGCTGTGGAGCACAAGAATAGCAAGACAGCAGTGGGAGAATGAACTTCTTGTGTGCCTGCTGCCTCCTGCATGCACACCATGATGGGGTGGGCCACACCTATGTACATGTGCGTCTGCTGCCTCCTGCGCTCATTCACACACACCGGGATACCATGGGCCAGGCTGAAGTGATGTGGGCTGGCCCCTTACAATTTCCAGGAGGGCCACATGGGCTGGATCCAACCATGTCATGGGCCGATTCGGCTCTCGGGCCTTGAGTTTGACACCTCTGACATAGAGAATCATAGTACCCACATCAGAATCTAATCACAAGCTCTTGGACCAGGAATACTATGATTAAAAGCAGAGTAGCCCCATCCAGGTACTTTTGAAGTGTGAGATTTTACTACTGAAGAAGCTTTGAAGGACTTTAGAAATATTTTTATACATCTTCTTGGAAAGAGTTTTTCAATTCTTTTGTTTTGAGCTTAATATTCTTGTACAAAGCACAGGCAAATGAGAGACAGAATGTGATAACTTTTGTTGCCACTACTGCAGCTGTTACTGCTACTACTCCCCCCCTTCTCCTCCTCCCTTTCAAAAATCAATCAAGATTCTGAATTGGTTAGGTTATTATTTGCTGAAAGGTATCTGAGTCTCCATTCATTACTTATCTGCCATCAGCACATAAGGCTGGATGTTCCTAGTAAATATACAAAGATCACTGTTGTTCTGCCCCAGCAGGATATAGCTAGTGTAGGAATTAAGAGCTGTCTCCTTTAAGAAACTACCTCCTGGGAAATGTAGGTAGAGACTGCCTTATGAGAAATCTACTTCCATGACAAGTGATCACATATGTGTTTCTGATTGGCCACTGGGGCATTATGCCTGTGTGCAGAGATAATAGCCGGTCATTTTGAATTCCAACTTGACAGGGAGGCAACATGTGTTCCTCCCCCTCTCTCAAGAATGGGAGTAAAATCATCTTTTTACACCTTGTGATGTGACAGATTATGGAAATTTAGAAGTAGCTTAACACTGAATTGTAAGTTTTGCTATTAAGAATGCCTGATAATAAACTTGATCTGAATTAGATTCCTAAGCGTGGAGTTAACTGCATGCCCAGCAAGCTTACAACCTTTGAGGCAGAACAACTGCAGTGCCATTCTCACAAATTACTTTCCTCATACAGAACTGAATCAGCATGTATTTCACGATTGTTATGTTTAGAGAATTACTACTGGAAAATAGGTTGAGTTTACAGAAATAGGAATTGGGGGGAAAACTCTTCCAGTCTTCCCCAGTGCAGGGTGTCTTACATTATGCAGGTATTTATCATACAAAACTAAAAAAACTGGACGGTGGTTTCCTGGATACAGTATGCACAGAAAATAGTTGAAGCTAATTGGTTAGCTCCTTCCCCAAGCCACAAAAGAAATTGTTTTCTAACTCTTCTTTGCATAAGATAGCAGTTCCCATGTAGTATTTAGGGTCCCGAGGCTGAAGATGAAAGAATGTAATCCACCCACGGATAGCTGAACCAACAAAAGTTTATTGAACAAAGCATTCCATAGATAGCAAAATCAACAGCAGAATCAACAGCAAAATTATTAATCATGAAACATCATTCTTATAGTGTTTGCAGCTTCTTAGCTCTACCTACTTTACGTGTTATATCATTACTGGTTAACAAGTCTCCAAGGGACAATAATTGGTTAGTCATTACATCATTGGTGTTCATGAGAATATGCATGTTGTTGCAGGTGAATGAATCAAGTGTTATCATTCAAATGAGTAAAATGTTGCAGGTTTACTTTGTATCACCCCATGTCCTTGTTCACGCCTGGGAAACACACAGCAAAGAATAGCTGACAGGAAAATATTTTCTGCAGATTGCTGCAGTTTGTTCTTACACGTGTGTTCTGACCCCCCTCCTCCGTCCATGAACGAAAGCCGAAACCAACGTAAATAAGAAGGTTTCTTTTAATCAGTCAAGACTCTTGTTGGCTGCAAGCCACATAAACAAAAAGATAAGCACTCTGGCAGCAAGTCCTACAAAACTGGGCAGCAATGCAAACAAACTCTGGCAGCAATCCAACCTGCCAAGTTTGTTTCTTGTTAGTCCTTAATGTGAACGTTGACTTCTGCAAAAGGGTGTGGCACAAGCAGTCTCTTTTATAATCAGGAGAGGATCTTAATGAGCATCATCTGAGCGTAATCACCTCTTGTAATTAGGCCATTGTTCTTGATGCCGAGTAGCCCTTCGATGGCGCGCATCCCGGAACAACTTACAGGTCTGGATCACTCACTCTTGTCTCCTCCCCACTGATCCAAGGCTCAGACGCCACCTGGTGGCCAACCAGTCTCTCCTCGCCCTGCTCGGAGTTGGAACCCTGTCCAGGGCCCTCCACCTCCTCCAGGGCCGACTCATAAGACTCCTCACTGTCAGAGTCTGGTGGCAGTTCCAATGGCTCCTGCTGGGCCACAACATACATGTAACCTCAGTTCTAAGGACCATTCAGATGATTCACTGTAAAAACGCTACATTCCCAACCTTTGCAGCCACATGAGTGGTCGCTGGAGTGGGTGTGTGCAGCTCCCCTCACACAAGAGAAAAAAGACTTTGGGGCACAGTTTGGCACTCCTTCATGGCAAAAGCTTTTGCAAGGGGTTGGAAGGCCTGAAGCAGCCCAAGATTGCTCCCCCGAAGCCTTTTGTCCATTTGCAAAAGCCTTTGGCATGGAGAAGCTTTTGAGGGCATGGTCTTGTGCTCCTTTAGACTCACACAGGCTTCTGACTCTCCAAAAGCAGATCGCATAGCCTGCGCAGGCAGCCTCAGTGAGTCAGCGAACCTGAGCAGGGTGCGTGGTTCCCACTCAGCCTCTGTTCTCACCATTCCACTTTTGGAGCATTGGGAGCAGGTGGCTTGGTGCTCCAGCTGGGGGTGGGGTGGGGTGGAGAAGGAAACTGGGCTGCACAAGCAGCAGGCTAATGCACATGCATGTGCAGCTCCATTCACGCAAGAAAGAAGCCTTTGTGGCGCCACTTCAGTGGTGGGTTTCAAAAATTGTTGGAACCTACTCTGTGGGTGTGGCCTCCTTTGTGGGAGTGGCTTGCCACCCATGTGACCGGATGGGAGTGGCTTGCTGCCCATGTGACCGGATATGAAATTATGAATTAGTACTTAGGTCGGTCCAAGTAGCTATTCAGAAACTCTGGCATTGAAGCATGCAAGTCTTAAAGCTGTCAAGTTACAAGATCCTTGCACTCCTAACCCTTTAGGGAAAAAAACCCAGGGGTCTTCAAACCTGACAGCTTTAAGACTTGTGGACTTCAACTCCCAGAATTCCTCCTCCAGTCATGTTGCAGCAACATCATCTGCATGGATCTGCTCCATCTTCTGTTTTTTCACAGGGGGCAGGGCTGCCGCTGAAGATGCCAATGACACTTGTCAGAACCACCTTAAATTACCTCACACACAGCACTGGCATGCATAAGAATATGATGTAAACTTGTTTTTTAAAAGGCATCTTTGGCTTGCGTTAAAACAACTTCAACACACGCAATGTTCTGATTGCACCACAAACGCAGTAGTCATCCTTACCTTTCACAGAGGCACTAAGTTTTATAAATATGAGCATGATAGTATAGAATAATCATATCCAAGGACCCTTTCTCTTATCCCCAGTCATGTTTTTTTTTGCTTTTTTCTTTTAAGAAAAAAGCATTTTTCATTATTAGGCCCCATTGTCTTTAAAGAAGCCAACAGCTGCCCTGAGTCAAATGAAAAACAGAGTAGAAAAACGGGGCCTAACAAGGGAAATGAAAATAATGAGACAAAAGTAGAGAAAGGGCTTTTCTAAATATTACTACCAACTAAGATGAATAGTACGTCAGGTGCAATCATTTTCCTAGGGAGGACGGGGAGATGTTGCTGCCACGGGCGGGGGTGCTGGTGGGAGCTTTGGCGGCTTCACCTCAGCTGCAGCGTCGGGCGGCAAATCCAGCAGTGCTGTTGGAGGAGGAGGAGGAGGAGGCGGCAGCAGATATTCTGGTGGCAATGGGGGCTTTGGGGCTTCACCTCAGCCGCTGCGCCAGGTGCAAGCGGCTAGGACTGGCCGCCCACAAAGAACCTCCCTGGGCTTGCTTTGCTGAAAATGGGGCAACTGGTGCTGGCCAGTTCTAGCTGCATCTTAGAGGGGGCATTCCTGGAAGTTAATTACTTCCGGGTTCACCGACCAATCGATCCGCAAAGACCGGTAGGAACCCACCCCTGCGCCACTTGCATGAGGAGCTGCACATACCACCCCGCCTCTTACTCGGCCTGGTTCAAAATAGGCTATGGCCCGGTAGTGGGCCATGGCCTGAAGGTTGGGGACCTCTGACCTAAGACAATTGTATGTATATTTTCCTTTTTAAACGATTATATAGCCAGGGAACTTGCCTCTTCCTTACAATTTCCTGTTGGACTAAAGTGACTTTGTCTCTGAGTACTACCTTTGTAAATTCATCTTGTATTATATGTAGATTTCATCTAAATGCATCCCTTTTTCTTTTTTATTATTCACTTCTATTCTTCCCAAGAAGGTAGAAGTCCATAAAGGGAATTGGAATTACTCTGGGATCCAATTTATCACTTGTTTCAAGTAATCGTGCTTGCCTCATCAGTTTGGACGGCATGAATAAAAAGTGATTAGACATGCCAAGTCATTGCTGGGGAATACACTACTAGCACATTTTTCTGAGTAGCATAAGTGCTGATTTTCACACACACAAAAAGTTAAATCTACTTAGGAGAGGAAGAGGTGAGTTGTGCTGAATCCAGAAAGGGAATGTTCTGGCGGTGTATTACTTCTTATTATTTGTTACCATTTGTCTAGTCAACAAACTCATACACAAATTACAAAGCAGTAAGACATTAGCAGCACCTATCCTAATTCGCCCATCCAGCAGAAAGAATACTAAGAACCTGAAAAACTGTCATTATAATGCTATCTAGCCTGCCAGAGCACATTCAAGAGGTTAAAAAGATGCTTTTCTAACACAAGTAATTATATGGGTATTGAAAGTGCTTGTCAGTATAAATGTGATTGATTGCTTTTACCAGGAAGCTCCCCAAGTCAAGATCTGGGGCATGGGAAGGAAAGGAAAAGCACACTCCAAAGGTGCCAGGGCACAATGCTGTAGAGATGGGAATAAGGAGAGAGAGAAACAAAATGCTACCTAAGTACACCTTATAACATTATGGCAATTTAATCACATGGAGTTGAATGCATTCAAAGCCACTTGGAAGTACTGCTGGTCCAGAATGTGGTAGTGAAGGCAACAGGCATGCCACAGTATGCCTATCTGACACCATAGATTATGAGCTGTGCTGATTGCCCGTTGGCTTCTGGATACAATTCAAAATCTAGCTGCTTCTGCATTGTGTGAGTCAGTTGTGTGGCTTTTGTGTTATTTTTGTGTAAAATAGTTGGTTTTTGAGCTGTGACTGTGAGGTTCCTGCTTGTTGCAGGGGCCATTTTGTGTGCTTTTGCATTATGTGTGTCAGTTGTGTGGCTTTTGTGTTGTTTGTGTGTGAAGTTTAAAAGTTGGTTTTTGGTTTCACCCGATCACATGACCATGACCACCAAGCCACGCCCATCCAGTCATATGACCACCAAGCCACGCCCACCAAGCCACATCCATAGAACCGGTAGGGAAAATTTTTAGATTTCCCCACTGGTCAAGATCCATCTGGATCTTGAGCCTATCATCTAGGGCAGTGTTTCCCAACATGCGGCCCATGCACCACAGGGGGGCAATTTGATTTTTAATGGGGGCAATTCAAAAATGAACTATTAACTGAATTTTTGAAAGCCCACTAATTGTTCTTATATATTTGTAATTAGTAATTTAATAAATTTATATGCCGCCCAATCCCGTAGGACTCCGGGCGGCTTACAGAGACAAGATAAAAGTTAAAAAGTTAAAAATAAAACAGAGAAACAAATTTAAAAACAACACACCATGCATTCCGTCTAGGTGGGGCTGGACCTTGTTCGTGAAGTTAACAGCCCCAGGCCTGCTGGAATAGCCAGGTTTTAGTGGCTCTTCTGAAGGCCGAGAGAGTGGGAAGGGTCCGGATCTCTACGGGTAGATCGTTCCACAGGGCCGGAGCAGCTACAGAAAAGGCCCTCCCCTGAGGGGCCGGCAGCCGGCATTGTCTGGTTGACGGTACCCGGAGAAGGCCCAACCTGTGAGATCTTATCGGTCGTTGGGAGGTATGTGGCAGGAGGCGGTCTCTCAGATATCCAGGTCCCAAGCCATGTAGGGCTTTAAAAGTAATGACTAGCACCTTGAAGCGTGTTCGGATACCAATAGGAAGCCAGTGCAGCTCGTGGAGGATGGGTGTAACATGGGTGTATCTAGGTACACCCGATATCTCTCACGCGGCTGCATTTTGGACCAACTGTAGTCTCTGAACACTTTTCAAGGGTAGCCCCATGTAGAGTACATTACAGTAATCGAGCCTTGAGGTGACGAGGGCATGAGTGACCATTTGAAGTGACTCCCGGTCCAGATAGGGCCGCAACTGCTGCACCAGGCGAACCTGGGCAAAAGCCCCCCTGGTCACAGCCGACAGATGGTGTTCTAACGTCAGCTGCGAATCAGCTGGACACCCAAGTTGCGGACCCTCTCTGAGGGGTGTAAGATTTCACCCCACAGGCTAAGGAAGATGGAATGTCTGGACTATCCTTGGGAGGCAACATCAATAGCCACTCGGTCTTGTCTGGATTGAGTGCAAGCTTGTTCGCTCCCATCCAGACCCTGACAGCCTCCAGGCACTGGCACATCACTTCCACCGCTTTGCTGAGTTGGCACGGGGCGGACAGATACAATTGGGTATCGTCCGCATATTGATGATATTTAATCCCGTGCAGGCGTATGATCTCACACATCATTTGTGTTCATATTTGTTTCATTCAAATAGCTGTGTTTCCTTTGCCTATTGTTGTCTTTGTTAAAGTGCATTCCCTGGTCTGAAAAGAATATCTCAGCTGGGGGGGGGGGAGGCGGGAGCAACTGCCAGTCAATCAGATATGTTCCCACTAAGGATCATGGGATCATGGCAGAATCTCTATCTCGTTTTCCTGTGGGCTTTGCTGCTGGGTGGTTGCAGGGAGAACTGCTCTGTGGGGAGACAGAGCGGATGGCTGTTGGGGGCAGTCCAACAGTGAGGATACAGAACCAGGACCCAAGTTTAAGTACGAAATTGTTAGATTCACAGTTATTTTTAGTCTGTGTTTTCCCAGGCTGTATTTTACAAGACTTTTCCTCTCAGATCAATCTGGGGCTGGACCTCGCATGCATAGGCCTTGCCAGGCTTGTGTGATTCACCTCCACCTACTGAACTACTAAAGCATTTCCCCATTAAGCTGCAGGTTCAAATCGAGTGGACAAGTAGGGGGGAGTCATAGGTTACAATCCCCCTTTCGTTCATAACAATCTTATTATTTATAAATTAAGCTAAGAATGTTTCTTAAATTTCTCTTTCTGCCCCATTTTCTTTTAATATCACCGAATGACTTGAGAATGAGCAGACTAAATTGTAACCTAATATAAAATCTCTCTGCAGCAGGCATCAAGCACAAGGATCTCACTAACTTAAGTAGACTAAAGCTACAATCCTACATTTTCCCAGGAGTAATCCCCATTGAAGACAATAGTACTTACTTCTGAGTAAACATGTATAGGATTGCGTTGTATGATCTTGAGGTGAGTTCAAATTGTACATATTTTGAATTTGTTAGATATCTTTATTTTAATATGTACAGTAATTAATATGATCAAAGTATTACAGAAAAAGTTTTCATTAAAATTATTTTACATTTATGCATTTCAGTTCTCTATTATATGTTTTGAAACTTTATTTGCTGTTTTTTCATATCCCTTCATACTATTATTTTTTAAAGTTCTTCAGTACTTCTGTCTTTTGTTCTTTTATTTTTCTTTCATGGATGCCATGTTCTTTGGAATCTTGTTTAAACCAAGTTAATGGCCTTTTAGGCTTCCTCTGTGTGAGTAGGATTTCACTTTTTGAATAGTAAGAATTATATGTCTACTTTTCTGCAAGTCATCCACTTTCTGAAATTGCTTCGTAGGAAAGGAGAAGAGTTATTGAGGTTTCAGTACCAATATTCACATATAATCTGTAGCCAGATCTTTGCCTGGCAGTGTACAAGCTAAGTTTCTCATTTTTTCATTGCAAATTGATACTGAAATACATAGAGGAAGTTTGTGGCATGCAGACAAAGGATGGACATGTTGATGCCAGCTCTTAAATGCTGGTGCCAGTTAAGCTGTTAAAGGATACAAAGCAGAGACAATAAATAAGGTGTCACCACACTCCTACTCATGTTGGCAGAATCACTGCAATAAGACATCTTTCTTGAAGCTTCATATAGCTCTGCTTCCATCAGCTTGATCAATTCTCAGGGAAGAACAGAGTTCAATCAAGTACTGAAAGTCCACTTTTCTCTATGGGCATAATTCTTTTAACATTAAATGCATCTCTCTCTGGTTTTGCTCTATTAATTTAATTAAGCTGTTTTTTTTTTTCTATTCTGGAAAATGATTAGAAAAAAGGGTTGCCTCTGAGTGATGAGCTCCTCTGGGCAAGTAATTCTGCTTAATTATTTCATATCAGGTTGCTGCTAATATGACCCTTTCAAAAGCAGGATTGTTGTTAATTGGGCTTCTGAGGATGTACCTTACACCACAATCCTTTTGCAGAGGACTGTCTGACAAGAAAGCGTACAAAGAACTGGTATCTATTCTAGCATAATGAAATTAAATTCAAGTATAGCTTTGGCTAAAAGAGGAATGTGATTACTGTAACCAAAAGTAATTGTTGAAACCTCCTCCTCCCCCAATTTTGCATTGCAGCCAGAATAAATAGGTTCCTTCCTGGTTCCTACCAGTTCCTTTACAAATAGCCAATTATGGCACAGAAAAATGAAATTATTCCAATCAGCAATCAGTATTGCTCACTGGGAAAATCATCCTGAAAATTTACACATCCTGAAAATTTGCTGCATGTATTTTAGCCCCAAAGTCCAGCATTCTAACATACCCTTTTCTCCACTGATTGGGGAATCAGGATTTTCAGTTTGAGCCTCAATGCAAGCAACATAATGAGCCTGCAGAATTGGCCAGAGATTCCTCAGAACCTGACCTCAATTGTTGATTCAAGATTCTAGTTCTGTTCCCTGGAGAACAGAGGGAAGAGCTGGGGTGCTGGGGCAGACGGCAGTGGATTTTAGTGCCTAATGTTTATAAAAGCTTGAGAGGTGTGCAATCAAAAATCACACATGAAAATCTCTCTTTTATCAGAATTATCTAGATGTTTCTTTATCTTCAGATGAAACCAAAACTAACATCTTGCTTTTGTATTTCACAGAATGCCACTGAAAAGCCTAGTTTAATGGCAAAACCAAGCACTGTCAGGATGCATAAGATAAATAACAGCTGAACTAAAGAAATATGTGAGACTAACGTGATTATTAGGAAAAAAAGAACAACATATATTACACATTTTAGACCATGCTAGGAATCATATTTTCAGACATGTTTTAAAGCACATACTTTTATAAAACTGCCACTGAAAACAAGATATCAATAATGCAAAAATAGAGGGAAGCCAGTAGAAATCTGTAATGGTTCCATTTATTAATATGTATATCACAAATACAATATCAATGCATTCTTGTCGGCATGCTAGACAGAGGCCTTATTAAAAAAAATAGTTTTTTAAAAAGGTCTTAAACTTTTGTTCCCCATCCTGAAAAATATTCCACACATTCTTTTTGTTATAATTATATTGATTGATTTGATAATGAATTTTGTGGCAACTTCAATGCAAAAGGAGAATAAAACAGAAAGAAGGGCATAAGAAAAAAGTTGCATTACAGCACAATCTGATTCATAATTATCTAATCAAAGAAAGCAAAATTACTGGGTTCACAATAAGCAAACAACACACCTTAGTAATGGTATTACACAAGTTCAGATTCTGAGGCAAAATGCACTGGACAAAGTCTATTGGCAAAAACACTAGGCATACAACACTGCTCAAGAATGAAAAATGTAGCAGAATATCAATACATTAATTTCCCTTAACCAGATTTTGCACATTTATTTTCAAGTATTCCCCAAGTTATGTGATTGTGTTTTTTTTCTTATTTTGGGCAGTGGTTGGAAAGGGGAGATTAGATAGACTGACACACTTTAGTAAAATCTATAAACAAAATCTAGAAATTAGAAACTTGAAAAATCAAAATAATATAAATTTTTCTGTATAGGCTTAATATGGATGTGTGCAACATTTATTAACCATGATGAAAGACTAATGGTGCCTTCCAGTCACTACATGCACAACCTAATCATTGCTGTCAAGGAATTAACTCTGCTAACTTGACAATGCAACTACTGTCTGATCAAGAACAAACATACAGTGCCATCATATGCACAGTTGTTGAGACGGAGTGTACAGTACTGGATACTCAATGGTTCAGGCTACTTTTTGTGGCGCAGCAGTACTTCATGGAATGGTACATTATGCATGGTACAAAGTTGAGAAAGTGTTGTCTTTAGGTGTGTATATATGTAGTTGTGTTATGTGTGCTCTAACATTCTTTAGAAGTCTTCCAAGAAAGTTCTAGTTCCTGATTGAAAACAGGTACTGTATTTCCATACTCCTGGAGATGTACAGAAAGGAAGAGAATAATTATTGTTTTCATTTCCATCAATCATAAAATTTATATTGTGTACAGGTAATCCTTGATTTATGACCACAATTGATCCCAAAATGTATGTTGCTAAGTGAAACATTTGTTAAGTAAGTTTGCCCCATTTTACAACCTTTCTTGCCACAGTTGTTAAGTGAATCATGTCATTTGTAGTAACATAGTTTTTAAGTGAATCTGGATTCCCCATTGACTTTGTTTGTCACAAGGTTACAAAATCTGATCACATAACCCCAGGACACTGCAACCATCATAAATATGAATCAGTTGCCAAGCATCTGAATTCTGATCATGTAGCAACAGGTAATGCTGCAATAGTTGTGTGAAAAATGGTCATAACTCACTTTTTTTCAGTGCCATTGTAACTTTGAATAGTTACTAAATGAACTATTGTAAATCGAGGACTATCTGTAAATAAATTTTCTTCCAGTTGATTCTGACGGACAAGTCAAGTAATTCACCAAAGAAATTGGTGAAATTTCTCTGGAAGCAAGCAACCCAATATATTGATAATAATTTATCTCACACTACAACCTCAAGGGACAGCTAATGAACATTTCTCCCTGCACTGCAAGTTTGGCGATTCCTTTAAGTAGTACTCTCTCTAACTGGGTTGACTGGAGAAGGGGGAGGCCGAACAGCGAGCTGCCTTGCCTTACACCTCTCACACAGTGCCCGTTTCACCTGTCCCTACTCAGATGGTTCCAGGCAGCCGAGATCACCGCGCTGCCACCTGAAAACGCTGTTATTGTGCTCTCTGCTGCTCAGAACTGCCCGAGAAGGGGCTGATGAAGCAGGTGCTGCAATTCCCCCCCCCCCAATCCTCCGGATCTGTGATGCAGTGCTTAGTGCTACTGCTGCTATTGCACCCAGTTACCATATCTCTTTGCTGCATGACAGATCCAGGCAGATTTGGGGGGAGGGGTGGATGGAAGAGGACCAATCTCCTCTGTATGAAGGCTTTTCTCAGGACCCTAGATCTCCACTTTCTCTCCAGAAAAAGCTATTGGCATCATTGGGATTTTGGCTAATGGAAGAAGCGTGGGATGGAAAGGAAACTTCGGAATGCAGGAGCACCGGGTTGGGAGTCTCCCGGGAGCTTGGCATCTGCCGCATTACAAAGTTTTCTTTCCATCCTGTGCTTCTTTCACTAATCAAAATCCTGACGATGCAAATAGCTTTTTCCAGAGAGAAAGTGGAGATCTAGGGTCATGAGAAAAGCCTTCGTGCAGAGGAGATTGATTCCCTTCCCTTGCTCCACCTCCCCCCCAAACCCTCCTGATCTGTCATGAAGTGCTTATTGCTACTGCTGCTATTGAGCCCAGCTACCGTATCTCTTTGTTGCATGACTGATCTGGCCGGATTTGGTATGTGTGTGGTGTGTGTGTGTGTGTGTGTGTGTGTGTGTGCGTGACAAGGCAGCCTCCTTCCCTTTTGCCACTTAGGCGCTGCTGAGAGGAACCATTAATCCAAATGGAAGGGATCCCCACTCCTCCTCATCCAATGGGCTGTTCCCAGTCAAGCACAGCAGCAGCCATTCAGCAGACCCCGCATGTCCCCTCGCTAAAGAGAAGAAGCGAGCTGTCTGCCACTCTTTGGGTCAAGCAACTCACCGTCACCGCCAGTCCGAGGGAAGGGGGAAAAACATAAAGGAGAGATGTTTAGTCCTGCCCTGCTGTGGGAGGTGTAAAGAAAAGTGGATTTGAGATCAATAAAAGCCTTACTCTTTAAGAAGATCGACCCACCACGTGTCGCATTTTTGCCCTTCCCGGCCCTCAGAAGCACTTTTCAGGCCTCCCAAACTCTCTGCTTGCCCCATTTTTCACAAAAAACGGGGTGTGCAAATGGTTTGGGATGCTGCAGAGTGTTCACGGTAAGGGCAAAAACCTTTTTTTAAAATTTGCCTCTTCAAAATCTTGGTGCGTCTTATACTCCGAAAAATACAGTAAGTGAATCACCAATTTAATTTTTTTTTTTTTTTGCCATTTGGTAGATGTCATAATGAATAATTAGGAACTCAAGATCTAGCTCTATTTAATCCATGGAATTATTGTATTTTTCGGAGTATAAGAAGCACCTTTTTCCTCAAAAGAGGCTGAAAATCTGGGTGCGTCTTATACATCGAATACAGCATTTTTTGCCTCCTGAAGCCCCACCCCCTTCACTAAAATGGCCGTGCATAGCCTTATGAAGGCTTTCAGAGAGCACCTGGGGGCTGGGTAGGGCAGAAATAAGCAAAAATGAACCGTTTTTTGCCCCCCCCCCAGCCCCCAGCAGCACTCTATAAGCCTCCATAAGGCTATGCATGCAGTTTTTTGAAAGAAAACAGGCCCGTTTTGCGAAAAACGGGCCGTTTTGGGGAGGTTTTCATAGTGCAAAAACTTTTTCCTTTTGGAAAGCTCTTTAACTGATTGATGAGAATTACATTGACCAAGTGCTGTGCCAGCAGGAACAAAGTTAGGTGCTGTAGATTGTCAGCTATTTTCTTCTCCAGCACATGGATAAATACACCTGGAAATATCTACCTACCTACCTACTCACTCTCTCCCTACCTACCTACTGTATTTCTCTCTCTCTCTCTATCCTTCCATCTACCTACCTACCTACTCTCTCTCTCCCTACCTATCTATTGTATTTCTCTCTCTCTCTCTATCCCTCTACCTACCTACCTACCTACACTCACTCTGTCTCTCCCTACCTACTTACTGTATTTTTCTCTCTCTATCCCTTTATCTACCTACCTACTCTCTCTCTCCCTACCTACCTACTATATTTGTCCCTCTCTCTCTCTATCCCTCTATCTATCTACCTACTTACCTACTCTCTCCCTACCTATCTACTGTATTTCTCTCTCTTTCTATTTCTCTCTATCCCTCTAAATTACCTACCTACCTACACACACTCTCTCTCTTCCTACCTACCTACTGTATTGCTCTATCTCTATTTCTCTCTCTCTCTCCCTTTACCTACCTACCTACCTATTCTCTCTCTCTCCCCACCTATCTACTGTATTTCTCTCTCTTTCTCTCCCTCGCTATCTCTCTATCTACCTACCTACTTTTTTTTTTAAATTTGCCTCTTCAAAACCTTGATGCGTCTTATACTCCGGTGTATCTTATACTCTGAAAATATGGTATGTAATATAGACCACATGATCAAGAAGTACTGCATTGATTTCAGTGTCTTAACAGTACATGTTATTTCTATATACAAACAACTGTTACTGGCAATGAAATTACAATACTAGAATCCCTGGAAATGTCGGACTAAGCCATTGTTCTCTGAGCTTGGTTGTTTCCGTGCAGACATTTAATTGCCCAAATTAGGTAACATCATCATTGTTAGTGGTGTTACAGGACTAGCACTGATGATGTTAACTAATTTGGATAATGAAATGTCTGCAAGCAAACAACCAAACTCATAATATGTTCTATTATATTTCAGTATACATAATATTATTTTCCCAGTTTCTACTTTCCACTTCTTTTTTTCTAACTCTTATTAGAATAATCACCATCTTAAAAATATTCTATGTCTACCCATCATCTCTTGCCCTTTTTAGAATTTCAACTCTTATTAGCTTTTTGGTGAATCTGTCCTGCTTCTCCTGTGGTATCTTGTAACTCCTTTTGTCAATTTTATTTAATCTAAATATTTTGGAATGTTTACTGCTGTATTGGGGTCCTGCTCAAGCTTCTGTTCTACTATGAAGGCCATGGAACAGCTTCCTTGCAGTGCATATTATCATAGAAAGAAAGCATGCCTAGCTATGGTAAGGATCCAATTTCTCTGTGAATAGGCATGATTTATACATAAGCCAGTGGTGGGATTCAAATAATTTAACAATTGGTGAACTCAGGGTCAGGTTGGTTGTCGTGGGAGGCATGGCCCATCCCCGTCCTCCAACTCCGCTGCACATTCGGGATGGCTGACCTGACCCTAGGCAAACTGGTTGTTAAATTACCTCCCTGCTGTCAAAGTGGATCCTAGGCACTGTGCTGCAATGGAGAAATATGAAATGAAGCAGCCAGCGCAAGGGAAGGAAGCCATTTTCCCTCTTTCGTCTCTCTGCTCCTCCTTCTCCCCTTGCGCCAGCCATTCCATTTCATGTTTTTTCATTGCAGCAAAGTGCTGCACTGCGGAGCTTGCCCCACCCACCATCATCCAGATGCCATTGCTTTACCCCAAGCATTTCTTTACTCACTTTATTTCCAGCTCTATCACATTTCTCTGTTGCATTTCTCACCATCATGTGCAGGGAAATAAAAGTTTGTGGGACTAAAAAAAAGTTCAAACAATTCCAACTTTGTGCGAAAAAAAGGTCTCACAAGGTTGGAATTGATCGATTTAACTTTTTTTTAGTCCCATAAACTTTTGTTTCCCTGCACATGACAGTGAGAACCATGATGGAGAAATGCGACAGAACTAGAAATCAGATTAGCAAAGAAATGCTTGGAGGAAGCAAGGGCATCTGGGCGCCAGGTGCTGAAGTGGGTTCATCTGTCTCCAGCAGCTGCCCAGGCCCGCCGCAGGGAAGGCTGGCATCTATTGGCACTTAAACGCAGCAGCATTCCAGCAGGATGACGGCTCACGTCAACACCCTCCCTGACCCTTTGGCGCTCCACCGGTGCTTTGGCCCCGGGCTGCTGTCTTATGTGCAGCTCCTGCTCCACCCCTGCTGCCTACTGTAAAGTAAGACAGTTTTCGCCTGAGTGACATGATCAAAGACGCTGATCTCTGTTTAGTTTCTGTCGCTCCTCTCTTGGACTTTTGGGGAGGATTTTTTTCACTCACTAGGAAGGAAGTTGAACAAAAGCCAGACGTGTTCCGGAAAACACAGATTTTCTGGAACATATCTAACCGGTTCGCCGAACTCAGCAAAAAATTAGATATTGGTTCTACTGAACTGGTGCGAACTGGCTGAATCCCACCACTGGCATAAGCTTATGCTGAACAAAAATACTCCTGGCTAAATGGGAATCAAATGGGTAGAAAGTCAAATCCAAGAGTACTCTAAAATTGTATCTTTGGGGTTTTTTAAAAGGAGTCAAATGAATTTTTTTTAGATCAATAGTTCTAGTGGCCAAGAAAGCTTGTCTGGATAAATTTCAACTTTTAAACCTACATCTAATCCATTACAGGTAGTCCTCAACTTAAGCAGTTCTTTTAGTGACCATTCAATGTTACCATGGCACTGAAAAAAGTGCCTTATGATTGTTTTTTGCACTTATAACTGTTGCAGAATCCCTATGATTACATGATCAAAATTAAGACACTTGGAAACTGATTCATATTTTAATGGTTGCAATGCAAAGGTCATATGATCACCTTTTGTGCCCTTCTGACAAGCAAAGTCAATGGGGAATCCAGATTCACTTAACAAACGTGTTACTAACTTAGCCACTGCAATGATTCACTTAACAACTGTGGTAAGAAAGATTGTAAAATGGGGCAAAATTCATTTAAGAACTGTCTCCTTAGCATCAGAAATTTTGGGCTCAATTGAGGTTGTAAGTTGAGGATTACCTGTACTGATTTTAAATATGGGTTTAGGGTTGCTAAGTTTTATAATGATGGGAATGAGACCACACATTCCAGAATATCAGCAGAGGTAGTATTTTAAAAACTACTTTTGTCTTTTAATTTAAAGTAAAACTATGGAAAATTATATTACAGGATAGTCCTTACAGAATGCTTTTTGTTCTGCTTTAACATTAATGCAAATTATTAATGCTATTCAGCACTGAATGTCTTTTCATTGATATAAACCACCCAGAATAACATTGGCTGAGGCTGATGGGAGTTGTGCTGATTGCAATTAAAAGGCTATGCTGGAGAGAGCAGCTATAAAATCTATCTTTCTTCAAGTTGAAAGCAAAGCATTTGCCTGCCTCTGAAAAAAGCATCTTGTATGCAGCTGTGCAGAATCTCACCTTGTTACACCATCTCATACTGATTGGCAGTAATAAACCGGGACAGACAACACGCCAACAGCATGCCAATCAGCTGCAGAAAAGAAAGGAAAAGAATCATGCATTTAATCCAGTGTCATGAAATGTACTGAGTCTGCAAAAAGGATTTTAGATTTTTAAATTTGTGGAAATATGTAAAATGAAATAATATAAAATAAAGTCTACAGCCAAAATAAAAACATTAAATTAATGCAATCAGGAAAGAGGCAGTTCTAATAATTTATTTGATACACCTCTCTTTTTATTTCCCCCCCTCTTTTTAAGACCACACTGATTTCACTGTATTTGCCTCTAAGCAATTTATCTTTTCGAGGAAGTGGGAGTGGTATTCAAGCCATGTTGT
Source organism: Thamnophis sirtalis (assembly GCF_051295495.1). Classification (NCBI taxonomy): domain Eukaryota; kingdom Metazoa; phylum Chordata; class Lepidosauria; order Squamata; family Natricidae; genus Thamnophis; species Thamnophis sirtalis. The sequence goes on from NW_028261388.1 coordinate 61,916,769, forward strand.
ATCAGCTTTATTTTTTTTCAGAATGAAGCATTGTATTGGAAAAAGGCACTAAGAGTTCATAAGATTAAGTTTAGTCTAGTAAAATACAAGGCTAGAAACTAGGAAACTGAGGCATGAAAGTTGCTTGGGTGATTTTGGACCAATCTGTCTCTCTCAGTCCATATCACAGTGTTTTTGTGGGGGGGAGGGTAAAAAGGAGGTGAAAGAAATATTAGGTAAGGGTGCCATCTTGAGTTGTTTATAGAAATAATACAGAAGAAAAAATCTAATGTCTATCTTGGTGGGGAAGATGCATTTTAATCCTAGAAGTTCCACATATTGTTATTATCTTTCATTTTTCAATAGGCTATTGCTTAATTTTGGAAGTGCAAGTTCAGGGAATTCTACTAAGTAAAGTAGAATTAAGGTTTTTGATATGGACCATAGATTGTTGATCAATTGATGGAATGAAAAAAGCTCTGTCTATTATATGCTTACTGGCATATGTACAGACAAATACAAATGTCAGGTTAAATATTGTTTATATGCCTGCAGGTAAGCAGTTGATGAAAACCAAATGGTGATATGGAGCCTTCTCAATAATTGCAGCTATGCAAAGTTGATGCCTTTTCTTCTTCACGTTGTTCCATTTTCCAGGTTTTCTTAGAAATTCAAAAAAGGTTTAATAATTGCAGAGAGAATTGAAAAGAGATATGAAATTATAGATCAAAATACAAAAAGTATGGGGACAGCGATGAAGTTTGAGGACAGACCTGAAAAAATAACAGAGACATAGGAAAGTGATAAGAAAATTGTTGACACTGACAGCAAACTGAGAATGGAGGGAAATGACAGGTGTGAAATACGGAAAGGAGAAATTGATGGACCGCATCTTCATTTCAGATGTCAGAAAATAGATGAAGAAAGGAGAGAAAATTTGGCAGAAATAAAGAGAGTAAATCTCAGCAAAAGCACTAATGATAACAAAAGTGAGGCTGATAAACAGAGCAGATAAAGGGTTTTGAATTCTTATAATGAACAAGTTCTTAAGAGAAGTCCACATAAGACTTATCAAGAAAACATTTAGAATACAGACTTTACAAATGGCAAGAGATATCTATCACTATCGCTGAAAGGATACAGAATGATGGATGTTTAATAATTATATCAATTTGTATACAAGAATATTAGATTGATGATACAAATAATGGGGAAAAAACATGGAATTGAAAATTATTAGATAATGTTATCAATGCTAAAATAATAGAATGATGTCCCAATAAATTTAGTTAAATATAGTTAAATTTTGAGTGTAATGTACAACGTAATAACAGCTATAGTCAAATAAATGATTAATAATGATAAAGCATTTATATATACTAGATTGATAATATGAAATCTTATACAAACTGTAAATGAGGATTATGGAGATGATGTTGAAAAGCCTTTTTATAAAAGATAAACAATTCTATATAGAATAGATTAGAAAGATGTAATCTCATTGGATGATTTCAGGATAATGTAATAAAATGTTATAATATAAATTTACTTCAAATTTAATATGCCTTATGTTGAAAGGATGTAATAATAGCTGGACTTAATGGATGCTTAATAAGTATAACAATTTGTATACATGTATATTAGATTGATGATACTAATAATGGGGGGGGGGAACATGGAATTGGAAACTATTAGAAAAAGTTATCAATGCTAAAATGATTGAATGACTTAGAATAGGAGGAAGCATAATAACAATATATACAAAGATATCTTGATTGTCAATATGTGAATTTTGATAAAATTCAAGTGAGGACCACGGAAAGGACACAGAAAGACTTTGTAACCAATCGACACACTGTGTGTAATTGAAGAGGCTTTTATGTTATATGTGTTGTGTGTTTGTCTGAAAATAAAAAAAAAAAATTTTAAAAAATAATTATAGTTATGGTATAACCTCCAGATCAAAGTACTGTTCTGAGTGGTTGCTGAGCTGAAATCAGCACAGTGAATTCTAGATTTTATTATGCTGTCTTGTATCTAGCTGCAAATGTACCTCACAAGATACTCTTTGTTTCCTTCTATGTTGCATAGCAATAGCAGATGATCAGATACAGAATAGCTTCAGATGTTATAAATACTTTGGAATTAGCTAGCAGCATCTGTTTGCAAAACTAAAACAAAAAAAGATGCATAGGGAAGATGTGCAGGATATGTGTGAATTTAACCTGAAGAATGTTGTTACAAAGCTTCTTTATTAGATGTTAGAAACAAACACCACTAGACCAAAAAAAAGTGAGAGACACTTCTAACATACAAAACTGTTGCCCACAGAATACTGAGGCATCTCATATTTTGGAATAATGAAATTAATTTGGAATGGTTCTGTAACATGACTGCTGAGTATGTTAGAATTGAAAATATTCAAATAAGAAGATGAAAACTCTACATCCCATTCCATTCATAACATGAGGATTCGTGGGAGTGAATCTCGTACCTTGAAAGGGATCACTCCCTCCTTTTGGCCAAACATTCGCTCGAATGCGAGGCTGGTAAAATGCACATAAGAGTGGGGAAGACCATGGGGGGGGGAGCTACTGATGGAACAGGCCACCTGCCTAAGACCACCCAAGGTTTTCACCAGCCCACTGAAATATATCATGCTCCCCACAACTGCTTTCCTCCCCAACCTGCCATGCCAGGTTATTTACCTTGTGAAGCTGTAGTAAGCAGTCTCCTCTCCAGCCTCTCAGGCTTGCGCCCCCCTCTGTAGTTCCATATGGGCCTCCACGGGCCTCCCCCGGCCTATTGCAGGCCAAAATGGAGTACCTGGGGGCTGCTCTCGGAAGCTCCATTTCACGCTGCAATGGGCCAGGGGAGGCCTGCGGTGGCCGAATGGAGTGTTGGAGGGCCAGATCCGGCCCCCAGAGGCTCCATTTCGGCCTGCAATGGGCCAGGGAGGCTTCTGGACAACTGAACGGGGCTTCTGAGGGGTGGATCTGGCCCTTGGAAGCTCCATTTCAGCCAGCAACATGCTGGGTGAGGCCTTAGGACACCTGAACAGGGCTTCTGAGGGGTGGATCCACCCTCAATTTCAGCTGGCAATGTGCAAGACACATGTTGCAGAGTCTCTGCAGTTGTTCGTAAGAGCAAATAACTGCCATGGTGCTGCAAAATTAGTAGTTTTGGGCCTTGTTTGCAAGCACTAGGCTAGGGGGCACTTATCATGTAAGTTTGAACATTCGCTAAGGGAATGCTCGTAACCCAGGGATTACCTGTACACTCACAGCAATATAAGCATAGCTGCTTGCATTAAACCATATATGTCACAGGAAATACTTTCAATTGTTTTTCCAAATGGCTCAATACTGTTTCATCCACACTCAATCAGCCAGTGAGGCATTTGGAGAGTCTTTACTGCTATCTTTCTGTAACTTTCCTTTTGGGTTGCAATTTTCTAACCTAACACATTCAAAGACCTTCACACTGCTTCTTTAGAGAGTTACTTAGTCACCTATGTGGATTAGCAATCTGCTTTCTTTTCTTTAGAAGGCCCATGAAAGTATCACAAACATTAAGAAAATATTTACTTTTGTTTCACTGAATGACTTAGAAATGCTTATATAAAAAGGTAAAGTGTGTGGAGATGGACAAATTGACGAAAGAAATACAAGAAAAGGAGGAATCAGAATACTATTTAGTTTGGGAAAAATGGTACAAATGGCTAGACAATAGAAACAAGAAATAAGAAATTGGGAAATGTAAAATTAAGGTATAGTAGAACAAATAGGATATAGGGATAAGATAGGTGGTAGGAAAGATAAGATAAATTAATGTAAGAAAAGTATATACAAGATAATATAGGTAATATGATTGTCTGATATAAACAGCTAAATCTGAATAATTAAGGACTTGTACATGAAAAAGAGTAAGAAACAAGGTGACCACAAATGCAAAATTGGAATGTATAGGAGGGGAAACAATAACTAAAGATTCACCAATATGTAACTGCTATAAGACGGAACATTTAGTTCCTGTGTTGTTTTAAGTTACATATTTGTCTTTGTTGATGTGTTTTAAGTGTTTAAAATAAAAAATTTTTAAAAAGAAAAGAAAGTTAAAAAAAGTAGCATTCCTCAAACCAGTAGATAATATTTTGGTATAAAATAGAAAGTGATGAATTATTGAAAATGTTTAATAAGAAGTCACTATTTGAAAATAGATAAAAATAATTACTGATTGAAATGGAAGATATATGAAGACACGAAGCAATTTCTGAAAGAAATTCTGGGAACTATGTTAAAAAAAATAATAAACCTGAGACAAAACATATGACCACATATTTTCCCATACTATATTAAAATTAAAAGAGATAATATTGAAAAAATGATTTCTAATACATTTTACCCATGTGCCTAGTCTCAGTCCTGCCTAATTAATAAAAATCAACTCATGCTGTAAGTAATATTATATAATTTTTCTGTATTTTAAAATTTAATAATCTCATTAAAGTAATACCTACAAGAGATTTTTTACAATTATTTTTCTTAAATATATGTTGATCTAGATGTAATTGAAAAATATACATCCATATTATTTCATCATATTTTACCTTTGATAACAAATTTTACCAGATGATGTCCTTTTTGTTTCTATGCTTTTAAATTATTGCAACCTATGGAAGAAACTTTTGATAGGAAACACAACAGAGATCTCTCAAAGGCAGCTCTAAATATATCTTTGCTTCTCTTATCTGAACTACTGCAAACAAGAAGATTAAACTGCCACAATGAACCACCACTGAAAAGATTAATAAGTAGAACCAAGATTCTACTTCCAATGGCAGTGAGACAAAAAAAATTCTGACAAGTTGGAAAGCTCATGACAAGAGTTCTTTGTGACAATCACCTTCCATCTGCATTCAGGGTTCCTGAACATTGAGGTTGTCTCCTCCTACCAAGGAGAATGTTTGCACCTGTCATTCAGATTCTTCATAAATCTGCTTACTTTTTTGAAAAGTAATTTTGACTGCTAGTTATTATTTAATATACTTTGTTTAGTGAATGTCATAAATTAGCTTTGAACTATATACAGAACTAGCTTCTTTGCTTTTCTTAACTACCATTAATCAATTTAGTGGTTAATATTAAAATGTAAAACAGCATTTAAACTGCTACTAATATCTTAACTGCTATCATCATTGTTCTCAGCAACAGCAGCACATTACAAAAATAATCCAACTAAACAGTCAAGCAAATGACTTAAAGTAGTTGGTCTGAATACTTCTTACTACTGACAGATACAACTCAGATTATGAGATGTGACTGGTAGTACTAGGTTTTATTTTAGAGCAGTATGTTGAATTAAATGACCTTTAGGATCTTTAGATCTATGAATAATCTCAGTAAATTAGAATCAGATTAATTTAATTTGGCATACTATTTTAACATAACTATAGCAAAAAGATGGATTCAATCCTTTGTGCTTAAAACAAAATAACTTAAAAGAAACATTTTCTAATTTCTGAAGAATGAAATTCTCATGGAAAGCAGCTTCATTAGCAGGTTGTCCTGACTTTGATTTTTAGATGCAGCATTTACATAAAATTCACATTTGCGTACAACACATGCTAACAGCTTGAGTCTCTATAAAAAGAAATATTTGTTGATGGTCTTAACCATAACTCCCTAAATGGGACAAACTAAGCATATGCTTTCAACTTTCTTTTCTAAAACATGATGAGATTCCAAATTTGATATTTCTTTTAAATAAAGGCAAATCTAAGTTATGAAATCCCACATGCAAACTATGAATCAACTATTTGTCATGTGGGCTGTTTATGTTCCATTTAAGTTACTTTTATTACGTTAACCTTTATTTGACCCAATGGAACAATCTCCCCCCCCCCCCCCGAGGCAGTCATTAGTTGGACTATAATTGATACTCTCTAGGCAAAACTCCATTTAAGTTAGAAAAAGAAAAAACAATGAACAGATGACCTAAGAATTAATGAACAGTTTGAGGCCTGTACCTCTCCATAATCCCTCCCTGAAGCTGGGCCAAACACACTTCAAAGCAATAAAATGGTATACCTGTGAGAATGCAATTCCAAAAGCCACTCCAGCTATGATTCCCATATTGGTCTCCATAAAACTGGTCACCAAATCATAACATCCCTAAAGAAAACAAAGAACATTTAATCACGCTTCAAAATTATATCCTCTTCTCCATGTTTAATACTCATTTGAAAAAGTTATTCAATTCAATATACAAAAGTCAATGACACACCATTTACCAGTAATCAAAATCAGCAAGGAATATATCCATATAACATTTTTATAACTCATAAATTGTACATTTTAAAGTAGGATTAAAACCAAGAAACGTTACTCAAAGGAACATTTATAAAAAGTTGTTTCCTTAATTATTTACCCTTGTAGATAAATATGCAGTATCAATATAGCTAAATAATTTTATTCATTTATAATCTTTCCATACTCTAGAAATATACATTTTCTGAAATTCATCACAATCAAATATGATATAAAATACTTCTTTAATTATTCTGTCCCCACTGCATATTCTCACTATAATTGTTGAAAAAATATCAGCAAAATTACCTCATAAAATATCCCCCCTTTTACACTTTCTAATTAATGTACTCACACTTTATTTCATGTTGTATGACTATTATCTTATTACTATTTTAGCAGAAGAGAAACCAACTTCATCAAAGTTTATTTCTGAAACTTGCTAAAGATGAAAACTATTGCATCGGTAATAATTAAGCTGCTTGGTAAGTAAATGGAGCATACACACAATCAGATTACTCAGTTCTGGTGCCCTCCAAAATATCCTGTAATTTAAACCAGTTGCCTTCTTGGTAACCAATCCAAGAATTCTGAGTGTGTGAGACAACATAACTGGACATGAAATTAGTCTAATTTATCATGGCATATATCTGTTGCAGTATGCTATATATTGGGCTGCTTTTCAATATGACCTGGAACCTTATAGTTGGTCTAAATGTACCCTAAATGCTGGCTGATACATACTGGCATGAGAAAATCACAAAATCACTGGCATGAGAAAATCACAAATTGCACTTTGATTCAGTGCAATTTGAAGTACTGGTTTTACATGGGTTGGCACTAGGGCACTTGCACAATTTTTTCCTGGAAAATCTTGTGACCCTCACTTCTGCAAAGTGAGGAGAATGGAGGCTCACTCTGCTGTGTTTTTAGTAGGGGTGCCCCTATCCTGAAATTCGATTTCCTCCTATCATTATACTGAAGTGATATAACATGATTAAGATTTATACTGTATTTAATGTATCAACATTCATGCTCTTTTATGAAAGTTTTGTAGAATTCAATAGTCTATATTTTCTGCGTTGATTTGCTCCCTCTAACCTTAGAACTGAATAAAATATATTTTTATGAAACAAACTCTATTTGGCTTTATATATTGTATGTGCCATGAAACAAAGTTTTCTAATATTTAATCATTCCATTTGTTTTCATACACTATAACTGTGATGGTGAACCTATGGCATGCGTGCCATAGGTAGCATGCAGAGCCCTCTCTGCGGGCACACCAGCCGTTGCCCCAGCCCAGCTCCACCACGCATGTGCATGTGACTCCTGCCAGCCAGCTGGTCTTTGGGTCTCTGCCGCGCATGTGCGGGCAGCAGCGCCTTCCCTGATCTCCGCAGATTCTCCCCCAGTGCACCCTACCTTTCTCCTCCATTGATGCCACCTGCACCAACCTGGAAGCCAAAATGGAGTGCAGAGGTGCCACGCGAGGCCCCCTGTGCCTCGTTTTGGGCCTGGAAAGCCTCCTGCACCAACCTGGAAGCCAAAATGGGGCACGAGGGTTGCATGTGCAGGGAGTGCTCGCATTGCATTTTGGGGATTAGGGCACACACACACGCTTTCGGCACTCGGCACCAAAAAGGTTAACCATCACTGCACTATGTTTACAAACCTTGATTTGTGGCAATTTTTGCTATGTTCTTCCTGCAACATGAATTTCATAAAGCTATAAAATATACAGTAATATATCTAATAAAGGATAGGCTCTGATCACTTATTCTGTTTTCTACATTTATTTAGATTGTTAGCACATAACATGTGAAACATGTCCCAAATAATGAATTTTAAAAAGGAGATAGAAACTAATAAAAGACAGCCATAACAACTGTCATAAATAGATTCAAGTAGACTTGCCATTTGCACTAAGCAGCTGCTAATAGATTTGAATCTATTTGTTGAATTCTTTGCTTGAAGCAATAATTATTTTGGGGACGTTTGTAATAATAGGAGTGATGTGGTGGTCTAGTGGTGAAGATGCTCGCCTCCCACTTAGAAGGTTAAGAGTTCAATCCTAGGTAGCAGCCAATGTTTCTCTCTCAGGGTGCCAAAAAAATGTGCTGCAAACTCCGTGTGGTGTCAGGAAGGGCATCTGGAAGTAAACATTCAGCTCTATCAAGTCTCCCCAACTTTATACCAAATTAAGGGATTACAGAGTTGTAAAAAGAAAGGATTTTTAAAAAGTTTATAGCCATAATAGATAAGGAAGTTAGTTCAGAAATCACTGAGAAAGTTTTTTAATGGGGCTATATGGAAAACATATTTTCCTGTTATTAGCTAGAAAACATCACCACCATGATAAGAGCATTAGCAATCTGCAAGAAACATGTTTTGGTACATTTATTTAATTTATTTACTTGATTTACTTTTGCTATTAATAATCAATAGCCAAAGACAGGATCACAAAATAGTGGGCATAAGAGGGATAAGAGAAATACATTTACATATGTATGCATTAAGTATTTTATTCTGAAATACTGAAATGAACCATACCTTCTGGTTTATTTTAGTGGGAGCAATAGTCATGTTACGCAGGTCCATAGAATTACAATCACTTGCATTCATACAACAACTTGGGGGAATTCCATGTTCACTAAAATAAGGGCTAGTATTCCAGTTGGTGTAGTTCTGGACACCACAACATCTCAGCTAATAAGGATGAGAAAAAGGAAGGAAAAATTGTTACAAAATTTGGAAAGATTTTATGCATTTGATTTCAAAACATTCCAAACAAATAAAGAGAGAGAAAAGGAATCTTTCTGAAAACATAGTCAGGGGATTATTATTATAGTAAGACCTCCGGTGGCACAGTGGTTAGAATGCAGTACTGCAGGCTATTTCTGCTGACTACTGGCTGCCTGCAATTTGGCAGTTCGAATCTCACTAGGCTCAAGATTGATTCAGCCTTCCATCCTTCTGAGGTCAATAAAATGAGGACCCAGATCGTTGTGGGCAATATGCTGACTCTGTAAACTGCTTAAAGAGGGCTGTAAAGCACTGTGAAGCAACATATAAATAAGCTGTGGCAAGTGCCATCTATAAAACATTTTGTATAAGTTTGCTTCGTATGCAGTGGATGTTGTCAATTTATAGTTTCTGTCCAACAACTTTTGCTATTTGTTCATTTCTATAGAAGGCCCAAAATTTTTAGCCTATGCTATCATGGTTTCTTTTACTTGGTTTTCTTCCATTCTAATAGTCAATAAAAAATTATAGAATTTTTTAATCAGTTTCTCCTCCGGTCCTATTATGACTTGATCCAATTTTGTTGGTTCTTTATAAAAACCATATGTTTTAACATTTTTATGCATGGTCACCATGCTAAATTTATCTCTTGGCTACTCAATTCCTGTTTGTTTTTCAATTCCCCCTTCTCATTTAAAATATCTTTGTATCTTACAATTTTTCCCATATCCATAACATTTGGGTTTATTAGTGCCTCCATCATGGAAAGCCAGATTGGTATTTTCAAATAGTGTTTTTCCTTTATTTTTGCCAATGCTGAAGGCAGAGCGTTTCTAATGTAATGTCCTTGAAAGTATTTATGTGTTTTGTATTTCTTGTATCATAGAAAGGCATGCCATCCCAGTTCTAAGTCGTGTTCCTTTAGTACAAGTAATCATCTATGTCTCAGAGATATCCATTCCTTCAAGGGCAGCTACTTGATAGTATAATTCCCTATTTGGCAACCCAAAACCTCCTCTATTGGTAGATTCTTGCATTAATTTCACCCTAATTCTTGCCTTTCTACCTTGCCATATAAATTTGGTTACCATTCTATTCAATTCCTCAAATTATTTCCTTTCTAGCTTTATTGGGGTTGTTTGGAACAGGTATGACAGTCTCGGTAAGATATTCATTTTGATAGCAGCTATTCTTCCTAAAACATGATAATTGCATGTTTTCCCACTTTTCCAGATCCAGTTTGATTTGCTGTGTTAATTTTTAAGTATTTGTCTTCTTTTCTTTATTAGTTTAGGTCCCGTTTCTTGCGGTTCCTCTAGGATGAAAACCAAATCTTGGAAAGTTTGTAGTTTGTATTTTTCTTATTTTTATCTCCACGCCTTTTATTTCTATATCTTGACGGATGATTCTATTTAACACTTTCAGAGTCAGAATAAATAATAAGGGGGACAATGGGCATCCTTGTCTTGTGTCTCTTTCAATATTAATATTTTCTGTTATGTTCCCATTCACAAACACTTTTGCTGTCTGTTTAGTGTATATTTCCTTGAACATATTGATAAATTTCACCCTAAATTCCATATTTTTAGTTTCAGTATCATCACCAGTTTACATTGTCAAATGCTTTCTGTGTGTCTAGAAATATCAGTGTCATTTGTTTTTCGGAATGTGCTTCATAATATTCCAATGTGTTCAAAATTCATGTATTATTATTATTATTATTATTATTATTATTATTATTATTATTATTATTATTATTATTATTATTATTATTATTATTGTACAATTGTATCACAGCGGCCAGTTGTTTCGCCGGATTTGGCATTGGTTACCAGTCGGGCCCCACCCAGGGGCCTAGGACGTCGTAACGTATTTTCGTAATATGCGTGCAGATCCAAGCAGTGCGGCTTTTTGCATTTGACTGATGGTGATTTTGTCAATTTTTAACTGTTTTAAATGTAATTCCAGTGCTTTTGGTATAGCACCCAGTGTGCCAATTACCACTGGAATTATCACTGCTGGTTTGTGCCATAGTCGTTGAATTTCGATTTTTAAGTCCTGGTATCTTGCGATTTTTTCATGTTCCTTCTCGGCGACCCTGCTATCACCTGGTATTGCGATGTCTATGATTGTGACCTTATTTTTCTCAACCAGTGTGATGTCTGGTGTATTATGCGCCAGTATTTTGTCGGTTTGTATACGGAAATCCCACAAGATCTTGACCATCTGATTTTCAGTGACTTTTTCAGGCTGATGTTCCCACCAGTTTGTTGCTGTTTTAATATTATAATTTTTGCACAAATTCCAATGGATCATTTGTGCTACTGAATTGTGCCGCAATTTATAATCAGTCTGTGCGATTTTTTTACAGCAGCTGAGTATGTGATCAACAGTTTCATCAGCTTCTTTGCAAAGTCTGCATTTGGCATCATCAGAGGATTTTTCGATTTTGGCCTTAATGGCATTTGTGCGGATAGCTTGTTCTTGCGCAGCCAGGATTAGTGACTCTGTTTCTTTCTTTAATGTACCTGTTGTTAACCATAACCAAGTTTGTTCACTGTCCACTTTATCTTTTATTTTTTCCAGAAATTGGCCATGCAGTGCTTTGTTCTGCCAACTCTCCATTCTTGATTTTATCACATCTTTTCTGTATTCTTGTTTTGTCTGTTGGGCCTTCAGTAGATTTTTGTTCTTTACTTCGATTAATAGATGTTCTTGACTTTCTTTTAAATAATCAGCCAGTGCATGTTTTTCTTCTTCAACTGTTTGTTTCACTTGTAATAATCCTCTGCCACCTGATTTTCGGGGCAGATATAGTCTATCAGTATCACCACGTGGATGTAAACTGTAGTGCATTGTCATTAGTTTCCTGGTTTTTCGGTCCAAAAGGTCCAAATCAGCTTGTGTCCAGTTAACTCTACCAGCTGTGTATCTTATAACTGGTATTGCCCAGGTATTTATGGCCTTGATTGTATTTCCACCGTTCAATTTAGATTTTAAAATTTTCCTAACTCTGTTGGTGTACTCTCTCCTGACAATAGTTTTTACTTCTCCATGCTTGATGTTATCCAACTGCAGAATGCCTAAGTATTTGTAGGCTTCATTTTCTTTGCATTTGTAGGCTTTTCATTTTCTGTGTGTCTAGAAATATCAGTGTCATTTGTTTTTCGGAATGTGCTTCATAATATTCCAATGTGTTCAAAATTCATGTATTATTATTATTATTATTATACAATTGTATCACAGCGGCCAGTTGTTTCGCCGGATTTGGCATTGGTTACTAGTCGGGCCCCACCCAGGGGCCTAGGACGTCGTAATGTATTTTCGTAATATGCGTGCAGATCCAAGCAGTGCGGCTTTTTGCATTTGACTGATGGTGATTTTGTCAATTTTTAACTGTTTTAAATGTAATTCCAGTGCTTTTGGAATAGCACCCAGTGTGCCAATTACCACTGGAATTACCACTGCTGGTTTGTGCCATAGTCGTTGAATTTCGATTTTTAAGTCCTGGTATTTTGCGATTTTTTCATGTTCCACCATTCAATTTAGATTTCAAAATTTTCCTAACTCTGTTGGTGTACTCTCACCTGACAATAGTTTTTAACTTCTCCATGCTTGATGTTATCCAACTGCAGAATGCCTAAGTATTTGTAGGCTTCATTTTCGTTGCATTTAATTAGTTGGCCATTGGGCATTTCAATTCCCTCACATGCAGTGATTTTGCCTCTTTTTATGGATACAGTGGCGCATTTTTCCATGCCAAACTGCATTGAAATATCAGTGCTGAATACTCGGACTGTGTTTGTCAATGATTGGATTTCTATTTCTGATTTTCCATAGAGTTTCAAATCATCCATATATAGTAAATGCGAAATTTTTTCAGCTTCTTTGGCTGTTTGGTAGCCTAATTTCATTTTTTTAAAGATTACTGATAGTGGGATCATTGCGATGACGAAGAGAAGAGGTGAAAGTGAATCACCCTGGAAAATTCCTTGCTTGATATTAACTATTCCATAGATCTCATTCCCTACTGCCAACTCAGTTCTCCATTGTTTCATCGCCTTTTCAGTAAAGGATGTAATATTTTTGCTAATGCCAGTTGTTTCTAAGCATTTTATGATCCAACTATGTGGCAGTGAGTCAATTATTATTATTATACAATTGTATCACAGCGGCCAGTTGTTTCGCCGGATTTGGCATTGGTTACTAGTCGGGCCCCACCCAGGGGCCTAGGACGTCGTAACATATTATTATTATTATTATTATTATTATTATTATTATTATTATTATTATTAATGTTGTTTTTAATTTGTCTATTCAGCAGGAAACCATTCTGGTCTACATGTATTCCTGATTCCTTCAGGAATCTTTTCAATCTTTCAGCTATTATTGATGTATAGATTTTATAGTCCACATTTAGAAGTGAGATAGGTCTATACTTTTTAATCTGTGATAAGTCTGCATCGTCTTTTGGTATGAGAGTGATGGATCTTCTTTTGGTATGAGGATCTTCCATCCAGGATTTTGATATTTTAGTTCTAGCAAGACTTCATTGTAAACTTCCAGCAGTAATAGTCCCAAGGAATCTTGAGTTGTTTATAGAATACTGCTGGTAAGCTGTTTGGTCCTGGTGTTTTATTATTCTTCTGTCTCTTAATTGCCTTTTTTAATTCAAACATTATTATCCTTTCATTTAATGTAGATCTTATTTCTTCAGGGACTTTAGGTAATCTGGCATCTTCTAAGTATCATTTTATTTTATCCTCTGATAGTTCCTCTTGGTCTTACAGATTTTCATAGTAGTTCTGAATTATTATTATTTTGCTGCCATTTTGATGTTGTAATGTACTTTTCTTGTCTATCAAGCTTTTTATCTGTTTTTTTCTTCTTTTTCTTCTTTTAATTTATACGCCAACCATAATTTATACGCCAACCATCAATGTCGACTGGCGACTACACGGAGGAGAGCCTTTTCTGTTGCAGCTCCGACCCTGTGGAACGACCTCCCCGTCGAGATCCGTACCCTCACCACCATCCAGACCTTCCGCGCAGCCCTCAAGACCTGGCTCTCCCACCAGGCCTGGGGATAGGTTCCCAATTTACCCGCCCGAGTGTTGACTGTCGAATGAAAGTTGTGTTTTATTATTTTCTTCTATTCGCACACTGTTTGTCTCTTGATATTGCACCCCCTTCCCTGTGATTGTAAGCCGCCCTGAGTCCCCTCAGGGAAAAGGGCGGCCTATAAATCTTAATAAAATGCCTAAAAAAAATAATGCCTTTCTTCCATTGGCATTTTCGAAAAAGTTTTGTTTTATACTCTTAATTTTGCCTGCTAATTCTTCTTTTTCGAGTAGGGTCAGTTTGTGTTTTATTCTTTCCATTTGGGTTTTATGTTTCTTTTCTTATGGCTTTTTCTGCAATTCCAGTTCTACTGGATTTGCAGTTCTATAATTCTGTTGTACTCTCCCTCCAAAGTTTTTTGGTGTTGCTTCTTTTCTCTATTTTTCCTTCCTATATAAGAAATAACTAGCTCTTGGATATATGTCTTTGCTGTGTCCCATATGTTTTGTAATGAGGTCTCTTCCTTTCTATTTTCTTTGAAAAAGAATGTCATTTCTTTTTCTATTGTTTGTATGAATTCCTTGTCTTTTAATATGGATTGATTCAACATCCATCTCACTTTTTTCTTATATCCTTTCCATTTAATCCTGATATATTTGGTTCTATTTCTATTTCCTGTATATTAATATTAGTTCTAGTGTTATCCACCAGTTTAAAGAAAGACTCTGGTAGGGTTTTCCTTGCCTTTTTATTTATTTTACTGCTTCTGTAATCTAGCTTTACATCTGTGATTGCATGAAAGTCTCCTATTAGACAAATGTTTTCATAATCCAGTTCTGCAATTTTCTTCTGGAGTTTCCCATAAAAATTATTTTGCTTGTTGTTTGCATATATTACTGTCAAGAGTACCTGTTTGTGGTTTATTGTTACTTCCACCATTAATATTCTCCCTTCTTCATCTGCATTTATAGATTTGGCTTTTATTGTTCCTTTGCTGTATAAGACACCCCCCCCCATTTCTTTTGTTGGCCAGCGACAAATATAGCTTCCCAATTTTGGGGTACTCAAAGAGTTTATTATACTGTCTTTTGATGTGTACTTCTTGTGAGCAAATTATGTCTAGGTCCATTTTTTGCAGTTTCGTGAAGAGTTTTCTAAAGCAAGTACCCAAAAGAGGTAGAGACCTGCAGAAGCAATATCAATTTCTGACAGGACAGTTGATCAAACACCAAGTAAACTTTAGATGGCTGATACCAGAGGGAATTTTGGTTACCTGGAATGATAGAAGACTTAGACTGGACTCTCTAGATAGTGGATATAGCTATTACTTTAAGTTACAGGAGCAACAAAAAAAGAAGACAGGAAGGAGAAAATAGAAGACAAGAGGAATTAATGATAGATGAAACTATGACTAAACAACAAGAAGGAAGTGAAGTGAACAAAAGAGACGAGCAGAACGAGAAGGAGTAAGAACAAAGGAGCAGAGAGAAACAAGAACAACTAGAATGGCAAAACCCACTTATAAGTGACATAATAAAAGAAGAAGCAAAACCTACTATCAATTAACATAAGTTGATTAAATTCTCCCATGAAGAGGATAAGACTCTTTACGCTTTACAACAACTACACTTTTATACTGCAATCCAAACACTGATTTTCAGTTCAGCAGCTCTAAACTTACACTCTGTTGTACATCATCCACTGCACGGCTCTTCTCATCATTTCCATTGTAATTCTGGATGGCTTCAGTGTATGTCCTAAGGAAAGTGTCCTTGATCTAAAAGGAAATTGAGACAATGGGATAAACTGCATGAAGCAACAGTCCAATTAACTTTTCAGTGAGTTTTCTCCTGCCCAGCCCCAATAGTGAGGAAACATGATTTTTAGATGAAAAGTCAAAAATATATTTCTCATGTCATTCCTCTTGAAAAAACATTAAAGATTAATGGAAGAGATCAATGAACATTCAATAGTTTCCTATTTTGGTGCAACCACAGAGAAATAAAAATTAAATATCACGTTTGGTACTATGAGAGCCAAAATCCTGACTGATAAAGGGAGAATCAATTATTTAAAAAGAATGAGGCTGCCATGCCTTAAAAAAAAACAGCAGGTCCACCCTCCTCTTCTTTGACCTCTTCACTGTGATGGCATCAAAAAGAATATTCCTGTCCTGATTGATGATATAGAGAAGCCCTTTATGAAAATCAGAATTCTTGTGTGGCAACCCTAACCATTTTGCCCTAATAAATGTTACAGCTTCTAAGATACTTGTCCTTTGTATTAATCATTTCCAGTCCTGCAAGGGCCAAGAAGTCAGGAATGGAATGGAGTGAAGAGGAGAGGACTATGTTAGAAAATAAAATTTAGAAATATTAAAATGCTTATTTATTTGACTTCAAGGATCTCCTAAAAGACCATCTTTTGAGAACTGTTGATCTAAGTTTCTTAGAAAAACTGAGAAGTTTTCTGGATTACTGATTATTAGCCTGGAACAGTATATATTTGGCCAAAAACAGAATCTTACTTCCTGAGTATTGTTTGTGTTTCTTTGTTAACTTAGGAGAAGACTTGGCTGTTTTAAAGAACTGCAGATGTTATGCTCCCACGTTTCAAAATACCTTTTCTGGATATTAAGTCCTTCAAATCTGAAAATGTCAGTGGTTGGTTCTTTAACTGCTTCTAAAAAGCAAACATTTCAGGAACCAAACAAAAATGTTGGGTCTTTTTAGAAGCATAAACCATATTCTATATTAATTTTAACTGTTATTTTCTAATTAGAAATGATAATGTGTTTCTAAACAGAAGTCCCAGGTCCTATATCACTAAAGCGTTCCTTAATTTGACATAACATTTAAAGAAAATAGAAAGAAAACCAAAACAGGTTTTCAGGATCAACAATAGCTTTTCAGATTCCCACCTTTATTATAATCAGATCATTTTGTCAAATAGTCTTCATTCAGCTTATGAAAAATATCCCACAATATATATAGAATGGTGCAAGACACATCTGCCTTGGACTAAAATTATCTACTAATTTCATCAATCTAAATAAATTTTATTCCTATTTCTAGGTATATTGTTATAATAGAATGCAAGAAAGAAATTATTATAGTGTAGGAAAGAAATACAATTTTCAAACCAACAACAGAACTATTTTAGTTACTGAATTTTTCGGAGTATAAGATGCACCAGAGTATAAGACACACCAAGGTTTTGAAGAGGCAAATAAAAAAAAAAGTTTTTGCATTCTGCCAATCTCCCAAAAACGGACTGTTTTTTGCAAAAATGCCCCCTTTTTTCCCAAAAAAGGCCATGAATAGCCCTTAGGAAGCTTGTAGAGTGCTCTGGGGGGTGGGCAAAAATGAGCAAAAAATGGCCCATGTTTTGCAAAAAAGGGCCCATTTTTTTGTGAAAAAAAAGAGGGCATGGATAGCCTTTAGGAAGCATATAGAGTGCTCCTGGGGGCTGAGGCAAAATTGAGCAAAAAATTGCCCATTGTTTGCTAATTTCTGCCCTCCCCAGCCCCCAGGAGCTCTCTGAAAACCTCCTAAAAGCTATGCACGGCCATTTTGGTGAAGAGGCGGGGTTTCGGAAGGCAAAAAATGCTGTATTCAGTGTATAAGATGCACCCAGATTTTCAGCCTCTTTTTTGAGAGAAAAAGGTGTATCTTATACTCTGAAAAATATGGTAGGTCTTGCAAATCCACTCTGAGTTACATAAATACCTGTTCAGTGGAAGTAGCAAAAGAAAATCTGTACAATTAAGAAATTTAACTAAGGCCAGTATATAATAGCAAAAGCCTGTACATCCTTTACCTATTGAAGAAACACCCAGAATATACAGAGTTGTTGAATTTATTTAAATTATAAAACCCAGTATTCTAAAAAGTTTCAGCCTTTGTTGTCATCAACTATTAACAAGGAAGTTAGACTCACCTCATGACGAAATACAAATCCTGAAATGCCAGCCACTAACTCAGCCAGGAAGACCAGAGATAGAAACATAGCATACTGAAAAAGAAGAGAGAGAGAGGGGGGTGGAAACATCCACAGGTATAGAACAGATTACTCACACTGACAGCATTTCCACCCCATAAATGTTTATTACTGGAGAAAAAAACAGTAATTCTAAAATGCTGTTCTTATTTTCCCTTTGAAACCTTAGGTGTACACAATCAGCACCATATGAAAAAGTAGCAAACTAGGATCCCTCAGGGTATGAGGCTACCATTTTTTCTTAAATTTACTCATTCAGTTGCAAGAAATTAAAAACAGATATGAGAAACCTAGGGAGGGGGGGGAGGGAGGGATCCGTCCTCTGGGTCTTTTTTAAAGAACTGCAACAAGGATATTATATCTGGTAAAAGAAAGATATTCATGTGATGGGATGTGCTTCCTACTCAACAGGAAGACTTTTCTAGGATCCTTTATATACTATTGCTGAGAAAAGCAGCATGTCAATTAATTGCTGAGAAAAGCAGCATGTCAATGAAGAAGGTGCACGGCTGCTTCCCTGGGTGGCCTTTTTCATAAAAGAAAGGAAAAGGGCTGGTGAAAGGGTACTTTCTTTCCTGAGGAAATAAACAGCTCAGTAATGTTGACACTGGTGGCTTTATTATTTTTTTCCTGCTGGGCTAACCAACCATAAAAATACTGGAAATGGAATGGAATGGCAGCATGTTGAACTGCTTAGTCAAGAAGAGAAAAAGTAGTTCTAACATTTTTGGACTAGTCTAGAGCCAACTAAGAAGCTACTGATAACTCAATCCTCCTATATCTATCCCAGTCCCTTTCAAAGTCATGGGACTCCTTGTATGTATCTAAAAAGCACTCCAATAGTGTAGTCATATAAGTTGTTAATTTCAAATTTCACAAGAAGATTGTGAGATCATAGCTTGGATACAGTCAAGTCAAGGAATTAAAGCAATTCTTTCTCTTATTCTGTATTCATTCTGGTCATATGAGTAGATACTAAATGTGCAATGTTAATGCATACTAATAAATAAAAATGTTATACAGGAATACAAAATCTGTGACATTCCAGTATGTCTTGTTTTCTAACCTATGACCATTGGGTTGGAGACAATTTTTTCTGATTTTGATGGGATTTGGCTCAACATTCATTCCTAATGGAATTTAAAAGCAAGTCTCCTCACCTATAAAAAGGCAAGGGCAATGAACAACTGCCACTTGCCTAACATTAACAATACTGCCATCTGGGTATTTTATTACTTCGTTATTTCTGAAGTCTTTATTGTTCTATACTATATTTCTAACTGATATTTAATTCTTGTGAAGAAAGTTTCTTCTAAACACACACACATACACACACAATGGGACATACAAGAGTCTCATTAACTCTTGAGGGTCAATATTGACCACTTTGGTGAGCCTGATCTAGAAGGATACAGTATTAAAGGAATCATGATTTAAGTGGGGTTTTCAATTGCACAGAAAAACTATCTGGCTTGAACAATTGGGCAAAAAACAAATCCTGAATTAAATACTTACTTTTATTCAAAAGTATTTAAAAATTAGAGGTATATATTTTAGATGGCTAAAACCATAGTTCCATTACAAATCAGTGGTATCTGCCTTCCATGTGGCTGTAGTCTCCAAGGTCCCATAGAGGCAACTTGACCAGGGATTTCTGCAGTGTTTCCTCCAGCAACAGCTACCAGCTGACTCTGATTCTCAGCTCATTCAAGGAGGCTAGTTGGGAGTTGCTGCCAGAGAAAACTGTGCCAACATGCACTCATTGATCTCTTCTCTGTTGATTTCAGGACTGCAGCCAAACCATTTATTATCAAAGTAAGCTGCTATCACAATGACATGGATTTGGATATGCCTGTAGTATTCTTCCACTCCCCTCCTCCCACCAAGATTCATATTAATTACTTTTTTCCATAACTGTGATGGGAAACCTATATAAAAATGTATAGAGGGACTATAACTATATATATAGTACAACTATAATTGGGATCAGAATTTCTGCCATTAAGCGATGCAGTTATTAAGTGAATCACACCCAATTTTATGACATTGTTGACATAGTCATTAAGTGAATCCAGCTTCCTTTATTGACTTCCCTTATTGGAAGACAGCTGGGAAGGTGGCAAATAGCAATCATGTGACCGTGGGATACTAAAACCTTATATATGCATGATGGTTGCCAAATGCCTGAATTTTCATAATCTCATCATGAAATTAACACCCTTATTTTCAAATCAAGAAATTTGTTGGGTTATATATTAATAATAAATATG